>NW_027362771.1:105540953-106178453 GCF_046119375.1 Phyllobates terribilis
GAGACAAAGTACATAGTGACACACACATACATTAACACACACAGCGAAGCAACGTACATAGTGACACACACATACATTAACATACACAGCGAAGCAAACAACATAGTGACACACACATACATTAATACACACAGCGAGACAAAGTACATAGTGACACACACATACATTAACACACACAGCGAAGCAAAGTATATAGTGACACACACATACATTAACACACACAGCGAAGCAAAGTACATAGCGACACACACATACATTAACACACACAGCGAAGCAACGTACATAGTGACACACATACATTAATACACACAGCGAGACAAAGTACATAGTGACACACATACATTAACACACACAGCGAAGCAATGTACATAGTGACACACATACATTAATACACACAGTGAGACAAAGTACATAGTGACACACACATACATTAACACACACAGCGAAACAAAGTACATAGTGACACACATACATTAACACACACAGCGAGACAAAGTACATAGTGACACACACATACATTAACACACACAGCGAAGCAAAGTACATAGTGACACACATACATTAACACACACAGCGACTGAACGTACATAGTGACACACATACATAAACACACACAGCGAAGCAAAGTACATAGTGACACACACACACATTAATACACACAGCGAGACAAAGTACATATTGACACACACATACATTAACACACACAGCGAAGCAACGTACATAGTGACATACACATACATTAACACACACATCGAAGCAAAGTACATAGTGACACACACATACATTAATACACACAGCGAGACAAAGTACATAGTGACACACACATACATTAACACACACAGCGAAGCAAAGTACATAGTGACACACACATACATTAACACACACAGCGAAGCAAAGTACATAGTGACACACACATACATTAACACACACAGCGAACCAACGTACATAGTGACACACACATACATTAATACACACAGCGAGACAAAGTACATAGTGACACACATACATTAACACACACAGCGAAGCAATGTACATAGTGACACACATACATTAATACACACAGCGAGACAAAGTACATAGTGACACACACATACATTAACACACACAGCGAAGCAAAGTACATAGTGACACACACATACATTAACACACACAGCGAAACAAAGTACATAGTGACACACATACATTAACACACACAGCGAGACAAAGTACATAGTGAAACACACACATACATTAACACACACAGCGAGACAAAGTACATAGTGACACACACATACATTAACACACACAGCGAGACAAAGTACATAGTGACACACATGCATTAACACACACAGCGAAGCAAGGTACATAGTGACACACACACATTAATACACACAGCGAAACAAAGTACATAGTGACACACATACATTAATACACACAGCGAGACAAAGTACATAGTGACACACATACATTAACACACACAGGGAAACAAAGTACATAGTGACACACATACATTAACACACACAGCGAGACAAAGTACATAGTGACACACATACATTAACACACACAGCGAAGCAAAGTACATAGTGACACACATACATTATCACACACAGCGAAGCAAAGTACATAGTGACACACATTAACACACAGCGAAGTAAAGTACATAGTGACACACATACATTAATACACACAGCGAAGCAAAGTACATAGTGACACACACACATTAACACACACAGCAAAGCAAAGTACATAGTGACACACACATACATTAACACACAGCGAGACAAAGTACATAGTGACACACATACATTAATACACACAGCGAAGTAAAGTACATAGTGACACACATACATTAACACACACAGCAAAGCAAAGTACATAGTGACACACACATACATTAACACACACAGCGAAACAAAGTACATAGTGACACACATACATTAATACACACAGCGAGACAAAGTACATAGTGACACACATACATTAACACACACAGGGAAACAAAGTACATAGTGACACACATACATTAACACACACAGGGAAACAAAGTACATAGTGACACACATACATTATCACACACAGCGAAGCAAAGTACATAGTGACACACATTAACACACAGCGAAGTAAAGTACATAGTGACACACATACATTAACACACACAGCGAAGCAAAGTACATAGTGACACACACATACATTAACACACACAGCGAAGCAAAGTACATAGTGACACACATACACTAACACACACAGCGAAGCAAAGTACATAGTGACACACATACATTAACACACAGCGAAGCAAAGTACATAGTGACACACACATACATTAACATACACAGCGAGACAAAGTACATAGTGACACACATACATTAACACACACAGCGAAGCAAAGTACATAGTGACACACATACATTAACACACACAGCGAAGCAAAGTACATAGTGACACACATACATTAACACACACAGCGAAGAAACGTACATAGTGACACACACATACATTAACACACACAGCGAAGCAACGTACATAGTGACACACATACATTAACACACACAGCGAAGCAAAGTACTTAGTGACACACATAAATTAATACACACAGCGAGACAAAGTACATAGTGACACACACATACATTAACACACACAGGGAAACAAAGTACATAGTGACACACACATACATTAACACACACAGCGAAGCAAAGTACATAGTGACACACACATACATTAACACACACAGCGAAGCAAAGTACATAGTGACACACACATTAACACACACAGCGAAGCAAATTACATAGTGACACACATACATTAATACACACAGCGAGACAAAAGTACATAGTGACACACATACATTAACACACACAGCGAAGCAAGGTACATAGTGACACACATAGATTAACACACACAGCGAAGCAAAGTACATAGTGACACACACATACACTGACACACACAGCGAAGCAAAGTACATAGTGACACACACATACATTGACACACACAGCGAAGCAACGTACATAGTGACACACATACATTATCACACACAGCGAAGCAAAGTACATAGTGACACACATTAACACACAGCGAAGTAAAGTACATAGTGACACACATACATTAATACACACAGCGAAGCAAAGTACATAGTGACACACACATACATTAACACACACAGCAAAGCAAAGTACATAGTGACACACACATACATTAACACACACAGCGAAGCAAAGTACATAGTGACACACATACATTAACACACAGCGAAGCAAAGTACATAGTGACACACACATACATTAACATACACAGCGAGACAAAGTACATAGTGACAAACATACATTAACACACACAGCGAGACAAAGAACATAGTGACACACATACATTAACACACACAGCGAAGCAAAGTACATAGTGACACACACATATATTAACACACACAGCGAAGCAAAGTACATAGTGACACACACATACACTAACACACAGCGAGACAAAGTACATAGTGACACACATACATTAACACACACAGCAAAGCAAAGTACATAGTGACACACACATACATTAACACACACAGCGAGACAAAGTACATAGTGACACACATACATTAACACACACAGGGAAACAAAGTACATAGTGACACACATACATTAATACACACAGCGAGACAAAGTACATAGTGACACACATACATTAATACACACAGCGAGACAAAGTAAATAGTGACACACATACATTAACACACACAGGGAAACAAAGTACATAGTGACACACATACATTAATACACACAGCGAGACAAAGTACATAGTGACACACATACATTAACACACACAGGGAAACAAAGTACATAGTGACACACATACATTAATACACACAGCGAGACAAAGTACATAGTGACACACATACATTAACACACACAGCGAAGCAATGTACATAGTGACAGACATACATTAACACACACAGCGAAGCAAAGTACATAGTGACACACATACATTAACACACACAGCGAGACAAAGTACATAGTGACACACATACATTAACACACACAGGGAAACAAAGTACATAGTGACACACACACATTAATACACACAGCGAGACAAAGTACATAGTGACACACATACATTAATACACACAGCGAGACAAAGTACATAGTGACACACATACATTAACACACACAGGGAAACAAAGTACATAGTGACACACACATACATTAACACACACAGCGAAACAAAGTACATAGTGACACACATACATTAATACACACAGGGAAACAAAGTACATAGTGACACACACACATTAATACACACAGCGAGACAAAGTACATAGTGACACACATACATTAATACACACAGCGAGACAAAGTACATAGTGACACACATACATTAACACACACAGGGAAACAAAGTACATAGTGACACACACATACATTAACACACACAGCGAAGCAAAGTACATAGTGACACACATACATTAATACACACAGCGAGACAAAGTACATAGTGACACACACACATTAACACACACAGGGAAACAAAGTACATAGTGACACACATACATTAATACACACAGCAAGACAAAGTACATAGTGACACACATACATTAACACACACAGGGAAACAAAGTACATAGTGACACACACATACATTAACACACACAGTGAAGCAAAGTACATAGTGACACACACATACATTAACACACACAGCGAAACAAAGTACATAGTGACACACATACATTAACACACACAGCGAAGCAACGTACATAGTGACACACATACATTAACACACACAGCGAAGCAAAGTACATAGTGACACACATACATTAACACACACAGCGAAGCAAAGTACTTAGTGACACACATACATTAATACACACAGCGAGACAAAGTACAAAGTGACACACATACATTAACACACACAGCGAAGCAAAGTACATAGTGACACACACATACATTAACACACACAGCGAAGCAAAGTACATAGTGACACACACATTAACACACACAGCGAAGCAAATTACATAGTGACACACATACATTAACACACACAGCGAAGCAAGGTACATAGTGACACACATAGATTAACACACACAGCGAAGCAAAGTACATAGTGACACACACATACACTGACACACACAGCGAAGCAAAGTACATAGTGACACACACATACATTAACACACACAGCGAAGCAACGTACATAGTGACACACATACATTAACACACACAGCGAAGCAACGTACATAGTGACACACACATACATTAACACACAGCGAAGCAAAGTACATAGTGACACACACATACATTAACACACAGAGCGAAGAAACGTACATAGTGACACACACATACATTAACACACACAGCGAAGCAAAGTACATAGTGACACACACATACATTAACACACACAGCGAAGCAACGTACATAGTGACACACATACATTAACACACACAGCGAAGCAAAGTACATAGTGACACACATACATTAACACACACAGCGAAGCAAAGTACTTAGTGACACACACATACACTGACACACACAGCGAAGCAAAGTACATAGTGACACACACATACATTAACACACACAGCGAAGCAACGTACATAGTGACACACATACATTAACACACACAGCGAAGCAACGTACATAGTGACACACATACATTAACACACACACCGAAGCAAAGTACATAGTGACACACACATACACTGACACACAGCGAAGCAAAGTACATAGTGACACACACATACATTAACACACAGAGCGAAACAAAGTACATAGTGACACATACATTAACACACAGAGAAGCAAAGTACATAGTGACACACACATACATTAACACACAGAGCGAAACAAAGTACATAGTGACACATACATTAACACACAGCGAAGCAAAGTACATAGTGACACACACATACATTAACACACACAGCGAGACAAAGTACATAGTGACACACATACATTAACAGACACAGCGAAGCAAAATACATAGTGACACACATACATTAATACACACAGCGAGACAAAGTACATAGTGACACACACATACATTAACACACACAGCGAAGCAAAGTACATAGTGACACACATACATTAACACACACAGCGAGACAAAGTACATAGTGACACACATACATTAACAGACACAGCGAAGCAAAATACATAGTGACACACATACATTAATACACACAGCGAGACAAAGTACATAGTGACACACACATACATTAACACACACAGCGAAGCAACGTACATAGTGACACACATACACTAACACACACAGCGAAGCAACGTACATAGTGACACACATACATTAATACACACAGCGAGACAAAGTACATAGTGACACACATACATTAACACACACAGCGAAGCAAAGTACATAGTGACACACATACACTAACACACACAGCGAAGCAAAGTACATAGTGACACACATACATTAATACACACAGCGAAGCAAAGTACATAGTGAAACACACATACATTAACACACGCGGGGAAACAAAGTACATAGTGACACACACATAGATTAACACACACAGCGGAACAAACTACATAGTGACACATACACGTACATTAACACACACAGCGAGACAAAGTACATAGTGACACACACATACATTAACACACACAGCGAAGCAAAGTACATAGTGACACACACATACACTAACACACAGCGAGACAAAGAACATAGTGACACACATACATTAACACACACAGCGAGACAAAGAACATAGTGACACACATACATTAACACACACAGCGAAGCAAAGTACATAGTGACACACATACATTAACACACACAGCGAAGCAAAGTACATAGTGACACGCACATACATTAACACACACAGCGAAGCAACGTACATAGTGACACACACATACATTAACACACACAGCGAAGCAACGTACATAGTGACACACACATACATTAACACACACAGCGAGACAAAGTACATAGTGACACACACATACATTAACACACACAGCGAAGCAAAGTACATAGTGACACACACATATATTAACACACACAGCGAAGTAAAGTACATAGTGACACACACATATATTAACACACACAGCGAAGCAAAGTACATAGTGACACACACATATATTAACACACACAGCGAAGCAAAGTACATAGTGACACACATACATTAACACACACAGCGAAGAAACGTACATAGTGACACACACATACATTAACACACACAGCGAAGCAAAGTACATAGTGACACACACATACATTAACACACACAGCGAAGCAACGTACATAGTGACACACATACATTAACACACACAGCGAAGCAAAGTACATAGTGACACACATACATTAACACACACAGCGAAGCAAAGTACATAGTGACACACACATACATTAACACACACAGCGAAGCAAAGTACTTAGTGACACACATACATTAATACACACAGCGAGACAAAGTACATAGTGACACACATACATTAACACACACAGCGAAGCAAGGTACATAGTGACACACAGATTAACACACACAGCGAAGCAAAGTACATAGTGACACACACATACACTGACACACACAGCGAAGCAAAGTACATAGTGACACACACATACATTAACACACACAGCGAAGCAACGTACATAGTGACACACATACATTAACACACACAGCGAAGCAACGTACATAGTGACACACATACATTAACACACACAGCGAAGCAAAGTACATAGTGACACACACATACACTGACACACACAGCGAAGCAAAGTACATAGTGACACACACATACATTAACACACAGAGCGAAACAAAGTACATAGTGACACATACATTAACACACAGCGAAGCAAAGTACATAGTGACACATACATTAATACACACAGCGAAGCAAAGTATATAGTGACACACACATACATTAACACACAGAGCGAAACAAAGTACATAGTGACACATACATTAACACACAGCGAAGCAAAGTACATAGTGACACACATACATTAACACACACAGCGAGACAAAGTACATAGTGACACACATACATTAACAGACACAGCGAAGCAAAATACATAGTGACACACATACATTAACACACACAGCGAAACAAAGTACATAGTGACACACACATACATTAACACACACAGCGAAGCAACGTACATAGTGACACACATACACTAACACACACAGCGAAGCAAAGTACATAGTGACACACATACATTAATACACACAGCGAAGCAAAGTACATAGTGAAACACACATACATTAACACACGCGGGGAAACAAAGTACATAGTGACACACACATAGATTAACACACACAGCGGAACAAACTACATAGTGACACACATACAGGGAAACAAAGTACATAGTGACACATACACGTACATTAACACACACAGCGAGACAAAGTACATAGTGACACACACATACATTAACACACACGGCGAAACAAAGTACATAGTGACACACATACATTAATACACACAGCGAGACAAAGTACATAGTGACACACACATACATTAACACACATTGGGAAACAAAGTACATAGTGACACACATACATTAACACACACAGCGAAGCAAAGTACATAGTGACACACATACATTAATACACATTGGGAAACAAAGTACATAGTGACACACATACATTAATACACACAGCGAGACAAAGTACATAGTGACACACATACATTAACACACACAAGCGAGACAAAGTACATAGTGACACACATTCAGTAACACACACAGGCTTACCTTGCAGTAATGTGACGATTTCCACCTCGAGTACAATCATAATATATCCTAATACTCTCGTAAGTGTCATTTTATTGCAAGGGGTATACATAATTATACTCCCAATGGGCGTTACCTTATTACTAGGGCATGTGCACATGTTAGGTATTTCCTACAGATATTTTTGCATCAAAAAACGTGTCTCTTGGCAGAAAAAACACTGCACATGAAAGACGCACAATTTTTGCGTGCGTTTTTGATGCTTTTTTTGTACCATTCATTTGAATGGATGACAAATGCTGCAAAAACACTGAAAGAATTGACATGCTGCTAATATGAAACTGCTTCAAAATAAGCAGCAACATGTGCATGAGGTCTCAGAAATCCAACTTTTCTTTTCCAGTAAAATGCTGCGATTTTCGCGGCAAAAACTCGGAGAGAAGGTAAGAATGATCTTTTTTTTTAATGTATTGGAGAAGAACAGAACAGGGCACATTATACCGGGAAGGGGACCAGGATGGGGCACATTAGCTCAGGAAGGGGGCCAGGATAGGGTATAATATCCCAGTAAGGGGCCAAGAAGGGGCACATTATCCCAGGAAGGGAACCAGGATAGGGTACAAAATCCCAGGAAGGGGACCAGGGTGGGGCACATTATCCCTAGAAGGGGACCAGAATGATCAAATAATCCCAGGAAGGGTACTAAGATGGGGCACGTTATCCCAGGAAGGGGACGGGGATTGGACACATCACCCCAGGATGGGGACCAGAATGGGGTAAATTATCCAAGAAAGGGGACCAGGATGGGGTACATTATCCCAAGAAGGAGACCAGGATGGGGCACATTATCCCAGGAAAGTGACTAGGATGGGGAACATTATCCCAGGAAGGGGAGCAAGATGTGGCACATAATCCCAGGAAGGGGAGCAGGATGGGGCAATTATCCCAGGTAGGGAACCAGGATGAGGTATAATAACCCAGTAAGGGAACCAGGTTGGGGCTCATTACAGGTTGGGGCTCATCCCTCCTGGGATGGAGGACTTTATTACTGGAAGGGGCCCAGTATGGGGCACATTATCCTAGGAAGGGGCCAGAATGGGGACATTATTATATGGAGGGATTATATGTCCCCCAGGATGTGCATAGAAGCATACTAAACCCGCTGGATAACGTAATTACAGCCACATCTTTGGTTACAATTAAAAATAAAAGAGAGTGTGGATTTGGTCAAACTATTTGACCAAGTCAGATTTAAGAAAACCTGAAATGGGCTTTTATTTTTGGAAAGATCTGTAGGATGGTGGTGGGATGGATCTTTCCCTCCACTCTGGATCTTGGGAGGGGCTCATGTCCACGATTCCCATTTAAACTTTCAGTTAAGGTTTGGTTGTGTCACTATTGGGTTTTGCAAGCAACAGAACAGGAGCTTTTGTGCAGGCCTCTCTGTGTAAAACTAAACACAGACCAGAGACTTGAGCAAGCCATTAGCGCACCCACGCATTATACGGTGCTGCAGTCGTTCATGGCAATGGACTGATACGGACTCTCAGTGACGTTCTGGCTGTGAACCGGAGAATAAAGTTTTGGATTTGTTTGTAAGTTGGAAAATAAAGACGTTTAAGTTGAACTTTCTTGAGTCACTGCCTCATTGCCGCACGACGCGAAAACCGCTGCCTTGCAGCTTGTACTTTAAAACATTGTATATCTTCCAAAACAAATCCAAACGGAAAAATGAAACAAAAATACAATGTGTGCACATAGACTTCAAATGAATTGAGGGGAAGAGTCACAGAGGCTGATTAATTTATATTTATTGGGCTGCGAGGATTATAGTTATTGGAGGGTACAGTGCTGGATTATCAATTTATATTTCGAATGATGCGTGGCAAATAGTAAATTAATGTTGTGGTGGAAACAAATGTATATATACAATATATGTGACCTTGTTATTTTTAGGGCTGCAGTGATCAGTCTGACAAGACAAGTTGAGGCTGGAATATGTTGGCATAACGGTCTGACCAGATGGAGAAGAAACAACAGAAAAGACTCTAATCAGACAAGACGTCAACGGTCACTGGATGTAAATAGTTCTTGTTTATACTGTATGACTTGGAATAATACTATTATTTGTAAAATAACCTCCCTTAAGCTACATTCTCACATGCATGTGAAATGTCCGTGTGCTGCCAGATTTTTGGCACACAAACTCATAGCGTTTCATAGATCCATTCATATCCATTCCATTCACGGATTTGAGAATGAGATCTGTAAGACTCAGAGCAAGTTCATTTCTTTTCCAATTTTGAGGCTTAGAATAGGACCTGCTCAACAAGTCTGTGTGCTGTCCGAGAAAAAAATCAGGCAGCACACTGACACTTCACACGGATACAGGAATACAGCTTTATTATGTATAGCACCATCCCTTAGTATATAGTGTATTTTCTTGTTATATATAGGGCAATCCTTAATTACTTAGTTTCTCTTTTATTATGTGTAACACCATCCCTAATTACGTAGAATCCTCTCTAGTTATGTGTGGCGCTATTCATTATTATGTAGCGTCCTCTGTTATGTTCTGCGCTGTCCCTTTATTATATAGTATCATCTCTTATTGTGTATAACACTGTCTCTTACATAACGTTATTTTTGTTAATCACCTCTCTTTAATACATAGCGTCCTCTCTTGTTAGATATAAAATGACTGCTGATGGAACAACATCTGACCAGAAGACTAGTCCGTAAGTCTCCTCTATTACAAAAGAAGCTTTACCATGTTCTATCAGCAGTCATTTTCTATAATATCTAGCAAGAGAGGACGCTATGAAATAAAAACAGAGCACTATAAATAACAAAAATAACAAGAGAAACCAATATGCAAGGTAAAGTGCTGTATGTAACAAGAGAGGGCACTATGTAATAAGAGATGGTAATACGCATGATGAGGAGACTGTATAATATATAATTTATTTATATACATCTATATCACACATACACAGTATATCAGAAGCGTAGCTAGGGGTTCAGCTCGGGGGGGGGGGGCGAGACATCAGAGTGGGCCCCTAACCAGGTAACCTTGTGTACAACTATGATGGCGCATCCTAGTCATAGGTATAGAGATAAAAATCTCTATATTGACCCCCCCCCCACACTGCATTATGGCCCCCAGTATACCCACCACACTGCATGATGGTGCCCCAGTATTCCCCACTCACACTGCATGATGGTCCTACAGTATTCCCCACACACTGCATTAAGGCTCTCCAATATTACCCACACACACACTGTATGATGCCCCCCCAGTATTCCCCCTAACATTGCATCATGCCCTCCCAGTATTCCTCCTCCCACAGTGCATGATGGCTCCCCAGTATCCCCACCCACACTGTATGATGGCTCCCCAGTATTCCCAATACACAATGCATGAAGGCTCTCCTGTTTCCCCTCCCTCACACTGCATGATGCCCCCCCAGTATTATGATACCCCCCCCAGTATCCCCTCCACACACTCACTACATGATGGCCCCCAGTATTCCCCCCCACAGACTGCATGATGGCACCCAATATTCCTCCCCACACACTGCATGATTGCCTCCCAGTATCCCCCCCGCAACACATGATGGCCCCCTAGTATTCTCCCCCATACTGCATGATGGCCTCCTAGTATTCACCACACACACTTTATGATGGTGACCCAGTATTCTTTCCCCCACCCTGCATGATGTCCCCCCATTATTCCTACCCACATACTGCAAGATGGCCTCTCAGTATTCCCTCCACACTGCATGATGGCCTCATAGTATTCCCACACACACTGCATGATGGCCCCCCAGCATTCACACACACACACACACACTGCATGATGGCCCCCCAGTATTCCCCTTCCCACAGTGCATGACGGCCCTTCAGTATTCCCCACCACACTGCATCATGGACCACCAGTATTCCCCCACACACACTGCATGATAGCCCCCCAGTATTCCCTCACACACTGCATGATGACCCCACAGTATTCCCCACACACACTGCATGATGGCCCTCCAGTATGCCCCTTACACTGCATGATAGACCCCAGTATCCCCACCACACTGCATAATGGCCCCCAGTATTCCCCACACACTGCATGATGGGCCCACAGTATTCCCCACACACACTGCATGAAGGCCCTCCAATATTCTCCACACACACTATATGATGCTCCCCAAGTATTCACCCCCACATTGCATCGTGGCCCCCCAGTATTCCTCCTCTCACACTGCATGATGGCCCCGCAGCATCCCCACCCACACTGCACGATGGCTCCCCAGTATTCCCAATACACGATGTATGAAGGCTCTCCAGTATTTCCCCCCTCACACTGCATGATGGCCCCGCCGGTTTCCCCCCATACACTGCATGATGGCCCCCAGTAATCCACCCCACACACTGCATGATAGACCCCAATATCCCCACCACACTGCATAATGGCCCCCCCAGTATTCCCCACACACACTGCATGATGGGCCCACAGTATTCCCAACACACACGGCATGAAGGCCCTCCAATATTCTTCACACACACTGTATGATGCCCCCCAAGTATTCACCCCTACATTGCATCGTGGCCCCCCAGTATTCCTCCTCTCACACTGCATGATGGCCCGCAGTATCCCCACCCACACTGCATGATGGCTCCCCCATATTTCCAATACACGATGCATGAAGGCTCTCCAGTATTTCCCCCCTCACACTGTATGATGGCCCCCCCGGTTTCCCCACATACACTGCATAATAGCCCCCAGTAATCCACCCCACACACTGTATGATGGACCCCCAGTATCCCCCACACACACTCACTGCATGATGGCCTCCCAGTATTCCCCCCACAATGCATGATGGCCCACTAGTATTCCCCCACACACACTGCATGATAACCCCCAGCATTCCCACACACACTGCATGATGGCCCACCAGTATTCTCCCCACACACTGAATGTTGGCCCCCTAGTATTCTCCCCCATACTGCATAATGGGCTCCGAGTATCCACCCCCAACACTGCATAATGGCTCCACAGTGTATGATGGCCCACCAGTATTCCTCCGCATACTGCATCATGCCCCCCCAGTATTCCTCCCCCACGCAGCATGATGGTCTCCCAGTATCCCCCCCACAAAGCATAATGGCTCCCCAGTATTCCCCCTTCACATTGCATGATGGCCCCCCAGTATTCCCCCCCTCACACTGCATGATGCCCCCCCCCCAGTATTTCCCCCACACACTGCACAATGGCCCTGATACAGAAGTGTTAATGTTTTTCCTCTCTGTTCTACATTTTATTAACCGGCTTTATAGTCTTGTAGTCAAGGTTTCATACTTTCATACTTTCTTATCTCATATGCAATGTTTTGAGGTTCTGCAAAAACTGTGTTATGGGTACATAATAAATAAAAAGTTATCATGACATGTTTACAGGGGGGTGGCAGGTGGAGATTTCTAAATGAGAATTACATTGTCTGTAAACGGTATAAGTAGAAGTAGTCACAGAGAAATAAACAGAACTGTTTTGCTCACAACAAGTGTGCATTCTTTTCTCTGAGCTCTTGTTATTTGGTGACCATGGTATCTAAATTTGGCCTAACTGGTAATTCCATAATCTGACTTTGGGTCAGAACAAAAACAGCTCCAACAGTTTTGGCGCCCAACGTGGGACCATGGTAGCCAGCCTATTCGGAAACCTTCTGTGGGGGATTCCTGAGAGATTGAAAATTCAAATTCCAGCTGTAGCAAGGTAAGAAGTTTTTATTCTTACATCTTGTTTTTGTGTTTTTAATCTCTCCGATTCTCTTGATAGTAAGGTTGTAAAAACACGGTTCAAGAACCGACAGCACCAGTGAGTTTTGTGATTTTATGTCTGTATGAGAGTTGATTAATAGAGTAATAAGATGATAAGTATTTTCTGTATAAATTTGTCTTCTAATAGGTTGCATAGTATAGAGTTGGGGCAGTCTCTGTACAATTCCACTGCTATGGGCATCCCAGATGGGAAGTACACTTCTCATGGGCTGTGTTTATGTAAGCAGCTTTGGGTGCTTACATGAGCACTACAGTGTCAGTAAGCACTACAGTCCCCATACGTTTTTTACTAATCCCTAGGTAAAGTAGGTAGGCTGTGAGTTTTTGTATGTATGTTTATGAGAACCTCTGAATGACATGAGTGTTGAATAACTTAGTATAAGGAACAAATAGATACGTCCCTGATTGATGAGGGGTTCCATTTGGTGTGTTCCACAGTATGTGACAGGACATTCAAATCACTTTGAGCTGAATATCAGGCCGAGTGACAAGGAACTCTGCATAAAGCGATCAAATGATTTCAAATCATTGGGAAGTAGATCCCTGATTGAGCACAAAGCATGCATGAATGAATCATCACATGCCATGCTGTGAATGGTGCAGAGGTGTACTGGGTATAGTATGCCAAGGGGCTGGGTCCTATGGGATTTTCATGCGGAGACCTGATGTATGGACTGCATAGGATTAAGTTTTCTTAGCTGAATATAGAAACTGCCCGGTCTGCTGTGCTGTATTTCCTCCTGTTTCTGTGTGAAAAATAAGTCCTTGTTTTGGTAAACAATCTCTGTTCTGCCAATGTTGAGGGGGGAAGCTGCTGCTTGTGAGCTGCTGTGAGGAGAACTTAAAATTGTCTTCTTTAACTTTGTCTGTGCTAGTGTGTGATTTTAAAGAGGCAGTGATGTACAGAAAAACTGGAGATTTTAACCTGAATATAACACGTGTAGACAAACTTAACAGTGGCTGAAAGTAATATTGTGTCTAGTTAAGGAATACTTGGAAGTGATTGGTTGGTCATCAGTGTGTGTTTGCACTTGCTTCTCATTGTGTGGTTGATGTACAGGATAGTTAAGGATCAACAGAGGGGGTACCAAACTGCAAACCTGGTCTAGTGGGTCAGAGAGCAGCGTGAGCCTTCTGTACATGCAGCTGGTCTAGTAGGTGAGAGAGCTGTTACACCTGAGCCTTATACTATAGTCAGCTGGTCTAACAGGTGAGAGAGCTATCAGAGCCTTTCCTTTACACCCTGCAGGTGTAGCAGGTGAGAGAGCTGTCTGATCCTTCTCACTACTCCTTGAGAGCTCTTTCTGACTTGCTGAAGTGTGGCCTGTGGACAAAGTCTAGGCACACTGAGAGGGCATTTGCATAGAGGTGGGTTGTGGAGGGATAAGTTGAAGCCATGGGCAACTTGTTCAGTGTGCACTCAGAACCCCTAATGGGATTCAAAACAGCTTAACAGATAGTAACAGACTGAGAAGGAAAGGTTGTGGTGAATAATGTGGGACCAATACTGAAAAAATCAGACATGCCAGAGTGTGGATGTCTGGATGTACAAAAATTGAACAGTTTCAGGAAAGAAAAAAAGGGTTGGCTAAAAAACAAGGGAAAAGAACAGCAAATGAATAAATGGTGTTGTGTGGCTGAGGAAGTGCCGCATTACGGATGTAAGAAGACCATAGTGTGATGTAAAGCGTATTATGAATGTTTTGATGCACAAAAATCTAAGACTGTGACTGCTATCGCCCACATCTATATAACCGGAAACCCAGACAAGACAGATGGACTTGTAAACATTGTGGTCAGCCAAATCCAGATTGAAAAGATACTTGTGTGACATGTGCTGCTGTGACGCCTCTACTTGTAAAGCCCGTGTTTGAGTTTACCCTGGGTGATAGGGGGACTCGGCATCTGGTCCTGTGATGAAGAGATGGGGTGCAGCCGTGGCCCGGACCCGACCCATGCTCAGGGCCGTCACATGAAAAGGAAGATGTTGTGGGCTCGTCCGGGTTGAGTGGCTTATTTAACGACTATGCCACCTGTGGTGCCTGGTGAAGGGTCACCAGCGCTGCGGCAGTCCGCCGAGGCCCGGTGTCATGGCGGCCAAAGTTCTCGCTGCTCCCTACAGGCGGAGCAAGGCCTCGGGGCAGGCAGACAGGATGAAGGGGGGGGAGTAGTAGTGCGGGGAATACGGGCACCGCGTCGCGTGGTATGGCGCATAAGGAACAGTCCGGAGGCCATAGGGGTGAACTTCCAAGGCTTTACTCACTTAGAGATGACAGCGGGAAAGCGACTTCCTGCTCCGTCTGCATCCTGCCAGGGATCCATTTGCTGTGGAGCCAAACTCTTAAGCTCCGGGCCTTCTTGATCCTGGTCCTTGGCTGGGTTGAGACATTCCTGGTCTACAACCTACCTCTCGTCCCAAGCCAGGGTACGAGGGCTGTGTACCTTGCCGGTGAAGGCCCACACAGGATCTGCGCTCCCGGAGGGAGGTCACATTACACACAGTAGTTGACAGCAACCAAGGTCGCACAAGGACTTGACTAACCAAAGACCTAGATCAAAGATGGCTTTGAATTAAATATAAAATTTTAAAGTGTAACTAACTTGTAAGTCCTCCACCCTCACCCACTAACTGGTTCCTACCACTTTGTGTTCCCCAGTCTCCCTGTAACCAGGGGAGCAGCACCTAGTGCATACTAGCTCCCTCTGGTGGAGAAGTGTGGTGTTGGATGCAAGAGGTTGGGTCACGACTATCACACTGGCCTTACCTCAGAGGAGGAACACCACACTCCATTAAAGAAGTGCAGCATCCCTGTGGCGGTCGAACCTTCAGGTGCGCCACATTCCCCCCTGGTAAAACACAGCACGTCCGCGGGCTGCAAAAGAAGTAACACCCAGGAAATTTCTTTTTATAATAACAAGAAAAACTATCATCCCTTTATGGGAGGCACCATTTCTTAAACGTTGCATAACAGGATATACAGTATAAAAATATAAAAGTATAAAATTATAAATGTGCTAGCATTTTTCCAGAGATATTTGTGCAAACAGACAGATTAAAGTGCAAGGACGCAGAGTCAGTTCAGAACTGCGAGGGACCTGCCCTAAACCCTCAACATGGGCCCTGGGGTGGCTGCAGGATATGAAGATCCCGAGTTGGACCTCCTGGCGAGCCACCCTGACAGGTTTTTCTTCTGAGGTCTTGAGGTAGAAATATCCGCGGTTTTTGTATAAAACCAATATGGAGCACCTAAAGAGATGCAAACTATTTACAATTTAAAGAGTCTGTCTGCTGCCAGTCCGCAGGGACACGTGTCTCTAGAAGCCGGGTGAAGGGCCTGAACCGGGTTCAGAAGGTGCGTGGACTTGCTCCCCACAGGCGTCCATGTCTGCCTCTGTTGATTGCCAAGCTCCGACTGCAATGGCCGCACCTTGTTGCTTTTCTTCTTCCTCCTCTTTCGGGGCGGTTCCTGGGCGGAATGCTGACAGGCCCGCCTTCGTTCAGCCCATCCGATTTGACGGGCATTACCCCGCGGACAGTCTCTGATGGAAGGGGCAGTCCACATTTTTGGCGCCAAGCGGGAGCCCAGCCCACGATGGGAGGCGTTCAAAGACAGTCTTTTCACAGCATTATGGCGCCTGTTCTTCTTGGGCGGGCGCCATTTTAAGTGTAAAACAACAGTTCAAGGTGTAAGGCACACAGTACCCGGTAGCAATGGGTACTTCTTCCTTTGCTGCGGGCACGCGATCCTGCCGACTACGCCAGGTTGTGACGCCTCTACTCGTAAAGCCCGTGTTTGAGTTTACCCTGGGTGATGGGGGGACTCGGCGTCGGGTCCTGTGATGAAGAGATGGGGTGCAGCCGTGGCCCGGACCCGACCCGTGCTCAGGGCCGTCACATGAAAAGGAAGATGTGGGCTCGTCCGGGTTGAGTGGCTTATTTAACGACTAGGCCACCTGTGGTGCCTGGTGAAGGGTCACCAGTGCCGCTGCAGTCCGCCGAGGCCCGCTGTCATGGCAGCCAAAGTTCTCGCTGCTCCCCACAGGCGGAGCAAGGCCTCGGGGCAGGCAGACAGGATGAAGGGGGGGAGTAGTAGTGCGGGGAGTACGGGCACCGTGTCGCGTGGTATGGCGCATAATGAACAGTCCGGAGGCCATAGGGGTGAACTTCCAAGGCTTTACTCACTTAGAGATGACAGCGGGAAGGCGACTCCCTGCTCCCCGTGGAGTCCTGCGGCCACCAGGGACGAGGGTCCGACTACCTCCGAGGAAGTCCAGCATTCAGTCGCGTCCCCTCACCAGAGTGTTCCTGCACTACAGACTTCACCCTTTCCCGTCTGAGCGTGTGTAGAAAGGCCGGGTCTCCCTCTGAGCTCCTCTCAGAACAAGGGCACGGGTGGCAGCTCCGCTCCGTCCGATACCCGGTGGGATCTTCTGGGCCTACCGGGCTTTCCCGTCCAGGACATAGAGTTGCAAGGTCGGGTGTCGGGGGCCGGTACCCCATTTGCAGCCGGAGTCCCTCTGAATATATCAGGTTGGCGAGGACAGGTGGCGTACACCGCTCCGTCTGCATCCTGCCAGGGATCCATTTTCTGTGGAGCCAAACTCTTAAGCTCCGGGCCTTCTTGATCCTGGTCCTTGGCCGGGTTGAGACATTCCTGGTCTACAACCTACCTCTCGTCCCAAGCCAGGGTACGAGGGCTGTGTCCCTTGCCGGTGCAGGCCCACACAGGATCTGCGCTCCCGGAGGGAGGTCACATTACACACAGTAGTTGACAGCAACCAAGGCCGCACAAGGACTTGACTAACCAAAGACCTAGATCAAAGATGGCTTTGAATTAAATATAAAATTTTAAAGTGTAACTAACTTGTAAGTCCTCCACCCTCACCCACTAACTGGTTCCTACCACTTTGTGTTCCCCAGTCTCCCTGTAACCAGGGGAGCAGCACCTAGTGCATACTAGCTCCCTCTGGTGGAGAAGTGTGGTGTTGGATGCAAGAGGTTGGGTCACGACTATCACACTGGCCTTACCTCAGAGGAGGAACACCACAATCCATTAAAGAAGTGCAGCATCCCTGTGGCGGTCGTACCCTCAGGGGCCCCACACTGCCACCCGCTCTAAGTGAGTTACACTGAATCCCATTCATACAAGATCACATATAGTGACAGAAGAGGCTGACACAGTAGTGAGAACATTGACTTCATGGGAAGAAGCTGACAGTAACCCTGAGAAGGAGGAGGTGTGAAACATCCTGTCACCTACACCATCAGACAACCATGCACATCAGGACCGAGAAGGTAACTAGAGTAAGACAGACACAGGAGTATTATCACTTGAGCCCTTCTGACCAGCTACCTATGTTGAAGCAGTTGTCTGACCCTGAGAGCCAACCTTTCCCATTTTACAGACAAATACAGACAATACAGCGGATGCTATTAAGTGCACCTCGGCAGACCTACACAGTTTGGTGACGTACTGGGACATATAATTAAGACGCACACAGATGTGACAAAGAATCAAGCATGGTCCATGAATGATCAGTCTGTACTGTGAAGCACTAAAATAATGGGCTATACTGAAACAGCAGATCAGTCTGTACTCCTGACTGACACAGCAGAAAGGCGAGAGTATGGAAACATACTTTGAATGGTTACAGCTGAAGTGGGCTGATAAGGTGTACAGTCCCAGGAACCCTCTTGATGTTAAAATACTGCATTCATGAATGCATGCATTCATTGACAGTATGAACAAGGACTTATGGGAGGCAGTATAGACAGCCAGACCTGAATAGAGAAACATGGACCCAAAACACCTTTTGCAAGTAGCTAAGGCAGTTTAACAGACAAGGACCAAGCAACCAGTCATGTATGCTAGAGCACAAGGAAAACAGTGGAGACAGAGTAAGGGACCTAATGACCTATCAACAGTGCGTTGTTGGAATTGTGGGGAAAGCGGACATTACTCCAGACAGTGCAAAAACCCGAAAGAAGAGATGGAGCAGACTGATTTTCTACCTCCTTTGCCTTTGGCCTAGGAAACTGGCAACCCAGTGACAATGTGTACCCTGTTTTTGTCCCCTCAGAATCTGGTCCCACTTTTGAACCAAATAATTTTTAATGATCATTTTCAAAACAGAACTTTCAAAAACTGATGTGGGTTGGCTCCCCATCCCCCCAGTCATGATTAAATTAAAAGGGAACCACTCCTCCTTGTTTAAAACAGTTTCCCTTAAGCCTAGCCAAATCAACAGCCCTGACCAGGGGTATAAGGGAATATGTCCAGGCAGTGGCTCTCATGCAAAAATCCTCCCCTTGTAACACTCCCTTGTATCCCATTAAGACAAAAGTACCCAACAGAATGGTTCATGTTTTGAGAGCTGTTAATGCTAGTGTGTGTCTGTTAGTGTGACCTCAATTGTTCATAACCCACACACCTTACGGTCACAAATCCCAGCGACCTCCAAATGTTTACAAAAAGTGATTTGGCAAATGCATTTTACTATGTGCCCCTACATCCTGACTGTCAGTATCTTTTTGCCTTCACACATGAAGGGAAACAGGACTGCTGGACAGTCCTCCCACAAGGAGGAATGAACTCCCCTACCATTTATTCTACACCTATATCAGTGGCAACCACCTCATCAGTAGGTTATGCTATTGCAGTACGTGGATGACTTTTTGCTCTGCTGCCCGGACCAGATGTCGTGCAAGGAAGCCGCAATTTCCTTGCTATATTTCTTAGCAGAAAAGGATTGCAAAGTCTCACGTGACAACTGACAGTATTGCAAACAGAAGGAGTCGTTTTTAGGCCGCTGTATTGCTGAAGGTACAAGACATTTGACTGAAGAGGGAAAACAAGCTGTTAAAAACTTCTCTTTACCCAGGTCACACCGACAGCTATGCACCTTTTTGGGCTTAGTGTCCTATTGCAGGCCTTAGATAAGGTCTGCTATCGAAACGATGCAACCCCTCTATGACAGTCACCAGACCCCTTTGAAACAATTGATTCCTTCCATTCTCTCAAACTGCTTATTGTGTCAGCCCCGGACCTACGCATTCCAAACTATGATCAGCCATTTTTCTTGTTCTGCAGAGAACAAAGAGCTCATGCTACAGCAGTGCTGACACATCAACAAAGACCGATAGCTTACTACTCAGCACAATTAGACCCAGTGATCAGAGAGTCTAACACGTGTGTCCGTGCTGTAGAATCTCTTGGCAAACAAGAGATGCTACTGCGCAGGCGGCGGGGCCATTTTGTTACATGTAAATTTCTAGATTTCTACCACAATTACACAGGCAGTATTTAAAATAGTAGGCAGGTCACTGAAGGCACAGTGACCTGTCAGAAGCCATACAGTGGAATATATAAGCAGAGCACCACATAAAGCCCCTCCCCAAAGGCCCGCCCCGAAGCACGAGCATATCATTATGTCTGGAATGAAAATAAAAATAAAAAAAGAACCACAGCACGGATTTGATCAACAAAGGTATCATTTTAATCAGTGAAACGGTGCCCACCTGACAGTGTATGTAGTTTACTAGCTGACAGGTGCGCTTTAAAGAGGTTGTCTAGTCTAAATTGGTAAGTAAATAGTCACTCTGTGTAACTACATGCAGACTTATGAATTCCCCAGTGCACGCACTATGCGTTGCGAGGATTCACCAGTTTCTGATCCGGGACCGGCAAGTACGTATGCATTATGCATACTCCTGGCCAGAGCCCGTCAATTGGGCGTGGCCTCACTCAGTACAAGTGTGACTGCAGACATCAATTTAGACCGAAAAACCTCTTTAAAAGCCAAAAATAATACATATTTTACATTTATGATGCAGCACCACCTTCTTGCCCACATGCTCTGGGGTCCTTGTGCTTTGTCATGTATCCTAAAAGAAAGTGAAGGGCAGAGATTTGTTGGTCTCTGCCAGGGACAGACTGAGGTTAAAATTCAGCGCTGGCATTTGAAAGCACACAGACCCATGCTGTGTTCGCCCCCTTCCCCAGATTGGGGTCTCTATTACTTATAGTACCGAACCTGCAGTAAATCAAGACTTCTACCTATATTTTTAATAACTAGATGGAGGCCGGTAATGTCACGTTGGGGGCAGGCTTTGTAGCGCTGAGAATCCCCCCCCCCCCATGTGCTCACCCACCTATCCACTCTCTCTTTCCCCCATGTGCTGAATTCTCCCGTCTGTGCTCTCTTCTTTGATCTGTCTATCCCATGTGCTATCCCCCTTGTCTGCTGTCTCTCTCCTTCCTGTGCTGTGTTCTCCCCTCATGTGCTGTCCCGTGTGAGCTGTCTCCCCCCTGTGCGCTTTCTCTCTCCCCCGTGTGCTTTCTCTCTCCCCCATCTACTGTCCTCTCATGTGATCTCTTCTTTGACCTGTGTACCCCATGTGCTCTCCCCCTTGTCTGCTCTCTCTCTCCACCCATGTGCTGTCTTCTTCCCTTATGTGTTCTCTCGTTTGAGCTGTCTCCCCGCGCAGTAAATCAGACCGCCACCATCTTTGTGCAGGCAGATAGCGGTGGTCACATTAAAACTGCGCATGCGCTCCTCCTGTACAAAGATGGCGGCGGTCAGTGAATCATTCGGCTGATCCCGGTGGCGGCGTGTACGCGACGGTGTTCCGCTGGTGATACCGCGCAAGAGGCTGGTACCACCAGCGGTTTCCATATTAAGACACCCATCACTTGGGTGTCCCAATATGGCGGTCGACGAACTTCCGCCGCTTGGAATTCTGGGATCCGGACACATCTGGATGGAACAGGATGTGAAGACATTACAAGGTGAGTATATTATAGATACCGTTATATAAGGTTTTATAATAATAATAATATTGCAATATAACAAAAAAATACCTTCAGATATACAGTGGTGATAATATCGCGATACTTGTGATCAGTAACCAAAACCTCTATACTAGGACTGATATTACCACCATACAGTGATCATATGTTAGTAATATCTGTTCTACACCAGAGCTCTGCAGACGATATATGTGTGTACTGTGCAGGTTCCTACCAGTGATGTTCTTGCTGATTGTTGTCATTCATTTTCCCTTTTTCTTTTTTATTCGGCCCAGACAGGCATGACCTCTTCTTTTCAGTACAAAGTAGGAAAAACTACAGGGCCAATAGGCAGACTGTGATAACATCATTATTTATTTTCAATTACAATACATGTGTTTTGATGACAAGTGGTTCAATACTGGACTTGTGGAAAGGACCTAAGAAATGCTAATGGTCCATGGGTTAGAGGGTTCAAAATAATTGTCTGAGCGCTGGCAACCTATACTACGCCACTGTGTGGGTCCATACTAAGGTTTGCTATGGGGCACTATGATTTAGCTTTGAACCCCTAAAGATATATATTATGGTATTAAAGGGTAAATCCCGCCTTAATAAGTGAAAGCATATTGCAATGATATTCGATCACATTATGATTATGGCCATCTGAGTCTTGAGACTCCCACAGACACTGAGAATAAAGGGTTGCAGCATTGGTTTAGTACTATGTTCCCATGTAAGTTTTATCACCAAGGGTGACTCATGCCTGCTGCACTTATTGAGCACTACATCCCTTTTACTCTCAGGATAGATTTTGGTCTCTCAAATCAGACCACAATGATCATACCATGATCAGTGGGGTCTTCTCCATATTATAAGATAGAAATATTCCTATACCATCAGGAATTGCCAGGTTTCTGAAATAATTATATTAAAAAAACGTTGTTTGATAGAAATGCCATTTTTTAAAAACGTCATCCTTTGCAACACTATTTTGGCTTTGTATTTTTAGTTTACGGCCTTTGTTTTCATTTGTGGCTTTCAACTTCCATGGGACCAAATCTCCACATTTATTTTAGTAGCATTGCAGAGCCATTATTCCATAGCTTTGACATATTGCTGTAAAAGGTGTGAGCCATATATGATGAGGAAGAAAGCCATTGCTAATTATAAAAGATGACTTTACTAAGAATAACATAACTAAGAATATAAACTGTGCAGGGCAAAACTATTTTATAACTTTCCTTCTTAGATCACATTTGCATAGTCATATTCATGGTCCAAGTAGAGTCAATATAGTGTCTGAAAGAATAAGGACCACAATCCCAAGTAAGAAAGGACATGCTTTCAGCGATGAAGAAAGAAGATAGTTTTTAATGTTGGGTGTTTTTAATTTTTTTTGTTTCCTGTGGATTACATCTGATGAAGAAGGAAGATGTGTTTTATTGAAAGTTAATTTCCACTTTCTGTGTTTCCTGTGGATTATGTCTGATGAAGAGAGATGGTTTGTACTTTTGGGTATTTTCTACTTTTTCACGTTCCCTAAGGATTAAATCTGATGAAGAAAGAAGATGTATTTTATTCAAAGTTAATTTCCACTTGTTTTGCTTCCTGTGGATTACGGCTGATGAAGAAAGATTGTTTTTATCGACGGGTATTTTCCACTTTTTCATGTTCCCTATGGATTACATCTGATGAAGAAAGAAGATAGATTTTAATGTTGGGCGTTTTTTGATTTTTTTTGTGTTTCCTGTGGATTAAATCGGATGAAGAAGGAAGATGTATTTTATTGAAAGTTACTATCCACTTTTTTGTTTTCTGTGGATTGTGCCTAATGAGGAAAGATGTTTTTTATCGACGGGTATTTTCCAATTTTTCGTGTTCCATATGGATTATATCTGATGAAGAAAGAAGATAGTTTTTAATGTTGGATGTTTTTGATTTTTTTGTGTTCACTGTGGATTACATCTGATGAAGAAAGAAGATGTATTTTATTGAAAGTTAATTTCCATTTGTTTTGTTTCCTGTGGATTACGGCTGATGAAGAAAGATGGTTTTTATTGACGGGTATTTTCCACTTTTTCGTGTTCCCTTATGGATTACATCTGATGAAGAAAGAAGATAGATTTTAATGTTGGGTGTTTTTGATTTTTTTGTGTTTCCTGTGGATTACATCTGATGAAGAAGGAAGATGTATTTTATTGAAAGTTATTATCCACTTTTTTGCTTCCTGTGTATTACGGCTGATGAAGAAAGATGGTTTTTATCGACGGGTATATTCCACTTTTTCGTGTTCCCTATGGATTACATCTGATGAAGAAAGAAGATAGATTTTAATGTTGGGTGTTTTTGATTTTTTTGTGTTTCCTGTGGATTACATCTGATGAAGAAGGAAGATGTATTTTATTGAAAGTTAATTTCCACTTTCTGTGTTCCCTGAGGATTATGTCTGATGTAGAGACATGGTTTTTATTGATGGGTATATTTTCTTTTTCACATTCCCTAAGTATTACATCTGATGAAGAAAGAAGATGTGTTTTATTGAAAGTTAATTTCCACTTGTGAAGAGAGATGGTTTTTATTGATGGGTATTTTCTACTTTTTCACATTCCCTAAGGATTACGGGTGATGAAGAAAGAAGATAAAAAAAACTAATTTCCACTTGTTTTGTTTCCTGTGGATTACATCTGATGAAGAAAGTAGATTTTAATGTTCGGTGTTTTTGATTTTTTTGTGTTTCTGGTGGATTACATCGGATGAAGAAGGAAAATGTATTTTACTGAAAGTTACTATCCACTTTTTTGTTCCCTGTGGATTTTGCCTAATGAGGAAAGATGGTTTTTATCGACTGGTATTTTCCATTTTTTCGTCTACCTATGGATTACATCTGATGAAGAAAGAAGATAGTTTTAAATGTTGGGTGTTTTTGATTTTTTTGTGTTCATTGTGGATTACAACTGATGAAGAAAGAAGATGTATTTTATTGAAAGTTAATTTCCACTTGTTTTGTTTCCTGTGGATTATGACTGATGAAGAAAGATGTTTTTTTATCGACGGGTATTTTCCACTTTTTAGTGTTCCCTATGGATTACATCTGATGAAGAAAGAAGATAGATTTTAATGTTGGGTGTTTTTGATTTTTTCGTGTTTCCTGTGGATTACATCTGATGAAGAAGGAAGATGTATTTTATTGAAAGTTAATTTCCACTTTCTGTGTTCCCTGAGGATTATGTCTGATGAAGAGACATGGTTTTTATTGATGGGTATTTTTTCTTTTTCACTAAGGATTACATCTAATGAAGAAAGAAGATTTTAATATTGCATGTTTTTGATTTTTTTTGTGTTTCTGGTGGATTACATCTGATGAAGAAGGAAGATGTATTTTATTGAAAGTTATTATCAACTTTTTTATTCTCTTTGGATTATGACTAATGAGTAAAGATGGTTTTTATCGACGGGTATTTTCCATTTTTTCGTGTACCTATGGATTACATCTGATGAAGAAAGAAGATGTATTTTATTGAAAGTTAATTTCCACTTGTTTTTTTTCCTGTGGATTAAGGCTGATGAAGAAAGATGGTTTTTATTGACGGGTATTTTCCACTTTTTCGTGTTCCCTATGGATTACATCTGATGAAGAAAGAAGATAGATTTTAATGTTGGGTGTTTTTGAGTTTTTTGTGTTTCTGGTGGATCACATCTGATGAAGAAGGAAGATGTATTTTATTGAAAGTTATTATCCACTTTTTTGTTCCCGGTGGATTATGCCTAATGAGGAAAGATGGTTTTTATCGACGGGTATTTTCCACTTTTTCGTGAACCTATGGATTGCATCTGATGAAGAAAGAAGATAGTTTTTAATGTTGGGTGTTTTTGATTTTTTTTGTGTTCACTGTGGATTACATCTGATGAAGAAAGAAGATGTATTTTATTGAAAGTTAATTTCCACTTGTTTGGTTTCCTGTAGATTTCAGCTGATGAAGAAAGATGGTTTTTATCGACGGGTATTTTCCACTTTTTAGTGTTCCCTATGGATTACATCTGATGAAGAAAGAACATAGATTTTAATGTTGGGTGTTTTTGATTTTTTTTGTGTTCACTGTGGATTACATCTGATGAAGAAAGAAGATGTATTTTATTGAAAGTTAATTTCCATTTGTTTTGTTTCCTGTGGATTACGGCTGATGAAGAAAGATGGTTTTTATTGACGGGTATTTTCCACTTTTTCATGTTCCCTTATGGATTACATCTGATGAAGAAAGAAGATAGATTTTAATGTTGGGTGTTTTTGATTTTTTTGTGTTTCCTGTGGATTACATCTGATGAAGAAGGAAGATGTATTTTATTGAAAGTTATTATCCACTTTTTTGCTTCCTGTGTATTACGGCTGATGAAGAAAGATGGTTTTTATCGACGGGTATATTCCACTTTTTCGTGTTCCCTATGGATTACATCTGATGAAGAAAGAAGATAGATTTTAATGTTGGGTGTTTTTGATTTTTTTGTGTTTCCTGTGGATTACATCTGATGAAGAAGGAAGATGTATTTTATTGAAAGTTAATTTCCACTTTCTGTGTTCCCTGAGGATTATGTCTGATGTAGAGACATGGTTTTTATTGATGGGTATATTTTCTTTTTCACATTCCCTAAGTATTACATCTGATGAAGAAAGAAGATGTGTTTTATTGAAAGTTAATTTCCACTTGTGAAGAGAGATGGTTTTTATTGATGGGTATTTTCTACTTTTTCACATTCCCTAAGGATTACGGGTGATGAAGAAAGAAGATAAAAAAAACTAATTTCCACTTGTTTTGTTTCCTGTGGATTACATCTGATGAAGAAAGTAGATTTTAATGTTCGGTGTTTTTGATTTTTTTGTGTTTCTGGTGGATTACATCGGATGAAGAAGGAAAATGTATTTTACTGAAAGTTACTATCCACTTTTTTGTTCCCTGTGGATTTTGCCTAATGAGGAAAGATGGTTTTTATCGACTGGTATTTTCCATTTTTTCGTCTACCTATGGATTACATCTGATGAAGAAAGAAGATAGTTTTAAATGTTGGGTGTTTTTGATTTTTTTGTGTTCATTGTGGATTACAACTGATGAAGAAAGAAGATGTATTTTATTGAAAGTTAATTTCCACTTGTTTTGTTTCCTGTGGATTATCACTGATGAAGAAAGATGTTTTTTTATCGACGGGTATTTTCCACTTTTTAGTGTTCCCTATGGATTACATCTGATGAAGAAAGAAGATAGATTTTAATGTTGGGTGTTTTTGATTTTTTCGTGTTTCCTGTGGATTACATCTGATGAAGAAGGAAGATGTATTTTATTGAAAGTTAATTTCCACTTTCTGTGTTCCCTGAGGATTATGTCTGATGAAGAGACATGGTTTTTATTGATGGGTATTTTTTCTTTTTCACTAAGGATTACATCTAATGAAGAAAGAAGATTTTAATATTGCATGTTTTTGATTTTTTTGTGTTTCTGGTGGATTACATCTGATGAAGAAGGAAGATGTATTTTATTGAAAGTTATTATCAACTTTTTTATTCTCTTTGGATTATGACTAATGAGTAAAGATGGTTTTTATCGACGGGTATTTTCCATTTTTTCGTGTACCTATGGATTACATCTGATGAAGAAAGAAGATGTATTTTATTGAAAGGTAATTTCCACTTGTTTTTTTTCCTGTGGATTACGGCTGATGAAGAAAGATGGTTTTTATTGACGGGTATTTTCCACTTTTTCGTGTTCCCTATGGATTACATCTGATGAAGAAAGAAGATAGATTTTAATGTTGGGTGTTTTTGAGTTTTTTGTGTTTCTGGTGGATCACATCTGATGAAGAAGGAAGATGTATTTTATTGAAAGTTATTATCCACTTTTTTGTTCCCGGTGGATTATGCCTAATGAGGAAAGATGGTTTTTATCGACGGGTATTTTCCACTTTTTCGTGAACCTATGGATTGCATCTGATGAAGAAAGAAGATAGTTTTTAATGTTGGGTGTTTTTGATTTTTTTTGTGTTCACTGTGGATTACATCTGATGAAGAAAGAAGATGTATTTTATTGAAAGTTAATTTCCACTTGTTTGGTTTCCTGTAGATTTCAGCTGATGAAGAAAGATGGTTTTTATCGACGGGTATTTTCCACTTTTTAGTGTTCCCTATGGATTACATCTGATGAAGAAAGAACATAGATTTTAATGTTGGGTGTTTTTGATTTTTTTTGTGTTCACTGTGGATTACATCTGATGAAGAAAGAAGATGTGTTTTATTGAAAGTTAATTTCCACTTTCTGTGTTCCCTGTGGATTATGTCTGATGAAGAAAGATGGTTTTTCTTGATGGCGATTTTTTACTTGTTCACATTCCCTAAGGATTACAGCTGATGAAGAAAGAAGATAAATTTTATTGAAAGTTAATTTCCACTTGTTTTGTTTCCTGTGGATTACGGCTGATGAAGAAAGATTGATTTTATGGACGGGTATTTTCCACTTTTTCGTGTTCCCTATGGATTACATCTGATGAAGAAAGAAGATAGATTTTAATGTTGGGCATTTTTTGATTTTTTTTGTGTTTCCTGTGGATTACATCTGATAAAGAAGAAAGATGTATTTTATTGAAAGTTATTATCCACTTTTTTGATTCCTGTGGATTACGGCTGATGAAGAAAGATGGTTTTTATCGACGGGTATTTCCACTTTTTCGTGTTCCCAATGGATTCCATCTGATGAAGAAAGAAGATAGTTTTTAATGCTGAGTGTTTTTGATTTTTTTTTGTTTCCTGTGGATTACATCTGATGAAGAAGGAAGATGTATTTTATTGAAAGCTATTATCCACTTTTTTGTTCTCTTTGGATTATGCCTAATGAGTAAAGATGGTTTTTATCGATGGGCATTTTCCATTTTTTCGTGTACCTATGGATTACATCTGATGAAGAAAGAAGATAGTTTTAAATGTTGGGTGTTTTTGATTTTTTTATGTTCACTGTGGATTACATCTGATGAAGAAGGAAGATGTATTTTATTGAAAGTTAATTTACACTTTCTGTGTTTCCTGTAGATTATGTCTGATGAAGAGAGATGCTTTTTATTGATGGGTATTTTGTGCTTTTTCACGTTCCCTAAGGATTACATCTGATGAAGAAAGAAGATGTGTTTTATTGAAAGTTAATTTCCACTTTCTGTGTTTCCTGTGGATTATGTCTGATGAAGAGAGATGGTTTTTATTGATGGGGATTTTCTACTTTTTCACATTCCCTAAGGATTACGGCTGATGAAGAAAGAAGATAAATATTATTGAAAGTTAATTTCCACTTGTTTTGTTTCCTGTGGATTACGGTTGATGAAGAAAGATGGTTTTTATCGACGGGTATTTTCCACTTTTTAGTTTTCCCTATGGATTACATCTGATGAAGAAAGAACATAGATTTTAATGTTGGGTGTTTTTGATTTTTTGGTGTTCACTGTGGATTACATCTGATGAAGAAAGAAGGTGTATTTTATTGAAAGTTAATTTCCACTTGTTTGGTTTCCTGTGGATTACGGCTGATGAAGAAAGATGGTTTTTATCGACGGGTATTTTCTACTTTTTAGTGTTCCCTATGGATTACATCTGATGAAGGAAGAACATAGATTTTAATGTTGGGTGTTTTTGATTTTTTTGTGTTCACTGTGGATTACATCGGATGAAGAAAGAAGATGTGTTTTATTGAAAGTTAATTTCCACTTTCTGTGTTCCCTGTGGATTATGTATGATGAAGAGAGATGGTTTATCTTGATGGGGATTTTCTACTTTTTCACATTCCCTAAGGATTACAGCTGATGAAGAAAGAAGATAAATTTTATTGAAAGTTAATTTCCACTTGTTTTGCTTCCTGTGGATTACGGCTGATGAAGAAAGATTGTTTTTATCGACGGGTATTTTCCACTTTTTCGCGTTCCCTATGGATTACATCTGATGAAGAAAGAAGATAGATTTTAATGTTGGGTGTTAATGATTTTTGTGTTTCCTGTGGATTAAATCGGATGAAGAAGGAAGATGTATTTTATTGAAAGTTACTATCCACTTTTTTGTTGTCTGTGGATTGTGCCTAATGAGGAAAGATGGTTTTTATCGACAGGTATTTTTCACTTTTTCGTGTTCCCTATGGATTACATCTGATGAAGAAAGAAGATAGATTTTAATGTTGGCTGTTAATGATTTTTTTGTGCTCACTGTGGATTACATCTGATGAAGAAAAAAGATGTGTTTCATTGAAAGCTAATTTCCACTTTCTGTGTTCTTTGTGGATTATATCTGATGAAAAGAGATGGTTTGTATTTTTGGGGATTTTCTACTTTTTCACGTTCCCTAAGGATTACATCTGATGAAGAAAGAAGATGTATTTAATTCAAAGTTAATTTCCTTTTGTTTTGTTTCCTGTGGATTACGGCTGATGAAGAAAGATGGTTTTTATCGACGGGTATTTTCCACTTTTACGTGTTCCATATGGATTACATGTGATGAAGAAAGAAGATAGATTTTAATGTTGGGTGTTTTTGATTTTTTTGTGTTTCTGGTGGATTACATATGATGAAGAAGGAAGATGTATTTTATTGAAAGTTATTATCCACTTTTTTGTTCTCTTTGGATTATGCCTAATGAGTAAAGATGGTTTTTCTCGACGGGTATTTTCCATTTTTTCGTGTACCTATGGATTACATCTGATGAAGAAAGAAGATAGTTTTAAATGTTCGGTGTTTTTGATTTTTTTATGTTCAGTGTGGAATACATCTGATGAAGAAGAAAGATGTATTTTATTGAAAGTTATTATCCACTTTTTTGATTCCTGTGGATTACGGCTGATGAAGAAAGATGGTTTTTAGCGATGGGTATTTGTCACGGGTGTGTTGCCACGAAGATCGTTACGAGTACACAGCCTGACTTCTCGCAGCTGACTTGTTGGTGCTTTGTGTTTCTCGGCAGTGAGGGAGTTAATTCTCTCTCTCTCTCTCTGGGCTAGATGAGGTCCAGCCTCGCCCAGCTGCAATCAATACTTCTGTAGTGAGACTCCTTCATATACCTGCTGGTCTGTTTGGGAGGTGTCGGTGAAAGCATTTCATTCAGACTGACAGAGCGGATCGTGGTGTTTGGAGTTGCTGAGATAAGTGTATTTGGAAGTGTTTTTTCCCTTTCCTCGCTTTATCATTTATCTCCTTACCCGTTGGTTTTCCCTCTGTTGTAGTTGAGAAGTTGTTTGTATGCAAGGTGGTTTTGGTTTTTCCCTTGTACTGTCTCGTTCGTCTAAATACTGTGTTTGGGCATATTATTTCTTGTTCCCTTTGGTTGTGATCGGGGTCCTTCTCAGGACTAGATTACTGAGGTGCAGGGATCTTCAGGAGGTAGGGGTTACGCTGGTGGCCTGGACCTCTGTACCTTTAACAGTACCTCCAGGTTGAGGGATTAGTCAGGGCCCCAGCTTAGGGTCAGCTTAGGCCCCCTACCTCCAGTATACAGAGACAGCGTGACAGTATTTCCACTTTTTCGTGTTCCCAATGGATTCCATCTGATGAAGAAAGAAGATAGTTTTTAATGCTGAGTGTTTTTGATTTTTTTTTGTTTCCTGTGGATTACATCTGATGAAGAAGGAAGATGTATTTTATTGAAAGTTAATTTCCACTTTCTGTGTTTCCTGTAGATTATGTCTGATGAAGAGAGATGCTTTTTATTGATGGGTATTTTGTGCTTTTTCACGTTCCCTAAGGATTACATCTGATGAAGAAAGAAGATGTGTTTTATTGAAAGTTAATTTCCACTTTCTGTGTTTCCTGTGGATTATGTCTGATGAAGAGAGATGGTTTTTATTGATGGGGATTTTCTACTTTTTCACACTTCCTAAGGATTACGGCTGATGAAGAAAGAAGATAAATTTTATTGAAAGTTAATTTCCACTTGTTTTGTTTCCTGTGGATTAAGGCTGATGAAGAAAGATGGTTTTTATCAACAGGTATTTTCCACTTTTTCGTGTACCTATGGATTACATCTGATGAAGAAAGAAGATAGATTTTAATGTTGGGTGTTTTTGATTTTAATGTGTTTCCTGTGGATTACATCTGATGAAGAAAGAAGATGTGTTTTATTGAAAGTTAATTTCCACTTTCTGTGTTTCCTGTGGATTATGTCTGATGAAGAGAGATGGTTTTTATTGATGGGGATTTTCTACTTTTTCACATTCCCTAAGGATTACGGCTGATGAAGAAAGAAGATAAATTTTATTGAAAGTTAATTTTCACTTGTTTTGTTTCCTGTGGATTACGGCTGATAAAGTAAGATGGTTTTTTATCACTGGGTATTTTCCACTTTTTCGTTTTCCCTATGGATTACATCTGATGAAGAAAGAAGATAGATTTTAATGTTGGGTGTTTTTGATTTTATTGTGTTTCCTGTGGATTACATCTGATGAAGAAAGAAAATGTGCTTTATTGAAAGTTAATTTCCACTTTCTGTGTTTCCTGTGGATTATGTCTGATGAAGAGTGATGGTTTTTATTGATGGGGATTTTCTACTTTTTCACATTTCCTAAGGATTACGGCTGATGAAGAAAGAAGATAAATTTTATTGAAAGTTAATTTCCACTTGTTTTGTTTCCTGTGGATTATGGCTGATGAAGAAAGATGGTTTTTATCGACGGGTATTTTCCACTTTTTCGTGTTCCCTATGGATTACATCTGATGAAGAAAGAAGATAGATTTTAATGTTGGGTGTTTTTGATTTTTTTGTGTTTCTGGTGGGTTACATCTGATATTAAAGGAAGATGTATTTTATTGAAAGTTATTATCCACTTTTTTGTTCCCGGTGGATTATGCGTAATGAGGAAAGATGGTTTTTATCGACGGGTATTTTCCACTTTTCGTGTACCTATGGATTACATCTGATGAAGAAAGAAGATAGTTTTTAATGTTGGGTGTTTTTGATTTTTTTGTGTTCACTGTGGATTACATCTGATGAAGAAAGAAGATGTATTTTATTGAAAGTTAATTTCCACTTGTTTGGTTTCCTGTGGATTACGGCTGATGAAGAAAGATGGTTTTTATCGACGGGTATTTTCCACTTTTTAGTGTTCCCTATGGATTACATCTGATGAAGAAAGAACATAGATTTTAATGTTGGGTGTTTTTGATTTTTTTGTATTCACTGTGGATTACATCGGATGAAGAAAGAAGATGTGTTTTATTGAAAGTTAATTTCCACTTTCTGTGTTCCCTGTGGATTATGTATGATGAAGAGAGATGGTTTATCTTGATGGGGATTTTCTACTTTTTCACATTCCCTAAAGATTACAGCGGATGAAGAAAGAAGATAAATTTTATTGAAAGTTAATTTCCACTTGTTTTGCTTCCTGTGGATTACGGCTGATGAAGAAAGATTGTTTTTATCGACGGGTATTTTCCACTTTTTCGTGTTCCCTATGGATTACATCTGATGAAGAAAGTAGATTTTAATGTTGGGTGTTAATGATTTTTGTGTTTCCTGTGGATTAAATCGGATGAAGAAGGAAGATGTATTTTATTGAAAGTTACTATCCACTTTTTTGTTCTCTGTGGATTGTGCCTAATGAGGAAAGATGGTTTTTATCGACGGGTATTTTTCACATTTTCGTGTTCCCTATGGATTACATCTGATGAAGAAAGAAGATAGATTTTAATGTTGGGTGTTAATGATTTTTTTGTGCTCACTGTGGATTACATCTGATGAAGAAAAAAGATGTGTTTCATTGAAAGCTAATTTCCACTTTCTGTGTTCTTTGTGGATTATATCTGATGAAAAGAGATGGTTTGTATTTTTGGGTATTTTCTACTTTTTCACGTTCCCTAAGGATTACATCTGATGAAGAAAGAAGATGTATTTTATTCAAAGTTAATTTCCTTTTGTTTTGTTTCCTGTGGATTACGGCTGATGAAGAAAGATGGTTTTTATCGACGGGTATTTTCCACTTTTACGTGTTCCATATGGATTACATCTGATGAAGAAAGAAGATAGATTTTAATGTTCGGTGTTTTTGATTTTTTTGTGTTTCTGGTGGATTACATATGATGAAGAAGGAAGATGTACAGTACAGACCAAAAGTTTGGACACACCTTCTCATTTAAAGATTTTTCTGTATTTTCTTGACTTTGAAAATTGTACATTCATACTGAAGGCATCAAAACTATGAATTAACACATGTGGAATTATATACTTAACAAAAAAGTGTGAAACAACTGAAAATAGGTCTTATATTCTAAGTTCTTCAAAGTAGCCACCTTTTGCTTTGATGTCTGCTTTGCACACTCTTGGCATTCTCTTGATGAGTTTCAAGAGGTAGTCGCCGAAAATGGTCTTCCAACAATCTTGAAGGAGTTCCCAGAGATGCTTAGCACTTGTTGGCCCTTTTGCCTTCACTCTGCGGTCCAGCTCACCCCAAACCATCTCGATTAGGTTCAGGTCTGGTGACTGTGGAGGCCAGGTCATCTGGCGTAGCACCCCATCACTCTCATTCTTGGTCAAATAGCCCTTACACAGCCTGGAGGTGTGTTTGGGGTCATTGTCCTGTTGAAAAATAAATGATGGTCCAATTAAACGCAAACCGGATGGAATAGCATGCCGCTGCAAGATGCTGTGGTAGCCATGCTGGTTCAGTATGCCTTCAATTTTGAATAAATCCCCAACAGTGTCACCAGCAAAGCCCCCCACACCATCACACCTCCTCCTCCATGCTTCACGGTGGGAACCAGGCATGTAGAGTCCATCCGTTCACCTTTTCTGCGTCACACAAAGATATGGTGGTTGGAACCAAAGATCTCAAATTTGGACTCATCAGACCAAAGCACAGATTTCCACTAGTCTAATGTCCATTCCTTGTGTTCTTTAGCCCAAACAAGTCTCTTCTGCTTGTTACCTGTCCTTAGCAGTGATTTCCTAGCAGCTATTTTACCATGAAGGCCTGCTGCACAAAGTCTCCTCTTAACAGTTGTTGCAGAGACGTGTCTGCTGCTAGAACTCTGTGTGGCATTGACCTGCTCTCTAATCTGAGCTGCTGTTAACCTGCGATTTCTGAGGCTGGTGACTCGGATAAACTTATCCTCAGAAGCAGAGGTGACTCTTGGTCTTCCTTTCCTGGGGCGGTCCTCATGTGAGAAAGTTTCTTTGTAGCGCTTGATGGTTTTTGCAACTTCACTTGGGGACACATTCAAAGATTTCCCAATTTTTCGGACTGACTGACCTTCATTTCATAAAATAATGATGGCCACTCGTTTTTCTTTACTTAGCTGCTTTTTTCTTGCCATTACACAAATTCTAACAGTCTATTCAGTAGGATTATCAGCTGTGTATCCACCAGACGTCTGCACGACACAACTGATGGTCCCAATCCCATTTATAAGGCAAGAAATCCCACTTATTAAACCTGACAGGGCACACCTGTGAAGTGAAAACCATTTCCGGTGACTACCTCTTGAAGCTCATCAAGAGAATGCCAAGAGTGTGCAAAGCAGTCATCAAAGCAAAAGGTGGCTACTTTGAAGAACCCAGAATACAAGACATATTTTCAGTTGTTTCACGCTTTTTTGTTAAGTATATAATTCCACATGTGTTAATTCATAGTTTTGATGCCTTCAGTGTGAATGTACAATTTTCATAGTCATGAAAATACAGAAAAATCTTTAAATGAGAAGGTGTGTCCAAACTTTTGGTCTGTACTGTATTTTATTGAAAGTTATTATCCACTTTTTTGTTCTCTTTGGATTATGCCTAATGAGTAAAGATGGTTTTTATCGACGGGTATTTTCCATTTTTTCGTGTACCTATGGATTACATCTGATGAAGAAAGAAGATAGTTTTAAATGTTGGGTGTTTTTGATTTTTTTATGTTCAGTGTGGATTACATCTGATGAAGAAAGAAGATGTATTTTATTGAAAGTTAATTTCCACTTGTTTTGTTTCCTGTGGATTACGGCTGATGAAGAAAGATGTTTTTTTATTGATGGGTATTTCCACTTTTTCGTGTTCCCAATGGATTCCATCTGATGAAGAAAGAAGATAGTTTTTAATGCTGAGTGTTTTTGATTTTTTTTTGTTTCCTGTGGATTACATCTGATGAAGAAGGAAGATGTATTTTATTGAAAGTTAATTTCCACTTTCTGTGTTTCCTGTAGATTATGTCTGATGAAGAGAGATGGTTTTTATTGATGGGTATTTTGTGCTTTTTCACGTTCCCTAAGGATTACATCTGATGAAGAAAGAAGATGTGTTTTATTGAAAGTTAATTTCCACTTTCTTTGTTTCCTCTGGATTACGGCTGATGAAGAAAGATGGTTTTTATCAACGGGTATTTTCCACTTTTTCGTGTTCTCTATGGATTACATCTGATGAAGAAAGAAGATAGATTTTAATGTTGGGTGTTTTTGATTTTATTGTGTTTCCTGTGGATTAAATCTGATGAAGAAAGAAGATAAATATTATTGAAAGTTAATTTCCACTTGTTTTGTTTTCCTGTGGATTACGGCTGATGAAGAAAGATGGTTTTTATAGACGGGTATTTTCCACTTTTTTGTGTTCCCTATGGATTACATCTGATGAAGAAAAAAGATAGTTTTAAATGTTGGTTGTATTTGATTTTTTTGTGTTCACCGTGGATTACATCTGATGAAGAAGAAAGATGTATTTTATTGAAAGTTATTATTTACTTTTTTGTTCCCGGTGGATTATGCCTAATGAGGAAAGATGGTTTTTATCGACAGGTATTTTCCACTTTTTCGTGTACCTATGGATTACATCTGATGAAGAAAGAAGATAGATTTTAATGTTGGGTGTTTTTGATTTTATTGTGTTTCCTGTGGATTACATCTGATGAAGAAAGAATATGTGCTTTATGGAAAGTTAATTTCCACTTTCTGTGTTTCCTGTGGATTATGTCTGATGAAGAGTGATGGTTTTTATTGATGGGGATTTTCTACTTTTTCACATTTCCTAAGGATTACGGCTGATGAAGAAAGATGGTTTTTATCGACGGGTATTTTCCACTTTTTAGTGTTCCCTATGGATTACATCTGATGAAGAAAGAACATAGATTTTAATGTTGGGTGTTTTTGATTTTTTTTGTGTTCACTGTGGATTACATCGGATGAAGAAAGAAGATGTGTTTTATTGAAAGTTAATTTCCACTTTCTGTGTTCCCTGTGGATTATGTATGATGAAGAGAGATGGTTTATCTTGATGGGGATTTTCTACTTTTTCACATTCCCTAAGGATTACAGCTGATGAAGAAAGAAGATAAATTTTATTGAAAGTTAATTTCCACTTGTTTTGCTTCCTGTGGATTACGGCTGATGAAGAAAGATTGTTTTTATCGACGGGTATTTTCCACTTTTTCGTGTTCCCTATGGATTACATCTGATGAAGAAAGAAGATAGATTTTAATGTTGGGTGTTAATGATTTTTTTGTGCTTACTGTGGATTACATCTGATGAAGAAAAAAGATGTGTTTCATTGAAAGCTAATTTCCACTTTCTGTGTTCTTTGTGGATTATATCTGATGAAAAGAGATGGTTTGTATTTTTGGGTATTTTCCACTTTTTCGTGTTCCATATGGATTACATCTGATGAAGAAAGAAGATGTATTTTATTGAAAGTTAATTTCCACCCATTTTGTTTCTTGTGGAGTACGGTTGATGAAGAAAGTTGGTTTTTATCGACAGGTATTTTCCACTTTTACGTGTTCCATATGGATTACATCTGATGAAGAAAGATTTTAATGTTGGGTGTTTTTGATTTTTTTGTGTTTCTGGTGGATTACATCTGACGAAGAAGGAAGATGTATTTTATTGAAAGTTATTATCGACTTTTTTGTTCTCTTTGGATTATGCCTAAAGAGTAAAGATGGTTTTTATCGATGGGTATTTTCCTTTTTTTCGTGTACCTATAGATTACATCTGATGAAGAAAGAAGATAGTTTTTAATGTTGGGTGTTTTGATTTTTTTGTGTTCACTGTGGATTACATCTGATGAAGAAAGAAGATGTATTTTATTGAAAGCTAATTTACACTTGTTTTGTTTCCTGTGGATTACGGCTGATGAAGAAAGATGGTTTTTATTGACGGGTATTTTCCACTTTTTCGTGTTCCCTATGGATTACATCTGATGAAGAAAGAAGATAGATTTTAAAGTTGGGTGTTTTTGATTTTTTTGTGTTTCCTGTGGATTATATTTGATGAAGAAGGAAGATGTATTTTATTGAAAGTTATTATCCACATTTTTGTTCCCGGTGGATTATGTCTAATGAGGAAAGATGGTTTTTATCTATGGGTATTTTCCACTTTTTCGTGTTCCCTAGAGATTACATCTGATGAAGTAAGAAGATAGCTTTTAATGTTGGGTGTTTTTGATTTTATAGTGTTTCCTGTGGATTACATCTGATGAAGAAAGAAGATGTGTTTTATTGAAAGTTAATTTTCACTTTCTGTGTTTCCTGTGGATTATGTCTGATGAAGAGAGATGGTTTTTATTGATGGGGATTTTTGACTTTTTCACATTTCCTAAGGATTACGGCTGATGAAGAAAGAAGATAAATTTTATTGAAAGTTCATTTCCACTTTCTGTGTTTCCTGTGGATTATGTCTGATGAATAGAGATGGTTTTTATTGATGGGGATTTTCGACTTTTTCACATTTCCTATGGATTACATCTGATGAAGAAAGAAGATAGATTTTAATGTTGGGTGTTTTTTATTTTTTTGTGTTCACTGTGGATTACATCTGATGAAGAAAAAAGATGTTTTATTGAAAGCTAATTTCCACTTTCTGTGTTCCCTGTGGATTATGTCTGATGAAGAGAGATGGTTTGTATTGATAGGTATTTTCTACATTTTCATGTTCCCTAAGGATTACATCTGATGAAGAAAGAAGATGTATTTTATTCAAAGTTAATTTCCATTTGTTTTGTTTCCTGTGGATTACGGCTGATGAAGAAATATGGTTTTTATCGACGGGTATTTTCCACTTTTTCGTGTTCCCTATGGATTACATCTGATGAAGAAAGAAGATAGATTTTAATGTTGGGTGTTTTTGATTTTTTTTTTGTTTCCTGTGGATTACATCTGATGAAGAAGGAAGATGTATTTTATTGAAAGTTAATTTCCACTTTCTGTGTTTCCTTTGGATTATGTCTGATGAAGAGAGATGGTTTTTATTGATGGGGATTTTCTACGTTTTCACAATCCCTAAGGATTACATCTGATGAAGAAAGAACATGTATTTAATTGAAAGTTAATTTCCACTTGTTTTCTTTCCTGTGGATTACGGCTGATGAAGAAAGATGTTTTTTATCGACGGTTATTTTCCACTTTTTCGTGTTCCCTATGGATTTTATCTGATGAAGAAAGAAGATAGATTTTAATGTTGGGTGTTTTTGATTTTTTTCTGTTTCCTGTGGATTACATCTGATGAAGGAGGAATATGTATTTTATTGAAGTTTACTATCCACTTTTTTGTTCCCTGTGGATTGTGCCTAATGAGGAAAGATGTTTTTTTTATCAACGGGTATTTTCCACTTTTTCGTGTTTCCTATGGATTACATCTGATGAAGAAAGACGATAGATTTTAATGTTGGGTGTTTTTGATATTTTTGTGTTCACTGTGGATTACATCTGATGAAGGAAAAAGATGTGTATTATTGAAAGTTAATTTAAACTTTCTGTGTTCCCTGTAGATTATGTCTGATGATGAGAGATGGTTTTTATTGATGGGTAATTTCTACTTTATCATGTTCCCTAAGGATTACATCTGATGAAGAAAGAAGATGTAGTTTATTCAAAGTTAATTTCCACTTGTTTTGTTTCCTGTGGATTACGGCTGATGAAGAAAGATGGTTTTTATCGATGGGTATTTTCCACTTTTTCATGTTCCCTATAGATTCCATCTGATGAAGAAAGAAGAAAGATTTTAATGTTGGGTGTTTTTATTTTTTTTGTTTTTGGTGGATTAAATCTGATGAAGAAGGAAGATGTATTTTATTGAAAGTTATTATCCACTTTCTGTGTTCCCTGTGGATTATGTCTGATGAAGAGACATGGTTGAAGGCTGGGGCACATACAGTGCATCACAGGAGAGGCTGGGGCAGATACAGTGCATCACAGGAGAGGCTGGGACGGGCACATACAGTGCATCACAGGAGAGGCTGGGGCACATGCAGTGCATCACAGGAGAGGCTGGGGCACATGCAGTGCATCACAGGAGAGGCTGGGGCACATGCAGTGCATCACAGGAGAGGCTGGGGCACATACCGTGCATCACAGGAGAGGCTGGGGCACATACCGTGCATCACAGGAGGAGCAGGGGGCACATACCGTGCATCACAGGAGGAGCAGGGGGCACATACATTACAGAAAGGGCTGGGGGCAGCAGTGTTCAGTAGTGTCAAAAACAATTAAAGGTATGGCGACTGGCCTTTTGCCGGCTCGACTACTGCTGTCTCCGGGAATCTGCCTGGGGGCCGGAGAAAATGATGTAGTGGGCCGAGGGTTCCCCACCCCTGGCCTAAATGGTGCTTTGTGCAAAATTGCCCTTCGGTGTCACCACCCTATTGATTTTTTTACCCAGTTTCACAGAACATGAACGAGATGTTTTTTTGTGGAATCTGCATCTCCAATCCACATCAATTTCATAACATCTAAACTCATCCTTAACCCCTTTACAACCCAAGGTGGTTTGCACGCTAATGACCAGGCCAATTTTTACAATTCTAACCACTGTCACTTTATGAGGTAATTACTCTGGAACGCTTCAACGGATCCCCCTGATTCTGAGATTGTTTTTTTGTGAGATATTGTACTTCTATGATTGTGGTAAAATTTCTTCGATATCACTTGCATTTGTTTGTGAAAAAAAACGAAATTTGGCGAAAAGTTTGAAAATTTTTCAATTTTCAAAATTTGAATTTTTATTCCCTTAAATCAGAGAGATATGTCACACAAAATAGTTAATGAATAACATTTCCCACATGTCTACTTTACATCAGCACAATTTTGGAACCAATATTTTTTTTTATTAGGGAGCTATAAGGGTTAAAAGTTGACCAGCGATTTCTCATTTTTACAACAAAATTTACAAAACCATTTTTTTAGGGACCACATCACATTTGAAGTGACTTTGAGGGGCCTTTATGACAGAAAATACCCAAAAGTGACACCATTCTAAAAACTGCACCCCTCAAGGTGCTCAAAACCACATTCAAGAACTTTATTAACCCTTCAGGTGCTTCACACCAATTAATTGAACGTGAAAGGAAAAAATGAACATTTAACTTTTTTTCACTAACATTTTATTTTAGACCCCATTTTTATTATTTTCACAAGGGTACTAGGAGAAATTGGACACCAAAAGTTGTTGTGCAATTTCTACTGAGTACGCAGATATCTCATATGTGGGGGTAAGCCATTGTTTGGGCGCACGGCAGGGCTCGGAAGGGAAGGAGCACCAATTGACGTTTTCAATGTAAAACTTGCTGGAATTGCCAGCGGACCCCATGTCGCGTTTGGAGAGCCCTGATGTGCCTAAACAGTGGAAACCCCCCACAAGTGACCCCATTTTTTAAACTAGACCCCTTAAGGAACTTATTTAGATGTGTAGTGAGCACTTTGAACCCCCAGGTGTTTTGCAAAAGTTTATGATGTAGAGCCAAAATCATTTTTTTTCCACAAAAACGATCTTTTAGCCACAATATTTTTATTTTCACAAGGGCACTAGGAGAAATTGAACACCAAAAGTTGTTCTCCAATTTCTCCTGAGTATGCTGATACCGCAAATGTGGGGGTAAACCATTGTTTGGGCACACGGCAGGGCTCGGAAGGGAAGGAGCGCCAATTGACGTTTTCAATGTAAAACTCGCTGGAATTGCCAGCGGACCCCATGTTGCGTTTGGAGAGCCCCTGATGTGCCTAAACAGTGGAAACCCCCCACAAATGACCCCATTTTGGAAACTAGACCCCTCAGGAAACTTATTTAGATGTGTGGTGAGCACTTTGAACCCCCAAGTGTTTTGCAAAGGTTTATGACGTAGAGGCGTGAAAAAAATATATATATTTTTTTCCACAAAAACGATCTTTTAGCCGCAATATTTTTATTTTCACGAGAGTACTAGGAGAAATTGGACTCCAAAAGTTGTTGTGCAATTTCTACTGAGTACGCCGATACCTCATATGTGAGGGTAAACCATTGTTTGGGCGCACGGCAGGGCTCGGAAGGGAAGGAGTGACGCTTTTGAACGCAGACTTTGATGGAATGGTCTGCGGGCGTCATGTCACGTTCTCAGAACCCCTGATGTGCCTAAACAGTGGAAATGCCCAACAAGTGCCCCCTTTTTGGTAGTGGTAGTTGATTTTTGAATTTTATAATGTAGTGTTATACGTCAGTTGTGTAGGACAACCTGACGAACACTACACAACTGAAGTATGACAACCTGATGAACACTACGTCAGCTGTGTAGGGTTCGTCAGGTTGTCATACGTCAGAAATTAATTCAATAGTCCATCGAAGTATGGTACCTTTTGAAGCAGTCTTTCATACACAGGCCAGGTTTGTCAGGGCAGGTGTCACATTGATAAATGGTGTCCTTGCGTATTCCACTTTTATAACACACTCGGCACCTCTTTTGTGACTTTCCTTTTTTTCCGCTGTGAGGGATCTGCCCTGGGAAATGCTGGCCTGGTACAATTCTCGGTCCTTCAATTCCGGAAGTACTGGGGCCTGCTCCGTCACCGCTGCCAAATATCAGGGCCTTGATAACGGTCTCCTGGAAGTGAAGATATGACATAGAAGTCTGGCCTGCACATTGTGACAGAAAGAAAGCGTTGAACATTGCCATCTGTACAATGTGCACGGCCAGCTTCTTATACCATATCTTGGCCTTTCTCAAAGCACTGTACGGCTGGAGGACTTGATCGGAGAGATCAACTCCCCCCATGTACTTGTTGTACCCCACTACACAGTCTGGTTTGGCGACCTGTGTAGTGGAACCTCTTACAGTGCTGAGGGTGCTGCCATCACCATGTATGGTGGTCAAGAGAAGGACATCCCTCTTGTCCTTGTACTTGACCACCAACAGGTGGTCGCTACATTGGGCTCTGCTCTCACCCCTTCTGAGCAGCTGCCCAATTAGCGTCTTTGGGAGGCCTTTCTGATTTTTGCGGACAGTACCACAAGCTGCGGTATGTCGCGCAGAGAGGGACTTGAAGAGCGGGATACTTGTATAAAAGTTATCCACGTACAGGTGATAACCTTTATCCAGCAGTGGGTGCACCAAGTCCCACACAATTTTCCCACTCACTCCCAGAACAGGGGGGCATTCAGGGGGTTCAATCCGGGAGTCCTTCCCTTCATAAACTCTAAACTTGTGAGTGTACCCTGAGGTACTCTCACAAAGTTTATACAGCTTGATCACGTACCTGGACCTTTTACTGGGCAGGTACTGCCGGAATCCAAGCCGCCCCTTAAAAGAAATTTAGAACTCATCCACGCAGATGTCCCTTTGGGGCTCGTACACTTAACCAAACTTGTTGTTGAAGTGCTCGATGACCGGCCAAAGTTCGGGTCATCGCGTGCAGGACACCTTACATTATCGTTGTAATGCAAGAACTTGTGGATGGCCTGAAAGCGTCTCCGGATCATGACCATTCGGAACACTGGAGTGTTATACAAAACGTCAACACTCCAGTATTGCCGAAGCTCGGGCTTCTTCAGGATCCCCATAAGAAGGACCAGGCCCCAAAACTTCATCATTTCTACTGCGTCTACAGGAGACCAGCTAGAAAATGATGAAGAGGGGTTTTGTTCCAAGAATTGATGAGCGTATAAATTAGTTTGGCCCACCATGAGGTTTACAAAATCCTTAGAGAAAAAGACTTTGAAAAAGTCTATTTCTGTGAGGCCGGTGGTGTCAAACTTGATTCCTGATTCCACCACGAAATCAGGAATCAGCAGCTCATAATTTTCAGGGGGCGAAGTCCATATGGGATCAGTAGTGGGGAGCGCTGGATTATCGTCTCTCCTGCGACGACGGCGGGGCGGGCCAGCAGAAGAAGAGGAAGAGGAGTAAGAAGAGGAGGAGGAAGACGACGAGGAGTCGGAAAAACAAAGAAATGTGGGATCCTCGCCCTCACTGTCAGTGTTGGAGGCAAGAATAGCATATGCCTCCTCCGCTGAATAGTGAGTTTGGGATGAGCGGGACATTGTTTGGTATGTATGTGGTGCGTGTGTGTCAATACTTTATTTAGAGTGTGTGGAAAAAGGAAATACTGTATGTGGTGCAAACAGCGAGCACGAGTGTGGATTGGTGAACTATGCCACCGATCAATACTCGGCGGCTGCTGGATGTGCGCACGGATGTGTGGGGAGTGGGAAGAGGGGAATTGGGGTGGATGAGGGGAGATCAGAGATTACTTACCAAAGTCCTCTCTGTTCTTCTTTCAGGACCGGGAGCCCGGCGCTGGTGCCCGGGAGCAGGAGCCCGGCGCTGATGCCCGGGAGCCCGGAGCGAGAGCCCGGCGCTGGTGACTGGGACCGGAGCTGGAGACTGGGACCGGAGCTGGAGACCGCTGCAGGACGCAGAAAAAAAATGGTGGTAAGGGGGGGATAAAAAGAGGGGGGAGGGGGCATTGGGGTGGATGAGGGGAGAACAGACTTACCAAAGTCTTCTCTGCAGGATCAGCAGCAGGATCAGCAGCAGGCTCTGGAGCAGGAACCACAATAGGTCAGGAGCAGAAGATCCAGGAGCTGGAGCAGAAGACCCAGGACGCTGGAGCAGAAGATCCAGGAGCAGCAGCAGCAGCAGCGACTGGAACATTGAGAAGATGGTCTTGTGGTGTCACAGAATATTCTGTGGCATTACAAGGCCCAGCACAGACACATCAGATGTGATCGCTGGTGCCCGGGAGCAGGAGCCCGGCGCTGGTGCCCGGGAGCAGGAGCCCGGCGCTGGTGCCCGGGAGCCCGAAGCGAGAGCCCGGTGCTGGTGACTGGGACCGGAGCTGGAGACTGGGACCGGAGCTGGAGACTGGGACCGGAGCTGGAGACTGGGACCGGAGCTGAAGACCGCTGCAGGACGCAGAAAAAAAATGGTGGTAAGGGGGGGGTAAAAAGAGGGGGGAGGGGGCATTGGGGTGGATGAGGGGAGAACAGACTTACCAAAGTCTTCTCTGCAGGATCAGCAGCAGGATCAGCAGCAGGCTCTGGAGCAGGAACCACAGTAGGTCAGGAGCAGAAGATCCAGGAGCTGGAGCAGAAGATCCAGGACGCTGGAGCAGAAGATCCAGGAGCAGCAGCAGCAGCGACTGGAACAGTGAGAAGATGGTCTTGTGGTGTCACAGAATATTCTGTGGCACTACAAGGCCCAGCACAGACACATCAGATGTGATCGCTCTGTAGAAATCCTCACCAAGTGTGAGGGTCTGCAGGGCGGTCACAGGGTGATGATGGGGTGGTGACAGGTGGAGGTAATCTGATTGGAGCAATCATTGATGACATTGATTGCTCCAATCAGAGTTCCTGAATACAGGTGACCAGGCGGTCACAGGGAGGTGTCACCTCTCTGTGACCCCCTGTGGTGCATGCTGTGCCCCAGCCATCTGATTGGTGACACTGATTGCACCAATCAGACATAGCTGGAGCAGAGCACGCACCACAGGGGGTCACAGGGAGGTGACACCTCCCTGTCACCGCCCTGTCACCTGTATTCAGGAACTCTGATTGGAGAGATCGATGTCATCATCGATCGCTCCAATCACAGCAGTCTGGGGGCTTGGATCACATTACAGGGGGTCGTGGGGCGGTGACAGGCAGGTCACAAGCCGGTCACCGCCCCATGGCCGCCCTGTCACCGCGCGGTTGCGCTACGATCGGTGCGATCGATGTGATCGGCGATCGCACCGATCATAGCAGTCTGGGGCCAGGGCTGGGGTGTCCTAGCAACAGCCTAGGATCGGTGCTCGATCCTAGGCTGCAGATCACTGTTTCCGGCATTCACATTGCCGGAAACAGTGAGAAATGCTGTGATTGGCTGTTCAGATTTGAATCGCTGGTGCGGGGGGGCGGAGACACCCCCCTGGATGACGGCGCCATCTACCCAGAGGTAAGATGGCACCGTAACTTTAATGCTGTCACCGCGACTTAAGTCGCGGTGCCGCATTAAAGATATGACGTATTACTATGGGTCAGGCTCTTAAGTCCCAGGGCACAAATGCGTATTAGTACGTCATGGGCTTTAAAGGGGTTAAAGGGGTTTTCTGATCTCGTATATTTATGCTGTATCCACAGTATATTACATAATGGATAGTATATGCAGATCTCACCAATGGGACTCACACATATCACAAGGATAATGCACTGCTGATTTCGTGAAGAGGTGGTCAAAATTCCTATACACATGAATAGGAATTCTGCCATGTCTTGGCTGAGAGCGGCACATGTCATGATACACAATTAAGCTGCTGCAGAACCTCATAATACACACCTCAGCTACTGCAGAGCCTCATAATATACCTCAGCTGCTGCAGAGCCTCATAATAAATGTCAGCTGCTGCAGAACCTCATAATACACACCAGCTGCTGCAAAGCCTCATAATACACACCTCAGCTGCTGCAGAGCCTCATAATACACACCTCAGCTGCTGCAAAATCTTATAAAATACAACTCAGCTACGGCAGAACCTCATAATACATCTCAGCTGCTGCAGAATCTCATAATACACACCTCAGCTGCTGCAGAACATCATAATACATACCACAGCTGCTGCAGAACCTCATAATACACATCTCAGCTGCTAAAGAACCACATAATACATGTCAGCTGCTGCAGAACCTCATAATACACAACTCAGCTATTGCAGAACCTCATAATACACAGCAGCTTCTGCAGAACATCATAATACACATGTCAGCTGCTGCAGAACCTCATAATACACACATCAGCAATTGTAGAACCTCATAATACACCTCAGCTAATGTAGAATTTCATAATACACCTCAGCTGCAGCAGAACCTCATAATACACATCTCAGCTGCTGTAGAACTTCATAATACACATCTCACCTGCTGCAGAACCTCATAATACACATGTCAGTTGCTGCAGAACCTCATAATACACACCTCAGCTATTGCAGAACCTCATAATACACGTTAGCTGCTGCAGAACGTCATAATACACACCTCAGCTGCTACAGAACTTCAGAATACATCTCACCTACTGCAGAACCTCATAATACACGTCATCTGCTGCAGAACCTCATAATACACATGTCAGCTGCTGCAGAACATCATAATACACACCTCAACTGCTACAGAACTTCAGAATACATCTCACCTACTGCAGAACCTCATAATACACGTCAGCTGCTGCAGAACCTCATAATACACAATTTATCTATTGCAGAACCTCATAATACACAGCAGCTTCTGCAGAACCTCATAATACACATGTAAGCTGCTGCAGAACCTCATAATACACACCTCAACTGCTACAGAACTTCATAATACATCTCATCTGCTGCAGAACCTCATAATACACGTCAGCTGCTGCAGAACCTCATAATACACAACTCAGCTTGCAGAACCTCATAATACATAGCAGCTTCTGCAGAACATCATAATACATACCTCAGATGCTACAGAACCTCATAATACACACATCAGCTATTGTAGAACCTCCTAATACACACCTCAGCTAATGTAGAACTTCATAATACACATCTCAGCTGCAGCAGAACCTAATACACATCTCATCTGCTGCAGAACTTCATAATACATCTCACCTACTGCAGAACCTCATAATACATGTCAGCTGCTGCAGAACCTCACAATACACAATTCAGCAATTGCAGAACCTAATAATACACAGCAGCTTTTGCAGAACCTAATACATACCTCAGCTGCTGCAGAACCTCATAATACACATCTCAGCTGCTAAAGAACATCATAATACCCATCTCAGCTGCTGCAGAACCTCATAATACACACCTCAGCTATTGCAGAACCTCATAATACAACACACTTCAGCTAATGCAGTACCTCATAATACACAACTCAACTGCTGCAGAACCTCTTAATACACCTCAGCTGCTGCATAACTTGATAATGCACACCTCAGCTGCAGCAGAATGTCATAATACACACATCAGCTGCTGTAGAACCTCATATTATGCACCTCAGTTGCTGCAGAACTTCATAATACTCACCTGAGCTGCTGCAGAATGTCATAATACTCATCTGAGCTGCTACAGAATCTCATATTACTTACATCAGCTGCTGTAGAACCTCATAATACACATCTCAGCTGCTAAAGAAAATCATAATACCCATCTCAGCTGCTGCAGACCTTCATAATGTATCTCAACTTTTTATTTCCACATTACTTTTTAAAACCTTTTTCATCCACTTTTAAGTGTATTTATTAGTCCCCTTGAGGGACTTAAAGGGATAGTTTGGTCTAAAATGACAAGTCTGCAGTCACTCCAGCGCACTGTGAAGATTCTCCGGTGTCAGCACCAGGAATGGAAGTCACGTAACCACAAGTATGCGCTATGCATACTCCCGGCCACAATTCAACTAGATGTGTGCGGCCTTGCTCAATGCAAGTATATTGAGCAAGGCTGGTAACAATCTAGTTAGATTGTGGCTGGCACTGACACAGGAGAATCTTCACAATGCGCAGTATATATAGCACAAATCATGGTCCCCTATGAACGCCAGCCAGAAGCCATCATAGCAAACCATCGACGATAGTGGGGGTGCCAACGAGAGGTGAGAACAGCATGCTGTCCCCTGCTGGCGAGCTGTAAATACTACTGTCAGAGATTGACAGTGGCATTTAAAGGGAATCTGTCACCCTCTGGGAGATATCAGACCTCTACTATGGGCATACAGGTGATAGAAAAGTAAATCTATACATACCTGTATGGCCCATAGTAGAGGTCTGATTGCAGAGAAATCTATTTTTATAAACTCCGTTGTGCACAGTCTTGGCATCGCCCGGACGCCAAGAAATCCCCGCCTATGTGCTTATTATTCCCCCCAATCTCCACCTATGTGTGTATTTATCATAATCACCCCCTCCCCTGTACATCACAGGGTCCTGTGATGTGCACTGTGCTCCCTCACTTGCAAGACATGTGCAAAGCGCGGCTCACACAGAGCGCGCTTTGCTTCATCCCGGCCCGTCTCTCCGTGCACTGCGCCGCAGGGTTCTATTGTGCAAGCGCCGGGAAGTGACAATGACCCCCCCCCCCCCCCCGGCGCCTGCGCAATAGAACCCTGTGGCGCAGTGCACGGAGAGACGGGCCGGGATGAAGCAAAGCGCGCTCTGTGTGAGCCGCGCTTTGCACATGTCTTGCAAGTGAGGGAGCACAGTGCACATCACAGGACCCTGTGATGTACAGGGGAGGGGGTGATTATGATAAATACACACATAGGCAGGGATTTGGGGGAATAATAAGCACATAGGCGGGGATTTCTTGGCGTCCTCTAGACGGCAAGCCTGTGTAATACTGAATGTATAAAAACACTTTTCTCTGCAAGCAGACCTCTACTATGGGTCATACAGGTATGTATAGATTTACTTTTCTATAAACTGTATGCCCATAGTAGAGGTCTGATAACTCCCAGGGGGTGACAGATTCTCCTTAACATAAATGGGCAGAGCTCCACTACATTCACAGCTGTTAGAGGCAGATGATGGCTAAACATCACAGCCATCATCTGCCAAGAATGGACTGAGCTCTGCTCCTGAACCTTCCCCACTTATCAGCTGCCAATCAGCGCCATGCATGTATGGTGCTGGTCATTAACGGGTTAAACCATCACATGGTGACCTGCAGTGAGCAGTGACCCATGTAACATATAAGGACTAGCTTCCAATATTGTTTTGCCAAAAGATAAGAGAACTTCTACTACTACTTAAAAAACCCATCATCTCTCACATGTTCTTAACTCTGGTCCCACACAGAGCAGCTCCTACCTCCTCCTTTTACTGGCTGGTTCTACAGCCACGGGCCTATCAGAGAGCCACAGCCACAGTGCATGCTGGCGTCTCATCAGCATATATACAGTATATATATTCCATGTTATACATGAGAGATAGATCTATATGTATACGTTATATTACACCCTATACATGACACACAGATAGATAGACCCAGACACACATAAATCTGTGTGTGCTGCCATGTACAGGGTGCAATATTATATACAAATATTACATTCCATCCTATACATGACACATGAAGACCACACATAATACATTACACATATAACACACATTATACTCCCCTATACAGTAGGCTTGTTCAGTTCTCCAGGAGAGCACTGGGTGATCGGCAGCAGCGGTGCCGGCGCCCCTCCCCCACTCTCTGGTGTAGACGGCCGTGTGAGAAGACAGAGAGCAGAGCATAGAGGGCGGGGAGAAGTCGCCCCCGCTGTTACCTGCTGAAGCCCAGTGCGGCGAGGCCGCAACAATTTCAACTATGCAGCTGTTTCCCCGCAGCGCCCCCCTCTGGTGTCTGGTAAAGCCAGTCATGAACAGACTGCTCTCTGCAGTGCCGGCTATACGTCCTTTCTTCCTGGCTGTAGGACGCCGGCGATAAGCGGCGCTGAGTCATCGTGGTGACGTCATCTGCCTGCGTCACAGTAGCATCTGAGGTCATATACACGACAGAGGTTCTAGAACCGGTCATTAGTCAGCTGGAGGTCCTCTGTGTCACTTCTTCACGTCGGTGCTGACATCTCGCGGATTTGCAAATCTTTCTCAGCGCCGGTAACGCATTCACCAGAAGAGCGGAGCTCCGCCCCCACAGACTGACTCCGCCCCAGAGACTGACTCCGCGACCGTCCTGCCCGTCACTGGATGTTGTCGCGATCTGCAGGACGCGCCCTCCGCGTCACCTGACCAGTTATTAGCCGCCTCAGCAGTTCAGTGGGAGAAGAGAGTGCACAGGTAGTACTGATAGTAATGATAGTGCTAGTAGGTATAATAGTAGTCACAGGTGGCTGTTCTGTAACCTGCCCGGAGGAGAAGCCACAGCATGGTGCGCAGCTAGTACTGATAGTAATGATAGTGCTAGTAGGTATAATAGTAGTCACAGGTGGCTGTTCTGTAACCTGCCCGGAGGAGAAGCCACAGCATGGTGCTCAGCTAGTACTGATAGTAATGATAGTGCTAGTAGGTATAATACTAGTCACAGGTGGCTGTTCTGTAACCTGCCCGGAGGAGAAGCCACAGCATGGTGCGCAGCTAGTACTGATAGTAATGATAGTGCTAGTAGGTATAATAGTAGTCACAGGTGGCTGTTCTGTAACCTGCCCGGAGGAGAAGCCACAGCATGGTGCGCAGCTAGTACTGATAGTAATGATAGAGCTAGTAGGTATAATAGTAGTCACAGGTGGCTGTTCTGTAACCTGCCGGAGGAGAAGCCACAGCATGGTGCGCAGCTAGTACTGATAGTAATGATAGTGCTAGTAGGTATAATAGTAGTCACAGGTGGCTGTTCTGTAACCTGCCCGGAGGAGAAGCCACAGTATGGTGCGCAGCTAGTACTGATAGTAATGATAGTGCTAGTAGGTATAATAGTAGTCACAGGTGGCTGTTCTGTAACCTGCCCAGAGGAGAAGCCACAGCATGGTGCGCAGCTAGTACTGATAGTAATGATAGTGCTAGTAGGTATAATAGTAGTCACAGGTGGCTGTTCTGTAACCTGCCCGGAGGAGAAGCCACAGCATGGTGCGCAGCTAGTACTGATAGTAATGATAGAGCTAGTAGGTATAATAGTAGTCACAGGTGGCTGTTCTGTAACCTGCCCGGAGGAGAAGCCACAGCATGGTGCGCAGCTAGTACTGATAGTAATGATACTGCTAGTAGGTATAATAGTAGTCACAGGTGGCTGTTCTGTAACCTGCCCGGAGGAGAAGCCACAGCATGGTGCGCAGCTAGTACTGATAGTAATGATAGTGCTAGTAGGTATAATAGTAGTCACAGGTGGCTGTTCTGTAACCCGCCCGGAGGAGAAGCCACAGGATGGTGCGCAGCTAGTACTGATAGTAATGATAGTGCTAGTAGGTATAATAGTAGTCACAGGTGGCTGTTCTGTAACCTGCCCGGAGGAGAAGCCACAGCATGGTGCGCAGCTAGTACTGATAGTAATGATAGAGCTAGTAGGTATAATAGTAGTCACAGGTGGCTGTTCTGTAACCTACCCGGAGGAGAAGCCACAGCATGGTGCGCAGCTAGTACTGATAGTAATGATAGTGCTAGTAGGTATAATAGTAGTCACAGGTGGCTGTTCTGTAACCTGCCCGGAGGAGAAGCCACAGCATGGTGCGCAGCTAGTACTGATAGTAATGATAGTGCTAGTAGGTATAATAGTAGTCACAGGTGGCTGTTCTGTAACCTGCCCGGAGGAGAAGCCACAGCATGGTGCGCAGCTAGTACTGATAGTAATGATAGAGCTAGTAGGTATAATAGTAGTCACAGGTGGCTGTTCTGTAACCTGCCCGGAGGAGAAGCCACAGCATGGTGCGCAGCTAGTACTGATAGTAATGATAGAGCTAGTAGGTATAATAGTAGTCACAGGTGGCTGTTCTGTAACCTGCCCGGAGGAGAAGCCACAGCATGGTGCGCAGCTAGTACTGATAGTAATGATAGTGCTAGTAGGTATAATAGTAGTCACAGGTGGCTGTTCTGTAACCCGCCCGGAGGAGAAGCCACAGCATGGTGCGCAGCTAGTACTGATAGTAATGATAGTGCTAGTAGGTATAATACTAGTCACAGGTGGCTGTTCTGTAACCTGCCCGGAGGAGAAGCCACAGCATGGTGCGCAGCTAGTACTGATAGTAATGATAGTGCTAGTAGGTATAATAGTAGTCACAGGTGGCTGTTCTGTAACCTGCCCGGAGGAGAAGCCACAGCATGGTGCGCAGCTAGTACTGATAGTAATGATAGAGCTAGTAGGTATAATAGTAGTCACAGGTGGCTGTTCTGTAACCTGCCCGGAGGAGAAGCCACAGCATGGTGCGCAGCTAGTACTGATAGTAATGATAGTGCTAGTAGGTATAATAGTAGTCACAAGTGGCTGTTCTGTAACCCGCCCAGAGGAGAAGCCACAGCATGGTGCGAAGCTAGTACTGATAGTAATGATAGTGCTAGTAGGTATAATAGTAGTCACAGGTGGCTGTTCTGTAACCTGCCCGGAGGAGAAGCCACAGCATGGTGCGCAGCTAGTACTGATAGTAATGATAGAGCTAGTAGGTATAATAGTAGTCACAGGTGGCTGTTCTGTAACCTGCCCGGAGGAGAAGCCACAGCATGGTGCGCAGCTAGTACTGATAGTAATGATACTGCTAGTAGGTATAATAGTAGTCACAGGTGGCTGTTCTGTAACCTGCCCGGAGGAGAAGCCACAGCATGGTGCGCAGCTAGTACTGATAGTAATGATAGTGCTAGTAGGTATAATAGTAGTCACAGGTGGCTGATCTGTAACCCGCCCGGAGGAGAAGCCACAGGATGGTGCGCAGCTAGTACTGATAGTAATGATAGTGCTAGTAGGTATAATAGTAGTCACAGGTGGCTGTTCTGTAACCTGCCCGGAGGAGAAGCCACAGCATGGTGCGCAGCTAGTACTGATAGTAATGATAGAGCTAGTAGGTATAATAGTAGTCACAGGTGGCTGTTCTGTAACCTGCCCGGAGGAGAAGCCACAGCATGGTGCGCAGCTAGTACTGATAGTAATGATAGTGCTAGTAGGTATAATAGTAGTCACAGGTGGCTGTTCTGTAACCTGCCCGGAGGAGAAGCCACAGCATGGTGCGCAGCTAGTACTGATAGTAATGATAGTGCTAGTAGGTATAATAGTAGTCACAGGTGGCTGTTCTGTAACCTGCCCGGAGGAGAAGCCACAGCATGGTGCGCAGCTAGTACTGATAGTAATGATAGAGCTAGTAGGTATAATAGTAGTCACAGGTGGCTGTTCTGTAACCTGCCCGGAGGAGAAGCCACAGCATGGTGCGCAGCTAGTACTGATAGTAATGATAGAGCTAGTAGGTATAATAGTAGTCACAGGTGGCTGTTCTGTAACCTGCCCGGAGGAGAAGCCACAGCATGGTGCGCAGCTAGTACTGATAGTAATGATAGTGCTAGTAGGTATAATAGTAGTCACAGGTGGCTGTTCTGTAACCTGCCCGGAGGAGAAGCCACAGCATGATGCGCAGCTAGTACTGATAGTAATGATAGTGCTAGTAGGTATAATAGTAGTCACAGGTGGCTGTTCTGTAACCTGCCCGGAGGAGAAGCCACAGCATGGTGCGCAGCTAGTACTGATAGTAATGATAGAGCTAGTAGGTATAATAGTAGTCACAGGTGGCTGTTCTGTAACCTGCCCGGAGGAGAAGCCACAGCATGGTGCGCAGCTAGTACTGATAGTAATGATAGAGCTAGTAGGTATAATAGTAGTCACAGGTGGCTGTTCTGTAACCTGCCCGGAGGAGAAGCCACAGCATGGTGCGCAGCTAGTACTGATAGTAATGATAGTGCTAGTAGGTATAATAGTAGTCACAGGTGGCTGTTCTGTAACCTGCCCGGAGGAGAAGCCACAGCATGGTGCGCAGCTAGTACTGATAGTAATGATAGTGCTAGTAGGTATAATAGTAGTCACAGGTGGCTATTCTGTAACCTGCCCGGAGGAGAAGCCACAGCATGGTGTGCAGCTAGTACTGATAGTAATGATAGAGCTAGTAGGTATAATAGTAGTCACAGGTGGCTGTTCTGTAACCCGCCCGGAGGAGAAGCCACAGCATGGTGCGCAGCTAGTACTGATAGTAATGATAGTGCTAGTAGGTATAATAGTAGTCACAGGTGGCTGTTCTGTAACCCGCCCGGAGGAGAAGCCACAGCATGGTGCGCAGCTAGTACTGATAGTAATGATACTGCTAGTAGGTATAATAGTAGTCACAGGTGGCTGTTCTGTAACCTGCCCGGAGGAGAAGCCACAGCATGGTGCGCAGCTAGTACTGATAGTAATGATAGTGCTAGTAGGTATAATAGTAGTCACAGTTGGCTGTTCTGTAACCCGCCCGGAGGAGAAGCCACAGCATGGTGCGCAGCTAGTACTGATAGTAATGATAGTGCTAGTAGGTATAATAGTAGTCACAGGTGGCTGTTCTGTAACCTGCCCGGAGGAGAAGCCACAGCATGGTGCGCAGCTAGTACTGATAGTAATGATAGTGCTAGTAGGTATAATACTAGTCACAGGTGGCTGTTCTGTCACCTGCCCGGAGGAGAAGCCACAGCGTGGTGCGCAGCTAGTACTGATAGTAATGATAGTGCTAGTAGGTATAATAGTAGTCACAGGTGGCTGTTCTGTAACCTGCCCGAAGGAGAAGCCACAGCATGGTGCGCAGCTAGTACTGATAGTAATGATAGTGCTAGTAGGTATAATAGTAGTCACAGGTGGCTGTTCTGTAACCTGCCCGGAGGAGAAGCCACAGCATGGTGCGCAGCTAGTACTGATAGTAATGATAGTGCTAGTAGGTATAATAGTAGTCACAGGTGGCTATTCTGTAACCTGCCCGGAGGAGAAGCAACAGCATGGTGTGCAGCTAGTACTGATAGTAATGATAGAGCTAGTAGGTATAATAGTAGTCACAGGTGGCTGTTCTGTAACCCGCCCGGAGGAGAAGCCACAGCATGGTGCGCAGCTAGTACTGATAGTAATGATAGTGCTAGTAGGTATAATAGTAGTCACAGGTGGCTGTTCTGTAACCCGCCCGGAGGAGAAGCCACAGCATGGTGCGCAGCTAGTACTGATAGTAATGATAGTGCTAGTAGGTATAATAGTAGTCACAGGTGGCTGTTCTGTAACCTGCCCGGAGGAGAAGCCACAGCATGGTGCGCAGCTAGTACTGATAGTAATGATAGTGCTAGTAGGTATAATAGTAGTCACAGGTGGCTGTTCTGTAACCCGCCCGGAGGAGAAGCCACAGCATGGTGCGCAGCTAGTACTGATAGTAATGATAGTGCTAGTAGGTATAATAGTAGTCACAGGTGGCTGTTCTGTAACCTGCCCGGAGGAGAAGCCACAGCATGGTGCGCAGCTAGTACTGATAGTAATGATAGTGCTAGTAGGTATAATACTAGTCACAGGTGGCTGTTCTGTCACCTGCCCGGAGGAGAAGCCACTGCGTGGTGCGCAGCTAGTACTGATAGTAATGATAGTGCTAGTAGGTATAATAGTAGTCACAGGTGGCTATTCTGTAACCTGCCCGGAGAAGAAGCCACAGCATGGTGCACAGCTAGTACTGATAGTAATGATAGTGCTAGTAGGTATAATAGTAGTGACAGGTGGCTGTTCTGTAACCTGCCCGGAGGAGAAGCCACAGCATGGTGCGCAGCTAGTACTGATAGTAATGATAGTGCTAATAAGTATAATAGTAGTCACAGGTGGCTGTTCTGTAACCTGCCCGGAGGAGAAGCCACAGCATGGTGCGCAGCTAGTACTGATAGTAATGATAGTGCTAGTAGGTATAATAGTAGTCACAGGTGGCTGTTCTGTAACCCGCCCGGAGGAGAAGCCACAGCATGGTGCGCAGCTAGTACTGATAGTAATGATAGTGCTAGTAGGTATAATAGTAGTCACAGGTGGCTGTTCTGTAACCTGCCCGGAGGAGAAGCCACAGCATGGTGCACCGGTGTTCCTTGTGGTGTGGCCGGCATGTATGATACTCCCTGGCTTATAGTATACAGGATATACTCTCTGGCTACCTGGAAAGCAGAACTGCACCTGTGTCCAGTCTGTTTGACATTTGTAGTAGTGTGGTCAGTGATTCTTCACTGTCTCCATGGCAACAGACTGTAGACCTCCTTATTACAGGCAATGCTGATAGACACTTTGTGGTCTGTTACCATAGCGACATTATAAACTATGGGCAGGGCTAAACTCAGGCTAGATGGCGACCTGTGCAAAACTGCTGCCCCATCCTTTTGTCTTTTCATCACTTTTTCCAGTTTTTGCCATAAGCGCCTGATTAGTACGGGTCCTACCTGTACAACCCTCACTTACGTTGAGAACAGGGGTGCATAACCCTTAGCCATATGCTAAGATGATACCCCCCCATCCAGCTGGGGTTGACTGGTCAGATAGCCATACAGTGGCAGTGACGCCTTTCAATGCCCAGGCCGTCCGCATTTAAGTTATCCCCTAGTCACACTATGTTTCTGCAGGACATTTGGCTTTGTACCAACCCACGACAGAGTCACTGACTGCTATGGCAGAAACGAAGTTCAAATCAACACCGTTTGTGTTTTTTTTTTCTGAATGTGGCTGTTTGTTTAGACGGATATAGAAATGTGGTCTGCAAACTCTCTGTTTCCATATAAATCACGTACCCTATTACGTAACACACACAGCGAAACAAAGTACATAGTGACACATACATACATTAACACACAGGGAAACAAAGTACGGTACATAGTGACACACACGTTAACACACACAGCGAAACAAAATACATAGTGACACACACATTAACACACACAGCGAAACAAAGTACATAGTGACACATAGGCCTAATGGGGCGGTCCAAAGAGTCTCCCACGGCAGCTGCATTCTGCCACCCCCGGATGCGGCCGTTGTCTGAGCAGGCTGTCAAGCTGACAGCCAGCTCACAGAACGTGCAGCGTGCCATCTCCCAGTGATTGTACTCGCGTCTCTACGACGGCAGCAGCGTGATCAGGTCATGTGATCACGCTGCTGACTTCACTCGCTGGCGTGCAGAGAGAAGAGCATCAGTGGTGGTAAGTGCTCCTGACTGGAGCTGAAGACACCGAAGATTACATGGAGGGAGGGAGATTTAGTGTGGGAGTGTATATACTCTCTGTGTCTGGGGGGTATATACTGTGTGTGGTGGGGGGGTATTTACTGTGGGGGTGTATATACTGTGTGTGGGGGGGTGTCTTTACTGTGGGGGTGTATATACTCTGTGTGTACGGGGGGGATTTACAGTGGGGGTATATACTCTGTGGGGGGTATTTACTGTGAGGGTGTATATAATCTAGGTGTGTAGGGAGTTATTTACTGTAAGGGTGTATATACTCTGTTTGGGGGGTATTTACTGTGGGGGGTATATACTCTGTGTGTAGGGGGTTATTTACTGTAAGGGTGTCTATACTGTGTGGGAGGATATTTACTGTGGAGGTGTGTATACTCTCTGTGTGTGTAGGTGGGGTATATACTCTGTGGGGATACTTACGTGGGGGAGTGTATACTGTTTGTGTGGGGGTATATACTCTGTGGGAGGTATATACTCTGTGGGGGTATTTACTCTGTGGGGGAGATTTAGTATAACAGCTCTGGGGGGATTTACGGTGTGGGGGAGATTTAGTGTAACGGGGGAAGATTTGAGGGCACAAGTTTCGGGAGCAAGGAGACACAGTAGGTGCAGACACAGTATGGGGAGTGAGGGTGATGGGATGGGTGCGGACACAGTATGGGGAATTGGGGGGATGTGTGAGGAGGCAGTATGGAAAGTGAGAGGGTAAATGTATTAGAAGGGAGAATGAAACGTGTGAGGAGACTATTGAGGGGAATAGTGCGAGGAGACTATGGGGAGAAAAGTGTGTGTGGGCACAGAATAGAGACTGAGTGGTGTGGGGGGTAGTATGGGGGGGATAGTGTAAGGTCACGGCCAGGAGGGGACAGTAACCCAAAGACGGGTAGTGTGATGAAGGATCACAGTATAGAGAATGGGCCCTATAGGGGTGACACAGTGTGAGGACAGTGTGAAGAGGGGGCCCAGTATGGTAAGGAGAGGGTAGTTTGGAGAGCATGTACCATAAGAGGGACAATGTGGGGGGGTCATATTTTGTGCAGGGAATATAGTGAGGGGCAATTATTTATTCAGGGGATCAGTGTAGGGCACATATTTTTATTCAGGAGCATTATAGCACTGCTATCTTTAAAGGCATCGTGTGGGGATGTGCTCCAGAAGACCGGAGAAGATGGAAGTCTGCAGAGACTGTGGATGAGAATAGTCATGATGGAGTCTGGACGAGATGAAGAAAAGAATGAGAATGACTCCAGAGACGTCATCTATAAGGTACCTGTATGTAAATGTTTTTTTGTGATACTGACTAATGCTCATATTTTTCGTTATGTTAGGAGCAATAAAGGGGTTGTCCAAGTGTTTGCTGAGTCTGCAGTCATTCTATGTGACTGCAGACTTCTGGATTCTCACAGTGCACACTGCAGTCTGTCAGGGTTTTCTGGTGCTGGTGATTTGCATACATGCGGTCACATGCCTACTAGACATACGTGGCGTCACTCAATGAAAACGAATTGAGCGAGGCCAGACACGTCTAGTAGGAATATGGCCAGAAGTAGCAAGGGAGAATCCTAAAAGTGTGCAGTGCATGTGCTGTGAAAATTCAGAAGCCTGCAGTCACATAGAGTCACTACAGACTTTCATCTCAAACCTGTACGAGCCCTTTAATTATAAAATAAAGCCCTGCAGCCAATCCTAACAGGGGGTAATATACTCACTGTCAGGATTCAGCTCTGCTTGCAGGTTCCATTAGTCATCACATGGCCACTTCTTTCATATGCGATTATCATACTGACAGTCACCTGACAACTAGCTTTTCTTCCTGCTTCTCTGTTTTCCACTGAATATTGAGAGAATTAGGAAAAGCAGCTCGTCAGCACGTGACTAAGTGTGCAAATCGCATATGTGCTTTGGGGTGGGGGGGGGGCAGAAGACCTAGATACACCTCTGTAGTGACACACATACATTAACACACACAGCGAAACAAAGTGCATAGTGACACATACATTAACACAGCGAGACAAAGTACATAGTGACACACATACATTAACACACACAGCGAAGCAACGTACATAGTGACACACATACATTAATACACACAGCGAGACAAAGTACATAGTGACACACATACATTAACACACACAGCGAAACAACGTACATAGTGACACACACATTAACACACACAGCGAAGCAACGTACATAGTGACACACACATTAACACACACAGCGAAACAACGTACATAGTGACACACACATTAACACACACAGCGAAGCAACGTACATAGTGACACACACATTAACACACACAGCGAGACAAAGTACATAGTGACACACATACATTAACACACACAGCGAGACAAAGTACATAGTGACACATACATTAATACACACAGCGAGACAAAGTACATAGTGACACACACATACAATAACACACCCAGCGAAGCAAAGTACATAGTGACACACACATACATTAATACACACAGCGAAGCAAAGTACATAGTGACACATACATTAATACACACAGCGAGACAAAGTACATAGTGACACACACATACAATAACACACCCAGCGAAGCAAAGTACATAGTGACACACACATACATTAACACACACAGCGAGACAAAGTACATAGTGACACATACATTAATACACACAGCGAGACAAAGTACATAGTGACACACACATACAATAACACACCCAGCGAAGCAAAGTACATAGTGACACACACATACATTAACACACACAGCGAAGCAAAGTACATAGTGACACACACATACATTAACACACACAGCGAAGCAACGTACATAGTGACACACACATACACTAACACACACAGCGAAGCAAAGTACATAGTGACACACATACATTAACACACACAGCGAAGCAACGTACATAGTGACACACATACATTAATACACACAGCGAGACAAAGTACATAGTGACACACATACATTAACACACACAGCGAAACAACGTACATAGTGACACACACATACAATAACACACCCAGCGAAGCAACGTACATAGTGACACACACATACATTAATACACACAGCGAAGCAAAGTACATAGTGACACATATACATTAACACACACAGCGAAGCAAAGTACATAGTGACACACACATACATTAACACACACAGCGAAGCAACGTACATAGTGACACACACATACACTAACACACACAGCGAAACAAAGTACATACTGACACACACATACATTAATACACACAGCGAAGCAAAGTACATAGTGACACACATACATTAACACACACAGCGAAGCAAAGTACATAGTGACACACACATACATTAACACACACAGTGAAGCAACGTACATAGTGACACACACATACACTAACACACACAGCGAAACAAAGTACATACTGACACACACATACATTAACACACACAGCGAAGCAAAGTACATAGTGACACACATACATTAATACACACAGCGAGACAAAGTACATAGTGACACACACATACATTAATACACACAGCGAGACAAAGTACATAGTGACACACATACATTAACACACACAGCGAAGCAAAGTACATAGTGACACACATACATTAACACACACAGCGAAGCAAAGTACATAGTGACACACACATACATTAATACACACAGCGAGACAAAGTACATAGTGACACACATACATTAACACACAGCGAAACAACGTACATAGTGACACACACATACAATAACACACCCAGCGAAGCAAAGTACATAGTGACACACACATACATTAATACACACAGCGAAGCAAAGTACATAGTGACACACATACATTAACACACACAGCGAAGCAAAGTACATAGTGACACACACATACATTAACACACACAGCGAAGCAACGTACATAGTGACACACACATACATTAACACACACAGCGAAGCAACGTACATAGTGACACACACATACATTAACACACACAGCGAAGCAAAGTACATAGTGACACACACATACATTAACACACACAGCGAAGCAACGTACATAGTGACACACATTAACACACACAGCGAAGCAACGTACATAGTGACACACACATACATTAACACACACAGCGAAGCAACGTGCATAGTGACACACACATTAACACACACAGCGAAGCAACGTACATAGTGACACACACATTAACACACACAGCGAGACAAAGTACATAGTGACACACATACATTAACACACACAGCGAGACAAAGTACATAGTGACACACATACATTAATACACACAGCGAGACAAAGTACATAGTGACACACACATACATTAACACACACAGCGAAGCAAAGTACATAGTGACACACACATACATTAATACACACAGCGAGACAAAGTACATAGTGACACACACATACATTAACACACACAGCGATGCAAAGTACATAGTGACACACACATACATTAACACACACAGCGAAGCAAAGTACATAGTGACACACACATACATTAACACACACAGCGAGACAAAGTACATAGTGACACACATACATTAACACACACAGCGAAGCAACGTACATAGTGACACACATACATTAATACACACAGCGAGACAAAGTACATAGTGACACACATACATTAACACACACAGCGAAGCAATGTACATAGTGACACACATACATTAATACACACAGCGAGACAAAGTACATAGTGACACACACATACATTAACACACACAGCGAAGCAAAGTACATAGTGACACACACATACATTAACACACACAGCGAAACAAAGTACATAGTCACACACATACATTAACACACACAGCGAGACAAAGTACATAGTGACACACACATACATTAACACACACAGCGAAGCAAAGTACATAGTGACACACATACATTAACACACACAGCGAAGCAAAGTACATAGTGACACACATACATTAATACACACAGCGAAGCAAAGTACATAGTGAAACACACACTAACACACACAGCGAGACAAAGTACATAGTGACACACATACATTAACACACACAGCGAAGCAACGTACATAGTGACACACATACATTAACACACACAGCAAAGCAAAGTACATAGTGACACACACATACATTAACACACACAGCGAGACAAAGTACATAGTGACACACATGCATTAACACACACAGGGAAACAAAGTACATAGTGACACACATACATTAACACACACAGGGAAACAAAGTATATAGTGACACACACACATTAATACACACAGCGAGACAAAGTACATAGTGACACACATACATTAATACACACAGCGAGACAAAGTACATAGTGACACACATACATTAACACACACAGGGAAACAAAGTACATAGTGACACACATACATTAACACACACAGGGAAACAAAGTACATAGTGACACACATACATTAATACACACAGCGAGACAAAGTACATAGTGACACACATACATTAACACACACAGCGAAGCAATGTACATAGTGACACACATACATTAACACACACAGCGAAGCAAAGTACATAGTGACACACATACATTAACACACACAGGAGTACATAGTGACACACACATACATTAACACACACAGCGAAGCAACGTACATAGTGACACACATACATTAACACACACAGCGAGACAAAGTTCATAGTGACACACATACATTAATACACACAGCGAGACAAAGTACATAGTGACACACACATACATTAACACACACAGCGAAGCAACGTACATAGTGACACACACATACATTAACACAAACAGCGAAGCAAAGTACATAGTGACACACACATACATTAATACACACAGCGAGACAAAGTACATAGTGACACACACATACATTAACACACACAGCGAAGCAAAGTACATAGTGACACACACACATTAACACACACAGCGAAGCAAAGTACATAGTGACACACACATACATTAACACACACAGCGAAGCAACGTACATAGTGACACACATACATTAATACACACAGCGAGACAAAGTACATAGTGACACACATACATTAACACACACAGCGAAGCAAGGTACATAGTGACACACACATACATTAACACACACAGCGAAGCAAAGTACATAGTGACACACACATTAACACACACAGCGAAGCAAATTACATAGTGACACACATACATTAACACACACAGCGAAGCAAGGTACATAGTGACACACATAGATTAACACACACAGCGAAGCAAAGTACATAGTGACACACACATACACTGACACACACAGCGAAGCAAAGTACATAGTGACACACACATACATTAACACACACAGCGAAGCAACGTACATAGTGACACACACATACATTAATACACACAGCGAGACAAAGTACATAGTGACACACATACATTAACACACACAGTGAAGCAATGTACATAGTGACACACATACATTAATACACACAGCGAGACAAAGTACATAGTGACACACATACATTAACACACACAGCGAAGCAAAGTACATAGTGACACACACATACATTAACACACACAGCGAAGCAACGTACATAGTGAAAGACACATACATTAACACACACAGCGTAGCAAAGTACATAGTGACACACACATACATTAATACACACAGCGAGACAAAGTACATAGTGACACACATACATTAACACACACAGCGAAGCAAAGTACATAGTGACACACACATACATTAACACACACAGCGAAGCAACGTACATAGTGACACACACATTAACACACACAGCGAGAAAAAGTACATAGTGACACACATACATTAACACACACACAGCGAAGCAAAGTACATAGTGACACACATACATTAACACACACAGCGAGACAAAGTACATAGTGACACATACATTAATACACACAGCGAAGCAAAGTACATAGTGACACACACATACATTAACACACACAGCGAAGCAACGTACATAGTGACACACACATACATTAATACACACAGCGAAGCAAAGTACATAGTGACACACACATACATTAATACACACAGCGAGACAAAGTACATAGTGACACACACATACATTAACACACACAGCGAAGCAACGTACATAGTGACACACACATACATTAACATACACAGCGAAGCAAACAACATAGTGACACACACATACATTAATACACACAGCGAGACAAAGTACATAGTGACACACACATACATTAACACACACAGCGAAGCAAAGTACATAGTGACACACACATACATTAACACACACAGCGAAGCAAAGTACATAGCGACACACACATACATTAACACACACAGCGAAGCAACGTACATAGTGACACACATACATTAATACACACAGCGAGACAAAGTACATAGTGACACACATACATTAACACACACAGCGAAGCAATGTACATAGTGACACACATACATTAATACACACAGTGAGACAAAGTACATAGTGACACACACATACATTAACACACACAGCGAAACAAAGTACATAGTGACACACATACATTAACACACACAGCGAGACAAAGTACATAGTGACACACACATACATTAACACACACAGCGAAGCAAAGTACATAGTGACACACATACATTAACACACACAGCGACTGAACGTACATAGTGACACACATACATAAACACACACAGCGAAGCAAAGTACATAGTGACACACACACACATTAATACACACAGCGAGACAAAGTACATATTGACACACACATACATTAACACACACAGCGAAGCAACGTACATAGTGACATACACATACATTAACACACACATCGAAGCAAAGTACATAGTGACACACACATACATTAATACACACAGCGAGACAAAGTACATAGTGACACACACATACATTAACACACACAGCGAAGCAAAGTACATAGTGACACACACATACATTAACACACACAGCGAACCAACGTACATAGTGACACACACATACATTAATACACACAGCGAGACAAAGTACATAGTGACACACATACATTAACACACACAGCGAAGCAATGTACATAGTGACACACATACATTAATACACACAGCGAGACAAAGTACATAGTGACACACACATACATTAACACACACAGCGAGACAAAGTACATAGTGACACACACATACATTAACACACACAGCGAAACAAAGTACATAGTGACACACACATACATTAACACACACAGCGAAGCAAAGTACATAGTGACACACACATACATTAACACACACAGCGAAACAAAGTACATAGTGACACACATACATTAACACACACAGCGAGACAAAGTACATAGTGAAACACACACATACATTAACACACACAGCGAGACAAAGTACATAGTGACACACACATACATTAACACACACAGCGAGACAAAGTACATAGTGACACACATGCATTAACACACACAGCGAAGCAAGGTACATAGTGACACACACACATTAATACACACAGCGAAACAAAGTACATAGTGACACACATACATTAATACACACAGCGAGACAAAGTACATAGTGACACACATACATTAACACACACAGGGAAACAAAGTACATAGTGACACACATACATTAACACACACAGCGAGACAAAGTACATAGTGACACACATACATTAACACACACAGCGAAGCAAAGTACATAGTGACACACATACATTATCACACACAGCGAAGCAAAGTACATAGTGACACACATTAACACACAGCGAAGTAAAGTACATAGTGACACACATACATTAATACACACAGCGAAGCAAAGTACATAGTGACACACACACATTAACACACACAGCAAAGCAAAGTACATAGTGACACACACATACATTAACACACAGCGAGACAAAGTACATAGTGACACACATACATTAATACACACAGCGAAGTAAAGTACATAGTGACACACATACATTAACACACACAGCAAAGCAAAGTACATAGTGACACACACATACATTAACACACACAGCGAAACAAAGTACATAGTGACACACATACATTAATACACACAGCGAGACAAAGTACATAGTGACACACATACATTAACACACACAGGGAAACAAAGTACATAGTGACACACATACATTAACACACACAGGGAAACAAAGTACATAGTGACACACATACATTATCACACACAGCGAAGCAAAGTACATAGTGACACACATTAACACACAGCGAAGTAAAGTACATAGTGACACACATACATTAACACACACAGCGAAGCAAAGTACATAGTGACACACACATACATTAACACACACAGCGAAGCAAAGTACATAGTGACACACATACACTAACACACACAGCGAAACAAAGTACATAGTGACACACATACATTAACACACAGCGAAGCAAAGTACATAGTGACACACACATACATTAACATACACAGCGAGACAAAGTACATAGTGACACACATACATTAACACACACAGCGAAGCAAAGTACATAGTGACACACATACATTAACACACACAGCGAAGCAAAGTACATAGTGACACACATACATTAACACACACAGCGAAGAAACGTACATAGTGACACACACATACATTAACACACACAGCGAAGCAACGTACATAGTGACACACATACATTAACACACACAGCGAAGCAAAGTACTTAGTGACACACATAAATTAATACACACAGCGAGACAAAGTACATAGTGACACACACATACATTAACACACACAGGGAAACAAAGTACATAGTGACACACACATACATTAACACACACAGCGAAGCAAAGTACATAGTGACACACACATACATTAACACACACAGCGAAGCAAAGTACATAGTGACACACACATTAACACACACAGCGAAGCAAATTACATAGTGACACACATACATTAATACACACAGCGAGACAAAAGTACATAGTGACACACATACATTAACACACACAGCGAAGCAAGGTACATAGTGACACACATAGATTAACACACACAGCGAAGCAAAGTACATAGTGACACACACATACACTGACACACACAGCGAAGCAAAGTACATAGTGACACACACATACATTGACACACACAGCGAAGCAACGTACATAGTGACACACATACATTATCACACACAGCGAAGCAAAGTACATAGTGACACACATTAACACACAGCGAAGTAAAGTACATAGTGACACACATACATTAATACACACAGCGAAGCAAAGTACATAGTGACACACACATACATTAACACACACAGCAAAGCAAAGTACATAGTGACACACACATACATTAACACACACAGCGAAGCAAAGTACATAGTGACACACATACATTAACACACAGCGAAGCAAAGTACATAGTGACACACACATACATTAACATACACAGCGAGACAAAGTACATAGTGACAAACATACATTAACACACACAGCGAGACAAAGAACATAGTGACACACATACATTAACACACACAGCGAAGCAAAGTACATAGTGACACACACATATATTAACACACACAGCGAAGCAAAGTACATACTGACACACACATACACTAACACACAGCGAGACAAAGTACATAGTGACACACATACATTAACACACACAGCAAAGCAAAGTACATAGTGACACACACATACATTAACACACACAGCGAGACAAAGTACATAGTGACACACATACATTAACACACACAGGGAAACAAAGTACATAGTGACACACATACATTAATACACACAGCGAGACAAAGTACATAGTGACACACATACATTAATACACACAGCGAGACAAAGTAAATAGTGACACACATACATTAACACACACAGGGAAACAAAGTACATAGTGACACACATACATTAATACACACAGCGAGACAAAGTACATAGTGACACACATACATTAACACACACAGGGAAACAAAGTACATAGTGACACACATACATTAATACACACAGCGAGACAAAGTACATAGTGACACACATACATTAACACACACAGCGAAGCAATGTACATAGTGACAGACATACATTAACACACACAGCGAAGCAAAGTACATAGTGACACACATACATTAACACACACAGCGAGACAAAGTACATAGTGACACACATACATTAACACACACAGGGAAACAAAGTACATAGTGACACACACACATTAATACACACAGCGAGACAAAGTACATAGTGACACACATACATTAATACACACAGCGAGACAAAGTACATAGTGACACACATACATTAACACACACAGGGAAACAAAGTACATAGTGACACACACATACATTAACACACACAGCGAAACAAAGTACATAGTGACACACATACATTAATACACACAGGGAAACAAAGTACATAGTGACACACACACATTAATACACACAGCGAGACAAAGTACATAGTGACACACATACATTAATACACACAGCGAGACAAAGTACATAGTGACACACATACATTAACACACACAGGGAAACAAAGTACATAGTGACACACACATACATTAACACACACAGCGAAGCAAAGTACATAGTGACACACATACATTAATACACACAGCGAGACAAAGTACATAGTGACACACACACATTAACACACACAGGGAAACAAAGTACATAGTGACACACATACATTAATACACACAGCAAGACAAAGTACATAGTGACACACATACATTAACACACACAGGGAAACAAAGTACATAGTGACACACACATACATTAACACACACAGTGAAGCAAAGTACATAGTGACACACACATACATTAACACACACAGCGAAACAAAGTACATAGTGACACACATACATTAACACACACAGCGAAGCAAAGTACATAGTGACACATACATTAACACACACAGCGAGACAAAGTACATAGTGACACACACATACATTAACACACACAGCGAAGCAAAGTACATAGTGACACACACATACATTAACACACACAGCGAAGCAACGTACATAGTGACACACATACATTAACACACACAGCGAAGCAAAGTACATAGTGACACACATACATTAACACACACAGCGAAGCAAAGTACTTAGTGACACACATACATTAATACACACAGCGAGACAAAGTACATAGTGACACACATACATTAACACACACAGCGAAGCAAAGTACATAGTGACACACACATACATTAACACACACAGCGAAGCAAAGTACATAGTGACACACACATTAACACACACAGCGAAGCAAATTACATAGTGACACACACATACATTAACACACACAGCGAAGCAAGGTACATAGTGACACACATAGATTAACACACACAGCGAAGCAAAGTACATAGTGACACACACATACACTGACACACACAGCGAAGCAAAGTACATAGTGACACACACATACATTAACACACACAGCGAAGCAACGTACATAGTGACACACATACATTAACACACACAGCGAAGCAACGTACATAGTGACACACACATACATTAACACACAGCGAAGCAAAGTACATAGTGACACACACATACATTAACACACAGAGCGAAGAAACGTACATAGTGACACACACATACATTAACACACACAGCGAAGCAAAGTACATAGTGACACACACATACATTAACACACACAGCGAAGCAACGTACATAGTGACACACATACATTAACACACACAGCGAAGCAAAGTACATAGTGACACACATACATTAACACACACAGCGAAGCAAAGTACTTAGTGACACACACATACACTGACACACACAGCGAAGCAAAGTACATAGTGACACACACATACATTAACACACACAGCGAAGCAAAGTACATAGTGACACACATACATTAACACACACAGCGAAGCAAAGTACATAGTGACACACACATACATTAACACACACAGCGAAGCAAAGTACATAGTGACACACACATTAACACACACAGCGAAGCAAATTACATAGTGACACACATACATTAACACACACAGCGAAGCAAGGTACATAGTGACACACATAGATTAACACACACAGCGAAGCAAAGTACATAGTGACACACACATACACTGACACACACAGCGAAGCAAAGTACATAGTGACACACACATACATTAACACACACAGCGAAGCAACGTACATAGTGACACACATACATTAACACACACAGCGAAGCAACGTACATAGTGACACACATACATTAACACACACACCGAAGCAAAGTACATAGTGACACACACATACACTGACACACAGCGAAGCAAAGTACATAGTGACACACACATACATTAACACACAGAGCGAAACAAAGTACATAGTGACACATACATTAACACACAGCGAAGCAAAGTACATAGTGACACACACATACATTAACACACACAGCGAGACAAAGTACATAGTGACACACATACATTAACAGACACAGCGAAGCAAAATACATAGTGACACACATACATTAATACACACAGCGAGACAAAGTACATAGTGACACACACATACATTAACACACACAGCGAAGCAAAGTACATAGTGACACACATACATTAACACACACAGCGAGACAAAGTACATAGTGACACACATACATTAACAGACACAGCGAAGCAAAATACATAGTGACACACATACATTAATACACACAGCGAGACAAAGTACATAGTGACACACACATACATTAACACACACAGCGAAGCAACGTACATAGTGACACACATACACTAACACACACAGCGAAGCAAAGTACATAGTGACACACATACATTAATACACACAGCGAAGCAAAGTACATAGTGAAACACACATACATTAACACACGCGGGGAAACAAAGTACATAGTGACACACACATAGATTAACACACACAGCGGAACAAACTACATAGTGACACATACACGTACATTAACACACACAGCGAGACAAAGTACATAGTGACACACACATACATTAACACACACAGCGAAGCAAAGTACATAGTGACACACACATACACTAACACACAGCGAGACAAAGAACATAGTGACACACATACATTAACACACACAGCGAGACAAAGAACATAGTGACACACATACATTAACACACACAGCGAAGCAAAGTACATAGTGACACACATACATTAACACACACAGCGAAGCAAAGTACATAGTGACACGCACATACATTAACACACACAGCGAAGCAACGTACATAGTGACACACACATACATTAACACACACAGCGAAGCAACGTACATAGTGACACACACATACATTAACACACACAGCGAGACAAAGTACATAGTGACACACACATACATTAACACACACAGCGAAGCAAAGTACATAGTGACACACACATATATTAACACACACAGCGAAGTAAAGTACATAGTGACACACACATATATTAACACACACAGCGAAGCAAAGTACATAGTGACACACACATATATTAACACACACAGCGAAGCAAAGTACATAGTGACACACATACATTAACACACACAGCGAAGAAACGTACATAGTGACACACACATACATTAACACACACAGCGAAGCAAAGTACATAGTGACACACACATACATTAACACACACAGCGAAGCAACGTACATAGTGACACACATACATTAACACACACAGCGAAGCAAAGTACATAGTGACACACATACATTAACACACACAGCGAAGCAAAGTACATAGTGACACACACATACATTAACACACACAGCGAAGCAAAGTACTTAGTGACACACATACATTAATACACACAGCGAGACAAAGTACATAGTGACACACATACATTAACACACACAGCGAAGCAAGGTACATAGTGACACACAGATTAACACACACAGCGAAGCAAAGTACATAGTGACACACACATACACTGACACACACAGCGAAGCAAAGTACATAGTGACACACACATACATTAACACACACAGCGAAGCAACGTACATAGTGACACACATACATTAACACACACAGCGAAGCAACGTACATAGTGACACACATACATTAACACACACAGCGAAGCAAAGTACATAGTGACACACACATACACTGACACACACAGCGAAGCAAAGTACATAGTGACACACACATACATTAACACACAGAGCGAAACAAAGTACATAGTGACACATACATTAACACACAGCGAAGCAAAGTACATAGTGACACATACATTAATACACACAGCGAAGCAAAGTATATAGTGACACACACATACATTAACACACAGAGCGAAACAAAGTACATAGTGACACATACATTAACACACAGCGAAGCAAAGTACATAGTGACACACATACATTAACACACACAGCGAGACAAAGTACATAGTGACACACATACATTAACAGACACAGCGAAGCAAAATACATAGTGACACACATACATTAACACACACAGCGAAACAAAGTACATAGTGACACACACATACATTAACACACACAGCGAAGCAACGTACATAGTGACACACATACACTAACACACACAGCGAAGCAAAGTACATAGTGACACACATACATTAATACACACAGCGAAGCAAAGTACATAGTGAAACACACATACATTAACACACGCGGGGAAACAAAGTACATAGTGACACACACATAGATTAACACACACAGCGGAACAAACTACATAGTGACACACATACAGGGAAACAAAGTACATAGTGACACATACACGTACATTAACACACACAGCGAGACAAAGTACATAGTGACACACACATACATTAACACACACGGCGAAACAAAGTACATAGTGACACACATACATTAATACACACAGCGAGACAAAGTACATAGTGACACACACATACATTAACACACATTGGGAAACAAAGTACATAGTGACACACATACATTAACACACACAGCGAAGCAAAGTACATAGTGACACACATACATTAATACACATTGGGAAACAAAGTACATAGTGACACACATACATTAATACACACAGCGAGACAAAGTACATAGTGACACACATACATTAACACACACAAGCGAGACAAAGTACATAGTGACACACATTCAGTAACACACACAGGCTTACCTTGCAGTAATGTGACGATTTCCACCTCGAGTACAATCATAATATATCCTAATACTCTCGTAAGTGTCATTTTATTGCAAGGGGTATACATAATTATACTCCCAATGGGCGTTACCTTATTACTAGGGCATGTGCACATGTTAGGTATTTCCTACAGATATTTTTGCATCAAAAAACGTGTCTCTTGGCAGAAAAAACACTGCACATGAAAGACGCACAATTTTTGCGTGCGTTTTTGATGCTTTTTTTGTACCATTCATTTGAATGGATGACAAATGCTGCAAAAACACTGAAAGAATTGACATGCTGCTAATATGAAACTGCTTCAAAATAAGCAGCAACATGTGCATGAGGTCTCAGAAATCCAACTTTTCTTTTCCAGTAAAATGCTGCGATTTTCGCGGCAAAAACTCGGAGAGAAGGTAAGAATGATCTTTTTTTTTAATGTATTGGAGAAGAACAGAACAGGGCACATTATACCGGGAAGGGGACCAGGATGGGGCACATTAGCTCAGGAAGGGGGCCAGGATAGGGTATAATATCCCAGTAAGGGGCCAAGAAGGGGCACATTATCCCAGGAAGGGAACCAGGATAGGGTACAAAATCCCAGGAAGGGGACCAGGGTGGGGCACATTATCCCTAGAAGGGGACCAGAATGAGCAAATAATCCCAGGAAGGGTACTAAGATGGGGCACGTTATCCCAGGAAGGGGACGGGGATTGGACACATCACCCCAGGATGGGGACCAGAATGGGGTAAATTATCCAAGAAAGGGGACCAGGATGGGGTACATTATCCCAAGAAGGAGACCAGGATGGGGCACATTATCCCAGGAAAGTGACTAGGATGGGGAACATTATCCCAGGAAGGGGAGCAAGATGTGGCACATAATCCCAGGAAGGGGAGCAGGATGGGGCAATTATCCCAGGTAGGGAACCAGGATGAGGTATAATAACCCAGTAAGGGAACCAGGTTGGGGCTCATTACAGGTTGGGGCTCATCCCTCCTGGGATGGAGGACTTTATTACTGGAAGGGGCCCAGTATGGGGCACATTATCCTAGGAAGGGGCCAGAATGGGGACATTATTATATGGAGGGATTATATGTCCCCCAGGATGTGCATAGAAGCATACTAAACCCGCTGGATAACGTAATTACAGCCACATCTTTGGTTACAATTAAAAATAAAAGAGAGTGTGGATTTGGTCAAACTATTTGACCAAGTCAGATTTAAGAAAACCTGAAATGGGCTTTTATTTTTGGAAAGATCTGTAGGATGGTGGTGGGATGGATCTTTCCCTCCACTCTGGGTCTTGGGAGGGGCTCATGTCCACGATTCCCATTTAAACTTTCAGTTAAGGTTTGGTTGTGTCACTATTGGGTTTTGCAAGCAACAGAACAGGAGCTTTTGTGCAGGCCTCTCTGTGTAAAACTAAACACAGACCAGAGACTTGAGCAAGCCATTAGCGCACCCACGCATTATACGGTGCTGCAGTCGTTCATGGCAATGGACTGATACGGACTCTCAGTGACGTTCTGGCTGTGAACCGGAGAATAAAGTTTTGGATTTGTTTGTAAGTTGGAAAATAAAGACGTTTAAGTTGAACTTTCTTGAGTCACTGCCTCATTGCCGCACGACGCGAAAACCGCTGCCTTGCAGCTTGTACTTTAAAACATTGTATATCTTCCAAAACAAATCCAAACGGAAAAATGAAACAAAAATACAATGTGTGCACATAGACTTCAAATGAATTGAGGGGAAGAGTCACAGAGGCTGATTAATTTATATTTATTGGGCTGCGAGGATTATAGTTATTGGAGGGTACAGTGCTGGATTATCAATTTATATTTCGAATGATGCGTGGCAAATAGTAAATTAATGTTGTGGTGGAAACAAATGTATATATACAATATATGTGACCTTGTTATTTTTAGGGCTGCAGTGATCAGTCTGACAAGACAAGTTGAGGCTGGAATATGTTGGCATAACGGTCTGACCAGATGGAGAAGAAACAACAGAAAAGACTCTAATCAGACAAGACGTCAACGGTCACTGGATGTAAATAGTTCTTGTTTATACTGTATGACTTGGAATAATACTATTATTTGTAAAATAACCTCCCTTAAGCTACATTCTCACATGCATGTGAAATGTCCGTGTGCTGCCAGATTTTTGGCACACAAACTCATAGCGTTTCATAGATCCATTCATATCCATTCCATTCACGGATTTGAGAATGAGATCTGTAAGACTCAGAGCAAGTTCATTTCTTTTCCAATTTTGAGGCTTAGAATAGGACCTGCTCAACAAGTCTGTGTGCTGTCCGAGAAAAAAATCAGGCAGCACACTGACACTTCACACGGATACAGGAATACAGCTTTATTATGTATAGCACCATCCCTTAGTATATAGTGTATTTTCTTGTTATATATAGGGCAATCCTTAATTACTTAGTTTCTCTTTTATTATGTGTAACACCATCCCTAATTACGTAGAATCCTCTCTAGTTATGTGTGGCGCTATTCATTATTATGTAGCGTCCTCTGTTATGTTCTGCGCTGTCCCTTTATTATATAGTATCATCTCTTATTGTGTATAACACTGTCTCTTACATAACGTTATTTTTGTTAATCACCTCTCTTTAATACATAGCGTCCTCTCTTGTTAGATATAAAATGACTGCTGATGGAACAACATCTGACCAGAAGACTAGTCCGTAAGTCTCCTCTATTACAAAAGAAGCTTTACCATGTTCTATCAGCAGTCATTTTCTATAATATCTAGCAAGAGAGGACGCTATGAAATAAAAACAGAGCACTATAAATAACAAAAATAACAAGAGAAACCAATATGCAAGGTACAGTGCTGTATGTAACAAGAGAGGGCACTATGTAATAAGGGATGGTAATACGCATGATGAGGAGACTATATAATATATAATTTATTTATATACATCTATATCACACATACACAGTATATCAGAAGCGTAGCTAGGGGTTCAGCTCGGGGGGGGGGGGGCGAGACATCAGAGTGGGCCCCTAACCAGGTAACCTTGTGTACAACTATGATGGCGCATCCTAGTCATAGGTATAGAGATAAAAATCTCTATATTGATCCCCCCCCCACACTGCATTATGGCCCCCAGTATACCCACCACACTGCATGATGGTGCCCCAGTATTCCCCACTCACACTGCATGATGGTCCTACAGTATTCCCCACACACTGCATTAAGGCTCTCCAATATTACCCACACACACACTGTATGATGCCCCCCCAGTATTCCCCCTAACATTGCATCATGCCCTCCCAGTATTCCTCCTCCCACAGTGCATGATGGCTCCCCAGTATCCCCACCCACACTGTATGATGGCTCCCCAGTATTCCCAATACACAATGCATGAAGGCTCTCCTGTTTCCTCTCCCTCACACTGCATGATGCCCCCCCAGTATTATGATACCCCCCCCAGTATCCCCTCCACACACTCACTACATGATGGCCCCCAGTATTCCCCCCCACAGACTGCATGATGGCACCCAATATTCCTCCCCACACACTGCATGATTGCCTCCCAGTATCCCCCCCGCAACACATGATGGCCCCCTAGTATTCTCCCCCATACTGCATGATGGCCTCCTAGTATTCACCACACACACTTTATGATGGTGACCCAGTATTCTTTCCCCCACCCTGCATGATGTCCCCCCATTATTCCTACCCACATACTGCAAGATGGCCTCTCAGTATTCCCTCCACACTGCATGATGGCCTCATAGTATTCCCACACACACTGCATGATGGCCCCCCAGCATTCACACACACACACACACACACTGCATGATGGCCCCCCAGTATTCCCCTTCCCACAGTGCATGACGGCCCTTCAGTATTCCCCACCACACTGCATCATGGACCACCAGTATTCCCCCACACACACTGCATGATAGCCCCCCAGTATTCCCTCACACACTGCATGATGACCCCACAGTATTCCCCACACACACTGCATGATGGCCCTCCAGTATGCCCCTTACACTGCATGATAGACCCCAGTATCCCCACCACACTGCATAATGGCCCCCAGTATTCCCCACACACTGCATGATGGGCCCACAGTATTCCCCACACACACTGCATGAAGGCCCTCCAATATTCTCCACACACACTATATGATGCTCCCCAAGTATTCACCCCCACATTGCATCGTGGCCCCCCAGTATTCCTCCTCTCACACTGCATGATGGCCCCGCAGCATCCCCACCCACACTGCACGATGGCTCCCCAGTATTCCCAATACACGATGTATGAAGGCTCTCCAGTATTTCCCCCCTCACACTGCATGATGGCCCCGCCGGTTTCCCCCCATACACTGCATGATGGCCCCCAGTAATCCACCCCACACACTGCATGATAGACCCCAATATCCCCACCACACTGCATAATGGCCCCCCCAGTATTCCCCACACACACTGCATGATGGGCCCACAGTATTCCCCACACACACGGCATGAAGGCCCTCCAATATTCTTCACACACACTGTATGATGCCCCCCAAGTATTCACCCCTACATTGCATCGTGGCCCCCCAGTATTCCTCCTCTCACACTGCATGATGGCCCGCAGTATCCCCACCCACACTGCATGATGGCTCCCCCATATTTCCAATACACGATGCATGAAGGCTCTCCAGTATTTCCCCCCTCACACTGTATGATGGCCCCCCCGGTTTCCCCACATACACTGCATAATAGCCCCCAGTAATCCACCCCACACACTGTATGATGGACCCCCAGTATCCCCCACACACACTCACTGCATGATGGCCTCCCAGTATTCCCCCCACAATGCATGATGGCCCACTAGTATTCCCCCACACACACTGCATGATAACCCCCAGCATTCCCACACACACTGCATGATGGCCCACCAGTATTCTCCCCACACACTGAATGTTGGCCCCCTAGTATTCTCCCCCATACTGCATAATGGGCTCCGAGTATCCACCCCCAACACTGCATAATGGCTCCACAGTGTATGATGGCCCACCAGTATTCCTCCGCATACTGCATCATGCCCCCCCCAGTATTCCTCCCCCACGCAGCATGATGGTCTCCCAGTATCCCCCCCACAAAGCATAATGGCTCCCCAGTATTCCCCCTTCACATTGCATGATGGCCCCCCAGTATTCCCCCCCTCACACTGCATGATGCCCCCCCCCCAGTATTTCCCCCACACACTGCACAATGGCCCTGATACAGAAGTGTTAATGTTTTTCCTCTCTGTTCTACATTTTATTAACCGGCTTTATAGTCTTGTAGTCAAGGTTTCATACTTTCATACTTTCTTATCTCATATGCAATGTTTTGAGGTTCTGCAAAAACTGTGTTATGGGTACATAATAAATAAAAAGTTATCATGACATGTTTACAGGGGGGTGGCAGGTGGAGATTTCTAAATGAGAATTACATTGTCTGTAAACGGTATAAGTAGAAGTAGTCACAGAGAAATAAACAGAACTGTTTTGCTCACAACAAGTGTGCATTCTTTTCTCTGAGCTCTTGTTATTTGGTGACCATGGTATCTAAATTTGGCCTAACTGGTAATTCCATAATCTGACTTTGGGTCAGAACAAAAACAGCTCCAACAGTTTTGGCGCCCAACGTGGGACCATGGTAGCCAGCCTATTCGGAAACCTTCTGTGGGGGATTCCTGAGAGATTGAAAATTCAAATTCCAGCTGTAGCAAGGTAAGAAGTTTTTATTCTTACATCTTGTTTTTGTGTTTTTAATCTCTCCGATTCTCTTGATAGTAAGGTTGTAAAAACACGGTTCAAGAACCGACAGCACCAGTGAGTTTTGTGATTTTATGTCTGTATGAGAGTTGATTAATAGAGTAATAAGATGATAAGTATTTTCTGTATAAATTTGTCTTCTAATAGGTTGCATAGTATAGAGTTGGGGCAGTCTCTGTACAATTCCACTGCTATGGGCATCCCAGATGGGAAGTACACTTCTCATGGGCTGTGTTTATGTAAGCAGCTTTGGGTGCTTACATGAGCACTACAGTGTCAGTAAGCACTACAGTCCCCATACGTTTTTTACTAATCCCTAGGTAAAGTAGGTAGGCTGTGAGTTTTTGTATGTATGTTTATGAGAACCTCTGAATGACATGAGTGTTGAATAACTTAGTATAAGGAACAAATAGATACGTCCCTGATTGATGAGGGGTTCCATTTGGTGTGTTCCACAGTATGTGACAGGACATTCAAATCACTTTGAGCTGAATATCAGGCCGAGTGACAAGGAACTCTGCATAAAGCGATCAAATGATTTCAAATCATTGGGAAGTAGATCCCTGATTGAGCACAAAGCATGCATGAATGAATCATCACATGCCATGCTGTGAATGGTGCAGAGGTGTACTGGGTATAGTATGCCAAGGGGCTGGGTCCTATGGGATTTTCATGCGGAGACCTGATGTATGGACTGCATAGGATTAAGTTTTCTTAGCTGAATATAGAAACTGCCCGGTCTGCTGTGCTGTATTTCCTCCTGTTTCTGTGTGAAAAATAAGTCCTTGTTTTGGTAAACAATCTCTGTTCTGCCAATGTTGAGGGGGGAAGCTGCTGCTTGTGAGCTGCTGTGAGGAGAACTTAAAATTGTCTTCTTTAACTTTGTCTGTGCTAGTGTGTGATTTTAAAGAGGCAGTGATATACAGAAAAACTGGAGATTTTAACCTGAATATAACACGTGTAGACAAACTTAACAGTGGCTGAAAGTAATATTGTGTCTAGTTAAGGAATACTTGGAAGTGATTGGTTGGTCATCAGTGTGTGTTTGCACTTGCTTCTCATTGTGTGGTTGATGTACAGGATAGTTAAGGATCAACAGAGGGGGTACCAAACTGCAAACCTGGTCTAGTGGGTCAGAGAGCAGCGTGAGCCTTCTGTACATGCAGCTGGTCTAGTAGGTGAGAGAGCTGTTACACCTGAGCCTTATACTATAGTCAGCTGGTCTAACAGGTGAGAGAGCTATCAGAGCCTTTCCTTTACACCCTGCAGGTGTAGCAGGTGAGAGAGCTGTCTGATCCTTCTCACTACTCCTTGAGAGCTCTTTCTGACTTGCTGAAGTGTGGCCTGTGGACAAAGTCTAGGCACACTGAGAGGGCATTTGCATAGAGGTGGGTTGTGGAGGGATAAGTTGAAGCCATGGGCAACTTGTTCAGTGTGCACTCAGAACCCCTAATGGGATTCAAAACAGCTTAACAGATAGTAACAGACTGAGAAGGAAAGGTTGTGGTGAATAATGTGGGACCAATACTGAAAAAATCAGACATGCCAGAGTGTGGATGTCTGGATGTACAAAAATTGAACAGTTTCAGGAAAGAAAAAAAGGGTTGGCTAAAAAACAAGGGAAAAGAACAGCAAATGAATAAATGGTGTTGTGTGGCTGAGGAAGTGCCGCATTACGGATGTAAGAAGACCATAGTGTGATGTAAAGCGTATTATGAATGTTTTGATGCACAAAAATCTAAGACTGTGACTGCTATCGCCCACATCTATATAACCGGAAACCCAGACAAGACAGATGGACTTGTAAACATTGTGGTCAGCCAAATCCAGATTGAAAAGATACTTGTGTGACATGTGCTGCTGTGACGCCTCTACTTGTAAAGCCCGTGTTTGAGTTTACCCTGGGTGATAGGGGGACTCGGCATCTGGTCCTGTGATGAAGAGATGGGGTGCAGCCGTGGCCCGGACCCGACCCATGCTCAGGGCCGTCACATGAAAAGGAAGATGTTGTGGGCTCGTCCGGGTTGAGTGGCTTATTTAACGACTATGCCACCTGTGGTGCCTGGTGAAGGGTCACCAGCGCTGCGGCAGTCCGCCGAGGCCCGGTGTCATGGCGGCCAAAGTTCTCGCTGCTCCCTACAGGCGGAGCAAGGCCTCGGGGCAGGCAGACAGGATGAAGGGGGGGAGTAGTAGTGCGGGGAATACGGGCACCGCGTCGCGTGGTATGGCGCATAATGAACAGTCCGGAGGCCATAGGGGTGAACTTCCAAGGCTTTACTCACTTAGAGATGACAGCGGGAAAGCGACTTCCTGCTCCGTCTGCATCCTGCCAGGGATCCATTTGCTGTGGAGCCAAACTCTTAAGCTCCGGGCCTTCTTGATCCTGGTCCTTGGCTGGGTTGAGACATTCCTGGTCTACAACCTACCTCTCGTCCCAAGCCAGGGTACGAGGGCTGTGTACCTTGCCGGTGAAGGCCCACACAGGATCTGCGCTCCCGGAGGGAGGTCACATTACACACAGTAGTTGACAGCAACCAAGGTCGCACAAGGACTTGACTAACCAAAGACCTAGATCAAAGATGGCTTTGAATTAAATATAAAATTTTAAAGTGTAACTAACTTGTAAGTCCTCCACCCTCACCCACTAACTGGTTCCTACCACTTTGTGTTCCCCAGTCTCCCTGTAACCAGGGGAGCAGCACCTAGTGCATACTAGCTCCCTCTGGTGGAGAAGTGTGGTGTTGGATGCAAGAGGTTGGGTCACGACTATCACACTGGCCTTACCTCAGAGGAGGAACACCACACTCCATTAAAGAAGTGCAGCATCCCTGTGGCGGTCGAACCTTCAGGTGCGCCACATTCCCCCCTGGTAAAACACAGCACGTCCGCGGGCTGCAAAAGAAGTAACACCCAGGAAATTTCTTTTTATAATAACAAGAAAAACTATCATCCCTTTATGGGAGGCACCATTTCTTAAACGTTGCATAACAGGATATACAGTATAAAAATATAAAAGTATAAAATTATAAATGTGCTAGCATTTTTCCAGAGATATTTGTGCAAACAGACAGATTAAAGTGCAAGGACGCAGAGTCAGTTCAGAACTGCGAGGGACCTGCCCTAAACCCTCAACATGGGCCCTGGGGTGGCTGCAGGATATGAAGATCCCGAGTTGGACCTCCTGGCGAGCCACCCTGACAGGTTTTTCTTCTGAGGTCTTGAGGTAGAAATATCCGCGGTTTTTGTATAAAACCAATATGGAGCACCTAAAGAGATGCAAACTATTTACAATTTAAAGAGTCTGTCTGCTGCCAGTCCGCAGGGACACGTGTCTCTAGAAGCCGGGTGAAGGGCCTGAACCGGGTTCAGAAGGTGCGTGGACTTGCTCCCCACAGGCGTCCATGTCTGCCTCTGTTGATTGCCAAGCTCCGACTGCAATGGCCGCACCTTGTTGCTTTTCTTCTTCCTCCTCTTTCGGGGCGGTTCCTGGGCGGAATGCTGACAGGCCCGCCTTCGTTCAGCCCATCCGATTTGACGGGCATTACCCCGCGGACAGTCTCTGATGGAAGGGGCAGTCCACATTTTTGGCGCCAAGCGGGAGCCCAGCCCACGATGGGAGGCGTTCAAAGACAGTCTTTTCACAGCATTATGGCGCCTGTTCTTCTTGGGCGGGCACCATTTTAAGTGTAAAACAACAGTTCAAGGTGTAAGGCACACAGTACCCGGTAGCAATGGGTACTTCTTCCTTTGCTGCGGGCACGCGATCCTGCCGACTACGCCAGGTTGTGACGCCTCTACTCGTAAAGCCCGTGTTTGAGTTTACCCTGGGTGATGGGGGGACTCGGCGTCGGGTCCTGTGATGAAGAGATGGGGTGCAGCCGTGGCCCGGACCCGACCCGTGCTCAGGGCCGTCACATGAAAAGGAAGATGTGGGCTCGTCCGGGTTGAGTGGCTTATTTAACGACTAGGCCACCTGTGGTGCCTGGTGAAGGGTCACCAGTGCCGCTGCAGTCCGCCGAGGCCCGCTGTCATGGCAGCCAAAGTTCTCGCTGCTCCCCACAGGCGGAGCAAGGCCTCGGGGCAGGCAGACAGGATGAAGGGGGGGAGTAGTAGTGCGGGGAGTACGGGCACCGTGTCGCGTGGTATGGCGCATAATGAACAGTCCGGAGGCCATAGGGGTGAACTTCCAAGGCTTTACTCACTTAGAGATGACAGCGGGAAGGCGACTCCCTGCTCCCCGTGGAGTCCTGCGGCCACCAGGGACGAGGGTCCGACTACCTCCGAGGAAGTCCAGCATTCAGTCGCGTCCCCTCACCAGAGTGTTCCTGCACTACAGACTTCACCCTTTCCCGTCTGAGCGTGTGTAGAAAGGCCGGGTCTCCCTCTGAGCTCCTCTCAGAACAAGGGCACGGGTGGCAGCTCCGCTCCGTCCGATACCCGGTGGGATCTTCTGGGCCTACCGGGCTTTCCCGTCCAGGACATAGAGTTGCAAGGTCGGGTGTCGGGGGCCGGTACCCCATTTGCAGCCGGAGTCCCTCTGAATATATCAGGTTGGCGAGGACAGGTGGCGTACACCGCTCCGTCTGCATCCTGCCAGGGATCCATTTTCTGTGGAGCCAAACTCTTAAGCTCCGGGCCTTCTTGATCCTGGTCCTTGGCCGGGTTGAGACATTCCTGGTCTACAACCTACCTCTCGTCCCAAGCCAGGGTACGAGGGCTGTGTCCCTTGCCGGTGCAGGCCCACACAGGATCTGCGCTCCCGGAGGGAGGTCACATTACACACAGTAGTTGACAGCAACCAAGGCCGCACAAGGACTTGACTAACCAAAGACCTAGATCAAAGATGGCTTTGAATTAAATATAAAATTTTAAAGTGTAACTAACTTGTAAGTCCTCCACCCTCACCCACTAACTGGTTCCTACCACTTTGTGTTCCCCAGTCTCCCTGTAACCAGGGGAGCAGCACCTAGTGCATACTAGCTCCCTCTGGTGGAGAAGTGTGGTGTTGGATGCAAGAGGTTGGGTCACGACTATCACACTGGCCTTAACTCAGAGGAGGAACACCACAATCCATTAAAGAAGTGCAGCATCCCTGTGGCGGTCGTACCCTCAGGGGCCCCACACTGCCACCCGCTCTAAGTGAGTTACACTGAATCCCATTCATACAAGATCACATATAGTGACAGAAGAGGCTGACACAGTAGTGAGAACATTGACTTCATGGGAAGAAGCTGACAGTAACCCTGAGAAGGAGGAGGTGTGAAACATCCTGTCACCTACACCATCAGACAACCATGCACATCAGGACCGAGAAGGTAACTAGAGTAAGACAGACACAGGAGTATTATCACTTGAGCCCTTCTGACCAGCTACCTATGTTGAAGCAGTTGTCTGACCCTGAGAGCCAACCTTTCCCATTTTACAGACAAATACAGACAATACAGCGGATGCTATTAAGTGCACCTCGGCAGACCTACACAGTTTGGTGACGTACTGGGACATATAATTAAGACGCACACAGATGTGACAAAGAATCAAGCATGGTCCATGAATGATCAGTCTGTACTGTGAAGCACTAAAATAATGGGCTATACTGAAACAGCAGATCAGTCTGTACTCCTGACTGACACAGCAGAAAGGCGAGAGTATGGAAACATACTTTGAATGGTTACAGCTGAAGTGGGCTGATAAGGTGTACAGTCCCAGGAACCCTCTTGATGTTAAAATACTGCATTCATGAATGCATGCATTCATTGACAGTATGAACAAGGACTTATGGGAGGCAGTATAGACAGCCAGACCTGAATAGAGAAACATGGACCCAAAACACCTTTTGCAAGTAGCTAAGGCAGTTTAACAGACAAGGACCAAGCAACCAGTCATGTATGCTAGAGCACAAGGAAAACAGTGGAGACAGAGTAAGGGACCTAATGACCTATCAACAGTGCGTTGTTGGAATTGTGGGGAAAGCGGACATTACTCCAGACAGTGCAAAAACCCGAAAGAAGAGATGGAGCAGACTGATTTTCTACCTCCTTTGCCTTTGGCCTAGGAAACTGGCAACCCAGTGACAATGTGTACCCTGTTTTTGTCCCCTCAGAATCTGGTCCCACTTTTGAACCAAATAATTTTTAATGATCATTTTCAAAACAGAACTTTCAAAAACTGATGTGGGTTGGCTCCCCATCCCCCCAGTCATGATTAAATTAAAAGGGAACCACTCCTCCTTGTTTAAAACAGTTTCCCTTAAGCCTAGCCAAATCAACAGCCCTGACCAGGGGTATAAGGGAATATGTCCAGGCAGTGGCTCTCATGCAAAAATCCTCCCCTTGTAACACTCCCTTGTATCCCATTAAGACAAAAGTACCCAACAGAATGGTTCATGTTTTGAGAGCTGTTAATGCTAGTGTGTGTCTGTTAGTGTGACCTCAATTGTTCATAACCCACACACCTTACGGTCACAAATCCCAGCGACCTCCAAATGTTTACAAAAAGTGATTTGGCAAATGCATTTTACTATGTGCCCCTACATCCTGACTGTCAGTATCTTTTTGCCTTCACACATGAAGGGAAACAGGACTGCTGGACAGTCCTCCCACAAGGAGGAATGAACTCCCCTACCATTTATTCTACACCTATATCAGTGGCAACCACCTCATCAGTAGGTTATGCTATTGCAGTACGTGGATGACTTTTTGCTCTGCTGCCCGGACCAGATGTCGTGCAAGGAAGCCGCAATTTCCTTGCTATATTTCTTAGCAGAAAAGGATTGCAAAGTCTCACGTGACAACTGACAGTATTGCAAACAGAAGGAGTCGTTTTTAGGCCGCTGTATTGCTGAAGGTACAAGACATTTGACTGAAGAGGGAAAACAAGCTGTTAAAAACTTCTCTTTACCCAGGTCACACCGACAGCTATGCACCTTTTTGGGCTTAGTGTCCTATTGCAGGCCTTAGATAAGGTCTGCTATCGAAACGATGCAACCCCTCTATGACAGTCACCAGACCCCTTTGAAACAATTGATTCCTTCCATTCTCTCAAACTGCTTATTGTGTCAGCCCCGGACCTACGCATTCCAAACTATGATCAGCCATTTTTCTTGTTCTGCAGAGAACAAAGAGCTCATGCTACAGCAGTGCTGACACATCAACAAAGACCGATAGCTTACTACTCAGCACAATTAGACCCAGTGATCAGAGAGTCTAACACGTGTGTCCGTGCTGTAGAATCTCTTGGCAAACAAGAGATGCTACTGCGCAGGCGGCGGGGCCATTTTGTTACATGTAAATTTCTAGATTTCTACCACAATTACACAGGCAGTATTTAAAATAGTAGGCAGGTCACTGAAGGCACAGTGACCTGTCAGAAGCCATACAGTGGAATATATAAGCAGAGCACCACATAAAGCCCCTCCCCAAAGGCCCGCCCCGAAGCACGAGCATATCATTATGTCTGGAATGAAAATAAAAATAAAAAAAGAACCACAGCACGGATTTGATCAACAAAGGTATCATTTTAATCAGTGAAACGGTGCCCACCTGACAGTGTATGTAGTTTACTAGCTGACAGGTGCGCTTTAAAGAGGTTGTCTAGTCTAAATTGGTAAGTAAATAGTCACTCTGTGTAACTACATGCAGACTTATGAATTCCCCAGTGCACGCACTATGCGTTGCGAGGATTCACCAGTTTCTGATCCGGGACCGGCAAGTACGTATGCATTATGCATACTCCTGGCCAGAGCCCGTCAATTGGGCGTGGCCTCACTCAGTACAAGTGTGACTGCAGACATCAATTTAGACCGAAAAACCTCTTTAAAAGCCAAAAATAATACATATTTTACATTTATGATGCAGCACCACCTTCTTGCCCACATGCTCTGGGGTCCTTGTGCTTTGTCATGTATCCTAAAAGAAAGTGAAGGGCAGAGATTTGTTGGTCTCTGCCAGGGACAGACTGAGGTTAAAATTCAGCGCTGGCATTTGAAAGCACACAGACCCATGCTGTGTTCGCCCCCTTCCCCAGATTGGGGTCTCTATTACTTATAGTACCGAACCTGCAGTAAATCAAGACTTCTACCTATATTTTTAATAACTAGATGGAGGCCGGTAATGTCACGTTGGGGGCAGGCTTTGTAGCGCTGAGAATCCCCCCCCCCCATGTGCTCACCCACCTATCCACTCTCTCTTTCCCCCATGTGCTGAATTCTCCCGTCTGTGCTCTCTTCTTTGATCTGTCTATCCCATGTGCTATCCCCCTTGTCTGCTGTCTCTCTCCTTCCTGTGCTGTGTTCTCCCCTCATGTGCTGTCCCGTGTGAGCTGTCTCCCCCCTGTGCGCTTTCTCTCTCCCCCGTGTGCTTTCTCTCTCCCCCATCTACTGTCCTCTCATGTGATCTCTTCTTTGACCTGTGTACCCCATGTGCTCTCCCCCTTGTCTGCTCTCTCTCTCCACCCATGTGCTGTCTTCTTCCCTTATGTGTTCTCTCGTTTGAGCTGTCTCCCCGCGCAGTAAATCAGACCGCCACCATCTTTGTGCAGGCAGATAGCGGTGGTCACATTAAAACTGCGCATGCGCTCCTCCTGTACAAAGATGGCGGCGGTCAGTGAATCATTCGGCTGATCCCGGTGGCGGCGTGTACGCGACGGTGTTCCGCTGGTGATACCGCGCAAGAGGCTGGTACCACCAGCGGTTTCCATATTAAGACACCCATCACTTGGGTGTCCCAATATGGCGGTCGACGAACTTCCGCCGCTTGGAATTCTGGGATCCGGACACATCTGGATGGAACAGGATGTGAAGACATTACAAGGTGAGTATATTATAGATACCGTTATATAAGGTTTTATAATAATAATAATATTGCAATATAACAAAAAAATATCTTCAGATATACAGTGGTGATAATATCGCGATACTTGTGATCAGTAACCAAAACCTCTATACTAGGATTGATATTACCACCATACAGTGATCATATGTTAGTAATATCTGTTCTACACCAGAGCTCTGCAGACGATATATGTGTGTACTGTGCAGGTTCCTACCAGTGATGTTCTTGCTGATTGTTGTCATTCATTTTCCCTTTTTCTTTTTTATTCGGCCCAGACAGGCATGACCTCTTCTTTTCAGTACAAAGTAGGAAAAACTACAGGGCCAATAGGCAGACTGTGATAACATCATTATTTATTTTCAATTACAATACATGTGTTTTGATGACAAGTGGTTCAATACTGGACTTGTGGAAAGGACCTAAGAAATGCTAATGGTTCATGGGTTAGAGGGTTCAAAATAATTGTCTGAGCGCTGGCAACCTATACTACGCCACTGTGTGGGTCCATACTAAGGTTTGCTATGGGGCACTATGATTTAGCTTTGAACCCCTAAAGATATATATTATGGTATTAAAGGGTAAATCCCGCCTTAATAAGTGAAAGCATATTGCAATGATATTAGATCACATTATGATTATGGCCATCTGAGTCTTGAGACTCCCACAGACACTGAGAATAAAGGGTTGCAGCATTGGTTTAGTACTATGTTCCCATGTAAGTTTTATCACCAAGGGTGACTCATGCCTGCTGCAATTATTGAGCACTACATCCCTTTTACTCTCAGGATAGATTTTGGTCTCTCAAATCAGACCACAATGATCATACCATGATCAGTGGGGTCTTCTCCATATTATAAGATAGAAATATTCCTATACCATCAGGAATTGCCAGGTTTCTGAAATAATTATATTAAAAAAACGTTGTTTGATAGAAATGCCATTTTTTAAAAACGTCATCCTTTGCAACACTATTTTGGCTTTGTATTTTTAGTTTACGGCCTTTGTTTTCATTTGTGGCTTTCAACTTCCATGGGACCAAATCTCCACATTTATTTTAGTAGCATTGCAGAGCCATTATTCCATAGCTTTGACATATTGCTGTAAAAGGTGTGAGCCATATATGATGAGGAAGAATGCCATTGCTAATTATAAAAGATGACTTTACTAAGAATAACATAACTAAGAATATAAACTGTGCAGGGCAAAACTATTTTATAACTTTCCTTCTTAGATCACATTTGCATAGTCATATTCATGGTCCAAGTAGAGTCAATATAGTGTCTGAAAGAATAAGGACCACAATCCCAAGTAAGAAAGGACATGCTTTCAGCGATGAAGAAAGAAGATAGTTTTTAATGTTGGGTGTTTTTAATTTTTTTTGTTTCCTGTGGATTACATCTGATGAAGAAGGAAGATGTGTTTTATTGAAAGTTAATTTCCACTTTCTGTGTTTCCTGTGGATTATGTCTGATGAAGAGAGATGGTTTGTACTTTTGGGTATTTTCTACTTTTTCACGTTCCCTAAGGATTAAATCTGATGAAGAAAGAAGATGTATTTTATTCAAAGTTAATTTCCACTTGTTTTGCTTCCTGTGGATTACGGCTGATGAAGAAAGATTGTTTTTATCGACGGGTATTTTCCACTTTTTCATGTTCCCTATGGATTACATCTGATGAAGAAAGAAGATAGATTTTAATGTTGGGCGTTTTTTGATTTTTTTTGTGTTTCCTGTGGATTAAATCGGATGAAGAAGGAAGATGTATTTTATTGAAAGTTACTATCCACTTTTTTGTTTTCTGTGGATTGTGCCTAATGAGGAAAGATGTTTTTTATCGACGGGTATTTTCCAATTTTTCGTGTTCCATATGGATTATATCTGATGAAGAAAGAAGATAGTTTTTAATGTTGGATGTTTTTGATTTTTTTGTGTTCACTGTGGATTACATCTGATGAAGAAAGAAGATGTATTTTATTGAAAGTTAATTTCCATTTGTTTTGTTTCCTGTGGATTACGGCTGATGAAGAAAGATGGTTTTTATTGACGGGTATTTTCCACTTTTTCGTGTTCCCTTATGGATTACATCTGATGAAGAAAGAAGATAGATTTTAATGTTGGGTGTTTTTGATTTTTTTGTGTTTCCTGTGGATTACATCTGATGAAGAAGGAAGATGTATTTTATTGAAAGTTATTATCCACTTTTTTGCTTCCTGTGTATTACGGCTGATGAAGAAAGATGGTTTTTATCGACGGGTATATTCCACTTTTTCGTGTTCCCTATGGATTACATCTGATGAAGAAAGAAGATAGATTTTAATGTTGGGTGTTTTTGATTTTTTTGTGTTTCCTGTGGATTACATCTGATGAAGAAGGAAGATGTATTTTATTGAAAGTTAATTTCCACTTTCTGTGTTCCCTGAGGATTATGTCTGATGTAGAGACATGGTTTTTATTGATGGGTATATTTTCTTTTTCACATTCCCTAAGTATTACATCTGATGAAGAAAGAAGATGTGTTTTATTGAAAGTTAATTTCCACTTGTGAAGAGAGATGGTTTTTATTGATGGGTATTTTCTACTTTTTCACATTCCCTAAGGATTACGGGTGATGAAGAAAGAAGATAAAAAAAACTAATTTTCACTTGTTTTGTTTCCTGTGGATTACATCTGATGAAGAAAGTAGATTTTAATGTTCGGTGTTTTTGATTTTTTTGTGTTTCTGGTGGATTACATCGGATGAAGAAGGAAAATGTATTTTACTGAAAGTTACTATCCACTTTTTTGTTCCCTGTGGATTTTGCCTAATGAGGAAAGATGGTTTTTATCGACTGGTATTTTCCATTTTTTCGTCTACCTATGGATTACATCTGATGAAGAAAGAAGATAGTTTTAAATGTTGGGTGTTTTTGATTTTTTTGTGTTCATTGTGGATTACAACTGATGAAGAAAGAAGATGTATTTTATTGAAAGTTAATTTCCACTTGTTTTGTTTCCTGTGGATTATGACTGATGAAGAAAGATGTTTTTTTATCGACGGGTATTTTCCACTTTTTAGTGTTCCCTATGGATTACATCTGATGAAGAAAGAAGATAGATTTTAATGTTGGGTGTTTTTGATTTTTTCGTGTTTCCTGTGGATTACATCTGATGAAGAAGGAAGATGTATTTTATTGAAAGTTAATTTCCACTTTCTGTGTTCCCTGAGGATTATGTCTGATGAAGAGACATGGTTTTTATTGATGGGTATTTTTTCTTTTCACTAAGGATTACATCTAATGAAGAAAGAAGATTTTAATATTGCATGTTTTTGATTTTTTTGTGTTTCTGGTGGATTACATCTGATGAAGAAGGAAGATGTATTTTATTGAAAGTTATTATCAACTTTTTTATTCTCTTTGGATTATGACTAATGAGTAAAGATGGTTTTTATCGACGGGTATTTTCCATTTTTTCGTGTACCTATGGATTACATCTGATGAAGAAAGAAGATGTATTTTATTGAAAGTTAATTTCCACTTGTTTTTTTTCCTGTGGATTACGGCTGATGAAGAAAGATGGTTTTTATTGACGGGTATTTTCCACTTTTTCGTGTTCCCTATGGATTACATCTGATGAAGAAAGAAGATAGATTTTAATGTTGGGTGTTTTTGAGTTTTTTGTGTTTCTGGTGGATCACATCTGATGAAGAAGGAAGATGTATTTTATTGAAAGTTATTATCCACTTTTTTGTTCCCGGTGGATTATGCCTAATGAGGAAAGATGGTTTTTATCGACGGGTATTTTCCACTTTTTCGTGAACCTATGGATTGCATCTGATGAAGAAAGAAGATAGTTTTTAATGTTGGGTGTTTTTGATTTTTTTTGTGTTCACTGTGGATTACATCTGATGAAGAAAGAAGATGTATTTTATTGAAAGTTAATTTCCACTTGTTTTGTTTCCTGTGGATTATGACTGATGAAGAAAGATGTTTTTTTATCGACGGGTATTTTCCACTTTTTAGTGTTCCCTATGGATTACATCTGATGAAGAAAGAAGATAGATTTTAATGTTGGGTGTTTTTGATTTTTTCGTGTTTCCTGTGGATTACATCTGATGAAGAAGGAAGATGTATTTTATTGAAAGTTAATTTCCACTTTCTGTGTTCCCTGAGGATTATGTCTGATGAAGAGACATGGTTTTTATTGATGGGTATTTTTTCTTTTTCACTAAGGATTACATCTAATGAAGGAAGAAGATTTTAATATTGCATGTTTTTGATTTTTTTGTGTTTCTGGTGGATTACATCTGATGAAGAAGGAAGATGTATTTTATTGAAAGTTATTATCAACTTTTTTATTCTCTTTGGATTATGACTAATGAGTAAAGATGGTTTTTATCGACGGGTATTTTCCATTTTTTCGTGTACCTATGGATTACATCTGATGAAGAAAGAAGATGTATTTTATTGAAAGTTAATTTCCACTTGTTTTTTTTCCTGTGGATTACGGCTGATGAAGAAAGATGGTTTTTATTGACGGGTATTTTCCACTTTTTCGTGTTCCCTATGGATTACATCTGATGAAGAAAGAAGATAGATTTTAATGTTGGGTGTTTTTGAGTTTTTTGTGTTTCTGGTGGATCACATCTGATGGAGAAGGAAGATGTATTTTATTGAAAGTTATTATCCACTTTTTTGTTCCCGGTGGATTATGCCTAATGAGGAAAGATGGTTTTTATCGACGGGTATTTTCCACTTTTTCGTGAACCTATGGATTGCATCTGATGAAGAAAGAAGATAGTTTTTAATGTTGGGTGTTTTTGATTTTTTTTGTGTTCACTGTGGATTACATCTGATGAAGAAAGAAGATGTATTTTATTGAAAGTTAATTTCCACTTGTTTGGTTTCCTGTAGATTTCAGCTGATGAAGAAAGATGGTTTTTATCGACGGGTATTTTCCACTTTTTAGTGTTCCCTATGGATTACATCTGATGAAGAAAGAACATAGATTTTAATGTTGGGTGTTTTTGATTTTTTTTGTGTTCACTGTGGATTACATCTGATGAAGAAAGAAGATGTGTTTTATTGAAAGTTAATTTCCACTTTCTGTGTTCCCTGTGGATTATGTCTGATGAAGAAAGATGGTTTTTCTTGATGGGGATTTTTTACTTGTTCACATTCCCTAAGGATTACAGCTGATGAAGAAAGAAGATAAATTTTATTGAAAGTTAATTTCCACTTGTTTTGTTTCCTGTGGATTACGGCTGATGAAGAAAGATTGATTTTATGGACGGGTATTTTCCACTTTTTCGTGTTCCCTATGGATTACATCTGATGAAGAAAGAAGATAGATTTTAATGTTGGGCATTTTTTGATTTTTTTTGTGTTCCCTGTGGATTACATCTGATAAAGAAGAAAGATGTATTTTATTGAAAGTTATTATCCACTTTTTTGATTCCTGTGGATTACGGCTGATGAAGAAAGATGGTTTTTATCGACGAGTATTTCCACTTTTTCGTGTTCCCAATGGATTCCATCTGATGAAGAAAGAAGATAGTTTTTAATGCTGAGTGTTTTTGATTTTTTTTTGTTTCCTGTGGATTACATCTGATGAAGAAGGAAGATGTATTTTATTGAAAGCTATTATCCACTTTTTTGTTCTCTTTGGATTATGCCTAATGAGTAAAGATGGTTTTTATCGATGGGCATTTTCCATTTTTTCGTGTACCTATGGATTACATCTGATGAAGAAAGAAGATAGTTTTAAATGTTGGGTGTTTTTGATTTTTTTATGTTCACTGTGGATTACATCTGATGAAGAAGGAAGATGTATTTTATTGAAAGTTAATTTCCACTTTCTGTGTTTCCTGTAGATTATGTCTGATGAAGAGAGATGGTTTTTATTGATGGGTATTTTGTGCTTTTTCACGTTCCCTAAGGATTACATCTGATGAAGAAAGAAGATGTGTTTTATTGAAAGTTAATTTCCACTTTCTGTGTTTCCTGTGGATTATGTCTGATGAAGAGAGATGGTTTTTATTGATGGGGATTTTCTACTTTTTCACATTCCCTAAGGATTACGGCTGATGAAGAAAGAAGATAAATATTATTGAAAGTTAATTTCCACTTGTTTTGTTTCCTGTGGATTACGGTTGATGAAGAAAGATGGTTTTTATCGACGGGTATTTTCCACTTTTTAGTTTTCCCTATGGATTACATCTGATGAAGAAAGAACATAGATTTTAATGTTGGGTGTTTTTGATTTTTTGGTGTTCACTGTGGATTACATCTGATGAAGAAAGAAGGTGTATTTTATTGAAAGTTAATTTCCACTTGTTTGGTTTCCTGTGGATTACGGCTGATGAAGAAAGATGGTTTTTATCGACGGGTATATTCCACTTTTTAGTGTTCCCTATGGATTACATCTGATGAAGGAAGAACATAGATTTTAATGTTGGGTGTTTTTGATTTTTTTGTGTTCACTGTGGATTACATCGGATGAAGAAAGAAGATGTGTTTTATTGAAAGTTAATTTCCACTTTCTGTGTTCCCTGTGGATTATGTATGATGAAGAGAGATGGTTTATCTTGATGGGGATTTTCTACTTTTTCACATTCCCTAAGGATTACAGCTGATGAAGAAAGAAGATAAATTTTATTGAAAGTTAATTTCCACTTGTTTTGCTTCCTGTGGATTACGGCTGATGAAGAAAGATTGTTTTTATCGACGGGTATTTTCCACTTTTTCGCGTTCCCTATGGATTACATCTGATGAAGAAAGAAGATAGATTTTAATGTTGGGTGTTAATGATTTTTGTGTTTCCTGTGGATTAAATCGGATGAAGAAGGAAGATGTATTTTATTGAAAGTTACTATCCACTTTTTTGTTGTCTGTGGATTGTGCCTAATGAGGAAAGATGGTTTTTATCGACAGGTATTTTTCACTTTTTCGTGTTCCCTATGGATTACATCTGATGAAGAAAGAAGATAGATTTTAATGTTGGCTGTTAATGATTTTTTTGTGCTCACTGTGGATTACATCTGATGAAGAAAAAAGATGTGTTTCATTGAAAGCTAATTTCCACTTTCTGTGTTCTTTGTGGATTATATCTGATGAAAAGAGATGGTTTGTATTTTTGGGGATTTTCTACTTTTTCACGTTCCCTAAGGATTACATCTGATGAAGAAAGAAGATGTATTTAATTCAAAGTTAATTTCCTTTTGTTTTGTTTCCTGTGGATTACGGCTGATGAAGAAAGATGGTTTTTATCGACGGGTATTTTCCACTTTTACGTGTTCCATATGGATTACATGTGATGAAGAAAGAAGATAGATTTTAATGTTGGGTGTTTTTGATTTTTTTGTGTTTCTGGTGGATTACATGTGATGAAGAAGGAAGATGTATTTTATTGAAAGTTATTATCCACTTTTTTGTTCTCTTTGGATTATGCCTAATGAGTAAAGATGGTTTTTCTCGACGGGTATTTTCCATTTTTTCGTGTACCTATGGATTACATCTGATGAAGAAAGAAGATAGTTTTAAATGTTCGGTGTTTTTGATTTTTTTATGTTCAGTGTGGAATACATCTGATGAAGAAGAAAGATGTATTTTATTGAAAGTTATTATCCACTTTTTTGATTCCTGTGGATTACGGCTGATGAAGAAAGATGGTTTTTAGCGATGGGTATTTCCACTTTTTCGTGTTCCCAATGGATTCCATCTGATGAAGAAAGAAGATAGTTTTTAATGCTGAGTGTTTTTGATTTTTTTTTGTTTCCTGTGGATTACATCTGATGAAGAAGGAAGATGTATTTTATTGAAAGTTAATTTCCACTTTCTGTGTTTCCTGTAGATTATGTCTGATGAAGAGAGATGCTTTTTATTGATGGGTATTTTGTGCTTTTTCACGTTCCCTAAGGATTACATCTGATGAAGAAAGAAGATGTGTTTTATTGAAAGTTAATTTCCACTTTCTGTGTTTCCTGTGGATTATGTCTGATGAAGAGAGATGGTTTTTATTGATGGGGATTTTCTACTTTTTCACACTTCCTAAGGATTACGGCTGATGAAGAAAGAAGATAAATTTTATTGAAAGTTAATTTCCACTTGTTTTGTTTCCTGTGGATTAAGGCTGATGAAGAAAGATGGTTTTTATCAACAGGTATTTTCCACTTTTTCGTGTACCTATGGATTACATCTGATGAAGAAAGAAGATAGATTTTAATGTTGGGTGTTTTTGATTTTAATGTGTTTCCTGTGGATTACATCTGATGAAGAAAGAAGATGTGTTTTATTGAAAGTTAATTTCCACTTTCTGTGTTTCCTGTGGATTATGTCTGATGAAGAGAGATGGTTTTTATTGATGGGGATTTTCTACTTTTTCACATTCCCTAAGGATTACGGCTGATGAAGAAAGAAGATAAATTTTATTGAAAGTTAATTTCCACTTGTTTTGTTTCCTGTGGTTTACGGCTGATAAAGTAAGATGGTTTTTTATCACTGGGTATTTTCCACTTTTTCGTTTTCCCTATGGATTACATCTGATGAAGAAAGAAGATAGATTTTAATGTTGGGTGTTTTTGATTTTATTGTGTTTCCTGTGGATTACATCTGATGAAGAAAGAAAATGTGCTTTATTGAAAGTTAATTTCCACTTTCTGTGTTTCCTGTGGATTATGTCTGATGAAGAGTGATGGTTTTTATTGATGGGGATTTTCTACTTTTTCACATTTCCTAAGGATTACGGCTGATGAAGAAAGAAGATAAATTTTATTGAAAGTTAATTTCCACTTGTTTTGTTTCCTGTGGATTATGGCTGATGAAGAAAGATGGTTTTTATCGACGGGTATTTTCCACTTTTTCGTGTTCCCTATGGATTACATCTGATGAAGAAAGAAGATAGATTTTAATGTTGGGTGTTTTTGATTTTTTTGTGTTTCTGGTGGGTTACATCTGATGTTAAAGGAAGATGTATTTTATTGAAAGTTATTATCCACTTTTTTGTTCCCGGTGGATTATGCGTAATGAGGAAAGATGGTTTTTATCGACGGGTATTTTCCACTTTTCGTGTACCTATGGATTACATCTGATGAAGAAAGAAGATAGTTTTTAATGTTGGGTGTTTTTGATTTTTTTGTGTTCACTGTGGATTACATCTGATGAAGAAAGAAGATGTATTTTATTGAAAGTTAATTTCCACTTGTTTGGTTTCCTGTGGATTACGGCTGATGAAGAAAGATGGTTTTTATCGACGGGTATTTTCCACTTTTTAGTGTTCCCTATGGATTACATCTGATGAAGAAAGAACATAGATTTTAATGTTGGGTGTTTTTGATTTTTTTGTATTCACTGTGGATTACATCGGATGAAGAAAGAAGATGTGTTTTATTGAAAGTTAATTTCCACTTTCTGTGTTCCCTGTGGATTATGTATGATGAAGAGAGATGGTTTATCTTGATGGGGATTTTCTACTTTTTCACATTCCCTAAGGATTACAGCTGATGAAGAAAGAAGATAAATTTTATTGAAAGTTAATTTCCACTTGTTTTGCTTCCTGTGGATTACGGCTGATGAAGAAAGATTGTTTTTATCGACGGGTATTTTCCACTTTTTCGTGTTCCCTATGGATTACATCTGATGAAGAAAGAAGATAGATTTTAATGTTGGGTGTTAATGATTTTTTTGTTTCCTGTGGATTAAATCGGATGAAGAAGGAAGATGTATTTTATTTAAAGTTACTATCCACTTTTTTTGTTGTCTCTGGATTGTGCCTAATGAGGAAAGATGGTTTTTATCGACAGGTATTTTTCACTTTTTCGTGTTCCCTATGGATTACATCTGATGAAGAAAGAAGATAGATTTTAATGTTGGCTGTTAATGATTTTTTTGTGCTCACTGTGGATTACATCTGATGAAGAAAAAAGATGTGTTTCATTGAAAGCTAATTTCCACTTTCTGTGTTCTTTGTGGATTATATCTGATGAAAAGAGATGGTTTGTATTTTTGGGGATTTTCTACTTTTTCACGTTCCCTAAGGATTACATCTGATGAAGAAAGAAGATGTATTTAATTCAAAGTTAATTTCCTTTTGTTTTGTTTCCTGTGGATTACGGCTGATGAAGAAATATGGTTTTTATCGACGGGTATTTTCCACTTTTACGTGTTCCATATGGATTACATGTGATGAAGAAAGAAGATAGATTTTAATGTTGGGTGTTTTTGATTTTTTTGTGTTTCTGGTGGATTACATATGATGAAGAAGGAAGATGTATTTTATTGAAAGTTATTATCCACTTTTTTGTTCTCTTTGGATTATGCCTAATGAGTAAAGATGGTTTTTCTCGACGGGTATTTTCCATTTTTTCGTGTACCTATGGATTACATCTGATGAAGAAAGAAGATAGTTTTAAATGTTCGGTGTTTTTGATTTTTTTATGTTCAGTGTGGAATACATCTGATGAAGAAGAAAGATGTATTTTATTGAAAGTTATTATCCACTTTTTTGATTCCTGTGGATTACGGCTGATGAAGAAAGATGGTTTTTAGCGATGGGTATTTCCACTTTTTCGTGTTCCCAATGGATTCCATCTGATGAAGAAAGAAGATAGTTTTTAATGCTGAGTGTTTTTGATTTTTTTTTGTTTCCTGTGGATTACATCTGATGAAGAAGGAAGATGTATTTTATTGAAAGTTAATTTCCACTTTCTGTGTTTCCTGTAGATTATGTCTGATGAAGAGAGATGCTTTTTATTGATGGGTATTTTGTGCTTTTTCACGTTCCCTAAGGATTACATCTGATGAAGAAAGAAGATGTGTTTTATTGAAAGTTAATTTCCACTTTCTGTGTTTCCTGTGGATTATGTCTGATGAAGAGAGATGGTTTTTATTGATGGGGATTTTCTACTTTTTCACACTTCCTAAGGATTACGGCTGATGAAGAAAGAAGATAAATTTTATTGAAAGTTAATTTCCACTTGTTTTGTTTCCTGTGGATTAAGGCTGATGAAGAAAGATGGTTTTTATCAACAGGTATTTTCCACTTTTTCGTGTACCTATGGATTACATCTGATGAAGAAAGAAGATAGATTTTAATGTTGGGTGTTTTTGATTTTAATGTGTTTCCTGTGGATTACATCTGATGAAGAAAGAAGATGTGTTTTATTGAAAGTTAATTTCCACTTTCTGTGTTTCCTGTGGATTATGTCTGATGAAGAGAGATGGTTTTTATTGATGGGGATTTTCTACTTTTTCACATTCCCTAAGGATTACGGCTGATGAAGAAAGAAGATAAATTTTATTGAAAGTTAATTTCCACTTGTTTTGTTTCCTGTGGTTTACGGCTGATAAAGTAAGATGGTTTTTTATCACTGGGTATTTTCCACTTTTTCGTTTTCCCTATGGATTACATCTGATGAAGAAAGAAGATAGATTTTAATGTTGGGTGTTTTTGATTTTATTGTGTTTCCTGTGGATTACATCTGATGAAGAAAGAAAATGTGCTTTATTGAAAGTTAATTTCCACTTTCTGTGTTTCCTGTGGATTATGTCTGATGAAGAGTGATGGTTTTTATTGATGGGGATTTTCTACTTTTTCACATTTCCTAAGGATTACGGCTGATGAAGAAAGAAGATAAATTTTATTGAAAGTTAATTTCCACTTGTTTTGTTTCCTGTGGATTATGGCTGATGAAGAAAGATGGTTTTTATCGACGGGTATTTTCCACTTTTTCGTGTTCCCTATGGATTACATCTGATGAAGAAAGAAGATAGATTTTAATGTTGGGTGTTTTTGATTTTTTTGTGTTTCTGGTGGGTTACATCTGATGTTAAAGGAAGATGTATTTTATTGAAAGTTATTATCCACTTTTTTGTTCCCGGTGGATTATGCGTAATGAGGAAAGATGGTTTTTATCGACGGGTATTTTCCACTTTTCGTGTACCTATGGATTACATCTGATGAAGAAAGAAGATAGTTTTTAATGTTGGGTGTTTTTGATTTTTTTGTGTTCACTGTGGATTACATCTGATGAAGAAAGAAGATGTATTTTATTGAAAGTTAATTTCCACTTGTTTGGTTTCCTGTGGATTACGGCTGATGAAGAAAGATGGTTTTTATCGACGGGTATTTTCCACTTTTTAGTGTTCCCTATGGATTACATCTGATGAAGAAAGAACATAGATTTTAATGTTGGGTGTTTTTGATTTTTTTGTATTCACTGTGGATTACATCGGATGAAGAAAGAAGATGTGTTTTATTGAAAGTTAATTTCCACTTTCTGTGTTCCCTGTGGATTATGTATGATGAAGAGAGATGGTTTATCTTGATGGGGATTTTCTACTTTTTCACATTCCCTAAGGATTACAGCTGATGAAGAAAGAAGATAAATTTTATTGAAAGTTAATTTCCACTTGTTTTGCTTCCTGTGGATTACGGCTGATGAAGAAAGATTGTTTTTATCGACGGGTATTTTCCACTTTTTCGTGTTCCCTATGGATTACATCTGATGAAGAAAGAAGATAGATTTTAATGTTGGGTGTTAATGATTTTTTTGTTTCCTGTGGATTAAATCGGATGAAGAAGGAAGATGTATTTTATTTAAAGTTACTATCCACTTTTTTTGTTGTCTCTGGATTGTGCCTAATGAGGAAAGATGGTTTTTATCGACAGGTATTTTTCACTTTTTCGTGTTCCCTATGGATTACATCTGATGAAGAAAGAAGATAGATTTTAATGTTGGCTGTTAATGATTTTTTTGTGCTCACTGTGGATTACATCTGATGAAGAAAAAAGATGTGTTTCATTGAAAGCTAATTTCCACTTTCTGTGTTCTTTGTGGATTATATCTGATGAAAAGAGATGGTTTGTATTTTTGGGGATTTTCTACTTTTTCACGTTCCCTAAGGATTACATCTGATGAAGAAAGAAGATGTATTTAATTCAAAGTTAATTTCCTTTTGTTTTGTTTCCTGTGGATTACGGCTGATGAAGAAATATGGTTTTTATCGACGGGTATTTTCCACTTTTACGTGTTCCATATGGATTACATGTGATGAAGAAAGAAGATAGATTTTAATGTTGGGTGTTTTTGATTTTTTTGTGTTTCTGGTGGATTACATATGATGAAGAAGGAAGATGTATTTTATTGAAAGTTATTATCCACTTTTTTGTTCTCTTTGGATTATGCCTAATGAGTAAAGATGGTTTTTCTCGACGGGTATTTTCCATTTTTTCGTGTACCTATGGATTACATCTGATGAAGAAAGAAGATAGTTTTAAATGTTCGGTGTTTTTGATTTTTTTATGTTCAGTGTGGAATACATCTGATGAAGAAGAAAGATGTATTTTATTGAAAGTTATTATCCACTTTTTTGATTCCTGTGGATTACGGCTGATGAAGAAAGATGGTTTTTAGCGATGGGTATTTCCACTTTTTCGTGTTCCCAATGGATTCCATCTGATGAAGAAAGAAGATAGTTTTTAATGCTGAGTGTTTTTGATTTTTTTTTGTTTCCTGTGGATTACATCTGATGAAGAAGGAAGATGTATTTTATTGAAAGTTAATTTCCACTTTCTGTGTTTCCTGTAGATTATGTCTGATGAAGAGAGATGCTTTTTATTGATGGGTATTTTGTGCTTTTTCACGTTCCCTAAGGATTACATCTGATGAAGAAAGAAGATGTGTTTTATTGAAAGTTAATTTCCACTTTCTGTGTTTCCTGTGGATTATGTCTGATGAAGAGAGATGGTTTTTATTGATGGGGATTTTCTACTTTTTCACACTTCCTAAGGATTACGGCTGATGAAGAAAGAAGATAAATTTTATTGAAAGTTAATTTCCACTTGTTTTGTTTCCTGTGGATTAAGGCTGATGAAGAAAGATGGTTTTTATCAACAGGTATTTCCACTTTTTCGTGTACCTATGGATTACATCTGATGAAGAAAGAAGATAGATTTTAATGTTGGGTGTTTTTGATTTTAATGTGTTTCCTGTGGATTACATCTGATGAAGAAAGAAGATGTGTTTTATTGAAAGTTAATTTCCACTTTCTGTGTGTCCTGTGGATTATGTCTGATGAAGAGAGATGGTTTTTATTGATGGGGATTTTCTACTTTTTCACATTCCCTAAGGATTACGGCTGATGAAGAAAGAAGATAAATTTTATTGAAAGTTAATTTCCACTTGTTTTGTTTCCTGTGGATTACGGCTGATAAAGTAAGATGGTTTTTTATCACTGGGGATTTTCCACTTTTTCGTTTTCCCTATGGATTACATCTGCTGAAGAAAGAAGATAGATTTTAATGTTGGGTGTTTTTGATTTTATTGTGTTTCCTGTGGATTACATCTGATGAAGAAAGAAAATGTGCTTTACTGAAAGTTAATTTCCACTTTCTGTGTTTCCTGTGGATTATGTCTGATGAAGAGTGATGGTTTTTATTGATGGGGATTTTCTACTTTTTCACATTTCCTAAGGATTACGGCTGATGAAGAAAGAAGATAAATTTTATTGAAAGTTAATTTCCACTTGTTTTGTTTCCTGTGGATTATGGCTGATGAAGAAAGATGGTTTTTATCGACGGGTATTTTCCACTTTTTCGTGTTCCCTATGGATTACATCTGATGAAGAAAGAAGATAGATTTTAATGTTGGGTGTTTTTGATTTTTTTGTGTTTCTGGTGGGTTACATCTGATGTTAAAGGAAGATGTATTTTATTGAAAGTTATTATCCACTTTTTTGTTCCCGGTGGATTATGCGTAATGAGGAAAGATGGTTTTTATCGACGGGTATTTTCCACTTTTCGTGTACCTATGGATTACATCTGATGAAGAAAGAAGATAGTTTTTAATGTTGGGTGTTTTTGATTTTTTTGTGTTCACTGTGGATTACATCTGATGAAGAAAGAAGATGTATTTTATTGAAAGTTAATTTCCACTTGTTTGGTTTCCTGTGGATTACGGCTGATGAAGAAAGATGGTTTTTATCGACGGGTATTTTCCACTTTTTAGTGTTCCCTATGGATTACATCTGATGAAGAAAGAACATAGATTTTAATGTTGGGTGTTTTTAATTTTTTTGTATTCACTGTGGATTACATCGGATGAAGAAAGAAGATGTGTTTTATTGAAAGTTAATTTCCACTTTCTGTGTTCCCTGTGGATTATGTATGATGAAGAGAGATGGTTTATCTTGATGGGGATTTTCTACTTTTTCACATTCCCTAAAGATTACAGCGGATGAAGAAAGAAGATAAATTTTATTGAAAGTTAATTTCCACTTGTTTTGCTTCCTGTGGATTACGGCTGATGAAGAAAGATTGTTTTTATCGATGGGTATTTTCCACTTTTTCGTGTTCCCTATGGATTACATCTGATGAAGAAAGAAGATAGATTTTAATGTTGGGTGTTAATGATTTTTTTGTTTCCTGTGGATTAAATCGGATGAAGAAGGAAGATGTATTTTATTTAAAGTTACTATCCACTTTTTTTGTTGTCTCTGGATTGTGCCTAATGAGGAAAGATGGTTTTTATCGACAGGTATTTTTCACTTTTTCGTGTTCCCTATGTCTTACATCTGATGAAGAAAGAAGATAGATTTTAATGTTGGCTGTTAATGATTTTTTTGTGCTCACTGTGGATTACATCTGATGAAGAAAAAAGATGTGTTTCATTGAAAGCTAATTTCCACTTTCTGTGTTCTTTGTGGATTATATCTGATGAAAAGAGATGGTTTGTATTTTTGGGGATTTTCTACTTTTTCACGTTCCCTAAGGATTACATCTGATGAAGAAAGAAGATGTATTTAATTCAAAGTTAATTTCCTTTTGTTTTGTTTCCTGTGGATTACGGCTGATGAAGAAAGATGGTTTTTATCGAGGGGAATTTTCCACTTTTACGTGTTCCATATGGATTACATGTGATGAAGAAAGAAGATAGATTTTAATGTTGGGTGTTTTTGATTTTTTTGTGTTTCTGGTGGATTACATATGATGAAGAAGGAAGATGTATTTTATTGAAAGTTATTATCCACTTTTTTGTTCTCTTTGGATTATGCCTAATGATTAAAGATGGTTTTTCTCGACGGGTATTTTCCATTTTTTCGTGTACCTATGGATTACATCTGATGAAGAAAGAAGATAGTTTTAAATGTTTGGTGTTTTTGATTTTTTTATGTTCAGTGTGGAATACATCTGATGAAGAAGAAAGATGTATTTTATTGAAAGTTATTATCCACTTTTTTGATTCCTGTGGATTACGGCTGATGAAGAAAGATGGTTTTTAGCGATGGGTATTTCCACTTTTTCGTGTTCCAAATGGATTCCATCTGATGAAGAAAGAAGATAGTTTTTAATGCTGAGTGTTTTTGATTTTTTTTTGTTTCCTGTGGATTACATCTGATGAAGAAGGAAGATGTATTTTATTGAAAGTTAATTTCCACTTTCTGTGTTTCCTGTAGATTATGTCTGATGAAGAGAGATGCTTTTTATTGATGGGTATTTTGTGCTTTTTCACGTTCCCTAAGGATTACATCTGATGAAGAAAGAAGATGTGTTTTATTGAAAGTTAATTTCCACTTTCTGTGTTTCCTGTGGATTATGTCTGATAAAGAGAGATGGTTTTTATTGATGGGGATTTTCTACTTTTTCACACTTCCTAAGGATTACGGCTGATGAAGAAAGAAGATAAATTTTATTGAAAGTTAATTTCCACTTGTTTTGTTTCCTGTGGATTAAGGCTGATGAAGAAAGATGGTTTTTATCAACAGGTATTTCCACTTTTTCGTGTACCTATGGATTACATCTGATGAAGAAAGAAGATAGATTTTAATGTTGGGTGTTTTTGATTTTAATGTGTTTCCTGTGGATTACATCTGATGAAGAAAGAAGATGTATTTTATTGAAAGTTACTATCCACTTTTTTGTTCTCTGTGGATTGTGCCTAATGAGGAAAGATGGTTTTTATCGACGGGTATTTTTCACATTTTCGTGTTCCCTATGGATTACATCTGATGAAGAAAGAAGATAGATTTTAATGTTGGGTGTTAATGATTTTTTTGTGCTCACTGTGGATTACATCTGATGAAGAAAAAAGATGTGTTTCATTGAAAGCTAATTTCCACTTTCTGTGTTCTTTGTGGATTATATCTGATGAAAAGAGATGGTTTGTATTTTTGGGTATTTTCTACTTTTTCACGTTCCCTTAGGATTACATCTGATGAAGAAAGAAGATGTATTTTATTCAAAGTTAATTTCCTTTTGTTTTGTTTCCTGTGGATTACGGCTGATGAAGAAAGATGGTTTTTATCGACGGGTATTTTCCACTTTTACGTGTTCCATATGGATTACATCTGATGAAGAAAGAAGATAGATTTTAATGTTCGGTGTTTTTGATTTTTTTGTGTTTCTGGTGGATTACATATCATGAAGAAGGAAGATGTATTTTATTGAAAGTTATTATCCACTTTTTTGTTCTCTTTGGATTATGCCTAATGAGTAAAGATGGTTTTTATCGACGGGTATTTTCCATTTTTTCGTGTACCTATGGATTACATCTGATGAAGAAAGAAGATAGTTTTAAATGTTGGGTGTTTTTGATTTTTTTATGTTCAGTGTGGATTACATCTGATGAAGAAAGAAGATGTATTTTATTGAAAGTTAATTTCCACTTGTTTTGTTTCCTGTGGATTACGGCTGATGAAGAAAGATGGTTTTTTATTGATGGGTATTTCCACTTTTTCGTGTTCCCAATGGATTCCATCTGATGAAGAAAGAAGATAGTTTTTAATGCTGAGTGTTTTTGATTTTTTTTTTGTTTCCTGTGGATTACATCTGATGAAGAAGGAAGATGTATTTTATTGAAAGTTAATTTCCACTTTCTGTGTTTCCTGTAGATTATGTCTGATGAAGAGAGATGGTTTTTATTGATGGGTATTTTGTGCTTTTTCACGTTCCCTAAGGATTACATCTGATGAAGAAAGAAGATGTGTTTTATTGAAAGTTAATTTCCACTTTCTTTGTTTCCTCTGGATTACGGCTGATGAAGAAACATGGTTTTTATCAACGGGTATTTTCCACTTTTTCGTGTTCTCTATGGATTACATCTGATGAAGAAAGAAGATAGATTTTAATGTTGGGTGTTTTTGATTTTATTGTGTTTCCTGTGGATTAAATCTGATGAAGAAAGAAGATAAATATTATTGAAAGTTAATTTCCACTTGTTTTGTTTTCCTGTGGATTACGGCTGATGAAGAAAGATGGTTTTTATAGATGGGTATTTTCCACTTTTTCGTGTTCCCTATGGATTACATCTGATGAAGAAAAAAGATAGTTTTAAATGTTGGTTGTATTTGATTTTTTTGTGTTCACTGTGGATTACATCTGATGAAGAAAAAAGATGTGTTTCATTGAAAGCTAATTTCCACTTTCTGTGTTCTTTGTGGATTATATCTGATGAAAAGAGATGGTTTGTATTTTTGGGGATTTTCTACTTTTTCACGTTCCCTAAGGATTACATCTGATGAAGAAAGAAGATGTATTTAATTCAAAGTTAATTTCCTTTTGTTTTGTTTCCTGTGGATTACGGCTGATGAAGAAAGATGGTTTTTATCGACGGGTATTTTCCACTTTTACGTGTTCCATATGGATTACATGTGATGAAGAAAGAAGATAGATTTTAATGTTGGGTGTTTTTGATTTTTTTGTGTTTCTGGTGGATTACATATGATGAAGAAGGAAGATGTATTTTATTGAAAGTTATTATCCACTTTTTTGTTCTCTTTGGATTATGCCTTATGAGTAAAGATGGTTTTTCTCGACGGGTATTTTCCATTTTTTCGTGTACCTATGGATTACATCTGATGAAGAAAGAAGATAGTTTTAAATGTTCGGTGTTTTTGATTTTTTTATGTTCAGTGTGGAATACATCTGATGAAGAAGAAAGATGTATTTTATTGAAAGTTATTATCCACTTTTTTGATTCCTGTGGATTACGGCTGATGAAGAAAGATGGTTTTTAGCGATGGGTATTTCCACTTTTTCGTGTTCCCAATGGATTCCATCTGATGAAGAAAGAAGATAGTTTTTAATGCTGAGTGTTTTTGATTTTTTTTTGTTTCCTGTGGATTACATCTGATGAAGAAGGAAGATGTATTTTATTGAAAGTTAATTTCCACTTTCTGTGTTTCCTGTAGATTATGTCTGATGAAGAGAGATGCTTTTTATTGATGGGTATTTTGTGCTTTTTCACGTTCCCTAAGGATTACATCTGATGAAGAAAGAAGATGTGTTTTATTGAAAGTTAATTTCCACTTTCTGTGTTTCCTGTGGATTATGTCTGATGAAGAGAGATGGTTTTTATTGATGGGGATTTTCTACTTTTTCACACTTCCTAAGGATTACGGCTGATGAAGAAAGAAGATAAATTTTATTGAAAGTTAATTTCCACTTGTTTTGTTTCCTGTGGATTAAGGCTGATGAAGAAAGATGGTTTTTATCAACAGGTATTTCCACTTTTTCGTGTACCTATGGATTACATCTGATGAAGAAAGAAGATAGATTTTAATGTTGGGTGTTTTTGATTTTAATGTGTTTCCTGTGGATTACATCTGATGAAGAAAGAAGATGTGTTTTATTGAAAGTTAATTTCCACTTTCTGTGTGTCCTGTGGATTATGTCTGATGAAGAGAGATGGTTTTTATTGATGGGGATTTTCTACTTTTTCACATTCCCTAAGGATTACGGCTGATGAAGAAAGAAGATAAATTTTATTGAAAGTTAATTTCCACTTGTTTTGTTTCCTGTGGATTACGGCTGATAAAATAAGATGGTTTTTTATCACTGGGGATTTTCCACTTTTTCGTTTTCCCTATGGATTACATCTGCTGAAGAAAGAAGATAGATTTTAATGTTGGGTGTTTTTGATTTTATTGTGTTTCCTGTGGATTACATCTGATGAAGAAAGAAAATGTGCTTTACTGAAAGTTAATTTCCACTTTCTGTGTTTCCTGTGGATTATGTCTGATGAAGAGTGATGGTTTTTATTGATGGGGATTTTGTACTTTTTCACATTTCCTAAGGATTACGGCTGATGAAGAAAGAAGATAAATTTTATTGAAAGTTAATTTCCACTTGTTTTGTTTCCTGTGGATTATGGCTGATGAAGAAAGATGGTTTTTATCGACGGGTATTTTCCACTTTTTCGTGTTCCCTATGGATTACATCTGATGAAGAAAGAAGATAGATTTTAATGTTGGGTGTTTTTGATTTTTTTGTGTTTCTGGTGGGTTATATCTGATGTTAAAGGAAGATGTATTTTATTGAAAGTTATTATCCACTTTTTTGTTCCCGGTGGATTATGCGTAATGAGGAAAGATGGTTTTTATCGACGGGTATTTTCCACTTTTCGTGTACCTATGGATTACATCTGATGAAGAAAGAAGATAGTTTTTAATGTTGGGTGTTTTTGATTTTTTTGTGTTCACTGTGGATTACATCTGATGAAGAAAGAAGATGTATTTTATTGAAAGTTAATTTCCACTTGTTTGGTTTCCTGTGGATTACGGCTGATGAAGAAAGATGGTTTTTATCGACGGGTATTTTCCACTTTTTAGTGTTCCCTATGGATTACATCTGATGAAGAAAGAACATAGATTTTAATGTTGGGTGTTTTTGATTTTTTTCTATTCACTGTGGATTACATCGGATGAAGAAAGAAGATGTGTTTTATTGAAAGTTAATTTCCACTTTCTGTGTTCCCTGTGGATTATGTATGATGAAGAGAGATGGTTTATCTTGATGGGGATTTTCTACTTTTTCACATTCCCTAAAGATTACAGCGGATGAAGAAAGAAGATAAATTTTATTGAAAGTTAATTTCCACTTGTTTTGCTTCCTGTGGATTACGGCTGATGAAGAAAGATTGTTTTTATCGATGGGTATTTTCCACTTTTTCGTGTTCCCTATGGATTACATCTGATGAAGAAAGAAGATAGATTTTAATGTTGGGTGTTAATGATTTTTTTGTTTCCTGTGGATTAAATCGGATGAAGAAGGAAGATGTATTTTATTTAAAGTTACTATCCACTTTTTTTGTTGTCTCTGGATTGTGCCTAATGAGGAAAGATGGTTTTTATCGACAGGTATTTTTCACTTTTTCGTGTTCCCTATGGATTACATCTGATGAAGAAAGAAGATAGATTTTAATGTTGGCTGTTAATGATTTTTTTGTGCTCACTGTGGATTACATCTGATGAAGAAAAAAGATGTGTTTCATTGAAAGCTAATTTCCACTTTCTGTGTTCTTTGTGGATTATATCTGATGAAAAGAGATGGTTTGTATTTTTGGGGATTTTCTACTTTTTCACGTTCCCTAAGGATTACATCTGATGAAGAAAGAAGATGTATTTAATTCAAAGTTAATTTCCTTTTGTTTTGTTTCCTGTGGATTACGGCTGATGAAGAAAGATGGTTTTTATCGACGGGTATTTTCCACTTTTACGTGTTCCATATGGATTACATGTGATGAAGAAAGAAGATAGATTTTAATGTTGGGTGTTTTTGATTTTTTTGTGTTTCTGGTGGATTACATATGATGAAGAAGGAAGATGTATTTTATTGAAAGTTATTATCCACTTTTTTGTTCTCTTTGGATTATGCCTAATGATTAAAGATGGTTTTTCTCGACGGGTATTTTCCATTTTTTCGTGTACCTATGGATTACATCTGATGAAGAAAGAAGATAGTTTTAAATGTTCGGTGTTTTTGATTTTTTTATGTTCAGTGTGGAATACATCTGATGAAGAAAGATGTATTTTATTGAAAGTTATTATCCACTTTTTTGATTCCTGTGGATTACGGCTGATGAAGAAAGATGGTTTTTAGCGATGGGTATTTCCACTTTTTCGTGTTCCCAATGGATTCCATCTGATGAAGAAAGAAGATAGTTTTTAATGCTGAGTGTTTTTGATTTTTTTTTGTTTCCTGTGGATTACATCTGATGAAGAAGGAAGATGTATTTTATTGAAAGTTAATTTCCACTTTCTGTGTTTCCTGTAGATTATGTCTGATGAAGAGAGATGCTTTTTATTGATGGGTATTTTGTGCTTTTTCACGTTCCCTAAGGATTACATCTGATGAAGAAAGAAGATGTGTTTTATTGAAAGTTAATTTCCACTTTCTGTGTTTCCTGTGGATTATGTCTGATGAAGAGAGATGGTTTTTATTGATGGGGATTTTCTACTTTTTCACACTTCCTAAGGATTACGGCTGATGAAGAAAGAGGATAAATTTTATTGAAAGTTAATTTCCACTTGTTTTGTTTCCTGTGGATTAAGGCTGATGAAGAAAGATGGTTTTTATCAACAGGTATTTCCACTTTTTCGTGTACCTATGGATTACATCTGATGAAGAAAGAAGATAGATTTTAATGTTGGGTGTTTTTGATTTTAATGTGTTTCCTGTGGATTACATCTGATGAAGAAAGAAGATGTATTTTATTGAAAGTTACTATCCACTTTTTTGTTCTCTGTGGATTGTGCCTAATGAGGAAAGATGGTTTTTATCGACGGGTATTTTTCACATTTTCGTGTTCCCTATGGATTACATCTGATGAAGAAAGAAGATAGATTTTAATGTTGCGTGTTAATGATTTTTTTGTGCTCACTGTGGATTACATCTGATGAAGAAAAAAGATGTGTTTCATTGAAAGCTAATTTCCACTTTCTGTGTTCTTTGTGGATTATATCTGATGAAAAGAGATGGTTTGTATTTTTGGGTATTTTCTACTTTTTCACGTTCCCTAAGGATTACATCTGATGAAGAAAGAAGATGTATTTTATTCAAAGTTAATTTCCTTTTGTTTTGTTTCCTGTGGATTACGGCTGATGAAGAAAGATGGTTTTTATCGACGGGTATTTTCCACTTTTACGTGTTCCATATGGATTACATCTGATGAAGAAAGAAGATAAATTTTAATGTTCGGTGTTTTTGATTTGTTTGTGTTTCTGGTGGATTACATATGATGAAGAAGGAAGATGTATTTTATTGAAAGTTATTATCCACTTTTTTGTTCTCTTTGGATTATGCCTATTGAGTAAAGATGGTTTTTATCGACGGGTATTTTCCATTTTTTCGTGTACCTATGGATTACATCTGATGAAGAAAGAAGATAGTTTTAAATGTTGGGTGTTTTTGATTTTTTTATGTTCAGTGTGGATTACATCTGATGAAGAAAGAAGATGTATTTTATTGAAAGTTAATTTCCACTTGTTTTGTTTCCTGTGGATTACGGCTGATGAAGAAAGATGTTTTTTTATTGATGGGTATTTCCACTTTTTCGTGTTCCCAATGGATTCCATCTGATGAAGAAAGAAGATAGTTTTTAATGCTGAGTGTTTTTGATTTTTTTTTGTTTCCTGTGGATTACATCTGATGAAGAAGGAAGATGTATTTTATTGAAAGTTAATTTCCACTTTCTGTGTTTCCTGTAGATTATGTCTGATGAAGAGAGATGGTTTTTATTGATGGGTATTTTGTGCTTTTTCACGTTCCCTAAGGATTACATCTGATGAAGAAAGAAGATGTGTTTTATTGAAAGTTAATTTCCACTTTCTTTGTTTCCTCTGGATTACGGCTGATGAAGAAAGATGGTTTTTATCAACGGGTATTTTCCACTTTTTCGTGTTCTCTATGGATTACATCTGATGAAGAAAGAAGATAGATTTTAATGTTGGGTGTTTTTGATTTTATTGTGTTTCCTGTGGATTAAATCTGATGAAGAAAGAAGATAAATATTATTGAAAGTTAATTTCCACTTGTTTTGTTTTCCTGTGGATTACGGTTGATGAAGAAAGATGGTTTTTATAGACGGGTATTTTCCACTTTTTCGTGTTCCCTATGGATTACATCTGATGAAGAAAAAAGATAGTTTTAAATGTTGGTTGTATTTGATTTTTTTGTGTTCACTGTGGATTACATCTGATGAAGAAGAAAGATGTATTTTATTGAAAGTTATTATTTACTTTTTTGTTCCCGGTGGATTATGCCTAATGAGGAAAGATGGTTTTTATCGACAGGTATTTTCCACTTTTCGTGTACCTATGGATTACATCTGATGAAGAAAGAAGATAGATTTTAATGTTGGGTGTTTTTGATTTTATTGTGTTTCCTGTGGATTACATCTGATGAAGAAAGAATATGTGCTTTATGGAAAGTTAATTTCCACTTTCTGTGTTTCCTGTGGATTATGTCTGATGAAGAGTGATGGTTTTTATTGATGGGGATTTTCTACTTTTTCACATTTCCTAAGGATTACGGCTGATGAAGAAAGATGGTTTCTATCGACGGGTATTTTCCACTTTTTAGTGTTCCCTATGGATTACATCTGATGAAGAAAGAACATAGATTTTAATGTTGGGTGTTTTTGATTTTTTTTGTGTTCACTGTGGATTACATCGGATGAAGAAAGAAGATGTGTTTTATTGAAAGTTAATTTCCACTTTCTGTGTTTCCTGTGGATTATGTCTGATGAAGAGAGATGGTTTTTATTGATGGGGATTTTCTACTTTTTCACATTCCCTAAGGATTACGGCTGATGAAGAAAGAAGATAAATTTTATTGAAAGTTAATTTCCACTTGTTTTGTTTCCTGTGGATTACGGCTGATAAAGTAAGATGGTTTTTTATCACTGGGGATTTTCCACTTTTTCGTTTTCCCTATGGATTACATCTGATGAAGAAAGAAGATAGATTTTAATGTTGGGTGTTTTTGATTTTATTGTGTTTCCTGTGGATTACATCTGATGAAGAAAGAAAATGTGCTTTATTGAAAGTTAATTTCCACTTTCTGTGTTTCCTGTGGATTATGTCTGATGAAGAGTGATGGTTTTTATTGATGGGGATTTTCTACTTTTTCACATTTCCTAAGGATTACGGCTGATGAAGAAAGAAGATAAATTTTATTGAAAGTTAATTTCCACTTGTTTTGTTTCCTGTGGATTATGGCTGATGAAGAAAGATGGTTTTTATCGACGGGTATTTTCCACTTTTTCGTGTTCCCTATGGATTACATCTGATGAAGAAAGAAGATAGATTTTAATGTTGGGTGTTTTTGATTTTTTTGTGTTTCTGGTGGGTTACATCTGATGTTAAAGGAAGATGTATTTTATTGAAAGTTATTATCCACTTTTTTGTTCCCGGTGGATTATGCGTAATGAGGAAAGATGGTTTTTATCGACGGGTATTTTCCACTTTTCGTGTACCTATGGATTACATCTGATGAAGAAAGAAGATAGTTTTTAATGTTGGGTGTTTTTGATTTTTTTGTGTTCACTGTGGATTACATCTGATGAAGAAAGAAGATGTATTTTATTGAAAGTTAATTTCCACTTGTTTGGTTTCCTGTGGATTATGGCTGATGAAGAAAGATGGTTTTTATCGACGGGTATTTTCCACTTTTTAGTGTTCCCTATGGATTACATCTGATGAAGAAAGAACATAGATTTTAATGTTGGGTGTTTTTGATTTTTTTGTATTCACTGTGGATTACATCGGATGAAGAAAGAAGATGTGTTTTATTGAAAGTTAATTTCCACTTTCTGTGTTCCCTGTGGATTATGTATGATGAAGAGAGATGGTTTATCTTGATGGGGATTTTCTACTTTTTCACATTCCCTAAAGATTACAGCGGATGAAGAAAGAAGATAAATTTTATTGAAAGTTAATTTCCACTTGTTTTGCTTCCTGTGGATTACGGCTGATGAAGAAAGATTGTTTTTATCGACGGGTATTTTCCACTTTTTCGTGTTCCCTATGGATTACATCTGATGAAGAAAGAAGATAGATTTTAATGTTGGGTGTTAATGATTTTTTTGTTTCCTGTGGATTAAATCGGATGAAGAAGGAAGATGTATTTTATTTAAAGTTACTATCCACTTTTTTTGTTGTCTCTGGATTGTGCCTAATGAGGAAAGATGGTTTTTATCGACAGGTATTTTTCACTTTTTCGTGTTCCCTATGGATTACATCTGATGAAGAAAGAAGATAGATTTTAATGTTGGCTGTTAATGATTTTTTTGTGCTCACTGTGGATTACATCTGATGAAGAAAACAGATGTGTTTCATTGAAAGCTAATTTCCACTTTCTGTGTTCTTTGTGGATTATATCTGATGAAAAGAGATGGTTTGTATTTTTGGGGATTTTCTACTTTTTCACGTTCCCTAAGGATTACATCTGATGAAGAAAGAAGATGTATTTAATTCAAAGTTAATTTCCTTTTGTTTTGTTTCCTGTGGATTACGGCTGATGAAGAAAGATGGTTTTTATCGACGGGTATTTTCCACTTTTACGTGTTCCATATGGATTACATGTGATGAAGAAAGAAGATAGATTTTAATGTTGGGTGTTTTTGATTTTTTGTGTTTCTGGTGGATTACATATGATGAAGAAGGAAGATGTATTTTATTGAAAGTTATTATCCACTTTTTTGTTCTCTTTGGATTATGCCTAATGAGTAAAGATGGTTTTTCTCGACGGGTATTTTCCATTTTTTCGTGTACCTATGGATTACATCTGATGAAGAAAGAAGATAGTTTTAAATGTTCGGTGTTTTTGATTTTTTTATGTTCAGTGTGGAATACATCTGATGAAGAAGAAAGATGTATTTTATTGAAAGTTATTATCCACTTTTTTGATTCCTGTGGATTACGGCTGATGAAGAAAGATGGTTTTTAGCGATGGGTATTTCCACTTTTTCGTGTTCCCAATGGATTCCATCTGATGAAGAAAGAAGATAGTTTTTAATGCTGAGTGTTTTTGATTTTTTTTTGTTTCCTGTGGATTACATCTGATGAAGAAGGAAGATGTATTTTATTGAAAGTTAATTTCCACTTTCTGTGTTTCCTGTAGATTATGTCTGATGAAGAGAGATGCTTTTTATTGATGGGTATTTTGTGCTTTTTCACGTTCCCTAAGGATTACATCTGATGAAGAAAGAAGATGTGTTTTATTGAAAGTTAATTTCCACTTTCTGTGTTTCCTGTGGATTATGTCTGATGAAGAGAGATGGTTTTTATTGATGGGGATTTTCTACTTTTTCACATTCCCTAAGGATTACGGCTGATGAAGAAAGAAGATAAATTTTATTGAAAGTTAATTTCCACTTGTTTTGTTTCCTGTGGATTACGGCTGATAAAGTAAGATGGTTTTTTATCACTGGGTATTTTCCACTTTTTCGTTTTCCCTATGGATTACATCTGATGAAGAAAGAAGATAGATTTTAATGTTGGGTGTTTTTGATTTTATTGTGTTTCCTGTGGATTACATCTGATGAAGAAAGAAAATGTGCTTTATTGAAAGTTAATTTCCACTTTCTGTGTTTCCTGTGGATTATGTCTGATGAAGAGTGATGGTTTTTATTGATGGGGATTTTCTACTTTTTCACATTTCCTAAGGATTACGGCTGATGAAGAAAGAAGATAAATTTTATTGAAAGTTAATTTCCACTTGTTTTGTTTCCTGTGGATTATGGCTGATGAAGAAAGATGGTTTTTATCGACGGGTATTTTCCACTTTTTCGTGTTCCCTATGGATTACATCTGATGAAGAAAGAAGATAGATTTTAATGTTGGGTGTTTTTGATTTTTTTGTGTTTCTGGTGGGTTACATCTGATGTTAAAGGAAGATGTATTTTATTGAAAGTTATTATCCACTTTTTTGTTCCCGGTGGATTATGCGTAATGAGGAAAGATGGTTTTTATCGACGGGTATTTTCCACTTTTCGTGTACCTATGGATTACATCTGATGAAGAAAGAAGATAGTTTTTAATGTTGGGTGTTTTTGATTTTTTTGTGTTCACTGTGGATTACATCTGATGAAGAAAGAAGATGTATTTTATTGAAAGTTAATTTCCACTTGTTTGGTTTCCTGTGGATTATGGCTGATGAAGAAAGATGGTTTTTATCGACGGGTATTTTCCACTTTTTAGTGTTCCCTATGGATTACATCTGATGAAGAAAGAACATAGATTTTAATGTTGGGTGTTTTTGATTTTTTTGTATTCACTGTGGATTACATCGGATGAAGAAAGAAGATGTGTTTTATTGAAAGTTAATTTCCACTTTCTGTGTTCCCTGTGGATTATGTATGATGAAGAGAGATGGTTTATCTTGATGGGGATTTTCTACTTTTTCACATTCCCTAAAGATTACAGCGGATGAAGAAAGAAGATAAATTTTATTGAAAGTTAATTTCCACTTGTTTTGCTTCCTGTGGATTACGGCTGATGAAGAAAGATTGTTTTTATCGACGGGTATTTTCCACTTTTTCGTGTTCCCTATGGATTACATCTGATGAAGAAAGAAGATAGATTTTAATGTTGGGTGTTAATGATTTTTTTGTTTCCTGTGGATTAAATCGGATGAAGAAGGAAGATGTATTTTATTTAAAGTTACTATCCACTTTTTTTGTTGTCTCTGGATTGTGCCTAATGAGGAAAGATGGTTTTTATCGACAGGTATTTTTCACTTTTTCGTGTTCCCTATGGATTACATCTGATGAAGAAAGAAGATAGATTTTAATGTTGGCTGTTAATGATTTTTTTGTGCTCACTGTGGATTACATCTGATGAAGAAAACAGATGTGTTTCATTGAAAGCTAATTTCCACTTTCTGTGTTCTTTGTGGATTATATCTGATGAAAAGAGATGGTTTGTATTTTTGGGGATTTTCTACTTTTTCACGTTCCCTAAGGATTACATCTGATGAAGAAAGAAGATGTATTTAATTCAAAGTTAATTTCCTTTTGTTTTGTTTCCTGTGGATTACGGCTGATGAAGAAAGATGGTTTTTATCGACGGGTATTTTCCACTTTTACGTGTTCCATATGGATTACATGTGATGAAGAAAGAAGATAGATTTTAATGTTGGGTGTTTTTGATTTTTTTGTGTTTCTGGTGGATTACATATGATGAAGAAGGAAGATGTATTTTATTGAAAGTTATTATCCACTTTTTTGTTCTCTTTGGATTATGCCTAATGAGTAAAGATGGTTTTTCTCGACGGGTATTTTCCATTTTTTCGTGTACCTATGGATTACATCTGATGAAGAAAGAAGATAGTTTTAAATGTTCGGTGTTTTTGATTTTTTTATGTTCAGTGTGGAATACATCTGATGAAGAAGAAAGATGTATTTTATTGAAAGTTATTATCCACTTTTTTGATTCCTGTGGATTACGGCTGATGAAGAAAGATGGTTTTTAGCGATGGGTATTTCCACTTTTTCGTGTTCCCAATGGATTCCATCTGATGAAGAAAGAAGATAGTTTTTAATGCTGAGTGTTTTTGATTTTTTTTTGTTTCCTGTGGATTACATCTGATGAAGAAGGAAGATGTATTTTATTGAAAGTTAATTTCCACTTTCTGTGTTTCCTGTAGATTATGTCTGATGAAGAGAGATGCTTTTTATTGATGGGTATTTTGTGCTTTTTCACGTTCCCTAAGGATTACATCTGATGAAGAAAGAAGATGTGTTTTATTGAAAGTTAATTTCCACTTTCTGTGTTTCCTGTGGATTATGTCTGATGAAGAGAGATGGTTTTTATTGATGGGGATTTTCTACTTTTTCACATTCCCTAAGGATTACGGCTGATGAAGAAAGAAGATAAATTTTATTGAAAGTTAATTTCCACTTGTTTTGTTTCCTGTGGATTACGGCTGATAAAGTAAGATGGTTTTTTATCACTGGGTATTTTCCACTTTTTCGTTTTCCCTATGGATTACATCTGATGAAGAAAGAAGATAGATTTTAATGTTGGGTGTTTTTGATTTTATTGTGTTTCCTGTGGATTACATCTGATGAAGAAAGAAAATGTGCTTTATTGAAAGTTAATTTCCACTTTCTGTGTTTCCTGTGGATTATGTCTGATGAAGAGTGATGGTTTTTATTGATGGGGATTTTCTACTTTTTCACATTTCCTAAGGATTACGGCTGATGAAGAAAGAAGATAAATTTTATTGAAAGTTAATTTCCACTTGTTTTGTTTCCTGTGGATTATGGCTGATGAAGAAAGATGGTTTTTATCGACGGGTATTTTCCACTTTTTCGTGTTCCCTATGGATTACATCTGATGAAGAAAGAAGATAGATTTTAATGTTGGGTGTTTTTGATTTTTTTGTGTTTCTGGTGGGTTACATCTGATGTTAAAGGAAGATGTATTTTATTGAAAGTTATTATCCACTTTTTTGTTCCCGGTGGATTATGCGTAATGAGGAAAGATGGTTTTTATCGACGGGTATTTTCCACTTTTCGTGTACCTATGGATTACATCTGATGAAGAAAGAAGATAGTTTTTAATGTTGGGTGTTTTTGATTTTTTTGTGTTCACTGTGGATTACATCTGATGAAGAAAGAAGATGTATTTTATTGAAAGTTAATTTCCACTTGTTTGGTTTCCTGTGGATTATGGCTGATGAAGAAAGATGGTTTTTATCGACGGGTATTTTCCACTTTTTAGTGTTCCCTATGGATTACATCTGATGAAGAAAGAACATAGATTTTAATGTTGGGTGTTTTTGATTTTTTTGTATTCACTGTGGATTACATCGGATGAAGAAAGAAGATGTGTTTTATTGAAAGTTAATTTCCACTTTCTGTGTTCCCTGTGGATTATGTATGATGAAGAGAGATGGTTTATCTTGATGGGGATTTTCTACTTTTTCACATTCCCTAAAGATTACAGCGGATGAAGAAAGAAGATAAATTTTATTGAAAGTTAATTTCCACTTGTTTTGCTTCCTGTGGATTACGGCTGATGAAGAAAGATTGTTTTTATCGACGGGTATTTTCCACTTTTTCGTGTTCCCTATGGATTACATCTGATGAAGAAAGAAGATAGATTTTAATGTTGGGTGTTAATGATTTTTTTGTTTCCTGTGGATTAAATCGGATGAAGAAGGAAGATGTATTTTATTTAAAGTTACTATCCACTTTTTTTGTTGTCTCTGGATTGTGCCTAATGAGGAAAGATGGTTTTTATCGACAGGTATTTTTCACTTTTTCGTGTTCCCTATGGATTACATCTGATGAAGAAAGAAGATAGATTTTAATGTTGGCTGTTAATGATTTTTTTGTGCTCACTGTGGATTACATCTGATGAAGAAAACAGATGTGTTTCATTGAAAGCTAATTTCCACTTTCTGTGTTCTTTGTGGATTATATCTGATGAAAAGAGATGGTTTGTATTTTTGGGGATTTTCTACTTTTTCACGTTCCCTAAGGATTACATCTGATGAAGAAAGAAGATGTATTTAATTCAAAGTTAATTTCCTTTTGTTTTGTTTCCTGTGGATTACGGCTGATGAAGAAAGATGGTTTTTATCGACGGGTATTTTCCACTTTTACGTGTTCCATATGGATTACATGTGATGAAGAAAGAAGATAGATTTTAATGTTGGGTGTTTTTGATTTTTTTGTGTTTCTGGTGGATTACATATGATGAAGAAGGAAGATGTATTTTATTGAAAGTTATTATCCACTTTTTTGTTCTCTTTGGATTATGCCTAATGAGTAAAGATGGTTTTTCTCGACGGGTATTTTCCATTTTTTCGTGTACCTATGGATTACATCTGATGAAGAAAGAAGATAGTTTTAAATGTTCGGTGTTTTTGATTTTTTTATGTTCAGTGTGGAATACATCTGATGAAGAAGAAAGATGTATTTTATTGAAAGTTATTATCCACTTTTTTGATTCCTGTGGATTACGGCTGATGAAGAAAGATGGTTTTTAGCGATGGGTATTTCCACTTTTTCGTGTTCCCAATGGATTCCATCTGATGAAGAAAGAAGATAGTTTTTAATGCTGAGTGTTTTTGATTTTTTTTTGTTTCCTGTGGATTACATCTGATGAAGAAGGAAGATGTATTTTATTGAAAGTTAATTTCCACTTTCTGTGTTTCCTGTAGATTATGTCTGATGAAGAGAGATGCTTTTTATTGATGGGTATTTTGTGCTTTTTCACGTTCCCTAAGGATTACATCTGATGAAGAAAGAAGATGTGTTTTATTGAAAGTTAATTTCCACTTTCTGTGTTTCCTGTGGATTATGTCTGATGAAGAGAGATGGTTTTTATTGATGGGGATTTTCTACTTTTTCACATTCCCTAAGGATTACGGCTGATGAAGAAAGAAGATAAATTTTATTGAAAGTTAATTTCCACTTGTTTTGTTTCCTGTGGATTACGGCTGATAAAGTAAGATGGTTTTTTATCACTGGGTATTTTCCACTTTTTCGTTTTCCCTATGGATTACATCTGATGAAGAAAGAAGATAGATTTTAATGTTGGGTGTTTTTGATTTTATTGTGTTTCCTGTGGATTACATCTGATGAAGAAAGAAAATGTGCTTTATTGAAAGTTAATTTCCACTTTCTGTGTTTCCTGTGGATTATGTCTGATGAAGAGTGATGGTTTTTATTGATGGGGATTTTCTACTTTTTCACATTTCCTAAGGATTACGGCTGATGAAGAAAGAAGATAAATTTTATTGAAAGTTAATTTCCACTTGTTTTGTTTCCTGTGGATTATGGCTGATGAAGAAAGATGGTTTTTATCGACGGGTATTTTCCACTTTTTCGTGTTCCCTATGGATTACATCTGATGAAGAAAGAAGATAGATTTTAATGTTGGGTGTTTTTGATTTTTTTGTGTTTCTGGTGGGTTACATCTGATGTTAAAGGAAGATGTATTTTATTGAAAGTTATTATCCACTTTTTTGTTCCCGGTGGATTATGCGTAATGAGGAAAGATGGTTTTTATCGACGGGTATTTTCCACTTTTCGTGTACCTATGGATTACATCTGATGAAGAAAGAAGATAGTTTTTAATGTTGGGTGTTTTTGATTTTTTTGTGTTCACTGTGGATTACATCTGATGAAGAAAGAAGATGTATTTTATTGAAAGTTAATTTCCACTTGTTTGGTTTCCTGTGGATTACGGCTGATGAAGAAAGATGGTTTTTATCGACGGGTATTTTCCACTTTTTAGTGTTCCCTATGGATTACATCTGATGAAGAAAGAACATAGATTTTAATGTTGGGTGTTTTTGATTTTTTTGTATTCACTGTGGATTACATCGGATGAAGAAAGAAGATGTGTTTTAATGAAAGTTAATTTCCACTTTCTGTGTTCCCTGTGGATTATGTATGATGAAGAGAGATGGTTTATCTTGATGGGGATTTTCTACTTTTTCACATTCCCTAAAGATTACAGCGGATGAAGAAAGAAGATAAATTTTATTGAAAGTTAATTTCCACTTGTTTTGCTTCCTGTGGATTACGGCTGATGAAGAAAGATTGTTTTTATCGACGGGTATTTTCCACTTTTTCGTGTTCCCTATGGATTACATCTGATGAAGAAAGTAGATTTTAATGTTGGGTGTTAATGATTTTTGTGTTTCCTGTGGATTAAATCGGATGAAGAAGGAAGATGTATTTTATTGAAAGTTACTATCCACTTTTTTGTTCTCTGTGGATTGTGCCTAATGAGGAAAGATGGTTTTTATCGACGGGTATTTTTCACATTTTCGTGTTCCCTATGGATTACATCTGATGAAGAAAGAAGATAGATTTTAATGTTGGGTGTTAATGATTTTTTTGTGCTCACTGTGGATTACATCTGATGAAGAAAACAGATGTGTTTCATTGAAAGCTAATTTCCACTTTCTGTGTTCTTTGTGGATTATATCTGATGAAAAGAGATGGTTTGTATTTTTGGGGATTTTCTACTTTTTCACGTTCCCTAAGGATTACATCTGATGAAGAAAGAAGATGTATTTAATTCAAAGTTAATTTCCTTTTGTTTTGTTTCCTGTGGATTACGGCTGATGAAGAAAGATGGTTTTTATCGACGGGTATTTTCCACTTTTACGTGTTCCATATGGATTACATGTGATGAAGAAAGAATATAGATTTTAATGTTGGGTGTTTTTGATTTTTTTGTGTTTCTGGTGGATTACATATGATGAAGAAGGAAGATGTATTTTATTGAAAGTTATTATCCACTTTTTTGTTCTCTTTGGATTATGCCTAATGAGTAAAGATGGTTTTTCTCGACGGGTATTTTCCATTTTTTCGTGTACCTATGGATTACATCTGATGAAGAAAGAAGATAGTTTTAAATGTTCGGTGTTTTTGATTTTTTTATGTTCAGTGTGGAATACATCTGATGAAGAAGAAAGATGTATTTTATTGAAAGTTATTATCCACTTTTTTGATTCCTGTGGATTACGGCTGATGAAGAAAGATGGTTTTTAGCGATGGGTATTTCCACTTTTTCGTGTTCCCAATGGATTCCATCTGATGAAGAAAGAAGATAGTTTTTAATGCTGAGTGTTTTTGATTTTTTTTTGTTTCCTGTGGATTACATCTGATGAAGAAGGAAGATGTATTTTATTGAAAGTTAATTTCCACTTTCTGTGTTTCCTGTAGATTATGTCTGATGAAGAGAGATGCTTTTTATTGATGGGTATTTTGTGCTTTTTCACGTTCCCTAAGGATTACATCTGATGAAGAAAGAAGATGTGTTTTATTGAAAGTTAATTTCCACTTTCTGTGTTTCCTGTGGATTATGTCTGATGAAGAGAGATGGTTTTTATTGATGGGGATTTTCTACTTTTTCACATTCCCTAAGGATTACGGCTGATGAAGAAAGAAGATAAATTTTATTGAAAGTTAATTTCCACTTGTTTTGTTTCCTGTGGATTACGGCTGATAAAGTAAGATGGTTTTTTATCACTGGGTATTTTCCACTTTTTCGTTTTCCCTATGGATTACATCTGATGAAGAAAGAAGATAGATTTTAATGTTGGGTGTTTTTGATTTTATTGTGTTTCCTGTGGATTACATCTGATGAAGAAAGAAAATGTGCTTTATTGAAAGTTAATTTCCACTTTCTGTGTTTCCTGTGGATTATGTCTGATGAAGAGTGATGGTTTTTATTGATGGGGATTTTCTACTTTTTCACATTTCCTAAGGATTACGGCTGATGAAGAAAGAAGATAAATTTTATTGAAAGTTAATTTCCACTTGTTTTGTTTCCTGTGGATTATGGCTGATGAAGAAAGATGGTTTTTATCGACGGGTATTTTCCACTTTTTCGTGTTCCCTATGGATTACATCTGATGAAGAAAGAAGATAGATTTTAATGTTGGGTGTTTTTGATTTTTTTGTGTTTCTGGTGGGTTACATCTGATGTTAAAGGAAGATGTATTTTATTGAAAGTTATTATCCACTTTTTTGTTCCCGGTGGATTATGCGTAATGAGGAAAGATGGTTTTTATCGACGGGTATTTTCCACTTTTCGTGTACCTATGGATTACATCTGATGAAGAAAGAAGATAGTTTTTAATGTTGGGTGTTTTTGATTTTTTTGTGTTCACTGTGGATTACATCTGATGAAGAAAGAAGATGTATTTTATTGAAAGTTAATTTCCACTTGTTTGGTTTCCTGTGGATTATGGCTGATGAAGAAAGATGGTTTTTATCGACGGGTATTTTCCACTTTTTAGTGTTCCCTATGGATTACATCTGATGAAGAAAGAACATAGATTTTAATGTTGGGTGTTTTTGATTTTTTTGTATTCACTGTGGATTACATCGGATGAAGAAAGAAGATGTGTTTTATTGAAAGTTAATTTCCACTTTCTGTGTTCCCTGTGGATTATGTATGATGAAGAGAGATGGTTTATCTTGATGGGGATTTTCTACTTTTTCACATTCCCTAAAGATTACAGCGGATGAAGAAAGAAGATAAATTTTATTGAAAGTTAATTTCCACTTGTTTTGCTTCCTGTGGATTACGGCTGATGAAGAAAGATTGTTTTTATCGACGGGTATTTTCCACTTTTTCGTGTTCCCTATGGATTACATCTGATGAAGAAAGAAGATAGATTTTAATGTTGGGTGTTAATGATTTTTTTGTTTCCTGTGGATTAAATCGGATGAAGAAGGAAGATGTATTTTATTTAAAGTTACTATCCACTTTTTTTGTTGTCTCTGGATTGTGCCTAATGAGGAAAGATGGTTTTTATCGACAGGTATTTTTCACTTTTTCGTGTTCCCTATGGATTACATCTGATGAAGAAAGAAGATAGATTTTAATGTTGGCTGTTAATGATTTTTTTGTGCTCACTGTGGATTACATCTGATGAAGAAAACAGATGTGTTTCATTGAAAGCTAATTTCCACTTTCTGTGTTCTTTGTGGATTATATCTGATGAAAAGAGATGGTTTGTATTTTTGGGGATTTTCTACTTTTTCACGTTCCCTAAGGATTACATCTGATGAAGAAAGAAGATGTATTTAATTCAAAGTTAATTTCCTTTTGTTTTGTTTCCTGTGGATTACGGCTGATGAAGAAAGATGGTTTTTATCGACGGGTATTTTCCACTTTTACGTGTTCCATATGGATTACATGTGATGAAGAAAGAAGATAGATTTTAATGTTGGGTGTTTTTGATTTTTTTGTGTTTCTGGTGGATTACATATGATGAAGAAGGAAGATGTATTTTATTGAAAGTTATTATCCACTTTTTTGTTCTCTTTGGATTATGCCTAATGAGTAAAGATGGTTTTTCTCGACGGGTATTTTCCATTTTTTCGTGTACCTATGGATTACATCTGATGAAGAAAGAAGATAGTTTTAAATGTTCGGTGTTTTTGATTTTTTTATGTTCAGTGTGGAATACATCTGATGAAGAAGAAAGATGTATTTTATTGAAAGTTATTATCCACTTTTTTGATTCCTGTGGATTACGGCTGATGAAGAAAGATGGTTTTTAGCGATGGGTATTTCCACTTTTTCGTGTTCCCAATGGATTCCATCTGATGAAGAAAGAAGATAGTTTTTAATGCTGAGTGTTTTTGATTTTTTTTTGTTTCCTGTGGATTACATCTGATGAAGAAGGAAGATGTATTTTATTGAAAGTTAATTTCCACTTTCTGTGTTTCCTGTAGATTATGTCTGATGAAGAGAGATGCTTTTTATTGATGGGTATTTTGTGCTTTTTCACGTTCCCTAAGGATTACATCTGATGAAGAAAGAAGATGTGTTTTATTGAAAGTTAATTTCCACTTTCTGTGTTTCCTGTGGATTATGTCTGATGAAGAGAGATGGTTTTTATTGATGGGGATTTTCTACTTTTTCACATTCCCTAAGGATTACGGCTGATGAAGAAAGAAGATAAATTTTATTGAAAGTTAATTTCCACTTGTTTTGTTTCCTGTGGATTACGGCTGATAAAGTAAGATGGTTTTTTATCACTGGGTATTTTCCACTTTTTCGTTTTCCCTATGGATTACATCTGATGAAGAAAGAAGATAGATTTTAATGTTGGGTGTTTTTGATTTTATTGTGTTTCCTGTGGATTACATCTGATGAAGAAAGAAAATGTGCTTTATTGAAAGTTAATTTCCACTTTCTGTGTTTCCTGTGGATTATGTCTGATGAAGAGTGATGGTTTTTATTGATGGGGATTTTCTACTTTTTCACATTTCCTAAGGATTACGGCTGATGAAGAAAGAAGATAAATTTTATTGAAAGTTAATTTCCACTTGTTTTGTTTCCTGTGGATTATGGCTGATGAAGAAAGATGGTTTTTATCGACGGGTATTTTCCACTTTTTCGTGTTCCCTATGGATTACATCTGATGAAGAAAGAAGATAGATTTTAATGTTGGGTGTTTTTGATTTTTTTGTGTTTCTGGTGGGTTACATCTGATGTTAAAGGAAGATGTATTTTATTGAAAGTTATTATCCACTTTTTTGTTCCCGGTGGATTATGCGTAATGAGGAAAGATGGTTTTTATCGACGGGTATTTTCCACTTTTCGTGTACCTATGGATTACATCTGATGAAGAAAGAAGATAGTTTTTAATGTTGGGTGTTTTTGATTTTTTTGTGTTCACTGTGGATTACATCTGATGAAGAAAGAAGATGTATTTTATTGAAAGTTAATTTCCACTTGTTTGGTTTCCTGTGGATTACGGCTGATGAAGAAAGATGGTTTTTATCGACGGGTATTTTCCACTTTTTAGTGTTCCCTATGGATTACATCTGATGAAGAAAGAACATAGATTTTAATGTTGGGTGTTTTTGATTTTTTTGTATTCACTGTGGATTACATCGGATGAAGAAAGAAGATGTGTTTTATTGAAAGTTAATTTCCACTTTCTGTGTTCCCTGTGGATTATGTATGATGAAGAGAGATGGTTTATCTTGATGGGGATTTTCTACTTTTTCACATTCCCTAAAGATTACAGCGGATGAAGAAAGAAGATAAATTTTATTGAAAGTTAATTTCCACTTGTTTTGCTTCCTGTGGATTACGGCTGATGAAGAAAGATTGTTTTTATCGACGGGTATTTTCCACTTTTTCGTGTTCCCTATGGATTACATCTGATGAAGAAAGTAGATTTTAATGTTGGGTGTTAATGATTTTTGTGTTTCCTGTGGATTAAATCGGATGAAGAAGGAAGATGTATTTTATTGAAAGTTACTATCCACTTTTTTGTTCTCTGTGGATTGTGCCTAATGAGGAAAGATGGTTTTTATCGACGGGTATTTTTCACATTTTCGTGTTCCCTATGGATTACATCTGATGAAGAAAGAAGATAGATTTTAATGTTGGGTGTTAATGATTTTTTTGTGCTCACTGTGGATTACATCTGATGAAGAAAACAGATGTGTTTCATTGAAAGCTAATTTCCACTTTCTGTGTTCTTTGTGGATTATATCTGATGAAAAGAGATGGTTTGTATTTTTGGGTATTTTCTACTTTTTCACGTTCCCTAAGGATTACATCTGATGAAGAAAGAAGATGTATTTTATTCAAAGTTAATTTCCTTTTGTTTTGTTTCCTGTGGATTACGGCTGATGAAGAAAGATGGTTTTTATCGACGGGTATTTTCCACTTTTACGTGTTCCATATGGATTACATCTGATGAAGAAAGAAGATAGATTTTAATGTTCGGTGTTTTTGATTTTTTTGTGTTTCTGGTGGATTACATATGATGAAGAAGGAAGATGTATTTTATTGAAAGTTATTATCCACTTTTTTGTTCTCTTTGGATTATGCCTAATGAGTAAAGATGGTTTTTATCGACGGGTATTTTCCATTTTTTCGTGTACCTATGGATTACATCTGATGAAGAAAGAAGATAGTTTTAAATGTTGGGTGTTTTTGATTTTTTTATGTTCAGTGTGGATTACATCTGATGAAGAAAGAAGATGTATTTTATTGAAAGTTAATTTCCACTTGTTTTGTTTCCTGTGGATTACGGCTGATGAAGAAAGATGGTTTTTTATTGATGGGTATTTCCACTTTTTCACGTTCCCTAAGGATTACATCTGATGAAGAAAGAAGATGTGTTTTATTGAAAGTTAATTTCCACTTTCTTTGTTTCCTCTGGATTACAGCTGATGAAAAAAGATGGTTTTTATCAACGGGTATTTTCCACTTTTTCGTGTTCTCTATGGATTACATCTGATGAAGAAAGAAGATAGATTTTAATGTTGGGTGTTTTTGATTTTATTGTGTTTCCTGTGGATTAAATCTGATGAAGAAAGAAGATAAATATTATTGAAAGTTAATTTCCACTTGTTTTGTTTTCCTGTGGATTACGGCTGATGAAGAAAGATGGTTTTTATAGACGGGTATTTTCCACTTTTTCGTGTTCCCTATGGATTACATCTGATGAAGAAAAAAGATAGTTTTAAATGTTGGTTGTATTTGATTTTTTTTGTGTTCACTGTGGATTACATCTGATGAAGAAGAAAGATGTATTTTATTGAAAGTTATTATTTACTTTTTTGTTCCCGGTGGATTATGCCTAATGAGGAAAGATGGTTTTTATCGACAGGTATTTTCCACTTTTTCGTGTACCTATGGATTACATCTGATGAAGAAAGAAGATAGATTTTAATGTTGGGTGTTTTTGATTTTATTGTGTTTCCTGTGGATTACATCTGATGAAGAAAGAATATGTGCTTTATGGAAAGTTAATTTCCACTTTCTGTGTTTCCTGTGGATTATGTCTGATGAAGAGTGATGGTTTTTATTGATGGGGATTTTCTACTTTTTCACATTTCCTAAGGATTACGGCTGATGAAGAAAGATGGTTTTTATCGACGGGTATTTTCCACTTTTTAGTGTTCCCTATGGATTACATCTGATGAAGAAAGAACATAGATTTTAATGTTGGGTGTTTTTGATTTTTTTTGTGTTCACTGTGGATTACATCGGATGAAGAAAGAAGATGTGTTTTATTGAAAGTTAATTTTCACTTTCTGTGTTCCCTGTGGATTATGTATGATGAAGAGAGATGGTTTATCTTGATGGGGATTTTCTACTTTTTCACATTCCCTAAGGATTACAGCTGATGAAGAAAGAAGATAAATTTTATTGAAAGTTAATTTCCACTTGTTTTGCTTCCTGTGGATTACGGCTGATGAAGAAAGATTGTTTTTATCGACGGGTATTTTCCACTTTTTCGTGTTCCCTATGGATTACATCTGATGAAGAAAGAAGATAGATTTTAATGTTGGGTGTTAATGATTTTTTTGTGCTCACTGTGGATTACATCTGATGAAGAAAAAAGATGTGTTTCATTGAAAGCTAATTTCCACTTTCTGTGTTCTTTGTGGATTATATCTGATGAAAAGAGATGGTTTGTATTTTTGGGTATTTTCCACTTTTTCGTGTTCCATATGGATTACATCTGATGAAGAAAGAAGATAGTTTTTAATGTTGGGTGTTTTTGATTTTTTTGTGTTCACTGTGAATTACATCTGATGAAGAAAGAAGATGTATTTTATTGAAAGTTAATTTCCACCCATTTTGTTTGTTGTGGAGTACGGCTGATGAAGAAAGTTGGTTTTTATCGACAGGTATTTTCCACTTTTACGTGTTCCATATGGATTACATCTGATGAAGAAAGATTTTAATGTTGGGTGTTTTTGATTTTTTTGTGTTTCTGGTGGATTACATCTGACGAAGAAGGAAGATGTATTTTATTGAAAGTTATTATCGACTTTTTTGTTCTCTTTGGATTATGCCTAAAGAGTAAAGATGGTTTTTATCGATGGGTATTTTCCTTTTTTTCGTGTACCTATAGATTACATCTGATGAAGAAAGAAGATAGTTTTTAATGTTGGGTGTTTTGATTTTTTTGTGTTCACTGTGGATTACATCTGATGAAGAAAGAAGATGTATTTTATTGAAAGCTAATTTACACTTGTTTTGTTTCCTGTGGATTACGGCTGATGAAGAAAGATGGTTTTTATTGACGGGTATTTTCCACTTTTTCGTGTTCCCTATGGATTACATCTGATGAAGAAAGAAGATAGATTTTAAAGTTGGGTGTTTTTGATTTTTTTGTGTTTCCTGTGGATTATATTTGATGAAGAAGGAAGATGTATTTTATTGAAAGTTATTATCCACATTTTTGTTCCCGGTGGATTATGTCTAATGAGGAAAGATGGTTTTTATCTATGGGTATTTTCCACTTTTTCGTGTTCCCTAGAGATTACATCTGATGAAGTAAGAAGATAGCTTTTAATGTTGGGTGTTTTTGATTTTATAGTGTTTCCTGTGGATTACATCTGATGAAGAAAGAAGATGTGTTTTATTGAAAGTTAATTTTCACTTTCTGTGTTTCCTTTGGATTATGTCTGATGAAGAGAGATGGTTTTTATTGATGGGGATTTTTGACTTTTTCACATTTCCTAAGGATTACGGCTGATGAAGAAAGAAGATAAATTTTATTGAAAGTTCATTTCCACTTTCTGTGTTTCCTGTGGATTATGTCTGATGAATAGAGATGGTTTTTATTGATGGGGATTTTCGACTTTTTCACATTTCCTATGGATTACATCTGATGAAGAAAGAAGATAGATTTTAATGTTGGGTGCTTTTTATTTTTTTGTGTTCACTGTGGATTACATCTGATGAAGAAAAAAGATGTTTTATTGAAAGCTAATTTCCACTTTCTGTGTTCCCTGTGGATTATGTCTGATGAAGAGAGATGGTTTGTATTGATAGGTATTTTCTACTTTTTCATGTTCCCTAAGGATTACATCTGATGAAGAAAGAAGATGTATTTTATTCAAAGTTAATTTCCATTTGTTTTGTTTCCTGTGGATTACGGCTGATGAAGAAATATGGTTTTTATCGACGGGTATTTTCCACTTTTTCGTGTTCCCTATGGATTACATCTGATGAAGAAAGAAGATAGATTTTAATGTTGGGTGTTTTTGATTTTTTTTTTGTTTCCTGTGGATTACATCTGATGAAGAAGGAAGATGTATTTTATTGAAAGTTAATTTCCACTCTCTGTATTTCCTGTAGATTATGTCTGATGAAGAGAGATGGTTTTTATTGATGGGCATTTTGTGCTTTTTCACGTTCCCTAAGGATTACATCTGATGAAGAAAGAAGATGTGTTTTATTGAAAGTTAATTTCCACTTTCTGTGTTTCCTTTGGATTATGTCTGATGAAGAGAGATGGTTTTTATTGATGGGGATTTTCTACGTTTTCACAATCCCTAAGGATTACATCTGATGAAGAAAGAACATGTATTTAATTGAAAGTTAATTTCCACTTGTTTTCTTTCCTGTGGATTACGGCTGATGAAGAAAGATGTTTTTTATCGACGGTTATTTTCCACTTTTTCGTGTTCCCTATGGATTACATCTGATGAAGAAAGAAGATAGATTTTAATGTTGGGTGTTTTTGATTTTTTTCTGTTTCCTGTGGATTACATCTGATGAAGGAGGAATATGTATTTTATTGAAGTTTACTATCCACTTTTTTGTTCCCTGTGGATTGTGCCTAATGAGGAAAGATGTTTTTTTTATCAACGGGTATTTTCCACTTTTTCGTGTTTCCTATGGATTACATCTGATGAAGAAAGACGATAGATTTTAATGTTGGGTGTTTTTGATATTTTTGTGTTCACTGTGGATTACATCTGATGAAGGAAAAAGATGTGTATTATTGAAAGTTAATTTAAACTTTCTGTGTTCCCTGTAGATTATGTCTGATGATGAGAGATGGTTTTTATTGATGGGTAATTTCTACTTTATCATGTTCCCTAAGGATTACATCTGATGAAGAAAGAAGATGTAGTTTATTCAAAGTTAATTTCCACTTGTTTTGTTTCCTGTGGATTACGGCTGATGAAGAAAGATGGTTTTTATCGATGGGTATTTTCCACTTTTTCATGTTCCCTATAGATTCCATCTGATGAAGAAAGAAGAAAGATTTTAATGTTGGGTGTTTTTATTTTTTTTGTTTTTGGTGGATTAAATCTGATGAAGAAGGAAGATGTATTTTATTGAAAGTTATTATCCACTTTCTGTGTTCCCTGTGGATTATGTCTGATGAAGAGACATGGTTGAAGGCTGGGGCACATACAGTGCATCACAGGAGAGGCTGGGGCAGATACAGTGCATCACAGGAGAGGCTGGGACGGGCACATACAGTGCATCACAGGAGAGGCTGGGGCACATGCAGTGCATCACAGGAGAGGCTGGGGCACATGCAGTGCATCACAGGAGAGGCTGGGGCACATGCAGTGCATCACAGGAGAGGCTGGGGCACATACCGTGCATCACAGGAGAGGCTGGGGCACATACCGTGCATCACAGGAGGAGCAGGGGGCACATACCGTGCATCACAGGAGGAGCAGGGGGCACATACATTACAGAAAGGGCTGGGGGCAGCAGTGTTCAGTAGTGTCAAAAACAATTAAAGGTATGGCGACTGGCCTTTTGCCGGCTCGACTACTGCTGTCTCCGGGAATCTGCCTGGGGGCCGGAGAAAATGATGTAGTGGGCCGAGGGTTCCCCACCCCTGGCCTAAATGGTGCTTTGTGCAAAATTGCCCTTCGGTGTCACCACCCTATTGATTTTTTTACCCAGTTTCACAGAACATGAACGAGATGTTTTTTTGTGGAATCTGCATCTCCAATCCACATCAATTTCATAACATCTAAACTCATCCTTAACCCCTTTACAACCCAAGGTGGTTTGCACGCTAATGACCAGGCCAATTTTTACAATTCTAACCACTGTCACTTTATGAGGTAATTACTCTGGAACGCTTCAACGGATCCCCCTGATTCTGAGATTGTTTTTTTGTGAGATATTGTACTTCTATGATTGTGGTAAAATTTCTTCGATATCACTTGCATTTGTTTGTGAAAAAAAAACGAAATTTGGCGAAAAGTTTGAAAATTTTTCAATTTTCAAAATTTGAATTTTTATTCCCTTAAATCAGAGAGATATGTCACACAAAATAGTTAATGAATAACATTTCCCACATGTCTACTTTACATCAGCACAATTTTGGAACCAATATTTTTTTTTATTAGGGAGCTATAAGGGTTAAAAGTTGACCAGCGATTTCTCATTTTTACAACAAAATTTACAAAACCATTTTTTTAGGGACCACATCACATTTGAAGTGACTTTGAGGGGCCTTTATGACAGAAAATACCCAAAAGTGACACCATTCTAAAAACTGCACCCCTCAAGGTGCTCAAAACCACATTCAAGAACTTTATTAACCCTTCAGGTGCTTCACACCAATTAATTGAACGTGAAAGGAAAAAATGAACATTTAACTTTTTTTCACTAACATTTTATTTTAGACCCCATTTTTATTATTTTCACAAGGGTACTAGGAGAAATTGGACACCAAAAGTTGTTGTGCAATTTCTACTGAGTACGCAGATATCTCATATGTGGGGGTAAGCCATTGTTTGGGCGCACGGCAGGGCTCGGAAGGGAAGGAGCACCAATTGACGTTTTCAATGTAAAACTTGCTGGAATTGCCAGCGGACCCCATGTCGCGTTTGGAGAGCCCTGATGTGCCTAAACAGTGGAAACCCCCCACAAGTGACCCCATTTTTTAAACTAGACCCCTTAAGGAACTTATTTAGATGTGTAGTGAGCACTTTGAACCCCCAGGTGTTTTGCAAAAGTTTATGATGTAGAGCCAAAATCATTTTTTTTCCACAAAAACGATCTTTTAGCCACAATATTTTTATTTTCACAAGGGCACTAGGAGAAATTGAACACCAAAAGTTGTTCTCCAATTTCTCCTGAGTATGCTGATACCGCAAATGTGGGGGTAAACCATTGTTTGGGCACACGGCAGGGCTCGGAAGGGAAGGAGCGCCAATTGACGTTTTCAATGTAAAACTCGCTGGAATTGCCAGCGGACCCCATGTTGCGTTTGGAGAGCCCCTGATGTGCCTAAACAGTGGAAACCCCCCACAAATGACCCCATTTTGGAAACTAGACCCCTCAGGAAACTTATTTAGATGTGTGGTGAGCACTTTGAACCCCCAAGTGTTTTGCAAAGGTTTATGACGTAGAGGCGTGAAAAAAATATATATATTTTTTTCCACAAAAACGATCTTTTAGCCGCAATATTTTTATTTTCACGAGAGTACTAGGAGAAATTGGACTCCAAAAGTTGTTGTGCAATTTCTACTGAGTACGCCGATACCTCATATGTGAGGGTAAACCATTGTTTGGGCGCACGGCAGGGCTCGGAAGGGAAGGAGTGACGCTTTTGAACGCAGACTTTGATGGAATGGTCTGCGGGCGTCATGTCACGTTCTCAGAACCCCTGATGTGCCTAAACAGTGGAAATGCCCAACAAGTGCCCCCTTTTTGGTAGTGGTAGTTGATTTTTGAATTATATAATGTAGTGTTATACGTCAGTTGTGTAGGACAACCTGACGAACACTACACAACTGAAGTATGACAACCTGATGAACACTACGTCAGCTGTGTAGGGTTCGTCAGGTTGTCATACGTCAGAAATTAATTCAATAGTCCATCGAAGTATGGTACCTTTTGAAGCAGTCTTTCATACACAGGCCAGGTTTGTCAGGGCAGGTGTCACATTGATAAATGGTGTCCTTGCGTATTCCACTTTTATAACACACTCGGCACCTCTTTTGTGACTTTCCTTTTTTTCCGCTGTGAGGGATCTGCCCTGGGAAATGCTGGCCTGGTACAATTCTCGGTCCTTCAATTCCGGAAGTACTGGGGCCTGCTCCGTCACCGCTGCCAAATATCAGGGCCTTGATAACGGTCTCCTGGAAGTGAAGATATGACATAGAAGTCTGGCCTGCACATTGTGACAGAAAGAAAGCGTTGAACATTGCCATCTGTACAATGTGCACGGCCAGCTTCTTATACCATATCTTGGCCTTTCTCAAAGCACTGTACGGCTGGAGGACTTGATCGGAGAGATCAACTCCCCCCATGTACTTGTTGTACCCCACTACACAGTCTGGTTTGGCGACCTGTGTAGTGGAACCTCTTACAGTGCTGAGGGTGCTGCCATCACCATGTATGGTGGTCAAGAGAAGGACATCCCTCTTGTCCTTGTACTTGACCACCAACAGGTGGTCGCTACATTGGGCTCTGCTCTCACCCCTTCTGAGCAGCTGCCCAATTAGCGTCTTTGGGAGGCCTTTCTGATTTTTGCGGACAGTACCACAAGCTGCGGTATGTCGCGCAGAGAGGGACTTGAAGAGCGGGATACTTGTATAAAAGTTATCCACGTACAGGTGATAACCTTTATCCAGCAGTGGGTGCACCAAGTCCCACACAATTTTCCCACTCACTCCCAGAACAGGGGGGCATTCAGGGGGTTCAATCCGGGAGTCCTTCCCTTCATAAACTCTAAACTTGTGAGTGTACCCTGAGGTACTCTCACAAAGTTTATACAGCTTGATCACGTACCTGGACCTTTTACTGGGCAGGTACTGCCGGAATCCAAGCCGCCCCTTAAAAGAAATTTAGAACTCATCCACGCAGATGTCCCTTTGGGGCTCGTACACTTAACCAAACTTGTTGTTGAAGTGCTCGATGACCGGCCAAAGTTCGGGTCATCGCGTGCAGGACACCTTACATTATCGTTGTAATGCAAGAACTTGTGGATGGCCTGAAAGCGTCTCCGGATCATGACCATTCGGAACACTGGAGTGTTATACAAAACGTCAACACTCCAGTATTGCCGAAGCTCGGGCTTCTTCAGGATCCCCATAAGAAGGACCAGGCCCCAAAACTTCATCATTTCTACTGCGTCTACAGGAGACCAGCTAGAAAATGATGAAGAGGGGTTTTGTTCCAAGAATTGATGAGCGTATAAATTAGTTTGGCCCACCATGAGGTTTACAAAATCCTTAGAGAAAAAGACTTTGAAAAAGTCTATTTCTGTGAGGCCGGTGGTGTCAAACTTGATTCCTGATTCCACCACGAAATCAGGAATCAGCAGCTCATAATTTTCAGGGGGCGAAGTCCATATGGGATCAGTAGTGGGGAGCGCTGGATTATCGTCTCTCCTGCGACGACGGCGGGGCGGGCCAGCAGAAGAAGAGGAAGAGGAGTAAGAAGAGGAGGAGGAAGACGACGAGGAGTCGGAAAAACAAAGAAATGTGGGATCCTCGCCCTCGCTGTCAGTGTTGGAGGCAAGAATAGCATATGCCTCCTCCGCTGAATAGTGAGTTTGGGATGAGCGGGACATTGTTTGGTATGTATGTGGTGCGTGTGTGTCAATACTTTATTCAGAGTGTGTGGAAATAGGAAATACTGTATGTGGTGCAAACAGCGAGCACGAGTGTGGATTGGTGAACTATGCCACCGATCAATACTCGGCGGCTGCTGGATGTGCGCACGGATGTGTGGGGAGTGGGAAGAGGGGAATTGGGGTGGATGAGGGGAGATCAGAGATTACTTACCAAAGTCCTCTCTGTTCTTCTTTCAGGACCGGGAGCCCGGCGCTGGTGCCCGGGAGCAGGAGCCCGGCGCTGGTGCCCGGGAGCCCGGAGCGAGAGCCCGGCGCTGGTGACTGGGACCGGAGCTGGAGACTGGGACCGGAGCTGGAGACCGCTGCAGGACGCAGAAAAAAAATGGTGGTAAGGGGGGGATAAAAAGAGGGGGGAGGGGGCATTGGGGTGGATGAGGGGAGAACAGACTTACCAAAGTCTTCTCTGCAGGATCAGCAGCAGGATCAGCAGCAGGCTCTGGAGCAGGAACCACAATAGGTCAGGAGCAGAAGATCCAGGAGCTGGAGCAGAAGACCCAGGACGCTGGAGCAGAAGATCCAGGAGCAGCAGCAGCAGCAGCGACTGGAACATTGAGAAGATGGTCTTGTGGTGTCACAGAATATTCTGTGGCATTACAAGGCCCAGCACAGACACATCAGATGTGATCGCTGGTGCCCGGGAGCAGGAGCCCGGCGCTGGTGCCCGGGAGCCCGGAGCGAGAGCCCGGTGCTGGTGACTGGGACCGGAGCTGGAGACTGGGACCGGAGCTGGAGACTGGGACCGGAGCTGGAGACTGGGACCGGAGCTGGAGACCGCTGCAGGACGCAGAAAAAAAATGGTGGTAAGGGGGGGGTAAAAAGAGGGGGGAGGGGGCATTGGGGTGGATGAGGGGAGAACAGACTTACCAAAGTCTTCTCTGCAGGATCAGCAGCAGGATCAGCAGCAGGCTCTGGAGCAGGAACCACAGCAAGTCAGGAGCAGAAGATCCAGGAGCTGGAGCAGAAGATCCAGGACGCTGGAGCAGAAGATCCAGGAGCAGCAGCAGCAGCGACTGGAACAGTGAGAAGATGGTCTTGTGGTGTCACAGAATATTCTGTGGCACTACAAGGCCCAGCACAGACACATCAGATGTGATCGCTCTGTAGAAATCCTCACCAACTGTGAGGGTCTGCAGGGCGGTCACAGGGTGATGATGGGGTGGTGACAGGTGGAGGTAATCTGATTGGAGCAATCATTGATGACATTGATTGCTCCAATCAGAGTTCCTGAATACAGGTGACCAGGCGGTCACAGGGAGGTGTCACCTCTCTGTGACCCCCTGTGGTGCATGCTGTGCCCCAGCCATCTGATTGGTGACACTGATTGCACCAATCAGACATAGCTGGAGCAGAGCACGCACCACAGGGGGTCACAGGGAGGTGACACCTCCCTGTCACCTGTATTCAGGAACTCTGATTGGAGAGATCGATGTCATCATCGATCGCTCCAATCACAGCAGTCTGGGGGCTTGGATCACATTACAGGGGGTCATGGGGCGGTGACAGGCAGGTCACAAGCCGGTCACCGCCCCATGGCCGCCCTGTCACCGCGCGGTTGCGCTACGATCGGTGCGATCGATGTGATCGGCGATCGCACGGATCATAGCAGTCTGGGGCCAGGGCTGGGGTGTCCTAGCAACAGCCTAGGATCGGTGCTCGATCCTAGGCTGCAGATCACTGTTTCCGGCATTCACATTGCCGGAAACAGTGAGAAATGCTGTGATTGGCTGTTCAGATTTGAATCGCTGGTGCGGGGGGGCGGAGACACCCCCCTGGATGACGGCGCCATCTACCCAGAGGTAAGATGGCACCGTAACTTTAATGCTGTCACCGCGACTTAAGTCGCGGTGCCGCATTAAAGATATGACGTATTACTATGGGTCAGGCTCTTAAGTCCCAGGGCACAAATGCGTATTAGTACGTCATGGGCTTTAAAGGGGTTAAAGGGGTTTTCTGATCTCGTATATTTATGCTGTATCCACAGTATATTACATAATGGATAGTATATGCAGATCTCACCAATGGGACTCACACATATCACAAGGATAATGCACTGCTGATTTCATGAAGAGGTGGTCAAAATTCCTATACACATGAATAGGAATTCTGCCTTGTCTTGGCTGAGAGCGGCACATGTCATGATACACAATTAAGCTGCTGCAGAACCTCATAATACACACCTCAGCTACTGCAGAGCCTCATAATACATCTCATCTGCTGCAGAACTTCATAACACACCTCAGCTGCTGCAGAACGTCATAATACACATCAGCTGCTGCAAAGCCTAATAATACATGTCAGCTGCTGCAGAACCTCATAATACACATCAGCTGCTGCAAAGCCTCATAATACACACCTCAGCTGCTGCAAAATCTTATAAAATACAACTCAGCTACTGCAGAACCTCATAATACATCTCAGCTGCTGCAGAATCTCATAATACACAGCAGCTTCTGCAGAACATCATAATACACACCACAGCTGCTGCAGAACCTCATAAGACACATCTCAGCTGCTAAAGAACCTCATAATACACATGTCAGCTGCTGCAGAACCTCATAATACACAAGTCAGCTGCTGCAGAACCTCATAATACACAACTCAGCTATTGCAGAACTTCATAATACACAGCAGCTTCTGCAGAACATCAAAATACATCTCACCTGCTGCAGAACCTCATAATACACACCTCAGCTAATGTAGAACTTCATAATACACCGCAGCTGCTGCAGAATGTCATAATACACATGTCAGCTGCTGTAGAACTTCATAATACACACCTCAACTGCAGCAGAACCTCATAATACACATCTCAGCTATTGCAGAACCTCATAATACACGATTCATCTATTGCAGAACCTCATAATATACCTCAGCTGCTGCAGAACCTCATAATACACACCTCAACTGCTACAGAACTTCATAATACATCTCACCTGCTGCAGAACCTCATAATACACATGTCAGCTGCTGCAGAACCTCATAATACATCTCACCTGCTGCAGAACCTCATAATACACATGTCAGCTGCTGCAGAACCTCATAATACACACCTCAACTATTGCAGAACCTCATAATACACATGTCAGGTGCTGCAGAACGACATAATACACACCTCAGCTGCTACAGAACTTTAGAATACATCTCACTGCTGCAGAACCTCATAATACACGTCAGCTGCTGCAGAACCTCATAATACACAATTCATCTATTGCAGAACCTTATAATACACAGCAGCTTCTGCAGAACCTCATAATACACATGTCAGCTGCTGCAGAACCTCATAATACACACCTCAACTGCTACAGAACTTCATAATACATCTCACTGCTGCAGAACCTCATAATACACGTCAGCTGCTGCAGAACCTCATAATACACAACTCAGCTATTGCAGAACCTCATAATACATAGCAGCTTCTGCAGAACATCATAATACATACCTCAGCTGCTGCAGAACCTCATAATACACACATCAGCTATTGTAGAACCTCCTAATACACATCTCATCTGCTGCAGAACTTCATAATACACATCTCAGCTGCTACAGAACTTCATAATACATCTCACCTACTGCAGAACCTCATAATACATGTCAGCTGCTGCAGAACCTCACAATACACAATTCAGCAATTGCAGAAACTAATAATACACAGCAGCTTTTGCAGAACCTCATAATACATACCTCAGCTGCTGCAGAACCTCATCATACACATCTCAGCTGCTAAAGAACATCATAATACCCATCTCAGCTACTGCAGAACCTCATAATACACACCTCAGCTATTGCAGAACCTCATAATACAACACACTTCAGCTAATGCAGAACCTCATAATACACACCTTAGCTAATGCAGAACTTCATAATACATCTCACCTGCTGCAGTACCGCACAACACACTTCAGCTATTGCAGTACCTCATAATACACAACTCAGCTGCTGCAGAACCTCTTAATACACCTCAGCTGCTGCAGAACTTGATAATGCACACCTCAGCTGCTGCAGAATGTCATAATACACACATCAGCTGCTGTAGAACCTCATATTATGCACCTGAGCTGCTGCAGAACTTCATAATACTCACCTGAGCTGCTGCAGAGCCTCATAATTCTCATCTGAGCTGCTGCAGAATCTCATATTACTTACCTCAGCTGCTGTAGAACCTCATAATACACATCTCAGCTGCTAGCTGCTAAAGAAAATCATAATACCCATCTCAGCTGCTGCAGACCTTCATAATGTATCTCAACTTTTTATTTCCACATTACTTTTTAAAACCTTTTTCATCCACTTTTAAGTGTATTTATTAGTCCCCTTGAGGGACTTAAAGGGATAGTTTGGTCTAAAATGACAAGTCTGCAGTCACTCCAGCGCACTGTGAAGATTCTCCGGTGTCAGCACCAGGAATGGAAGTCACGTAACCACAAGTATGCGCTATGCATATGACGCGCCCCTGGGCCTGTGTCGCGCAGCGTTGCGCACGCGGGAGCTTACCCGGAGCCGGATCCGTTGAGGGTTGTAGTCTCGTGGCGGTGATCCGGTCCGTGCCCAGGGAGTCAGACTAAGTGGCGCTGTATCAGCGGTAGATGTTGGACGACTACGCCACCCGTTGAGTACAGCTAAGGAGCTGCTGCTGCAGGGCAGACCGCTGAGGCCGGTGGTAGGATTGTGCAGCGTGATAGTATAACCCCCAACGGGAGGGGTATGGCCTCAGGGCAGCCGACGTGGATGATGGGGGTAGCAGGAACCACTCGGAGACGGTACGGTGTAGTTCAGGGTCTTTACTGGTGACAAAGATAGACCCTCCCGGAGTACTGGCTAGCGATTGGGGCCTGGTCAGTCCTTGAGCAGATGGGATCTCCCCTGGCCAGGCGGAGTTGTAGGCCTCCCAAACTAACGATACTCTTCTGGCTACCTTGCTAGAGGCGGGTATAAGTAGCCCACGTCCCTGAGTGTACCGTGTGGTGCTCACCCGTATGGCCGGTGACTCGGGGCCTTCTAGTAGCTTTCGCTCCACGACGGCGGTGCTGGTCCCACGCGTGTGACCGTGCCTTCGGGTTTCTGGGCCAGAGGACCTGCAATCCCCTGCCGGTCGGTTTCTGCTGCTGGATAGGAGTTAGTCCCCACAGCCTCGGACTCCGGGTCCGGTGATAACTTCTCAGTCAGGGCGAGCTCTGCAGCTGCCAGCCCCTGACTCCTTGTAGCACTGCTCCCACAGAGCTCCTGTTGTTTCTTCCTATGCTGCTTCTCTTCTCTACTTCTTCTCTACTCACTAACCCTGCCTCAGCCCTAGGTTTATATAGGGGAAGTTCTTCCCCTCCCAGGACTGGGCAGGAGGTGTGGCATGCATAGGATCCCTGACCAAGAGACCTCCCACCTGCTCTCAGACGTAATATCTCTATCACTGTGGCAACCAGACCCCTGGGGTGTCACACATACTCCCGGCCACAATTCAACTAGATGTGTGCAGCCTTGCTCAATGCAAGTATATTGAGCAAGGCTGGAAACAATCTAGTCAGATTGTGGCTGGCACTGACACAGGAGAATCTTCACAATGCGCAGTATATATAGCACAAATCATGGTCCCCTATGAACGCCAGCCAGGAGCCATCATAGCAAACCATCGACGATAGTGGGGGTGCCAACGAGAGGTGAGAACAGCATGCCGTCCCCTGCTGGCGAGCTGTAAATACTACTGTCAGAGATTGACAGTGGCATTTAAAGGGAATCTGTCACCCTCTGGGAGATATCAGACCTCTACTATGGGCATACAGGTGATAGAAAAGTAAATCTATACATACCTGTATGGCCCATAGTAGAGGTCTGATTGCAGAGAAATCTATTTTTATAAACTCCGTTGTGCACAGGCTTGGCATCGCCCGGACGCCAAGAAATCCCCGCCTATGTGCTTATTATTCCCCCCAATCTCCGCCTATGTGTGTATTTATCATAATCACCCCCTCCCCTGTACATCACAGGGTCCTGTGATGTGCACTGTGCTCCCTCACTTGCCAGACATGTGCAAAGCGCGGCTCACACAGAGCGCGCTTTGCTTCCACTCAGCCCATCTGCCTGTGCACTGCGCCGCAGGGTTCTATTGTGCAAACGCCGGGAAGTGACAATGACCCCCCCCCCCCCCGCGCAATAGAACCCTGTGGCGCAGTGCACGGAGAGACGGGCCGGGAGGAAGCAAAGCGCGCTCTGTGTGAGCGGCGCTGTGCGCATGCCCAGGAAGTGAGGGATAACAGTGCACATCACAGGGCACTGTGACGTGCAGGGGAGGGGGGGAATATGATAAATATACACATAGGCAGGGATTTGGGGGAATAATAAGCAAGGGATTTCTTGGCGTCCTCTGGACGGCAAGCCTGTGTAATACTGAATGTATAAAAACACTTTTCTCTGCAAGCAGACCTCTACTATGGGCCATACAGGTATGTATGTATATGACGCGCCCCCTGGGCCGTGGGGCTACCCGGAACCGGGCTTCAGTGCAATGATGGGGGTAGTAGTGGCAGCCCGATCCCGTGGCTCAGGGTGGTCAGACCAGTGGCAGTCTTTTATAGGGTTTTTATGATTAATGTCCGACTACGCCACCCGTGGATTGCGGCTATTATGAACCGCCGCTGCAAGGCAGTCTACTGAGGTTGATGGTGTGTGCAGCTGAGATAGTATAACTCCCCACGGGAAGAGTGTAGCCCCAGGGCAGTATAGTAGATGCTGGGGGTGATGGTGCAGGCGCAGCATAAATAACACAGAGTCCAATGATGCAGTCCAGGGTTTTTACTCACAGTTATTATCCATGTCACTGCCCAAGCTGTGCTGCGTCCACCAGGTGAGGGGCTCGGTCAACCCCCAGGCAATTCAGGAGTATGGCACAGGACCCCCTTCTGTCCTTTCTCTGGCCTCTCGTGCCCCACCAGTGACCAAACTTCTGTCCAGCTGCCGCGGATCTATGCGGGCAAACGTGGGCCCCGTTTCCCGCTATCCTATATGGTGCCTTCCTAGTAGGTTTGGCGGGGGGGTCGCACCAATAGATGATCACGACCTCCGGTCTTTGGCTGAGGGATAATTTACCTCCACCAACTTGGGATCCGGTACCCTTATTCTGCCTGACCCTTCACCCGATATCTCATGGGCTCTTAGGGTCCCTTCTGCCTTCTTGTTTCTGAGCCTTTCTGCTTCTCTGTCCCTTCTTCTTTCCTGTTCCCTCTCCTCTCCTCCACTTCTCCTCTCTGGCCCCGGCCTCTTCTCTAGGCCTGCCTTCTGAGCAGGGCTCCTACAGAGCCTCTGCTCCCTGTCACCTCTCCACTGTACGGACTCCTGGACTAAGATGGTGCCCACCTTTTATACCTCCTCCTCTGTTTGTGAGCCCAGGTGACCTGCACCCAGTGAGCTCCTTCCTATGCTCAGAACCCAACTCCTATCTGCTCCTACACCACTGGGTTTTCCTCCGCCCTCCCCACTCCAGCCAGGGACATAGTCAGTTGTGCCTGCATATATATCAATGGGAGCACCGTCGAGCTGTCCCCCGGAAATGGGGTGTGTGTGGTGTATGTAGCTAACTGAGCCCTGATCCACACTCCATCCTTACCTGGGAGTGGAATATCACACCTCTGGTTGAGGTGCAATACCCCTGTAGCAACCGAACCCTCGGGGCGCTACATATAGATTTACTTTTCTATAACCTGTATGCCCATAGTAGAGGTCTGATAACTCCCAGGGGGTGACAGATTCTCGTTAACATAAATGGGCAGAGCTCCACTACATTCACAGCTGTTAGAGGCAGATGATGGCTAAACATCACAGCCATCATCTGCCAAGAATGGACTGAGCTCTGCTCCTGAACCTTCCCCACTTATCAGCTGCCAATCAGCGCCATGCATGTATGGTGCTGGTCATTAACGGGTTAAACCATCACATGGTGACCTGCAGTGAGCAGTGACCCATGTAACATATAAGGACTAGCTTCCAATATTGTTTTGCCAAAAGATAAGAGAACTTCTACTACTACTTAAAAAACCCATCATCTCTCACATGTTCTTAACTCTGGTCCCACACAGAGCAGCTCCTACCTCCTCCTTTTACTGGCTGGTTCTACAGCCACGGGCCTATCAGAGAGCCACAGCCACAGTGCATGCTGGCGTCTCATCAGCATATATACAGTATATATATTCCATGTTATACATGAGAGATAGATCTATATGTATATGTAGCACCCTGAGGACTCGGCTGCTACAGGGGTATTGCACCTCACTCCAGAGGTGTGGTATTCCACTCCCGGGTAAGGATGGAGTGTGGGACTGAGCTCAGTAGGCTGCATGCACTACATACATCCCATTTCCGGGGGACAGAACAACGGTACTCCCACCAGTATATGTGCAGGTACGACAGCGTCTGTCCCTGGCTGGAGTGGGAGGGGGGTGGAACATCCCAGTAGTGTAGGGGCAGATAGGGGGAGTAGTCTGGGTAAAGCTAGGAGCCCATTGGGTGCTGGTCACCTGGGTTCACACATAGAGGGAGTATATAAGGTAGGCACCATCTTAGGACAGGGTCTTTGGTCAGAGAGCCTGAGGAGAAGCAGAGCAGAGGAGCTCAGCCAGGAGGGCTGACAGGGAGCTATGGCTCCGGCTGGGCCCAGCTCCAGAGCAAGGCCTGCAGAGAGAGGAGTAAGAAGGACCCAGAGAGAAAGACAGAGGGAACCCTAAGAACCCAGAATCAGACCAAAAAGGGTGAAGGGTTGGCGGACACGGGTACCGGAACCCGAACTGGTGGAGGCCACTTATCCTCAGCCAGGAACCGGAGGTCGTGGTCAAGATTTGCCACGACCCTCACCAAATCCACCAGAAAGGCACACCAAGCATAGGGTCAGGGAACCCAGAGGAGGTTTGACCACTAAGAGACCCGAGGGAGCCGGCCAAAGGTGGATCCCTGGTGGGAATGGCCAGAGACAGAGAGGGAGAAGGGAGCTCAGGACCACGCTCCAGAACTGCCTGGGGGTTAGCCGAGTCCAGGACCTGGTGGACGCAGCACGGCTCGGGTGGTCACTCAAGGCCAGAGTGACTGAGAGAACACTTGTGAGTAAAACCCCTGAAACTGCATCTCCTGACTCTGACTCTTCTTACTGCACCGTCACAACCCCCCTCATCTTCACCTGCTGCCCTGAGGCCATACCCCTCCCGTTGGGGGTTATACCACCACGCTGCACATCCTTATACACCTGGCCTCAGTGGACTGTTCTGCAGCGGCGGCTTCAAAGCCACACTCAACGGGTGGCGTAGTCGATCAAGTTAACATCTACTGCCATAGACTGCCACTTAGTTTGACACCCTGGGCACGGACCGGGTCACCGCCACAAGGACTACTACCCCTATCCAGATCCGGCTCCGGGTAAGCTCCCGCGTGCGCAACGCAGCGCGACACAGGCCCAGGGGCGCGTCAACTTTTGGCGTAGTCGGCAGGATTACGTGCCCACAACCACCGGGTACTGCGTGCCTGAAGAAAAGTTCGCATTTACCTCAAAAAGAAGTCTCCCGCCGGTTCCGGAGGGTCCCCGCCATCGGACGCCATCTCGGATCGGTTCCCGCCATTTGCCCGTCATCTGCAGTCTTTTCCCGCCATCTGCAGTGTTTCCCGCCACTGGGAAGCGATTCCCGCCATCTAAGAAGATTTCCCGCCCTGGCAGAGCGGACGCCATTATGGGCGTGCCAGAGGGTGGCAAGAGACCACCTCCCATCGTGGGCCAGGTCGAAGAATGGCGCCAAAAGCGGAGACCGCCCCCACCAGCAGAGACTGCAATGATTGAGATGTCCATCAGTGTGAGAGAACTGCCCCTGGAGCTGACAATCAACAAGTTGCCCCGGAACCACCCTGAATGGGGGCGGAGAGAGAACAAAAGAGAGAAGATGGGAGCAGCTTGGAGGAGTCTAGAGAGAACACACCCGGAGATGGAGGGAGAGTCAGGCAGCACCGACCCTGTGGTCAGGAGCCTGTTGCAGGCCGCCACTCCAGAAGGCCTGCTGGAGATTCTGGCGCAGCTCCCCGGAGATCGGGAGCGTGCACAGACCGCGCTGGAGGGCCTCGCACGGAAGATGGCCCGGGTACAGCAGGAAGCGCTGGCGGAGTGGAGCAAGGAGATGGCCCAGCCGGCTGGAACCCGCCAGCGAAGCACGCCACCCACGACAAGGAGCATGTCCGCCTCTGAGGAAGGTGCAGGAGGGACGACGGCCGGAGACGACGCCGCGGAGGTAGTTGAAGAAAAGGGAGCAGGTAATGGGGACGACAACACCCCGTGCCCGATGGTCGCAAGCCTGCCCCAGCTCCCCGTCGCAGAGCCCGAGACCCCACTCACCATTCACGTTGCTGCATCGTCACCGCTCCGAGCTAGGCCTCAAGCGGCAGGAGCCGCGGCCACGCCCCCTGCTACGTCATGCGCCTCGACTCAGAGCGCGGCCAAGCAAGAAGCGCCCCCGGCCTGGTCGCAAGGCCAAGTACCCCCGGGCGCCGCCGTCTTCACAGCGCCCTCTACCTCCATCATGCCACCGGTCTGGTCGCAAGGCCTGGTAGACCTGGGCGCCGCAGCCTTTAAAGCGCCCTTTGTATTCAGACTACCTTCGGCCTGGACGCAAGGCCAGGAGCCCCTGGGCGCCGCAAACACCACAGCGCCCTCTGCCTCCACAGCACCCCGTCTGGGCGAAGACCGCTCCGCACAAAACACCACCCAGGACGGGCTGCTCTTCGTGTGGCCACCTGAATATATTCATCCTCGATTCCGGAGGGAACGGCCTCTGGATGAGGCTCTAATTCCGGCTCCTGCGCCCGCCAAACTCGATCCGCTTCCGTTGGAGGACGCCCAATTTGAGTGGGACCCTACCGGTGAGGACCTGATGGGATTCACCGAGGAGACCCGGGCAGCCGCAGCCCAGCGTACGGAGTGCTGCCGGCATCAATTGGAGGTTTTTGCTAAGGAGCGACGAGAGAGGCGGGTCCGCGAGGAGCGGCTCCAAGTCCAGAGCGCCGAACAAAAGCGCCGGGCCCGCAGAAACCCCCGTACTGCCCACGGTCCCCGTGCCAGCGGGACTGTAATAAAATTCCAAATGGAGCACGGGTGGGGTTTTATACGGGACCACAGAACCCCCGGCGACGTCTTTGTCACCCGCAGAGACGTAGAAAGCCATCTGCCGGAGGGACACAGAGGTCGTGACCTTTACCTGGGAGATGAGGTCACCTTCACCCGGCACCAGTGTGCCAAAGGACCCTATGCCCTTCATGTACATCGCCTGACTGAGGAGGAGCTGCGGTATGAGGAGGAACAAGAGGACCCGGACGGGTCTGAAGATTACCCTCAGGCAGGAGCAGGAGGACGTCGCCACTGATGTACAGTAGGAGCACTGTAAATAGTTACCCGTGAAGGTACAATAACTGTTGCCAGTAAGATATAGTCCCTGTTGGGACCAGTGAACTGTTCCAGTGTGTCCCATCTCCCCACAGGCTGAGGACTGTGAGCAGCCATCCCTTTTCCCCACTGGCCGAGGACTGAGAGCGGCCATATCCCTTGTAAATAGTTGCGCTTCTTAAAGCGCCCCCTACTGGTTTTATAGAAGAACTGTTTTTGTGACTGTTGCACTTTTACCTGGTCACAAGTGCCCAGTGGCCAGAAGCTCAAGAATATTTATATGAAAGAAAAAGTTTATCTTGTTTAAATCTGATAATGTTATAGTGTTTTATACCTGTTGTGCATGTTTTTGCAAAAATTTTGTATGTTTTATTATGTTTTGCTCTTTTACAGCCCGAGGACGTGCTGTGATTTACCAGGGGGGAATGTAGCACCCTGAGGACTCGGCTGCTACAGGGGTATTGCACCTCACTGCAGAGGTGTGGTATTCCACTCCCGGGTAAGGATGGAGTGTGGGACTGAGCTCAGTAGGCTGCATGCACTACATACATCCCATTTCCGGGGGACAGAACAACGGTACTCCCACCAGTATATGTGCAGGTACGACAGCGTCTGTCCCTGGCTGGAGTGGGAGGGGGGTGGAACATCCCAGTAGTGTAGGGGCAGATAGGGGGAGTAGTCTGGGTAAAGCTAGGAGCCCATTGGGTGCTGGTCACCTGGGTTCACACATAGAGGGAGTATATAAGGTGGGCACCATCTTAGGACAGGGTCTTTGGTCAGAGAGCCTGAGGAGAAGCAGAGCAGAGGAGCTCAGCCAGGAGGGCTGACAGGGAGCTGTGGCTCCGGCTGGGCCCAGCTCCAGAGCAAGGCCTGCAGAGAGAGGAGTAAGAAGGACCCAGAGAGAAAGACAGAGGGAACCCTAAGAACCCAGAATCAGACCAAAAAGGGTGAAGGGTTGGCGGACACGGGTACCGGAACCCGAACTGGTGGAGGCCACTTATCCTCAGCCAGGAACCGGAGGTCGTGGTCAAGATTTGCCACGACCCTCACCAAATCCACCAGAAAGGCACACCAAGCATAGGGTCAGGGAACCCAGAGGAGGTTTGACCACTAAGAGACCCGAGGGAGCCGGCCAAAGGTGGATCCCTGGTGGGAATGGCCAGAGACAGAGAGGGAGAAGGGAGCTCAGGACCACGCTCCAGAACTGCCTGGGGGTTAGCCGAGTCCAGGACCTGGTGGACGCAGCACGGCTCGGGTGGTCACTCAAGGCCAGAGTGACTGAGAGAACACTTGTGAGTAAAACCCCTGAAACTGCATCTCCTGACTCTGACTCTTCTTACTGCACCGTCACAACCCCCCTCATCTTCACCTGCTGCCCTGAGGCCATACCCCTCCCGTTGGGGGTTATACCACCACGCTGCACATCCTTATACACCTGGCCTCAGTGGACTGTTCTGCAGCGGCGGCTTCAAAGCCGCACTCAACGGGTGGCGTAGTCGATCAAGTTAACATCTACTGCCATAGACTGCCACTTAGTTTGACACCCTGGGCACGGACCGGGTCACCGCCACAAGGACTACTACCCCTATCCAGATCCGGCTCCGGGTAAGCTCCCGCGTGCGCAACGCAGCGCGACACAGGCCCAGGGGCGCGTCATATACGTTATATTACACCCTATACATGACACACAGATAGATAGACCCAGACACACATAAATCTGTGTGTGCTGCCATGTACAGGGTGCAATATTATATACAAATATTACATTCCATCCTATACATGACACATGAAGACCACACATAATACATTACACATATAACACACATTATACTCCCCTATACAGTAGGCTTGTTCAGTTCTCCAGGAGAGCACTGGGTGATCGGCAGCAGCGGTGCCGGCGCCCCTCCCCCACTCTCTGGTGTAGACGGCCGTGTGAGAAGACAGAGAGCAGAGCATAGAGGGCGGGGAGAAGTCGCCCCCCGCTGTTACCTGCTGAAGCCCAGTGCGGCGAGGCCGCAACAATTTCAACTATGCAGCTGTTTCCCCGCAGCGCCCCCCTCTGGTGTCTTGTAAAGCCAGTCATGAACAGACTGCTCTCTGCAGTGCCGGCTATACGTCCTTTCTTCCTGGCTGTAGGACGCCGGCGATAAGCGGCGCTGAGTCATCATGGTGACGTCATCTGCCTGCGTCACAGTAGCATCTGCGGTCATATACACGACAGAGGTTCTAGAACCGGTCATTAGTCAGCTGGAGGTCCTCGGTGTCACTTCTTCAAGTCGGTGCTGACATCTCGCGGATTTGCAGATCTTTCTCAGCGCCGGTAACGCATTCACCAGAAGAGCGGAGCTCCGCCCCCACAGACTGACTCCGCCCCAGAGACTGACTCCGCGCCCGTCCTGCCCGTCACTGGATGTTGTCGCGATCTGCAGGACGCGCCCTCCGCGTCACCTGACCAGTTATTAGCCGCCTCAGCAGTTCAGTGGGAGAAGAGAGTGCACAGGTAGTACTGATAGTAATGATAGTGCTAGTAGGTATAATAGTAGTCACAGGTGGCTGTTCTGTAACCTGCCCGGAGGAGAAGCCACAGCATGGTGCGCAGCTAGTACTGATAGTAATGATAGAGCTAGTAGGTATAATAGTAGTCACAGGTGGCTGTTCTGTAACCTGCCCGGAGGAGAAGCCACAGCATGGTGCGCAGCTAGTACTGATAGTAATGATAGAGCTAGTAGGTATAATAGTAGTCACAGGTGGCTGTTCTGTAACCTGCCCGGAGGAGAAGCCACAGCATGGTGCGCAGCTAGTACTGATAGTAATGATAGAGCTAGTAGGTATAATAGTAGTCACAGGTGGCTATTCTGTAACCCGCCTGGAGTAGAAGCCACAGCATGGTGCGCAGCTAGTACTGATAGTAATGATAGAGCTAGTAGGTATAATAGTAGTCACAGGTGGTTATTCTGTAACCCGCCTGGAGGAGAAGCCACAGCATGGTGCGCAGCTAGTACTGATAGTAATGATAGAGCTAGTAGGTATAATAGTAGTCACAGGTGGCTATTCTGTAACCCGCCTGGAGGAGAAGCCACAGCATGGTGCGCAGCTACTACTGATAGTAATGATAGAGCTAGTAGGTATAATAGTAGTCACAGGTGGCTATTCTGTAACCCGTCTGCAGGAGAAGCCACAGCGTGGTGCGCAGCTAGTACTGATAGTAATGACAGTGCTAGTAGGTATAATAGTAGTCACAGGTGGCTGTTCTGTAACCTGCCTGGAGGAGAAGCCACAGCATGGTGCGCAGCTAGTACTGATAGTAATGATAGTGCTGGTAGGTATAATAGTAGTCACAGGTGGCTGTTCTGTAACCTGCCCGGAGGAGAAGCCACAGCATGGTGCGCAGCTAGTACTGATAGTAATGATAGTGCTGGTAGTTATAATAGTAGTCACAGGTGGCTGTTCTGTAACCTGCCCGGAGGAGAAGCCACAGCATGGTGCGCAGCTAGTACTGATAGTAATGATAGTGCTAGTAGGTATAATAGTAGTCACAGGTGGCTGTTCTGTAACCTGGCCGGAGGAGAAGCCACAGCATGGTGCGCAGCTAGTACTGATAGTAATGATAGTGCTAGTAGTTATAATAGTAGTCACAGGTGGCTGTTCTGTAACCCGCCCGGAGGAGAAGCCACAGCATGGTGCGCAGCTAGTACTGATAGTAATGATAGTGCTAGTAGGTATAATAGTAGTCACAGGTGGCTATTCTGTAACCTGCCCGGAGGAGAAGCCACAGCATGGTGCGCAGCTAGTACTGATAGTAATGATAGTGCTAGTAGGTATAATAGTAGTCACAGGTGGCTGTTCTGTAACCTGCCCGGAGGAGAAGCTACAGCATGGTGCGCAGCTAGTACTGATAGTAATGATAGTGCTAGTAGGTATAATACTAGTCACAGGTGGCTGTTCTGTAACCTGCCTGGAGGAGAAGCCACAGCATGGTGCGCAGCTAGTACTGATAGTAATGATAGTGCTAGTAGGTATAATACTAGTCACAGGTGGCTGTTCTGTAACCTGCCCGGAGGAGAAGCCACAGCATGGTGCGCAGCTAGTACTGATAGTAATGATAGTGCTAGTAGGTATAATATTAGTCACAGGTGGCTGTTCTGTAACCCGCCCGGAGGAGAAGCCACAGCATGGTGCGCAGCTAGTACTGATAGTAATGATAGTGCTAGTAGGTATAATAGTAGTCACAGGTGGCTGTTCTGTAACCTGCCCGGAGGAGAAGCCACAGCATGGTGCGCAGCTAGTACTGATAGTAATGATAGTGCTAGTAGGTATAATAGTAGTCACAGGTGGCTGTTCTGTAACCTGCCCGGAGGAGAAGCCACAGCATGGTGCGCAGCTAGTACTGATAGTAATGATAGTGCTAGTAGGTATAATAGTAGTCACAGGTGGCTATTCTGTAACCCGCCCGGAGGAGAAGCCACAGCATGGTGCGCAGCTAGTACTGATAGTAATGATAGTGCTAGTAGGTATAATAGTAGTCACAGGTGGCTATTCTGTAACCCGCCCGGAGGAGAAGCCACAGCATGGTGCGCAGCTAGTACTGATAGTAATGATAGTGCTAGTAGGTATAATACTAGTCACAGGTGGCTGTTCTGTAACCTGCCCGGAGGAGAAGCCACAGCGTGGTGCGCAGCTAGTACTGATAGTAATGATAGTGCTAGTAGGTATAATAGTAGTCACAGGTGGCTGTTCTGTAACCTGCCCGGAGGAGAAGCCACAGCATGGTGCGCAGCTAGTACTGATAGTAATGATAGTGCTAGTAGTTATAATAGTAGTCACAGGTGGCTGTTCTGTAACCCGCCCGGAGGAGAAGACACAGCATGGTGCGCAGCTAGTACTGATAGTAATGATAGTGCTAGTAGGTATAATAGTAGTCACAGGTGGCTGTTCTGTAACCTGCCCGGAGGAGAAGCCACAGCATGGTGCGCAGCTAGTACTGATAGTAATGATAGTGCTAGTAGGTATAATACTAGTCACAGGTGGCTGTTCTGTAACCTGCCCTGAGGAGAAGCCACAGCATGGTGCGCAGCTAGTACTGATAGTAATGATAGTGCTAGTAGGTATAATAGTAGTCACAGGTGGCTGTTCTGTAACCTGCCCGGAGGAGAAGCCACAGCATGGTGCGCAGCTAGTACTGATAGTAATGATAGTGCTAGTAGTTATAATAGTAGTCACAGGTGGCTGTTCTGTAGCCCGCCCGGAGGAGAAGCCACAGCATGGAGCGCAGCTAGTACTGATAGTAATGATAGTGCTAGTAGGTATAATAGTAGTCACAGGTGGCTATTCTGTAACCCGCCCGGAGGAGAAGCCACAGCATGGTGCGCAGCTAGTACTGATAGTAATGATAGTGCTAGTAGGTATAATAGTAGTCACAGGTGGCTATTCTGTAACCCGCCCGGAGGAGAAGCCACAGCATGGTGCGCAGCTAGTACTGATAGTAATGATAGTGCTAGTAGGTATAATAGGAGTCACAGGTGGCTATTCCGTAACCCGCCCGGAGGAGAAGCCACAGCATGGTGCGCAGCTAGTACTGATAGTAATGATAGTGCTAGTAGGTATAATAGTAGTCACAGGTGGCTATTCTGTAACCCGCCCGGAGGAGAAGCCACAGCATGGTGCGCAGCTAGTACTGATAGTAATGATAGTGCTAGTAGGTATAATAGTAGTCACAGGTGGCTATTCTGTAACCTGCCCGGAGGAGAAGCCACAGCATGGTGCGCAGCTAGTACTGATAGTAATGATAGTGCTAGTAGGTATAATAGTAGTCACAGGTGGCTGTTCTGTAACCTGGCCGGAGGAGAAGCCACAGCATGGTGCGCAGCTAGTACTGATAGTAATGATAGTGCTAGTAGTTATAATAGTAGTCACAGGTGGCTGTTCTGTAACCCGCCCGGAGGAGAAGCCACAGCATGGTGCGCAGCTAGTACTGATAGTAATGATAGTGCTAGTAGGTATAATAGTAGTCACAGGTGGCTATTCTGTTGACGCGCCCCTGGGCCTGTGTCGCGCAGTGCTGCGCACGCGGGAGCCTACCCGGAGCCGGATCAGTGGAGGGTTGTAGTCTCGTGGCGGTGACCCGGTCCGTGCCCAGGGAGTCAAACTAGACGGCAGTCTATTAGTAGTAAATAGTTGATGACTACGCCACCCGTTGAGAGCAGCCAGGGAGCTGCTGCTGCAGGGCAGACCGCTGAGGCCGGTGGTAGGATTGTGCAGCGTGATAGTATAACCCCCAACGGGAGGGGTATGGCCTCAGGGCAGCCGACGTGGATGATGGGGGTAGCAGGAACCACTCAGAGACGGTACGGTGTAGTTCAGGGTCTTTACTGGTAACAACGACAGACCCTCCCGGAGTACTTGCTAGCAAACGGGGCCTGGTCAGTCTTTGAGCAGATGGGATCTCCCCTGGCCAGGCGTAGTTGTAGGCCTCCCAAACTGACTGTACTCTTCTGGCTACCTTGCTAGAAGCTGATGTAAGTAACCCACGTCCCTGAGTGTACCGTGTGGTGCTCACCCGTATGGCCGGTGACTCGGGGCCTTCTAATAGCTTCCGCTCCACGATGGCGGTGCTGGTCCCACGCGTGTGACCGTGCCTTCGGGCTTCTGGGCCAGGGGACCTGAAATCCCCTGCCTGACGGATTCTGCTGCTGGGTAGGAGTTAGTCCCCACAGCCTCGGACTCCGGGTCCGGTAAAGAATCTTCTTAGTCAGGGCAAGCTCTGCAGCTGCCAGCCCCTGACTCCTTGTAAGCCTGCTGTTTCCTATGCTGCTTCTTGTCTCCACTCTCCTTGTCTGACTCACTCTGCCTCAGCCCCGGGTTTATACAGGGGAAGTTCTTCCCCTCCCAAGACTGGGCAGGAGGTGTGGCATGCACAGGATCCCTGACCAAAGGACCTCCCACCTGCTCTCAGACATAATATCTCTATCACTGTGGCAACCAGACCCCTGGGGTGTCACATTCCCCCCTAGTGAAATTTAGTACTCCGGGACTAAACACATTTAGAAAAACATAACAAAGCATAACAATAACAACACAATAAGAAAAACACATAAGATGGTTGCGGCGTGTCCGCAACCGGGTGCAGTCTTTGAAGAAAAGCAAAGGTGTCCATTTCACCAACACAGGGAGACGTAACCAGGTAGGGGTCTGTCCTACCCCGAGTCCTTAACAGTCTCTAGTCCATCCTGGGTTACGCTCCAACTATATACAAGGATTCCCGGTAAATCCACCAAGGTTTCCTAAAAATAACTAGAAACACAAAATTATACACAAGCAACAAGACACAGAAAAACATAAATAAAACAATTTATACACTTTAAATTCTCCAGCGTGCGGGTAACTGGCCTCTAGTGGCCCGAGTGGACCTACGGAGCTGACTGTCTGGCCCTGAACTACAGGGTGTAGGAGCTGTCAAGGGTAAACTGGGCAGCTGTCTACCGGCTCTTTGTCTCACTAGGGGTACGGCAGGCTCACTATAAGCAGAGGGTTGATTCTCCTGTTCTGCTTGTGTGGAGTCTTCTGCCTCCTGGACCGGCTGTTCTTCCAGCTCTACCCGTTGCTCCGTAGGTTCTTGGGATGATGGTTGGAGGAAGGTGAGTACGGGTACCACAACTGCACCATTGACTTGAGTCCAAGACTGAGGGAAGTCCCCGAGCACGGTACTAACCATATCTTCCCTTTCTTCCACGGGTCGATGGTCTTCGTGTTCCTCTTCAGGGTTCCTCAGTTGTTCGGGACACTTCTTCAGGTGGTCCCGGGATACAATGGCTGTGGTTTCCCCTCCGTCTTTACTGATGGTACAGACCTTCGGGTTCTCGTGGCTTGAGGGCAGTACGGTGTACGGGTCCTCCTCCCACTGGTCATCCAACTTGTGGAGCCGTCTTTTCCTCTTCAAGACCTGCTCTCCGGGTACCAGGGGAACAGCGGGAGCATACTGGTTGTAAGTCTTCTCTTGTCTTTCCCTAGCCTGACAGAGACTTCGCTCCACGCTCTCTTGTACTCTCCGGTACTGCTGCTGCCTCTCTGTGTCCCAGTCTGTTTCTGGTGAAGTGTCCTCAGGTGTCAGGACTCCCATTTCCAGGTCAACAGGTAACTTACCAGGTCTCGCCCTCATTAGGTAAGCCGGGGTACAGTTGGTGGAACCTACCGGGATGTGGTTGTATAGGTCCACCAGATCGGGCAACTTCTCAGGCCACAGACTGCGTTCTTCCAGGGGCAATGTTTTTAGGAGATCCATTACCACCTGGTTCATTTTTTCACAAAGTCCATTAGTTTGCGGATGGTAGGGTGTCGTCCTTATCTTCCGGCAGCCATACAGATTGCAGAATTCCTGGAAGACCTCCGCTTCAAAGGCAGGTCCCTGGTCCGTCAGCACTTGGTCCGGGTACCCGTGTGGACGGCAGAAGTGCTGCTGGAAGGCTCTAGCTGCTGTTTGAGCCGTTAAGTCCTTGACGGGGACGACAACCAAGAACCGGGAGTAATGATCCACGATGGTTAACGCGTAGACGTAGCCACTTCTGCTTGGGGTCAGTTTTACATGATCCAAGGCTACCAGTTCCAACGGTTGCCGGGTGACGATGGACTGCAGGGGAGTCTTCTGGCTGACCCGGTCCTTCCTTCTCAGATTGCACGGGCCACAGTCTCTGCACCACTTCTCGATGGTTCCCCTCATGCCTACCCAGTGGAACCGCTCGCGCAGCAGGAACTCCAGCTTTTTCCACCCGAAGTGTCCAGCTCCGTCGTGGTATGCCTCCATCACCATGGCTGCGTCTCTTCGTGGCACCACTACTTGCCAGAGTAGTTCATGCGTCCGGGAGTTGACCATTCTGCGGCACAACTTCCCCTTGTAAAGGAATAGTCGACTCTTCTCCGCCCATAGTTGTTTGGCTTCCTCCGGAGCGTCTGGTTCAAGGCGAGCCTCCGGCCGAATCAGCATCTCCTTCACCAGTCGGACGGCAGGGTCGCTGTCTTGCGTTTCCGCCCAGTTGTAGTGGGGTAAGGGGTTCAACGTAGCAGCCTGCTTACCCCTTACCCGGTGGGAATACTGGATAGTCCCATGACGGTGGAACGCAGGGAGTTCAACTTCTTCCAGTCCCTCCGGATCTTCTCCTTCGTCCGGCAGGTTGGGCATCCTGGACAGGGCATCCGCGTTAGTATTGGAGCGTCCTGCCCGGTATTTGATTGTGAACTCGTAGTTGGACAGACGGGCCATCCACCTCTGCTCCAGGGCACCGAGTCTTGCCGTGTCCAGGTGTATCAACGGGTTGTTATCCGTGTATACGGTGAACCGGGAAGAAGCGAGGTAATGCCTAAAGCGCTCGGTGACTGCCCATACCACGGCCAGGAACTCTAGCTTAAATGAGCTGTAATTCTCGGGGTTCCTTTCGGTGGGTCGCAGTTTTCGGCTGGCATAGGAGATCACTCGTTCTCTCCCCTGCTGAATCTGGGATAGTACGGCTCCTAGCCCGATGTTACTGGCGTCGGTGTAGAGGATGAAGGGCTGGCTATAGTCTGGGTACGCCAAGATTTCATCCCCCGTGAGGGCCATCTTCAGCTGGCGGAAGGACTCTTCTTCTAGCTCTTCCCATTTGAAGGGCGGCTTCTGGTTCTTGGCCTTCCGGGACTGGCCTATCAGGAGGTCCTGCATAGGCGCTGCCTTTTTGGTGAAACCGGGAATAAACCTTCGGTAGTAGCCTACCAACCCTAGGAACTGCCGCACTTCTTTTACGCTGGAGGGGCTTGGCCATCCCTTAATTGCGGTGATCTTATCGGGGTCGGGAGCCACTCCGTCAGCGCTCACCACGTGTCCCAGGTATTGCACCTTTGGTTTCAGGAGGTGACACTTGGAGGGTTTCACCTTTAGGCCGTAACTCGCCAGAGCTTCGAACACCTCCGCCAGGTGTTTCAGGTGGTCCTCATAAGTTTTGGAGTATACGATGACATCGTCCAGGTACAACAGGACCGTCTCGAAGTTTCTGTGGCCCAGACAGCACTCCATTAATCGTTGGAAGGTTCCTGGGGCGTTGCAGAGTCCGAACGGCATGCAGGTGAACTCGCTAAGTCCCATCGGGGTGGTGAATGCGGTCTTCTCCCGGTCCGCCTCTGCTACAGGAACCTGCCAGTACCCGCTAGTGAGATCCAAGGTAGAGAAGAAGTTAGCAGATCTTAAAGCAGCCAATGACTCCTCTATCCTTGGTAAGGGGTATGCATCCTTGTGTGTGATACGGTTGATTTTCCGGTAATCTACACACATCCTCATGGTGTTGTCTTTCTTTTTGACTAAAACTAGTGGGGCTGCCCAGGGGCTACAGCTATCCCGGATTACCCCAGCCTCCTTCATGTCTCTAAGCATCCCCTTGGCGTGTTGGTAATGTGCAGGGGGTACGGGTCGATACCTCTCTTTTATGGGAGGATGATCTCCCGTGGGGATGCGGTGTTCTACCCCCTTGACTCGCCCGAAGTCTAACGGGTGTTTACTAAACACTCTCTCATACTCTTGAACCACCCGATAGACTCCTTGTTTCTGATGTGAGGGAGTGGAATCAGTACCCAAATGTAGTTGCTGACACCAGTCCTCCATGTCTTTCTTAGAGCCGTTACCTTCCTCCGGGTGAGATGGAGGCAAGGGTTCCACAGATTGTATAGAATTTTGATTAGTGGTATATAATTTGGCTAGCGTGGCATACCGGGGCAGGTACACTTCCCTCTCCCCGATATTTATTATGCGAATGGGCACCCTCCCATGGCGTACATTGACCACCCCCCGTGCTGTCAAAATGGTGGGCCTACTGTCTGAGTAAACTGGTTCTACCATTGCCTGGTAATCTCTTCCTCTCAGACCAATAGCTGCCCGGCACCAAATCATCATTTCACTTTTTGGGGGCATGGCAATAGGAAAAGGGTCACACATTCTTACGCTACCAATCTCACCGCCGGAGAGTTCCACTTGTTGCCGTTGCATCAGTGCCCGGATCTCTTTCTGGAGCACCCGCTGCTCGCCGGAGCTGGCGTTCTTGGCAACCTGCTGTAAAAGGAAAATCACCTCTGCAAGACAATTTTCAATTACGTTAGTTCCTAGAGTTATTTTTGGGTGACTCTCATGTTTATCAATATCTACAATGATCAGTCCCTGTGCGGCCAGTTCGACTCTACCGATTTTGAGGGCCACCTCCTTAAATCCGATCTGTGGCACGGGCTGGCCATTGCTGGCGATGATACTCAAGTCGTCGTCAGGGTAGTGGGTAATATCCGAGTCATTCCAGTACTGCTTGAAGAGCACGTACGGGATGGTGGTGACCTGTGACCCGGTATCCAGTAGGGCACTCATGGGAATGCCATCCAGTACCACAGGCAAGACTGGACGTCCTCCCACATATCTGTCGCGCCAGTTCGATGGGCCTGGTGATCTTTTTCCTGGGGGTTGGCCCTCTACCCCAGGTTGTGCCCGTTTAAAGAACAGTACCTTTCCATATGTCCGGGTTGATTGCAGCGGCGGCAGATGGGTCGTCCGTCCTCGCTGTATCGGTCACTGGGTCTTCCTCTGGCCGGTGGGGTCCTCCTTGGTCGACGCCACGGGATGTCCTCCGGTCCGGATGCCAGCTGGATCTTCCCTGGGGTGGAAACCTGTAAAGACTGCACAGTTCGGGTTAGCGCAGCAACGCTCTTAGCTAGCTCTTGGACCTGATGGTGTAGGTCTGGAGCCGGGTCATTGTCCAAAGCCTGCGCATCAGCTCCCACAGGCCCTGCTGACAAGGGCGCCGCCTCCTGGTAGTAAGTGGTAGTGGGGCGTCTGTGGGTCACAACGCCACCTGGTGCCGGTTCTCGGAGCACCCGGATGGCTCTGTCCTTGAACTGTGCAAAGTCCAGATGGGGATCCTGTAAGGCCATTGCCCGCAACTGGGTTCGGTGGGCATTGCAATATAAACCCTCTGTAAATTGTTCAGTCAACAGCCTGTCCTCGTTTCCCACCCCATCAGGGTCGGTCTGCTTTATGGCCCTCAGGGTCTCTTGTAGGTTTAGTGCATAGTCCCTTATACTCTCATGCGCTCGCTGCTTGCACCCGTAGAATCTAAGCTTAATCTCGGCTGAGGTGCGGGTATCAAAGGTGTCCTTCAGCCGGGTTAGTATCCCTGCGACAGTCTTCCTCCCAGGTGACCAGGATTTTACTTCCCTTTTGGCTGCCCCGGTTAGTTGGGCCACCAGGATGCTCACTTTTTGCTCTTCTGTGAGGGGGTACACCTGGAAGAGGCTATCCAGCTTTTCTCTAAAGTCATGCAGGGTATGTGACTCCCCTGAGTACTGGGGTAGCCAAGCTGCTCCCGGGATATAGGGCATGGTGAAGGGCATAACTGCAGCAGCGGTAGCGCTGGCGGGGGTTGGGGCAGTGAAGCTCTCCTCCGTATCCGACATCTTCCTCCCCCCTAGTGGACCGTGGCCTACCTTGCGATGATCCTCTTCCATAGGCCGCGGCTCCGCAGTGGATCGTCAGGGTTGAGGACCTTCCGTCGCGCTCCTGTGACGTCGGCGTCTGCTGGGCTCCTTCCAGGACCTTACGCAACGTCCGGACGTGAGGCGGGGCTTCAGTTCTCGCGCGCTTTCGGAGTCCACGCCCCTCTTCTTCCCGCGCGGCGTCCTCAAGATGGCGTCCAATGGCGGGAAAACTCCACGGATGGCGGGAAGAAGGTCAAAGATGGCGCCGGATGGCGGGAAAACTTCGCGGATGGCGGGAAGAAGGTAGAAGATGGCGCCGGATGGCGGGAAACCTTCACCACTGGTAAGTTTGAACAGTCTTTGCTTTTCAGGCACGCAGTACCCGGTGGTTGCGGGCACGAAATCCTGCCGACTACGCCAAAGTTGACGCGCCCCTGGGCCTGTGTCGCGCAGTGCTGCGCACGCGGGAGCCTGCCCGGAGCCGGATCAGTGGAGGGTTGTAGTCTCGTGGCGGTGACCCGGTCCGTGCCCAGGGAGTCAAACTAGACGGCAGTCTATTAGTAGTAAATAGTTGATGACTACGCCACCCGTTGAGAGCAGCCAGGGAGCTGCTGCTGCAGGGCAGACCGCTGAGGCCGGTGGTAGGATTGTGCAGCGTGATAGTATAACCCCCAACGGGAGGGGTATGGCCTCAGGGCAGCCGACGTGGATGATGGGGGTAGCAGGAACCACTCAGAGACGGTACGGTGTAGTTCAGGGTCTTTACTGGTAACAACGACAGACCCTCCCGGAGTACTTGCTAGCAAACGGGGCCTGGTCAGTCTTTGAGCAGATGGGATCTCCCCTGGCCAGGCGTAGTTGTAGGCCTCCCAAACTGACTGTACTCTTCTGGCTACCTTGCTAGAAGCTGATGTAAGTAACCCACGTCCCTGAGTGTACCGTGTGGTGCTCACCCGTATGGCCGGTGACTCGGGGCCTTCTAATGGCTTCCGCTCCACGATGGCGGTGCTGGTCCCACGCGTGTGACCGTGCCTTCGGGCTTCTGGGCCAGGGGACCTGAAATCCCCTGCCTGACGGATTCTGCTGCTGGGTAGGAGTTAGTCCCCACAGTCTCGGACTCCGGGTCCGGTAAAGAATCTTCTTAGTCAGGGCAAGCTCTGCAGCTGCCAGCCCCTGACTCCTTGTAAGCCTGCTGTTTCCTATGCTGCTTCTTGTCTCCACTCTCCTTGTCTGACTCACTCTGCCTCAGCCCCGGGTTTATACAGGGGAAGTTCTTCCCCTCCCAAGGCTGGGCAGGAGGTGTGGCATGCACAGGATCCCTGACCAAAGGACCTCCCACCTGCTCTCAGACATAATATCTCTATCACTGTGGCAACCAGACCCCTGGGGTGTCACACTGTAACCTGCCCGGAGGAGAAGCCACAGCATGGTGCGCAGCTAGTACTGATAGTAATGATAGTGCTAGTAGGTATAATAGTAGTCACAGGTGGCTGTTCTGTAACCTGCCCGGAGGAGAAGCTACAGCATGGTGCGCAGCTAGTACTGATAGTAATGATAGTGCTAGTAGGTATAATACTAGTCACAGGTGGCTGTTCTGTAACCTGCCTGGAGGAGAAGCCACAGCATGGTGCGCAGCTAGTACTGATAGTAATGATAGTGCTAGTAGTTATAATAGTAGTCACAGGTGGCTGTTCTGTAACCCGCCCGGAGGAGAAGACACAGCATGGTGCGCAGCTAGTACTGATAGTAATGATAGTGCTAGTAGGTATAATAGTAGTCACAGGTGGCTATTCTGTAACCTGCCCGGAGGAGAAGCCACAGCATGGTGCGCAGCTAGTACTGATAGTAATTATAGTGCTAGTAGGTATAATAGTAGTCGCAGGTGGCTGTTCTGTAACCCGCTGGGAGGAGAAGCCACAGCATGGTGCGCAGCTAGTACTGATAGTAATGATAGTGCTAGTAGGTATAATAGTAGTCACAGGTAGCTATTCTGTAACCTGCCCGGAGGAGAAGCCACAGCATGGTGCGCAGCTAGTACTGATAGTAATGATAGTGCTAGTAGGTATAATAGTAGTCACAGGTGGCTGTTCTGTAACCTGGCCGGAGGAGAAGCCACAGCATGGTGCGCAGCTAGTACTGATAGTAATGATAGTGCTAGTAGTTATAATAGTAGTCACAGGTGGCTGTTCTGTAACCCGCCCGGAGGAGAAGCCACAGCATGGTGCGCAGCTAGTACTGATAGTAATGATAGTGCTAGTAGGTATAATAGTAGTCACAGGTGGCTATTCTGTAACCTGCCCGGAGGAGAAGCCACAGCATGGTGCGCAGCTAGTACTGATAGTAATGATAGTGCTAGTAGGTATAATAGTAGTCACAGGTGGCTGTTCTGTAACGTGCCCGGAGGAGAAGCTACAGCATGGTGCGCAGCTAGTACTGATAGTAATGATAGTGCTAGTAGGTATAATACTAGTCACAGGTGGCTGTTCTGTAACCTGCCTGGAGGAGAAGCCACAGCATGGTGCGCAGCTAGTACTGATAGTAATGATAGTGCTAGTAGGTATAATACTAGTCACAGGTGGCTGTTCTGTAACTTGCCTGGAGGAGAAGCCACAGCAAGGTGCGTAGCTAGTACTGATAGTAATGATAGTGCTAGTAGGTATAATACTAGTCACAGGTGGCTGTTCTGTAACCTGCCCGGAGGAGAAGCCATAGCATGGTGCGCAGCTAGTACTGATAGTAATGATAGTGCTAGTAGGCATAATAGTAGTCACAGGTGGCTGTTCTGTAACCTGCCCGGAGGAGAAGCCATAGCATGGTGCGCAGCTAGTACTGATAGTAATGATAGTGCTAGTAGTTATAATAGTAGTCACAGGTGGCTGTTCTGTAACCCGTCCGGAGGAGAAGCCACAGGATGGTGCGCAGCTAGTACTGATAGTAATGATAGTGCTAGTAGGTATAATACTAGTCACAGGTGGCTGTTCTGTAACTTGCCTGGAGGAGAAGCCACAGCAAGGTGCGTAGCTAGTACTGATAGTAATGATAGTGCTAGTAGGTATAATACTAGTCACAGGTGGCTGTTCTGTAACTTGCCTGGAGGAGAAGCCACAGCAAGGTGCGTAGCTAGTACTGATAGTAATGATAGTGCTAGTAGGTATAATACTAGTCACAGGTGGCTGTTCTGTAACCTGCCCGGAGGAGAAGCCACAGCATGGTGCGCAGCTAGTACTGATAGTAATGATAGTGCTAGTAGGTATAATAGTAGTCACAGGTGGCTGTTCTGTAACGTGCCCGGAGGAGAAGCTACAGCATGGTGCGCAGCTAGTACTGATAGTAATGATAGTGCTAGTAGGTATAATACTAGTCACAGGTGGCTGTTCTGTAACCTGCCTGGAGGAGAAGCCACAGCATGGTGCGCAGCTAGTACTGATAGTAATGATAGTGCTAGTAGGTATAATACTAGTCACAGGTGGCTGTTCTGTAACTTGCCTGGAGGAGAAGCCACAGCAAGGTGCGTAGCTAGTACTGATAGTAATGATAGTGCTAGTAGGTATAATACTAGTCACAGGTGGCTGTTCTGTAACCTGCCCGGAGGAGAAGCCATAGCATGGTGCGCAGCTAGTACTGATAGTAATGATAGTGCTAGTAGGCATAATAGTAGTCACAGGTGGCTGTTCTGTAACCTGCCCGGAGGAGAAGCCATAGCATGGTGCGCAGCTAGTACTGATAGTAATGATAGTGCTAGTAGTTATAATAGTAGTCACAGGTGGCTGTTCTGTAACCCGTCCGGAGGAGAAGCCACAGGATGGTGCGCAGCTAGTACTGATAGTAATGATAGTGCTAGTAGGTATAATACTAGTCACAGGTGGCTGTTCTGTAACTTGCCTGGAGGAGAAGCCACAGCAAGGTGCGTAGCTAGTACTGATAGTAATGATAGTGCTAGTAGGTATAATACTAGTCACAGGTGGCTGTTCTGTAACTTGCCTGGAGGAGAAGCCACAGCAAGGTGCGTAGCTAGTACTGATAGTAATGATAGTGCTAGTAGGTATAATACTAGTCACAGGTGGCTGTTCTGTAACCTGCCCGGAGGAGAAGCCACAGCATGGTGCGCAGCTAGTACTGATAGTAATGATAGTGCTAGTAGGTATAATAGTAGTCACAGGTGGCTGTTCTGTAACGTGCCCGGAGGAGAAGCTACAGCATGGTGCGCAGCTAGTACTGATAGTAATGATAGTGCTAGTAGGTATAATACTAGTCACAGGTGGCTGTTCTGTAACCTGCCTGGAGGAGAAGCCACAGCATGGTGCGCAGCTAGTACTGATAGTAATGATAGTGCTAGTAGGTATAATACTAGTCACAGGTGGCTGTTCTGTAACTTGCCTGGAGGAGAAGCCACAGCAAGGTGCGTAGCTAGTACTGATAGTAATGATAGTGCTAGTAGGTATAATACTAGTCACAGGTGGCTGTTCTGTAACCTGCCCGGAGGAGAAGCCATAGCATGGTGCGCAGCTAGTACTGATAGTAATGATAGTGCTAGTAGGCATAATAGTAGTCACAGGTGGCTGTTCTGTAACCTGCCCGGAGGAGAAGCCATAGCATGGTGCGCAGCTAGTACTGATAGTAATGATAGTGCTAGTAGTTATAATAGTAGTCACAGGTGGCTGTTCTGTAACCCGTCCGGAGGAGAAGCCACAGGATGGTGCGCAGCTAGTACTGATAGTAATGATAGTGCTAGTAGGTATAATACTAGTCACAGGTGGCTGTTCTGTAACTTGCCTGGAGGAGAAGCCACAGCAAGGTGCGTAGCTAGTACTGATAGTAATGATAGTGCTAGTAGGTATAATACTAGTCACAGGTGGCTGTTCTGTAACTTGCCTGGAGGAGAAGCCACAGCAAGGTGCGTAGCTAGTACTGATAGTAATGATAGTGCTAGTAGGTATAATACTAGTCACAGGTGGCTGTTCTGTAACCTGCCCGGAGGAGAAGCCACAGCAAGGTGCGTAGCTAGTACTGATAGTAATGATAGTGCTAGTAGGTATAATACTAGTCACAGGTGGCTGTTCTGTAACCTGCCCGGAGGAGAAGCCATAGCATGGTGCGCAGCTAGTACTGATAGTAATGATAGTGCTAGTAGTTATAATAGTAGTCACAGGTGGCTGTTCTGTAACCCGTCCGGAGGAGAAGCCACAGGATGGTGCGCAGCTAGTACTGATAGTAATGATAGTTCTAGTCGGTATAACAGTAGTCACAGGTGGCTATTCTGTAACCTGCCCGGAGGAGAAGCCACAGCATGTTGCGCAGCTAGTACTGATAGTAATGATAATGCTAGTAGGTATAATAGTAGTCACAGGTGGCTGTTCTGTATCCTGCCCGGAGGAGAAGCCACAGCATGGTGCGCAGCTAGTACTGATAGTAATGATCGTGCTAGTAGGTATAATAGTAGTCACAGGTGGCTGTTCTGTAACCCGCCCGGAGGAGAAGCCACAGCATGGTGCGCAGCTAGTACTGATAGTAATGATAGTGCTAGTAGGTATAATAGTAGTCGCAGGTGGCTGTTCTGTAACCCGCTGGGAGGAGAAGCCACAGAATGGTGCGCAGCTAGTACTGATAGTAATGATAGTGCTAGTAGGTATAATAGTAGTCACAGGTGGCTGTTCTGTAACCTGCCCGGAGGAGAAGCCACAGCATGGTGCGCAGCTAATACTGATAGTAATGATAGTGCTAGTAGTTATAATAGTAGTCACAGTTGGCTGTTCTGTAACCCGCCCGGAGGAGAAGCCACAGCATGGTGCGCAGCTAGTAGTGATAGTAATGACAGTGCTAGTAGGTATAATAGTAGTCACAGGTGGCTGTTCTGTAACCTACCTGGAGGAGAAGCCACAGCATGGTGCGCAGCTAGTACTGATAGTAATGATAGTGCTAGTAGGTATAATAGTAGTCACAGATGGCTGTACTGTAACCTGCCCGGAGGAGAAGCCACAGCATGGTGCGCAGCTAGTACTGATAGTAATGATAGTGTTAGTAGGTATATTAGTAGTCACAGGTGGCTGTTCTGTAACCTGCCCGGAGGAGAAGCCACGGCATGGTGCGCAGCTAGTACTGATAGTAATGATAGTGCTAGTAGGTATAATACTAGTCACAGGTGGCTGTTCTGTAACCCGCCCGGAGGAGAAGCCACGGCATGGTGCGCAGCTAGTACTGATAGTAATAATAGTGCTAGTAGGTATAATAGTAGTCACAGGTGGCTGTTCTGTAACCCGCCCAGAGGAGAGGCCACAGCATGGTGCGCAGCTAGTACTGATAGTAATGATAGTGCTAGTAGGTATATTAGTTGTCACAGGTGGCTGTTCTGTAACCTGCCCGGAGGAAAAGCCACAGCATGGTGCGCAGCTAGTACTGATAGTAATGATAGTGCTAGTAGGTATAATAGTAGTCACAGGTGGCTGTTCTGTAACCTGCCCGGAGGAGAAGCCACGGCATGGTGCGCAGCTAGTACTGATAGTAATGATAGTGCTAGTAGGTATGATACTAGTCACAGGTGGCTGTTCTGTAACCTGCCCGGAGGAGAAGCCACAGCATGGTGCGCAGCTAGTACTGATAGTAATGATAGTGCTAGTAGGTATAATAGTAGTCACGGGTGGCTGTTCTGTATCCTGCCCGGAGGAGAAGCCACAGCATGGTGCGCAGCTAGTACTGATAGTAATGATAGTGCTAGTAGGTATATTAGTAGTCACAGGTGGCTGTTCTGTAACCCGCCCGGAGGAGAAGCCACAGCATGGTGCGCAGTTAGTACTGATACTAATGATAGTGCTAGTAGGTATAATAGCAGTCACAGGTGGCTGTTCTGTAAGCTGCCCGGAGGAGAAGCCACAGCATGGTGCGCAGCTAGTACTGATAGTAATGATAGTGCTAGTAGTTATAATAGTAGTCACAGGTGGCTGTTCTGTAACCCACCCGGAGGAGAAGCCACAGCATGGTGCGCAGCTAGTACTGATAGTAATGATAGTGCTAGTAGGTATAATAGTAGTCACAGGTGGCTGTTCTGTAACCTGCCCGGAGGAGAAGCCACAGCATGGTGCGCAGCTAGTACTGATAGTAATGATAGTGCTAGTAGGTATAATAGTAGTCACAGATGGCTGTTTTGTAACCTGCCCGGAGGAGAAGCCACAGCATGGTGCGCAGCTAGTACTGATAGTAATGATAGTGTTAGTAGGTATATTAGTAGTCACAGGTGGCTGTTCTGTAACCTGCCCGGAGGAGAAGCCACGGCATGGTGCGCAGCTAGTACTGATAGTAATGATAGTGCTAGTAGGTATAATAGTAGTCACAGGTGGCTGTTCTGCAACCTGCCCGGAGGAGAAGCCACAGCATGGTGCGCAGCTAGTACTGATAGTAATGATAGTGCTAGTAGGTATAATAGTAGTCACAGGTGGCTGTTCTGTAACCCGCCCGGAGGAGAAGCCACGGCATGGTGCGCAGCTAGTACTGATAGTAATGATAGTGCTAGTAGGTATAATACTAGTCACAGGTGGCTGTTCTGTAACCTGCCCGGAGGAGAAGCCACAGCATGGTGCGCAGCTAGTACTGATAGTAATGATAGTGCTAGTAGGTATAATAGTAGTCACAGGTGGCTGTTCTGTAACCTGCCCGGAGGAGAAGCCACGGCATGGTGCGCAGCTAGTACTGATAGTAATGATAGTGCTAGTAGGTATAATACTAGTCACAGGTGGCTGTTCTGTAACCTGCCCGGAGGAGAAGCCACAGCATGGTGCGCAGCTAGTACTGATAGTAATGATAGTGCTAGTAGGTATAATAGTAGTCACAGATGGCTGTTCTGTAACCTGCCCGGAGGAGAAGCCACAGCATGGTGCGCAGCTAGTACTGATAGTAATGATAGTGTTAGTAGGTATAATAGTAGTCACAGGTGGCTGTTCTGTAACCCGCCCGGAGGAGAAGCCACGGCATGGTGCGCAGCTAGTACTGATAGTAATGATAGTGCTAGTAGGTATAATAGTAGTCACAGGTGGCTGTTCTGTAACCCGCCCGGAGGAGAGGCCACAGCATGGTGCGCAGCTAGTACTGATAGTAATGATAGTGCTAGTAGTTATAATAGTAGTCACAGGTGGCTGTTCTGTAACCCGTCCGGAGGAGAAGCCACAGGATGGTGCGCAGCTAGTACTGATAGTAATGATAGTGCTAGTAGGTATAATAGTAGTCACAGGTGGCTATTCTGTAACCTGCCCGGAGGAGAAGCCACAGCATGGTGCGCAGCTAGTACTGATAGTAATGATAGTGTTAGTAGGTATATTAGTAGTCACAGGTGGCTGTTCTGTAACCAGCCCGGAGGAGAAGCCTCGGCATGGTGCGCAGCTAGTTCTGATAGTAATGATAGTGCTAGTAGGTATAATACTAGTCACAGGTGGCTGTTCTGTAACCTACCCGGAGGAGAAGCCACAGAATGGTGCGCAGCTAGTACTGATAGTAATGATAGTGCTAGTAGTTATAATAGTAGTCACAGGTGGCTGTTCTGTAACCTGCCCGGAGGAGAAGCCACAGCATGGTGCGCAGCTAGTACTGATAGTAATGATAGTGCTAGTAGGTATAATACTAGTCACAGGTGGCTGTTCTGTAACCTGCCCGGAGGAGAAGCCACAGCATGGTGCGCAGCTAGTACTGATAGTAATGATAGTGCTAGTAGGTATAATAGTAGTCACAGGTGGCTGTTCTGTAACCCGCCCGAAGGAGAAGCCACAGCATGGTGCGCAGCTAGTACTGATAGTAATGATAGTGCTAGTAGGTATAATAGTAGTCACAGGTGGCTGTTCTGTAACCTGCCCGGAGGAGAAGCCACAGCATGGTGCGCAGCTAGTACTGATAGTAATGATAGTGCTAGTAGGTATAATAGTAGTCACAGGTGGCTGTTCTGTAACCTGCCCGGAGGAGAAGCCACAGCATGGTGCGCAGCTAGTACTGATAGTAATGATAGTGCTAGTAGGTATAATATTAGTCACAGGTGGCTATTCTGTAACCCGCCCGGAGGAGAAGCCACAGCATGGTGCGCAGCTAGTACTGATAGTAATGATAGTGCTAGTAGGTATAATAGTAGTCACAGTTGGCTGTTCTGTAACCCGCCCGGAGGAGAAGCCACAGCATGGTGCGCAGCTAGTAGTGATAGTAATGACAGTGCTAGTAGGTATAATAGTAGTCACAGGTGGCTGTTCTGTAACCTACCTGGAGGAGAAGCCACAGCATGGTGCGCAGCTAGTACTGATAGTAATGATAGTGCTAGTAGGTATAATAGTAGTCACAGATGGCTGTACTGTAACCTGCCCGGAGGAGAAGCCACAGCATGGTGCGCAGCTAGTACTGATAGTAATGATAGTGTTAGTAGGTATATTAGTAGTCACAGGTGGCTGTTCTGTAACCTGCCCGGAGGAGAAGCCACGGCATGGTGCGCAGCTAGTACTGATAGTAATGATAGTGCTAGTAGGTATAATACTAGTCACAGGTGGCTGTTCTGTAACCCGCCCGGAGGAGAAGCCACGGCATGGTGCGCAGCTAGTACTGATAGTAATAATAGTGCTAGTAGGTATAATAGTAGTCACAGGTGGCTGTTCTGTAACCCGCCCAGAGGAGAGGCCACAGCATGGTGCGCAGCTAGTACTGATAGTAATGATAGTGCTAGTAGGTATATTAGTTGTCACAGGTGGCTGTTCTGTAACCTGCCCGGAGGAAAAGCCACAGCATGGTGCGCAGCTAGTACTGATAGTAATGATAGTGCTAGTAGGTATAATAGTAGTCACAGGTGGCTGTTCTGTAACCTGCCCGGAGGAGAAGCCACGGCATGGTGCGCAGCTAGTACTGATAGTAATGATAGTGCTAGTAGGTATGATACTAGTCACAGGTGGCTGTTCTGTAACCTGCCCGGAGGAGAAGCCACAGCATGGTGCGCAGCTAGTACTGATAGTAATGATAGTGCTAGTAGGTATAATAGTAGTCACGGGTGGCTGTTCTGTATCCTGCCCGGAGGAGAAGCCACAGCATGGTGCGCAGCTAGTACTGATAGTAATGATAGTGCTAGTAGGTATATTAGTAGTCACAGGTGGCTGTTCTGTAACCCGCCCGGAGGAGAAGCCACAGCATGGTGCGCAGTTAGTACTGATACTAATGATAGTGCTAGTAGGTATAATAGCAGTCACAGGTGGCTGTTCTGTAAGCTGCCCGGAGGAGAAGCCACAGCATGGTGCGCAGCTAGTACTGATAGTAATGATAGTGCTAGTAGTTATAATAGTAGTCACAGGTGGCTGTTCTGTAACCCACCCGGAGGAGAAGCCACAGCATGGTGCGCAGCTAGTACTGATAGTAATGATAGTGCTAGTAGGTATAATAGTAGTCACAGGTGGCTGTTCTGTAACCTGCCCGGAGGAGAAGCCACAGCATGGTGCGCAGCTAGTACTGATAGTAATGATAGTGCTAGTAGGTATAATAGTAGTCACAGATGGCTGTTTTGTAACCTGCCCGGAGGAGAAGCCACAGCATGGTGCGCAGCTAGTACTGATAGTAATGATAGTGTTAGTAGGTATATTAGTAGTCACAGGTGGCTGTTCTGTAACCTGCCCGGAGGAGAAGCCACGGCATGGTGCGCAGCTAGTACTGATAGTAATGATAGTGCTAGTAGGTATAATAGTAGTCACAGGTGGCTGTTCTGCAACCTGCCCGGAGGAGAAGCCACAGCATGGTGCGCAGCTAGTACTGATAGTAATGATAGTGCTAGTAGGTATAATAGTAGTCACAGGTGGCTGTTCTGTAACCCGCCCGGAGGAGAAGCCACGGCATGGTGCGCAGCTAGTACTGATAGTAATGATAGTGCTAGTAGGTATAATACTAGTCACAGGTGGCTGTTCTGTAACCTGCCCGGAGGAGAAGCCACAGCATGGTGCGCAGCTAGTACTGATAGTAATGATAGTGCTAGTAGGTATAATAGTAGTCACAGGTGGCTGTTCTGTAACCTGCCCGGAGGAGAAGCCACGGCATGGTGCGCAGCTAGTACTGATAGTAATGATAGTGCTAGTAGGTATAATACTAGTCACAGGTGGCTGTTCTGTAACCTGCCCGGAGGAGAAGCCACAGCATGGTGCGCAGCTAGTACTGATAGTAATGATAGTGCTAGTAGGTATAATAGTAGTCACAGATGGCTGTTCTGTAACCTGCCCGGAGGAGAAGCCACAGCATGGTGCGCAGCTAGTACTGATAGTAATGATAGTGTTAGTAGGTATAATAGTAGTCACAGGTGGCTGTTCTGTAACCCGCCCGGAGGAGAAGCCACGGCATGGTGCGCAGCTAGTACTGATAGTAATGATAGTGCTAGTAGGTATAATAGTAGTCACAGGTGGCTGTTCTGTAACCCGCCCGGAGGAGAGGCCACAGCATGGTGCGCAGCTAGTACTGATAGTAATGATAGTGCTAGTAGTTATAATAGTAGTCACAGGTGGCTGTTCTGTAACCCGTCCGGAGGAGAAGCCACAGGATGGTGCGCAGCTAGTACTGATAGTAATGATAGTGCTAGTAGGTATAATAGTAGTCACAGGTGGCTATTCTGTAACCTGCCCGGAGGAGAAGCCACAGCATGGTGCGCAGCTAGTACTGATAGTAATGATAGTGTTAGTAGGTATATTAGTAGTCACAGGTGGCTGTTCTGTAACCAGCCCGGAGGAGAAGCCTCGGCATGGTGCGCAGCTAGTTCTGATAGTAATGATAGTGCTAGTAGGTATAATACTAGTCACAGGTGGCTGTTCTGTAACCTACCCGGAGGAGAAGCCACAGAATGGTGCGCAGCTAGTACTGATAGTAATGATAGTGCTAGTAGTTATAATAGTAGTCACAGGTGGCTGTTCTGTAACCTGCCCGGAGGAGAAGCCACAGCATGGTGCGCAGCTAGTACTGATAGTAATGATAGTGCTAGTAGGTATAATACTAGTCACAGGTGGCTGTTCTGTAACCTGCCCGGAGGAGAAGCCACAGCATGGTGCGCAGCTAGTACTGATAGTAATGATAGTGCTAGTAGGTATAATAGTAGTCACAGGTGGCTGTTCTGTAACCCGCCCGAAGGAGAAGCCACAGCATGGTGCGCAGCTAGTACTGATAGTAATGATAGTGCTAGTAGGTATAATAGTAGTCACAGGTGGCTGTTCTGTAACCTGCCCGGAGGAGAAGCCACAGCATGGTGCGCAGCTAGTACTGATAGTAATGATAGTGCTAGTAGGTATAATAGTAGTCACAGGTGGCTGTTCTGTAACCTGCCCGGAGGAGAAGCCACAGCATGGTGCGCAGCTAGTACTGATAGTAATGATAGTGCTAGTAGGTATAATATTAGTCACAGGTGGCTATTCTGTAACCCGCCCGGAGGAGAAGCCACAGCATGGTGCGCAGCTAGTACTGATAGTAATGATAGTGCTAGTAGGTATAATAGTAGTCACAGGTGGCTATTCTGTAACCCGCCCGGAGGAGAAGCCACAGCATGGTGCGCAGCTAGTACTGATAGTAATGATAGTGCTAGTAGGTATAATAGTAGTCACAGGTGGCTGTTCTGTAACCTGCCCGGAGGAGAAGCCACAGCATGGTGCACAGCTAGTACTGATAGTAATGATAGTGCTAGTAGGTATAATAGTAGTCACAGGTGGCTGTTCTGTAACCTGCCCGGAGGAGAAGCCACAGCATGGTGCGCAGCTAGTACTGATAGTAATGATAGTGCTAGTAGGTATAATACTAGTCACAGGTGGCTGTTCTGTAACCTGCCCGGAGGAGAAGCCACAGCATGGTGCGCAGCTAGTACTGATAGTAATGATAGTGCTAGTAGGTATAATGCTAGTCACAGGTGGCTGTTCTGTAACCTGCCCGGAGGAGAAGCCACAGCGTGGTGCGCAGCTAGTACTGATAGTAATGATAGTGCTAGTAGGTATAATAGTAGTCACAGGTGGCTGTTCTGTAACCTGCCCGGAGGAGAAGCCACAGCATGGTGCGCAGCTAGTACTGATAGTAATGATAGTGCTAGTAGTTATAATAGTAGTCACAGGTGGCTGTTCTGTAACCCGCCCGGAGGAGAAGACACAGCATGGTGCGCAGCTAGTACTGATAGTAATGATAGTGCTAGTAGGTATAATAGTAGTCACAGGTGGCTGTTCTGTAACCTGCCCGGAGGAGAAGCCACAGCATGGTGCGCAGCTAGTACTGATAGTAATGATAGTGCTAGTAGTTATAATAGTAGTCACAGGTGGCTGTTCTGTAGCCCGCCCGGAGGAGAAGCCACAGCATGGTGCGCAGCTAGTACTGATAGTAATGATAGTGCTAGTAGGTATAATAGTAGTCACAGGTGGCTATTCTGTAACCCGCCCGGAGGAGAAGCCACAGCATGGTGCGCAGCTAGTACTGATAGTAATGATAGTGCTAGTAGGTATAATAGTAGTCACAGGTGGCTATTCTGTAACCTGCCCGGAGGAGAAGCCACAGCATGGTGCGCAGCTAGTACTGATAGTAATGATAGTGCTAGTAGGTATAATAGTAGTCACAGGTGGCTGTTCTGTAACCTGGCCGGAGGAGAAGCCACAGCATGGTGCGCAGCTAGTACTGATAGTAATGATAGTGCTAGTAGTTATAATAGTAGTCACAGGTGGCTGTTCTATAACCCGCCCGGAGGAGAAGCCACAGCATGGTGCGCAGCTAGTACTGATAGTAATGATAGTGCTAGTAGATATAAAAGTAGTCACAGGTGGCTATTCTGTAACCTGCCCGGAGGAGAAGCCACAGCATGGTGCGCAGCTAGTACTGATAGTAATGATAGTGCTAGTAGGTATAATAGTAGTCACAGGTGGCTGTTCTGTAACCTGCCCGGAGGAGAAGCTACAGCATGGTGCGCAGCTAGTACTGATAGTAATGATAGTGCTAGTAGGTATAATACTAGTCACAGGTGGCTGTTCTGTAACCTGCCTGGAGGAGAAGCCACAGCATGGTGCGCAGCTAGTACTGATAGTAATGATAGTGCTAGTAGGTATAATACTAGTCACAGGTGGCTGTTCTGTAACCTGCCTGGAGGAGAAGCCACAGCAAGGTGCGTAGCTAGTACTGATAGTAATGATAGTGCTAGTAGGTATAATACTAGTCACAGGTGGCTGTTCTGTAACCTGCCCGGAGGAGAAGCCATAGCATGGTGCGCAGCTAGTACTGATAGTAATGATAGTGCTAGTAGGCATAATAGTAGTCACAGGTGGCTGTTCTGTAACCTGCCCGAAGGAGAAGCCACAGAATGGTGCGCAGCTAGTACTGATTGTAATGATAGTGCTAGTAGGTATAATAGTAGTCACAGGTGGCTGTTCTGTAACCTGCCCGGAGGAGATGCCACAGCATGGTGCGCAGCTAGTACTGATAGTAATGATAGTGCTAGTAGTTATAATAGTAGTCACAGGTGGCTGTTCTGTAACCCGTCCGGAGGAGAAGCCACAGGATGGTGCGCAGCTAGTACTGATAGTAATGATAGTGCTAGTCGGTATAACAGTAGTCACAGGTGGCTATTCTGTAACCCGTCCGGAGGAGAAGCCACAGCATGGTGCGCAGCTAGTACTGATAGTAATGATAGTGCGAGTAGGTATAATAGTAGTCACAGGTGGCTGTTCTGTATCCTGCCCGGAGGAGAAGCCACAGCATGGTGCGCAGCTAGTACTGATAGTAATGATCGTGCTAGTAGGTATAATAGTAGTCACAGGTGGCTGTTCTGTAACCCGCCCGGAGGAGAAGCCACAGCATGGTGCGCAGCTAGTACTGATAGTAATTATAGTGCTAGTAGGTATAATAGTAGTCGCAGGTGGCTGTTCTGTAACCCGCTGGGAGGAGAAGCCACAGCATGGTGCGCAGCTAGTACTGATAGTAATGATAGTGCTAGTAGGTATAATAGTAGTCACAGGTGGCTGTTCTGTAACCTGGCCGGAGGAGAAGCCACAGCATGGTGCGCAGCTAGTACTGATAGTAATGATAGTGCTAGTAGTTATAATAGTAGTCACAGGTGGCTGTTCTGTAACCCGCCCGGAGGAGAAGCCACAGCATGGTGCGCAGCTAGTACTGATAGTAATGATAGTGCTAGTAGGTATAATAGTAGTCACAGGTGGCTATTCTGTAACCTGCCCGGAGGAGAAGCCACAGCATGGTGCGCAGCTAGTACTGATAGTAATGATAGTGCTAGTAGGTATAATAGTAGTCACAGGTGGCTGTTCTGTAACGTGCCCGGAGGAGAAGCTACAGCATGGTGCGCAGCTAGTACTGATAGTAATGATAGTGCTAGTAGGTATAATACTAGTCACAGGTGGCTGTTCTGTAACCTGCCTGGAGGAGAAGCCACAGCATGGTGCGCAGCTAGTACTGATAGTAATGATAGTGCTAGTAGGTATAATACTAGTCACAGGTGGCTGTTCTTTAACTTGCCTGGAGGAGAAGCCACAGCAAGGTGCGTAGCTAGTACTGATAGTAATGATAGTAATGATAGTGCTAGTAGGTATAATACTAGTCACAGGTGGCTGTTCTGTAACCTGCCCGGAGGAGAAGCCATAGCATGGTGCGTAGCTAGTACTGATAGTAATGATAGTGCTAGTAGGCATAATAGTAGTCACAGGTGGCTGTTCTGTAACCTGCCCGAAGGAGAAGCCACAGAATGGTGCGCAGCTAGTACTGATTGTAATGATAGTGCTAGTAGGTATAATAGTAGTCACAGGTGGCTGTTCTGTAACCTGCCCGGAGGAGATGCCACAGCATGGTGCGCAGCTAGTACTGATAGTAATGATAGTGCTAGTAGTTATAATAGTAGTCACAGGTGGCTGTTCTGTAACCCGTCCGGAGGAGAAGCCACAGGATGGTGCGCAGCTAGTACTGATAGTAATGATAGTGCTAGTCGGTATAACAGTAGTCACAGGTGGCTATTCTGTAACCTGCCCGGAGGAGAAGCCACAGCATGTTGCGCAGCTAGTACTGATAGTAATGATAATGCTAGTAGGTATAATAGTAGTCACAGGTGGCTGTTCTGTATCCTGCCCGGAGGAGAAGCCACAGCATGGTGCGCAGCTAGTACTGATAGTAATGATCGTGCTAGTAGGTATAATAGTAGTCACAGGTGGCTGTTTTGTAACCCGCCCGGAGGAGAAGCCACAGCATGGTGCGCAGCTAGTACTGATAGTAATGATAGTGCTAGTAGGTATAATAGTAGTCGCAGGTGGCTGTTCTGTAACCCGCTGGGAGGAGAAGCCACAGCATGGTGCGCAGCTAGTACTGATAGTAATGATAGTGCTAGTAGGTATAATAGTAGTCACAGGTGGCTGTTCTGTAACCTGCCCGGAGGAGAAGCCACAGCATGGTGCGCAGCTAGTACTGATAGTAATGATAGTGCTAGTAGTTATAATAGTAGTCACAGTTGGCTGTTCTGTAACCCGCCCGGAGGAGAAGCCACAGCATGGTGCGCAGCTAGTAGTGATAGTAATGACAGTGCTAGTAGGTATAATAGTAGTCACAGGTGGCTGTTCTGTAACCTGCCTGGAGGAGAAGCCACAGCATGGTGCGCAGCTAGTACTGATAGTAATGATAGTGCTAGTAGGTATAATACTAGTCACAGGTGGCTGTTCTGTAACTTGCCTGGAGGAGAAGCCACAGCAAGGTGCGTAGCTAGTACTGATAGTAATGATAGTGCTAGTAGGTATAAGACTAGTCACAGGTGGCTGTTCTGTAACCTGCCCGGAGGAGAAGCCATAGCATGGTGCGCAGCTAGTACTGATAGTAATGATAGTGCTAGTAGGCATAATAGTAGTCACAGGTGGCTGTTCTGTAACCTACCCGAAGGAGAAGCCACAGAATGGTGCGCAGCTAGTACTGATTGTAATGATAGTGCTAGTAGGTATAATAGTAGTCACAGGTGGCTGTTCTGTAACCTGCCCGGAGGAGATGCCACAGCATGGTGCGCAGCTAGTACTGATAGTAATGATAGTGCTAGTAGTTATAATAGTAGTCACAGTTGGCTGTTCTGTAACCTGCCCGGAGGAGAAGCCACAGCATGGTGCGCAGCTAGTACTGATAGTAATGATAGAGCTAGTAGGTATAATAGTAGTCACAGGTGGCTGTTCTGTAACCTGCCCGGAGGAGAAGCCACAGCATGGTGCGCAGCTAGTACTGATAGTAATGATAGTGCTAGTAGGTATAATAGTAGTCACAGGTGGCTGTTCTGTAACCTGCCTGGAGGAGAAGCCACAGCATGGTGCGCAGCTAGTACTGATAGAAATGATAGAGCTAGTAGGTATAATAGTAGTCACAGGTGGCTATTCTGTAACCCGCCCGGAGGAGAAGCCACAGCATGGTGCGCAGCTAGTACTGATAGTAATGATAGTGCTAGTAGGTATAATAGTAGTCACAGGTGGCTGTTCTGTAACCTGCCCGGAGGAGAAGCCACAGCATGGTACGCAGCTAGTACTGATAGTAATGATAGTGCTAGTAGGTATAATAGTAGTCACAGGTGGCTGTTCTGTAACCCGCCCGGAGGAGAAGCCACAGCATGGTGCGCAGCTAGTACTGATAATAATGATAGTGCTAGTAGGTATAATAGTAGTCACAGGTGGCTGTTCTGTAACCCGCCCGGAGGAGAAGCCACAGCATGGTGTGCAGCTAGTACTGATAGTAATGATAGTGCTAGTAGGTATAATAGTAGTCACAGATGGCTGTTCTGTAACCCGCCCGGAGGAGAAGCCACAGCATGGTGCGCAGCTAGTACTGATAGTAATGATAGTGCTAGTAGGTATAATAGTAGTCACAGTTGGCTGTTCTGTAACCTGCCCGGAGGAGAAGCCACAGCATGGTGCGCAGCTAGTACTGATAGTAATGATAGAGCTAGTAGGTATAATAGTAGTCACAGGTGGCTGTTCTGTAACCTGCCCGGAGGAGAAGCCACAGCATGGTGCGCAGCTAGTACTGATAGTAATGATAGTGCTAGTAGGTATAATAGTAGTCACAGGTGGCTGTTCTGTAACCTGCCTGGAGGAGAAGCCACAGCATGGTGCGCAGCTAGTACTGATAGTAATGATAGAGCTAGTAGGTATAATAGTAGTCACAGGTGGTTATTCTGTAACCCGCCCGGAGGAGAAGCCACAGCATGGTGCGCAGCTAGTACTGATAGAAATGATAGAGCTAGTAGGTATAATAGTAGTCACAGGTGGCTATTCTGTAACCCGCCCGGAGGAGAAGCCACAGCATGGTGCGCAGCTAGTACTGATAGTAATGATAGTGCTAGTAGGTATAATAGTAGTCACAGGTGGCTATTCTGTAACCCGCCCGGAGGAGAAGCCACGGCATGGTGCGCAGCTAGTACTGATAGTAATGATCGTGCTGGTAGGTATAATAGTAGTCACAGGTGGCTGTTCTGTAACCTGCCCGGAGGAGAAGCCACAGCATGGTGCGCAGCTAGTACTGATAGTAATGATAGTGCTAGTAGGTGTAATAGTGGTCACAGGTGGCTATTCTGTAACCTGCCCGGAGGAGAAGCCACAGCATGGTGCGCAACTAGTACTGATAGTAATGATAGTGCTAGTAGCTATAATAGTAGTCACAGGTGGCTATTCTGTAACCCGCCCGGAGGAGAAGCCACGGCATGGTGCGCAGCTAGTACTGATAGTAATGATAGTGCTAGTAGCTATAATAGTAGTCACAGGTGGCTGTTCTGTAACCTGCCCGGAGGAGAAGCCACAGCATGGTGCGCAGCTAGTACTGATAGTAATGATAGTGCTAGTAGCTATAATAGTAGTCACAGGTGGCTATTCTGTAACCCGCCTGGAGGAGAAGCCACGGCATGGTGCGCAGCTAGTACTGATAGTAATGATAGTGCTAGTAGCTATAATAGTAGTCACAGGTGGCTGTTCTGTAACCTGCCCGGAGGAGAAGCCACAGCATGGTGCGCAGCTAGTACTGATAGTAATGATAGTGCTAGTAGGTATAATAGTAGTCACAGGTGGCTGTTCTGTAACCTGCCCGGAGGAGAAGCCACAGCATGGTGCGCAGCTAGTACTGATAGTAATGATAGTGCTAGTAGTTATAATAGTAGTCACAGGTGGCTGTTCTGTAACCTGCCCGGAGGAGAAGCCACAGCATGGTGCGCAGCTAGTACTGATAGTAATGATAGTGCTAGTAGGTATAATAGTAGTCACAGGTGGCTGTTATGTAACCTGCCCGGAGGAGAAGCAACAGCATGGTGCGCAGCTAGTACTGATAGTAATGATAGTGCTAGTAGGTATAATAGTAGTCACAGATGGCTGTTCTGTAACCTGCCCGGAGGAGAAGCCACAGCATGGTGCGCAGCTAGTACTGATAGTAATGATAGTGTTAGTAGGTATATTAGTAGTCACAGGTGGCTGTTCTGTAACCTGTCCGGAGGAGAAGCCACGGCATGGTGCGCAGCTAGTACTGATAGTAATGATAGTGCTAGTAGGTATAATAGTAGTCACAGGTGGCTGTTCTGTAACCTGCCCGGAGGAGAAGCCACAGCATGGTGCGCAGCTAGTACTGATAGTAATGATAGTGCTAGTAGGTATAATAGTAGTCACAGGTGGCTGTTCTGTAACCCGCCCGGAGGAGAAGCCACGGCATGGTGCGCAGCTAGTACTGATAGTAATGATAGTGCTAGTAGGTATAATACTAGTCACAGGTGGCTGTTCTGTAACCTGCCCGGAGGAGAAGCCACAGCATGGTGCGCAGCTAGTACTGATAGTAATGATAGTGCTAGTAGGTATAATAGTAGTCACAGGTGGCTGTTCTGTAACCTGCCCGGAGGAGAAGCCACGGCATGGTGCGCAGCTAGTACTGATAGTAATGATAGTGCTAGTAGGTATAATACTAGTCACAGGTGGCTGTTCTGTAACCTGCCCGGAGGAGAAGCCACAGCATGGTGTGCAGCTAGTACTGATAGTAATGATAGTGCTAGTAGGTATAATAGTAGTCACAGATGGCTGTTCTGTAACCCGCCCGGAGGAGAAGCCACAGCATGGTGCGCAGCTAGTACTGATAGTAATGATAGTGCTAGTAGGTATAATAGTAGTCACAGTTGGCTGTTCTGTAACCTGCCCGGAGGAGAAGCCACAGCATGGTGCGCAGCTAGTACTGATAGTAATGATAGAGCTAGTAGGTATAATAGTAGTCACAGGTGGCTGTTCTGTAACCTGCCCGGAGGAGAAGCCACAGCATGGTGCGCAGCTAGTACTGATAGTAATGATAGTGATAGTAGGTATAATAGTAGTCACAGGTGGCTGTTCTGTAACCTGCCTGGAGGAGAAGCCACAGCATCGTGCGCAGCTAGTACTGATAGTAATGATAGAGCTAGTAGGTATAATAGTAGTCACAGGTGGTTATTCTGTAACCCGCCCGGAGGAGAAGCCACAGCATGGTGCGCAGCTAGTACTGATAGAAATGATAGAGCTAGTAGGTATAATAGTAGTCACAGGTGGCTATTCTGTAACCTGCCCGGAGGAGAAGCCACAGCATGGTGCGCAGATAGTACTGATAGTAATGATAGTGCTAGTAGGTATAATAGTAGTCACAGGTGGCTATTCTGTAACCCGCCCGGAGGAGAAGCCACGGCATGGTGCGCAGCTAGTACTGATAGTAATGATCGTGCTGGTAGGTATAATAGTAGTCACAGGTGGCTGTTCTGTAACCTGCCCGGAGGAGAAGCCACAGCATGGTGCGCAGCTAGTACTGATAGTAATGATAGTGCTAGTAGGTGTAATAGTGGTCACAGGTGGCTATTCTGTAACCTGCCCGGAGGAGAAGCCACAGCATGGTGCGCAACTAGTACTGATAGTAATGATAGTGCTAGTAGCTATAATAGTAGTCACAGGTGGCTATTCTGTAACCCGCCCGGAGGAGAAGCCACGGCATGGTGCGCAGCTAGTACTGATAGTAATGATAGTGCTAGCAGCTATAATAGTAGTCACAGGTGGCTGTTCTGTAACCTGCCCGGAGGAGAAGCCACAGCATGGTGCGCAGCTAGTACTGATAGTAATGATAGTGCTAGTAGCTATAATAGTAGTCACAGGTGGCTATTCTGTAACCCGCCTGGAGGAGAAGCCACGGCATGGTGCGCAGCTAGTACTGATAGTAATGATAGTGCTAGTAGCTATAATAGTAGTCACAGGTGGCTGTTCTGTAACCTGCCCGGAGGAGAAGCCACAGCATGGTGCGCAGCTAGTACTGATAGTAATGATAGTGCTAGTAGGTATAATAGTAGTCACAGGTGGCTGTTCTGTAACCTGCCCGGAGGAGAAGCCACAGCATGGTGCGCAGCTAGTACTGATAGTAATGATAGTGCTAGTAGTTATAATAGTAGTCACAGGTGGCTGTTCTGTAACCTGCCCGGAGGAGAAGCCACAGCATGGTGCGCAGCTAGTACTGATAGTAATGATAGTGCTAGTAGGTATAATAGTAGTCACAGGTGGCTGTTATGTAACCTGCCCGGAGGAGAAGCAACAGCATGGTGCGCAGCTAGTACTGATAGTAATGATAGAGCTATTAGGTATAATAGTAGTCACAGGTGGCTGTTCTGTAACCTGCCCGGGGGAGAAGCCACAGCATGGTGCGCAGCTAGTACTGATAGTAATGATAGTGCTAGTAGGTATAATAGTAGTCACAGGTGGCTGTTCTGTAACCTGCCCGGAGGAGAAGCCACAGCATGGTGCGCAGCTAGTACTGATAGTAATGATAGTGCTAGTAGGTATAATAGTAGTCACAGGTGGCTGTTCTGTAACCTGCCCGGAGGAGAAGCCACAGCATGGTGCGCAGCTAGTACTGATAGTAATGATAGTGCTAGTAGGTATAATAGTAGTCACAGGTGGCTGTTCTGTAACCTGCCCGGAGGAGAAGCCACAGCATGGTGCGCAGCTAGTACTGATAGTAATGATAGTGCTAGTAGGTATAATAGTAGTCACAGGTGGCTATTCTGTAACCCGCCCGGAGGAGAAGCCACAGCATGGTGCGCAGCTAGTACTGATAGTAATGATAGAGCTAGTAGGTATAATAGTAGTCACAGGTGGCTGTTCTGTAACCTACCCGGAGGAGAAGCCACAGCATGGCGCGCAGCTAGTACTGATAGTAATGATAGTGCTAGTAGGTATAATAGTAGTCACAGGTGGCTGTTCTGTAACCTGCCTGGAGGAGAAACCACAGCATGGTGCGCAGCTAGTACTGATAGTAATGATAGAGCTAGTAGGTATAATAGTAGTCACAGGTGGTTATTCTGTAACCCGCCCGGAGGAGAAGCCACGGCATGGTGCGCAGCTAGTACTGATAGTAATGATAGAGCTAGTAGGTATAATAGTAGTCACAGGTGGCTATTCTGTAACCCGCCCGGAGGAGAAGCCACAGCATGGTGCGCAGCTAGTACTGATAGTAATGATAGTGCTAGTAGGTGTAATAGTAGTCACAGGTGGCTATTCTGTAACCTGCCCGGAGGAGAAGCCACAGCATGGTGCGCAGCTAGTACTGATAGTAATGATAGTGCTAGTAGCTATAATAGTAGTCACAGGTGGCTGTTCTGTAACCTGCCCGGAGGAGAAGCCACAGCATGGTGCACAGCTAGTACTGATAGTAATGATAGTGCTAGTAGGTATAATAGTAGTCACAGGTGGCTGTTCTGTAACCTGCCCGGAGGAGAAGCCACAGCATGGTGCGCAGCTAGTACTGATAGTAATGATAGTGCTAGTAGGTATAATAGTAGTCACAGGTGGCTGTTCTGTAACCCGCCCGGAGGAGAAGCCACAGCATGGTGCGCAGCTAGTACTGATAGTAATGATAGTGCTAGTAGGTATAATAGTAGTCACAGGTGGCTGTTCTGTAACCCGCCCGGAGGAGAAGCCACAGCATGGTGCGCAGCTAGTACTGATAGTAATGATAGTGCTAGTAGGTATAATAGTAGTCACAGGTGGCTGTTCTGTAACCTGCCCGGAGGAGAAGCCACAGCATGGTGCGCAGCTAGTACTGATAGTAATGATAGTGCTAGTAGGTATAATAGTAGTCACAGGTGGCTGTTCTGTAACCTGCCCGGAGGAGAAGCCACAGCATGGTGCGCAGCTAGTACTGATAGTAATGATAGTGCTAGTAGGTATAATAGTAGTCACAGGTGGTTATTCTGTAACCCGCCCGGAGGAGAAGCCACGGCATGGTGCGCAGCTAGTACTGATAGTAATGATAGAGCTAGTAGGTATAATAGTAGTCACAGGTGGCTATTCTGTAAACCGCCCGGAGGAGAAGCCACAGCATGGTGCGCAGCTAGTACTGATAGTAATGATAGTGCTAGTAGGTATAATAGTAGTCACAGGTGGCTATTCTGTAACCCGCCCGGAGGAGAAGCCACGGCATGGTGCGCAGCTAGTACTGATAGTAATGATAGTGCTAGTAGGTATAATAGTAGTCACAGGTGGCTGTTCTGTAACCTGCCCGGAGGAGAAGCCACAGCATGGTGCGCAGCTAGTACTGATAGTAATGATAGTGCTAGTAGGTGTAATAGTAGTCACAGGTGGCTATTCTGTAACCTGCCGGGAGGAGAAGCCATAGCATGGTGCGCAGCTAGTACTGATAGTAATGATAGTGCTAGTAGCTATAATAGTAGTCACAGGTGGCTGTTCTGTAACCTGCCCGGAGGAGAAGCCACAGCATGGTGCACAGCTAGTACTGATAGTAATGATAGTGCTAGTAGGTATAATAGTAGTCACAGGTGGCTGTTCTGTAACCTGCCCGGAGGAGAAGCCACAGCATGGTGCGCAGCTAGTACTGATAGTAATGATAGTGCTAGTAGGTATAATAGTAGTCACAGGTGGCTGTTCTGTAACCCGCCCGGAGGAGAAGCCACAGCATGGTGCGCAGCTAGTACTGATAGTAATGATAGTGGTAGTAGGTATAATAGTAGTCACAGGTGGCTGTTCTGTAACCCGCGCGGAGGAGAAGCCACAGCATGGTGCGCAGCTAGTACTGATAGTAATGATAGTGCTAGTAGGTATAATAGTAGTCACAGGTGGCTGTTCTGTAACCTGCCCGGAGGAGAAACCACAGCATAGTGCGCAGCTAGTACTGATAGTAATGATAGTGCTAGTAGGTATAATAGTAGTCACAGGTGGCTGTTCTGTAACCTGCCCGGAGGAGAAGCCACAGCATGGTGCACAGCTAGTACTGATAGTAATGATAGTGCTAGTAGGTATAATAGTAGTCACAGGTGGCTGTTCTGTAACCTGCCCGGAGGAGAAGCCACAGCATGGTGCGCAGCTAGTACTGATAGTAATGATAGTGCTAGTAGGTATAATAGCAGTCACAGGTTGCTGTTCTGTAACCTGCCCGGAGGAGAAGCCACAGCATGGTGCGCAGCTAGTACTGATAGTAATGTTAGTGCTAGTAGGTATAATAGTAGTCACAGGTGGCTGTTCTGTAACCCGCCCGGAGGAGAAGCCACAGCATGGTGCGCAGCTAGTACTGATAGTAATGATAGTGCTAGTAGGTATAATAGTAGTCACAGGTGGCTATTCTGTAACCCGCCCGGAGGAGAAGCCACAGCATGGTGCGCAGCTAGTACTGATAGTAATGATAGTGCTAGTAGGTATAATAGTAGTCACAGGTGGCTGTTCTGTAACCTGCCCGGAGGAGAAGCCACAGCATGGTGCGCAGCTAGTACTGATAGTAATGATAGTGCTAGTAGGTATAATAGTAGTCACAGGTGGCTGTTCTGTAACCTGCCCGGAGGAGAAGCCACAGCATGGTGCGCAGCTAGTACTGATAGTAATGATAGTGGTAGTAGTTATAATAGTAGTCACAGGTGGCTGTTCTGTAACCTGCCCGGAGGAGAAGCCACAGCATGGTTCGCAGCTAGTACTGATAGTAATGATAGTGCTAGTAGGTATAATAGTAGTCACAGGTGGCTGTTCTGTAACCTGCCCGGAGGAGAAGCCACAGCATGGTGCGCAGCTAGTACTGATAGTAATGATAGTGCTAGTAGGTATAATAGTAGTCACAGGTGGCTGTTCTGTAACCTGCCCAGAGGAGAAGCCACAGCATGGTGCGCAGCTAGTACTGATAGTAATGATAGTGCTAGTAGGTATAATAGTAGTCACAGATGGCTGTTCTGTAACCTGCCCGGAGGAGAAGCCACAGCATGGTGCGCAGCTAGTACTGATAGTAATGATAGTGTTAGTAGGTATATTAGTAGTCACAGGTGGCTGTTCTGTAACCTGCCCGGAGGAGAAGCCACGGCATGGTGCGCAGCTAGTACTGATAGTAATGATAGTGTTAGTAGGTATAATAGTAGTCACAGGTGGCTCTTCTGTAACCCGCCCGGAGGAGAAGCCACGGCATGGTGCGCAGCTAGTACTGATAGTAATGATAGTGCTAGTAGGTATAATAGTAGTCACAGGTGGCTGTTCTGTAACCCGCCCGGAGGAGAGGCCACAGCATGGTGCGCAGCTAGTACTGATAGTAATGATAGTGCTAGTAGTTATAATAGTAGTCACAGGTGGCTGTTCTGTAACCCGTCCGGAGGAGAAGCCACAGGATGGTGCGCAGCTAGTACTGATAGTAATGATAGTGCTAGTAGGTATAATAGTAGTCACAGGTGGCTATTCTGTAACCTGCCCGGAGGAGAAGCCACAGCATGGTGCGCAGCTAGTACTGATAGTAATGATAGTGCTAGTAGGTATAATAGTAGTCACAGATGGCTGTTCTGTAACCCGCCCGGAGGAGAAGCCACAGCATGGTGCGCAGCTAGTACTGATAGTAATGATAGTGCTAGTAGGTATAATAGTAGTCGCAGGTGGCTGTTCTGTAACCCGCCCGGAGGAGAAGCCACAGCATGGTGCGCAGCTAGTACTGATAGTAATGATAGTGCTAGTAGGTATAATAGTAGTCACAGGTGGCTGTTCTGTAACCTGCCCGGAGGAGAAGCCACAGCATGGTGCGCAGCTAGTACTGATAGTAATGATAGTGCTAGTAGGTATAATAGTAGTCACAGATAACTGTTCTGTAACCTGCCCGGAGGAGAAGCCACAGCATGGTGCGCAGCTAGTACTGATAGTAATGATAGTGTTAGTAGGTATATTAGTAGTCACAGGTGGCTGTTCTGTAACCTGCCCGGAGGAGAAGCCACGGCATGGTGCGCAGCTAGTACTGATAGTAATGATAGTGTTAGTAGGTATAATAGTAGTCACAGGTGGCTCTTCTGTAACCCGCCCGGAGGAGAAGCCACGGCATGGTGCGCAGCTAGTACTGATAGTAATGATAGTGCTAGTAGGTATAATAGTAGTCACAGGTGGCTGTTCTGTAACCCGCCCGGAGGAGAGGGCACAGCATGGTGCGCAGCTAGTACTGATAGTAATGATAGTGCTAGTAGTTATAATAGTAGTCACAGGTGGCTGTTCTGTAACCCGTCCGGAGGAGAAGCCACAGGATGGTGCGCAGCTAGTACTGATAGTAATGATAGTGCTAGTAGGTATAATAGTAGTCATAGGTGGCTATTCTGTAACCTGCCCGGAGGAGAAGCCACAGCATGGTGCGCAGCTAGTACTGATAGTAATGATAGTGTTAGCAGGTATAATAGTAGTCGCAGGTGGCTGTTCTGTAACCTGCCCGGAGGAGAAGCCACGGCATGGTGCGCAGCTAGTACTGATAGTAATGATAGTGCTAGTAGGTATAATACTAGTCACAGGTGGCTGTTCTGTAACCTACCCGGAGGAGAAGCCACAGCATGGTGCGCAGCTAGTACTGATAGTAATGATAGTGCTAGTAGGTATAATAGTAGTCACAGGTGGCTGTTCTGTAACCCGCCCGGAGGAGAAGCCACGGCATGGTGCGCAGCTAGTACTGATAGTAATGATAGTGCTAGTAGGTATAATAGTAGTCACAGGTGGCTGTTCTGTAACCCGCCCGGAGGAGAGGCCACCGCATGGTGCGCAGCTAGTACTGATAGTAATGATAGTGCTAGTAGGTATAATAGTAGTCACAGGTGGCTGTTCTGTAACCTGCCCAGAGGAGAAGCCACAGCATGGTGCGCAGCTAGTACTGATAGTAATGATAGTGCTAGTAGGTATAATAGTAGTCACAGGTGGCTGTTCTGTAACCTGGCCGGAGGAGAAGCCACAGCATGGTGCGCAGCTAGTACTGATAGTAATGATAGTGCTAGTAGTTATAATAGTTGTAGCGTCGGCGTCCCTGCCCTCTGCTAGGCAGGGACGCTGTTCCCCTCACCTCTCTGCTCCGAGCCCGGCGTCCTCCTCCCGCTCTGCTGGCAGCGCGCGCTCCTTCCCGGCCACTGTGCTTAGGGCGCGCGCGCGCTCCTTCCCTCTTAAAGGGGCCGCGCGCGCCGTCCTAAGGAGTCCCCGGCCAATGTCCGGAGGACTTCACCATATATAAGGCACCTCCTCCAAAATGGAGGTGCCCGAGCAATGTTGTTGCACTGTTCACTACTCTGCTTCAGCCCTCAGGTCCCGTTGCCAGTTACCTGCCAGATACCTGCCAGATTCCTGCCAGATTCCTGCCAGACGGATATTCAACTACCTGCCTGCTAGCCTGAGGTCCGACGGTCTGCCTTACTACTCCTGTCAGTCTGTCTAAGGACCAGCTTGCCCGCTCACCTGGGAGCGCACATCAACTACCTGCATGCTTGCCTGAGGTCCGACGGTCTGCCTTCCAACTCTTGTCAGTCTGTCTATGGACCAGCTTGCCCGCTCACCTGGGAGCGCACATCTGCTACCTGCCTGCTAGCCTACCTGGAGGCTCTGCCGTCACGTGCTGTGACCACCTGCCTGTCCAGTGACTCCTGCCCGCTCACCTGGGAGCGCTCATCTGCTGCCTGTCTGCTAGCCTACCTGGAGGCTCTGCCGTCACGTGCTGTGACCACCCGCCTGTCCAGAGACTTCTGCCCGCTCACCTGGGAGCGCTCATCTGCCGCCTGTCTGTTGGTCTTCCTGGAGGCTCCGCCGTCACATGCTGTGACCACCCGTTTATCCAGAGACTCTCGCCTGCTCACCTGGGTGTTCACGTCTACCATCAGCCGCCACAGGTCGTACCAACCCTTTACCCAGAGACTGCCCCGGTCACTTGCCGTGACCATCTGCCCGTTCACCCAGAGACTGCCCCGGTCACTTGCCGTGACCATCTGCCCGTTCACCCAGAGACTGCCCCGGTCACTTGCCGTGACCTCCTGCCCGTTCTTCTAGAGACTGTCCCGGTGACCTGCTGTGATTGCCTGCCTGGTCGCCACCCGCTCCCTTACAAGGACCGCCCCCTTGTATAGTAGCTCAGAGGTTCCGCCTCCCAGACCCGTTACAATAGTAGTCACAGGTGGCTGTTCTGTAACCTGCCCGGAGAAGAAGCCACAGCATGGTGCGCAGCTAGTACTGATAGTAATGATAGTGCTAGTAGGTATAATAGTAGTCACAGGTGGCTGTTCTGTAACCTGCCCGGAGGAGAAGCCACAGCATGGTACGCAGCTAGTACTGATAGTAATGATAGTGCTAGTAGGTATAATAGTAGTCACAGGTGCCTGTTCTGTAACCTGCCCGGAGGAGAAGCCACAGCATGGTGCGCAGCTAGTACTGATAGTAATGATAGTGCTAGTAGTTATAATAGTAGTCACAGGTGGCTGTTCTGTAACCCGCCCGGAGGAGAAGCCACAGCATGGTGCGCAGCTAGTACTGATAGTAATGATAGTGCTAGTAGGTATAATAGTAGTCACAGGTGGCTGTTCTGTAACCCGCCCGGAGGAGAAGCCACAGCATGGTGCGCAGCTAGTACTGATAGTAATGATAGTGCTAGTAGGTATAATAGTAGTCACAGATGGCTGTTCTGTAACCCGCCCGGAGGAGAAGCCACAGCATGGTGCGCAGCTAGTACTGATAGTAATGATAGTGCTAGTAGGTATAATAGTAGTCACAGGTGGCTGTTCTGTAACCTGCCCGGAGGAGAAGCCACAGCATGGTGCGCAGCTAGTACTGATAGTAATGATAGAGCTAGTAGGTATAATAGTAGTCACAGGTGGCTGTTCTGTAACCTGCCCAGAGGAGAAGCCACAGCATGGTGCGCAGCTAGTACTGATAGTAATGATAGTGCTAGTAGGTATAATAGTAGTCAAAGGTGGCTGTTCTGTAACCTGCCTGGAGGAGAAGCCACAGCATGGTGCGCAGCTAGTACTGATAGTAATGATAGAGCTAGTAGGTATAATAGTAGTCACAGGTGGTTATTCTGTAACCCGCCCGGAGGAGAAGCCACAGCATGGTGCGCAGCTAGTACTGATAGAAATGATAGAGCTAGTAGGTATAATAGTAGTCACAGGTGGCTATTCTGTAACCCGCCCGGAGGAGAGGCCACAGCATGGTGCGCAGCTAGTACTGATAGTAATGATAGTGCTAGTAGTTATAATAGTAGTCACAGGTGGCTGTTCTGTAACCCGTCTGGAGGAGAAGCCACAGGATGGTGCGCAGCTAGTACTGATAGTAATGATAGTGCTAGTAGGTATAATAGTAGTCACAGATGGCTGTTCTGTAACCCGCCCGGAGGAGAAGCCACAGCATGGTGCGCAGCTAGTACTGATAGTAATGATAGTGCTAGTAGGTATAATAGTAGTCGCAGGTGGCTGTTCTGTAACCCGCCCGGAGGAGAAGCCACAGCATGGTGCGCAGCTAGTACTGATAGTAATGATAGTGCTAGTAGGTATAATAGTAGTCACAGGTGGCTGTTCTGTAACCTGCCCGGAGGAGAAGCCACAGCATGGTGCGCAGCTAGTACTGATAGTAATGATAGTGTTAGTAGGTATATTAGTAGTCACAGGTGGCTGTTCTGTAACCTGCCCGGAGGAGAAGCCACGGCATGGTGCGCAGCTAGTACTGATAGTAATGATAGTGCTAGTAGGTATAATACTAGTCACAGGTGGCTGTTCTGTAACCTACCCGGAGGAGAAGCCACAGCATGGTGCGCAGCTAGTACTGATAGTAATGATAGTGCTAGTAGTTATAATAGTAGTCACAGGTGGCTGTTCTGTAACCTGCCCGGAGGAGAAGCCACAGCATAGTGCGCAGCTAGTACTGATAGTAATGATAGTGCTAGTAGGTATAATAGTAGTCACAGGTGGCTGTTCTGTAACCTGCCCGGAGGAGAAACCACAGCATGGTACGCAGCTAGTACTGATAGTAATGATAGTGCTAGTAGGTATAATAGTAGTCACAGGTGGCTGTTCTGTAACCTGGCCAGAGGAGAAGCCACAGCATGGTGCGCAGCTAGTACTGATAGTAATGATAGTGCTAGTAGTTATAATAGTAGTCACAGGTGGCTGTTCTGTAACCTGCCCGGAGGAGAAGCCACAGCATAGTGCGCAGCTAGTACTGATAGTAATGATAGTGCTAGTAGGTATAATAGTAGTCACAGGTGGCTGTTCTGTAACCTGCCCGCAGGAGAAACCACAGCATGGTACGCAGCTAGTACTGATAGTAATGATAGTGCTAGTAGGTATAATAGTAGTCACAGGTGCCTGTTCTGTAACCTGCCCGGAGGAGAAGCCACAGCATGGTGCGCAGCTAGTACTGATAGTAATGATAGTGCTAGTAGTTATAATAGTAGTCACAGGTGGCTGTTCTGTAACCCGCCCGGAAGAGAAGCCACAGCATGGTGCGCAGCTAGTACTGATAGTAATGATAGTGCTAGTAGGTATAATAGTAGTCACAGGTGGCTGTTCTGTAACCCGCCCGGAGGAGAAGCCACAGCATGGTGCGCAGCTAGTACTGATAGTAATGATAGTGCTAGTAGGTATAATAGTAGTCACAGATGGCTGTTCTGTAACCCGCCCGGAGGAGAAGCCACAGCATGGTGCGCAGCTAGTACTGATAGTAATGATAGTGCTAGTAGGTATAATAGTAGTCACAGGTGGCTGTTCTGTAACCTGCCCGGAGGAGAAGCCACAGCATGGTGCGCAGCTAGTACTGATAGTAATGATAGAGCTAGTAGGTATAATAGTAGTCACAGGTGACTGTTCTGTAACCTGCCCGGAGGAGAAGCCACAGCATGGTGCGCAGCTAGTACTGATAGTAATGATAGTGCTAGTAGGTATAATAGTAGTCACAGGTGGCTGTTCTGTAACCTGCCTGGAGGAGAAGCCACAGCATGGTGCGCAGCTAGTACTGATAGTAATGATAGAGATAGTAGGTATAATAGTAGTCACAGGTGGTTATTCTGTAACCCGCCCGGAGGAGAAGCCACAGCATGGTGCGCAGCTAGTACTGATAGAAATGATAGAGCTAGTAGATATAATAGTAGTCACAGGTGGCTATTCTGTAACCCGCCTGGAGGAGAAGCCACAGCATGGTGCGCAGCTAGTACTGATAGTAATGATAGCGCTAGTAGGTATAATAGTAGTCACAGGTGGCTATTCTGTAACCCGCCCGGAGGAGAAGCCACGGCATGGTGCGCAGCTAGTACTGATAGTAATGATAGTGCTGGTAGGTATAATAGTAGTCACAGGTGGCTGTTCTGTAACCTGCCCGGAGGAGAAGCCACAGCATGGTGCGCAGCTAGTACTGATAGTAATGATAGTGCTAGTAGGTGTAATAGTAGTCACAGGTGGCTATTCTGTAACCTGCCCGGAGGAGAAGCCACAGCATGGTGCGCAACTAGTACTGATAGTAATGATAGTGCTAGTAGCTATAATAGTAGTCACAGGTGGCTATTCTGTAACCCGCCCGGAGGAGAAGCCACGGCATGGTGCGCAGCTAGTACTGATAGTAATGATAGTGCTAGTAGCTATAATAGTAGTCACAGGTGGCTGTTCTGTAACCTGCCCGGAGGAGAAGCCACAGCATGGTGCGCAGCTAGTACTGATAGTAATGATAGTGCTAGTAGCTATAATAGTAGTCACAGGTGGCTATTCTGTAACCCGCCTGGAGGAGAAGCCACGGCATGGTGCGCAGCTAGTACTGATAGTAATGATAGTGCTAGTAGCTATAATAATAGTCACAGGTGGCTGTTCTGTAACCTGCCCAGAGGAGAAGCCACAGCATGGTGCTCAGCTAGTACTGATAGTAATGATAGTGCTAGTAGTTATAATAGTAGTCACAGGTGGCTGTTCTGTAACCTGCCCGGAGGAGAAGCCACAGCATGGTGTGCAGCTAGTACTGATAGTAATGATAGTGCTAGTAGGTATAATAGTAGTCACAGGTGGCTGTTCTGTAACCTGCCCGGAGGAGAAGCAACAGCATGGTGCGCAGCTAGTACTGATAGTAATGATAGAGCTAGTAGGTATAATAGTAGTCACAGGTGGCTGTTCTGTAACCTGCCCGGGGGAGAAGCCACAGCATGGTGCGCAGCTAGTACTGATAGTAATGATAGTGCTAGTAGGTATAATAGTAGTCACAGGTGGCTGTTCTGTAACCTGCCCGGAGGAGAAGCCACAGCATGGTGCGCAGCTAGTACTGATAGTAATGATAGTGCTAGTAGGTATAATAGTAGTCACAGGTGGCTGTTCTGTAACCTGCCCGGAGGAGAAGCCACAGCATGGTGCGCAGCTAGTACTGATAGTAATGATAGTGCTAGTAGGTATAATAGTAATCACAGGTGGCTGTTCTGTAACCTGCCCGGAGGAGAAGCCACAGCATGGTGCGCAGCTAGTACTGATAGTAATGATAGTGCTAGTAGTTATAATAGTAGTCACAGGTGGCTGTTCTGTAACCCGCCCGGAGGAGAAGCCACAGCATGGTGCGCAGCTAGTACTGATAGTAATGATAGTGCTAGTAGGTATAATAGTAGTCACAGGTGGCTATTCTGTAACCCGCCCGGAGGAGAAGCCACAGCATGGTGCGCAGCTAGTACTGATAGTAATGATAGAGCTAGTAGGTATAATAGTATTCACAGGTGGCTGTTCTGTAACCTGCCCGGAGGAGAAGCCACAGCATGGTGCGCAGCTAGTACTGATAGTAATGATAGTGCTAGTAGGTATAATAGTAGTCACAGGTGGCTGTTCTGTAACCTGCCTGGAGGAGAAGCCACAGCATGGTGCGCAGCTAGTACTGATAGTAATGATAGAGCTAGTAGGTATAATAGTAGTCACAGGTGGTTATTCTGTAACCCGCCCGGAGGAGAAGCCACGGCATGGTGCGCAGCTAGTACTGATAGTAATGATAGAGCTAGTAGGTATAATAGTAGTGACAGGTGGCTATTCTGTAACCCGCCTGGAGGAGAAGCCACAGCATGGTGCGCAGCTAGTACTGATAGTAATGATAGTGCTAGTAGGTATAATAGTAGTCACAGGTGGCTATTCTGTAACCCGCCCGGAGGAGAAGCCACGGCATGGTGCGCAGCTAGTACTGATAGTAATGATAGTGCTAGTAGGTATAATAGTAGTCACAGGTGGCTGTTCTGTAACCTGCCCGGAGGAGAAGCCACAGCATGGTACGCAGCTAGTACTGATAGTAATGATAGTGCTAGTAGGTGTAATAGTAGTCACAGGTGGCTATTCTGTAACCTGCCCGGAGGAGAAGCCACAGCATGGTGCGCAGCTAGTACTGATAGTAATGATAGTGCTAGTAGCTATAATAGTAGTCACAGGTGGCTGTTCTGTAACCTGCCCGGAGGAGAAGCCACAGCATGGTGCACAGCTAGTACTGATAGTAATGATAGTGCTAGTAGGTATAATAGTAGTCACAGGTGGCTGTTCTGTAACCTGCCCGGAGGAGAAGCCACAGCATGGTGCGCAGCTAGTACTGATAGTAATGATAGTGCTAGTAGTTATATTAGTAGTCACAGGTGGCTGTTCTGTAACCTGCCCGGAGGAGAAGCCACAGCATGGTGCGCAGCTAGTACTGATAGTAATGATAGTGCTAGTAGGTATAATAGTAGTTGACGCGCCCCCTGGGCCATATTCTTTAGGGGAATACCCGGAGCCGGATCAGATGGGGGTTGTAGTCTCCGAGTGGCTGTGACCCGGTCCGTGCCCAGGGTGTCAAGCTCAGTGTGTGGCAGTCCTTACTGATGTTACTAAAGTTCTTTATGTCGACTACGCCACCCGTTGAATTGCGGTCACTACGGCCGCCGCTGCAGCAGGGTCCGCTGAGGCTGATGGTGTTTGTGCAGCTTAGGTAGTATAACCCCCAACGGGAGGGGTATAGCCTCAGGGGGTCAGGTGCAGAGGATGGTGGTTGTGGAAGTGCAGGGAAGATGGTAATGAGAGTCAGAGTCGGGTTGTGCAGTTCAGGGTTCTTTACTTACTGCAGATGTTCCGGTCACTCAGGCCTTGAGTGACCACCCGAGCCGTGCTGCGTCCACCAGGTCCTGGACTCGGCCAACCCCCAAGTAGTTCTGGAGCGTGGTTCTGAGCTCCCTTTCTGTCCTGTCCTCGTCTCTGGCCTTCCCCACCAGGGATCCACCTATGTCCGGCTCCCTCGGGCCTCTTGTTGGCGAACCCTTGCCTCTGGGTTCCCTGACTCTATGCGTGGTCTGCCTTCCGGGTGGATATAGTGGGTGGCCGTGGCAGATGCTGCCCACGGCCTCCGGTCTCTGGCTGAGGTATGCTGTAGCCCCCACCAGCTTGGGATCCGGTACCCTGTTGCCAACTCTTCACCCTGTGGTTGTATTTGGGCTCTCAGAGTTCCTTCTTTCTCCCCCTCTGGGTCTTTCTCTCTCCTCTCTCACTCTTGGGCTGGGGCTGCTCTGCTCTTCTGCTCTCTTCCTCTGCAAAGACTCACAGACTGACTGACTGTGGCTGACTGACTGACTGTGGCTGACTGACTGACCCTGATCTTAGATGGTGCCCACCTTATATACTCCCTCTATGTGTGAGCTCAGGTGACCAGCACCCAATGAGCTCCTATCTTTACCCAGGCTGCTCCCCCTATCTGCCCCTACACTACTGGGATGCTCCACCCCCCTCCCACTCCAGCCAAGGACAGACTCGGTCGTACCTGCACATTTCTAAGTGGGAGTACCGTTGGTCTGCCCTCCGGAAATGGGATGTGTGTAGCGCATGCAGCCTACTGAGCTCAGTTCCACACTCCATCCTTATCCGGGAGTGGAATATCACACCTCTGGGTTGAGGTGCAATACCCCTGTAGCAGCCGAATCCTCAGGGTGCTACATTCCCCCCTGGTAAATCACAGCACGTCCTCGGGCTGTAAGATATAAACAACATCCAAAACATACAATTTTTTTCATAAACATAAACATATAAAACATCATAAAACTTTTCATATAAAACTTTCTCGTAGTCGTTTCTTGCTTCTAGCTCCTCCGGTCACTGTGCAACTTGTGACCGGGTAAAGTGCGACAGTCTCTTGAAGAAACATGGTTTTCTATAAAACCGGTAGGGGGCGCTTTAGGAAGCGCAACTATATACAAGGGGATATGGCCACTCTCAGTCCTCGGCCAGGTATTAGGAAAGGGATGACCGCTCTCAGTCCTCGGTCAGTGGGGTTAAGGGACACACGGGTTAACAGTTCAGTTCTCTGGTCCCAACGGGGACTATATTAGCAGCAACGGTTCACTGTGCCCCGACGGGCAACTATATACAGTCTCTATACTACCGTACTCAACGACGGCGTCCTCCTGCTCTTTCTTTGTGATTGGTTCCAGGTTCTGGTTCAGACCCGTCCGGGTCCTCTTGCTCCTCCTCACACCGCAGCTCCTCCTCCGTCAGGCGATGCACATGGAGGGCGTAGGGTCCTTTGGCACACTTGTGCCGGGTGAAGGTGACCTCGTCCCCTACATACAGGTCACGACCTCTGTGTCCCTCCGGTAGGTGGGACTCAACGTCTCTCCTGGTCACGAAGACGTCGCCTGGGGTGCGGTGATCTCTGATGAAACCCCACCCATGCTGCAGATTGAACTTTATCACAGTCCCGATGGTACGGGGACCATGCGCTGCACGGGGGTTTCTCCTGGTCCGGCTCTTCTGCTCCGCGCTCCTTATTTGGGCTTGCTGTTCCCGGACCCGCCTCTCTCTCTGCTCCCTCTCAAAGACCTCGAGCTGCTGGCGGCAGCACTCTGCACGCTCCGCTGCGGCTGCCCGAGTCTCCTGAGTGAACCCCATGAGGTCTTCTCCGGTGGGATCCCACTCAAACTGGGTCTCTTCTAGCGGGGGCGAGATCCTCTTCATGGGCTTTGGAGCCGGGATCAGGGGTTCGCACATGGCCCTTGCTTTTTGCAGCTCCAGCTGGATGTATTCCTGGGGCCATACGAAGGGCTGCCCATCCGGGCACGTATGTTGGGCGAACAGGTCCTCACCCAGGTGCGGTACTTTAGGTGTTATGGGCGCCGTGGTGGTAGCGGCGCCCGGGTTAACCAGGCCTTGCGACCAGGCCTGGGGCACCTTGAAAGTAAAGGGCACCGTAAGAACGGCGGCGCCCTGTGTTACTTGGCCCTGCGACCAGGCCGGTGGCTCCGCGGAGGTAGGGGGCGCTGTTGGTATTGCGTCGCCCGGGGGTACTAGGCCTTGCGACCAGGCCGATGGTACTTCCTGCTTGGTCACGCTCGGGGTCGAGGCGTGTGACGTCACAGGGGTCGCGGCTCCCGTTTGAGGCCTAGTCTGCGGCGGTGACGTTGCAGCGACGGGCACGGCAGGGGATACTTCGGGCTCTGCGACGGGGAGCTGGGGCAGGTACGCGGTTTCCCGGTTTGGGGTAGAGACGTCCCCTTTACCTGCCTCCTTTCGTTCGGCTCCCTTCTCGGCGCCGTCTCCGGCCTTCAGTCCTCCTGCGCCATCCTCAGAGGCGGTCTGTCTCCTCGTCTCGGGTGGCGTGCTCCGCTGACGGGTTCTTGTCTGCTGGGCCATCTCACGGCTCCATTCTGCTAACGTCTCTCGCTGCACCCGGGCCATCCTCCGTGCGAGGCCCTCCAGCGCGGTCTGTGCACACTCCCGGTCTCGGGGGAGCTGTGCTAGGATCTCCAGCAGGCCTTCTGGAGTGGCGACCTGCAACAGGCTCCTGACCACTGGGTCGGTGCTGCCTGACTCTCCCTCCATCTCCGGGTAGGCTCTCTCTGGACTCTCTTCCAGACGTCTTGTCTCCGGGTGCGCTCTCTCCAGACTGCTCCAGGCGACACCCATCTTTGCTCTCTTGTTCTGTCTCCGCCCACATTGAAGGTGGTCCCGGGGCAACTTAGTGATTGTCAGTTCCAGGGGCAGTTCTCTTACGCTGATGGACACTTCCAGCATCACAGTCTCTGTTGGTGGGCGCGGTTTCCGCTTTTGGCGCCATTCCTCGACCTGGCCCACGATGGGAGGTGGCCTTCTGCCACCCTCTGGCACGCCCATAATGGCGTCCGCTCTTCCAAGGCGGGAAATCTTTGGAAATGGCGGTAATCGTCTCCCAGTGGCGGGAAACTCCATGGATGGCGGGAAAAAGCTGCAAATGGCGGACAACCGGCGGGAAACGACCTGTGATGGGGTCCGTTGGCGGGGACCCTCCGGAACCGGCGGGAGACTTCTTTTTAAGGTAACGGTGTACTTTTCTTCAGGCACGCAGTACCCGGATGTTGCGGGCACGTTATCCTGCCGACTACGCCAAAGTTGACGCGCCCCCTGGGCCATATTCTTTAGGGGAATACCCGGAGCCGGATCAGATGGGGGTTGTAGTCTCCGAGTGGCTGTGACCCGGTCCGTGCCCAGGGTGTCAAGCTCAGTGTGTGGCAGTCCTTACTGATGTTACTAAAGTTCTTTATGTCGACTACGCCACCCGTTGAATTGCGGTCACTACGGCCGCCGCTGCAGCAGGGTCTGCTGAGGCTGATGGTGTTTGTGCAGCTTAGGTAGTATAACCCCCAACGGGAGGGGTATAGCCTCAGGGGGTCAGGTGCAGAGGATGGTGGTTGTGGAAGTGCAGGGAAGATGGTAATGAGAGTCAGAGTCGGGTTGTGCAGTTCAGGGTTCTTTACTTACTGCAGATGTTCCGGTCACTCCGGCCTTGAGTGACCACCCGAGCCGTGCTGCGTCCACCAGGTCCTGGACTCGGCCAACCCCCAAGTAGTTCTGGAGCGTGGTTCTGAGCTCCCTTTCTGTCCTGTCCTCGTCTCTGGCCTTCCCCACCAGGGATCCACCTATGTCCGGCTCCCTCGGGCCTCTTGTTGGCGAACCCTTGCCTCTGGGTTCCCTGACCCTATGCGTGGTCTGCCTTCCGGGTGGATATAGTGGGTGGCCGTGGCAGATGCTGCCCACGGCCTCCGGTCTCTGGCTGAGGTATGCTGTAGCCCCCACCAGCTTGGGATCCGGTACCCTGTTGCCAACTCTTCACCCTGTGGTTGTATTTGGGCTCTCAGAGTTCCTTCTTTCTCCCCCTCTGGGTCTTTCTCTCTCCTCTCTCACTCTTGGGCTGGGGCTGCTCTGCTCTTCTGCTCTGTTCCTCTGCAAAGACTCACAGACTGACTGACTGTGGCTGACTGACTGACTGTGGCTGACTGACTGACCCTGATCTTAGATGGTGCCCACCTTATATACTCCCTCTATGTGTGAGCTCAGGTGACCAGCACCCAATGAGCTCCTATCTTTACCCAGGCTGCTCCCCCTATCTGCCCCTACACTACTGGGATGCTCCACCCCCCTCCCACTCCAGCCAAGGACAGACTCGGTCGTACCTGCACATTTCTAAGTGGGAGTACCGTTGGTCTGCCCTCCGGAAATGGGATGTGTGTAGTGCATGCAGCCTACTGAGCTCAGTTCCACACTCCATCCTTACCCGGGAGTGGAATATCACACCTCTGGGTTGAGGTGCAATACCCCTGTAGCAGCCGAATCCTCAGGGTGCTACATAGTCACAGGTGGCTGTTCTGTAACCCGCCCGGAGGAGAAGCCACAGCATGGTGCGCAGCTAGTACTGATAGTAATGATAGTGCTAGTAGGTATAATAGTAGTCACAGGTGGCTGTTCTGTAACCCGCCCGGAGGAGAAGCCACAGCATGGTGCGCAGCTAGTACTGATAGTAATGATAGTGCTAGTAGGTATAATAGTAGTCACAGGTGGCTGTTCTGTAACCTGCCCGGAGGAGAAGCCACAGCATGGTGCGCAGCTAGTACTGATAGTAATGATAGTGCTAGTAGGTATAATAGTAGTCACAGGTGGCTATTCTGTAACCCGCCCGGAGGAGAAGCCACGGCATGGTGCGCAGCTAGTACTGATAGTAATGATAGTGCTAGTAGCTATAATAGTAGTCACAGGTGGCTGTTCTGTAACCTGCCCGGAGGAGAAGCCACAGCATGGTGCACAGCTAGTACTGATAGTAATGATAGTGCTAGTAGGTGTAATAGTAGTCACAGGTGGCTGTTCTGTAACCTGCCCGGAGGAGAAGCCACAGCATGGTGCGCAGCTAGTACTGATAGTAATCATAGTGCTAGTAGGTATAATAGTAGTCACAGGTGGCTGTTCTGTAACCTGCCCGGAGGAGAAGCCACAGCATGGTGCGCAGCTAGTACTGATAGTAATGATAGTGCTAGTAGGTATAATAGTAGTCACAGGTGGCTGTTCTGTAACCCGCCCGGAGGAGAAGCCACAGCATGGTGCGCAGCTAGTACTGATAGTAATGATAGTGCTAGTAGGTATAATAGTAGTCACAGGTGGCTATTCTGTAACCCGCCCGGAGGAGAAGCCACAGCATGGTGCGCAGCTAGTACTGATAGTAATGATAGTGCTAGTAGGTAAAATAGTAGTCACAGGTGGCTGTTCTGTAACCTGCCCGGAGGAGAAGCCACAGCATGGTGCGCAGCTAGTACTGATAGTAATGATAGTGCTAATAGGTATAATAGTAGTCACAGGTGGCTGTTCTGTAACCTGCCCGGAGGAGAAGCCACAGCATGGTGCGCAGCTAGTACTGATAGTAATGATAGAGCTAGTAGGTATAATAGTAGTCACAGGTGATTGTTCTGTAACCTGCCCGGAGGAGAAGCCACAGCATGGTGCGCAGCTAGTACTGATAGTAATGATTGAGCTAGTAAGTATAATAGTAGTCACAGGTGGCTGTTCTGTAACCTGTCCGGAGGAGAAGCCACAGCATGGTGCGCAGCTAGTACTGATAGTAATGATAGTGCTAGTAGGTATAATAGTAGTCACAGGTGGCTGTTCTGTAACCTGCCCGGAGGAGAAGCCACAGCATGGTGCGCAGCTAGTACTGATAGTAATGATAGTGGTAGTAGTTATAATAGTAGTCACAGGTGGCTGTTCTGTAACCTGCCCGGAGGAGAAGCCACAGCATGGTGCGCAGCTAGTACTGATAGTAATGATAGTGCTAGTAGGTATAATAGTAGTAACAGGTGGCTGTTCTGTAACCTGCCCGGAGGAGAAGCCACAGCATGGGGCGCAGCTAGTACTGATAGTAATGATAGTGCTAGTAGGTATAATAGTAGTCACAGGTGGCTGTTCTGTAACCTGCCCGGAGGAGAAGCCACAGCATGGTGCACTGCTAGTACTGATAGTAATGATAGTGCTAGTAGGTATAATAGTAGTCACAGATGGCTGTTCTGTAACCTGCCCGGAGGAGAAGCCACAGCATGGTGCGCAGCTAGTACTGATAGTAATGATAGTGTTAGTAGGTATATTAGTATTCACAGGTGGCTGTTCTGTAACCTGCCCGGAGGAGAAGCCACGGCATGGTGCGCAGCTAGTACTGATAGTAATGATAGTGCTAGTAGGTATAATACTAGTCACAGGTGGCTGTTCTGTAACCTGCCCGGAGGAGAAGCCACAGCATGGTGCGCAGCTAGTACTGATAGTAAAGATAGTGCTAGTAGGTATAATAGTAGTCACACGTGGCTGTTCTGTAACCCGCCCGGAGGAGAAGCCACGGCATGGTGCGCAGCTAGTACTGATAGTAATGATAGTGCGAGTAGGTATAATAGTAGTCACAGGTGGGTGTTCTGTAACCTGCCCGGAGGAGAGGCCACAGCATGGTGCGCAGCTAGTACTGATAGTAATGATAGTGCTAGTAGGTATAATAGTAGTCACAGGTGACTGTTCTGTAACCTGCCCAGAGGAGAAGCCACAGCATGGTGTGCAGCTAGTACTGATAGTAATGATAGTGCTAGTAGGTATAATAGTAGTCACAGGTGGCTGTTCTGTAACCTGGCCGGAGGAGAAGCCACAGCATGGTGCGCAGCTAGTACTGATAGTAATGATAGTGCTAATAGTTATAATAGTAGTCACAGGTGGCTGTTCTGTAACCTGCCCGGAGGAGAAGCCACAGCATGGTGTGCAGCTAGTACTGATAGTAATGATAGTGCTAGTAGGTATAATAGTAGTCACAGGTGGTTGTTCTGTAACCTGCCCGGAGGAGAAGCCACAGCATGGTACTCAGCTAGTACTGATAGTAATGATAGTGCTAGTAGGTATAATAGTAGTCACAGGTGCCTGTTCTGTAACCTGCCCGGAGGAGAAGCCACAGCATGGTGCGCAGCTAGTACTGATAGTAATGATAGTGCTAGTAGTTATAATAGTAGTCACAGGTGGCTGTTCTGTAACCCGCCCGGAGGAGAAGCCACAGCATGGTGCGCAGCTAGTACTGATAGTAATGATAGTGCTAGTAGGTATAATAGTAGTCACAGGTGGCTGTTCTGTAACCCGCCCGGAGGAGAAGCCACAGCATGGTGCGCAGCTAGTACTGATAGTAATGATAGTGCTAGTAGGTATAATAGTAGTCACAGATGGCTGTTCTGTAACCCGCCCGGAGGAGAAGCCACAGCATGGTGCGCAGCTAGTATTGATAGTAATGATAGTGCTAGTAGGTATAATAGTAGTCACAGGTGGCTGTTCTGTCACCTGCCCGGAGGAGAAGCCAGAGCATGGTGCGCAGCTAGTACTGATAGTAATGATAGAGCTAGTAGGTATAATAGTAGTCACAGGTGGCTGTTCTGTAACCTGCCCGGAGGAGAAGCTACAGCATGGTGCGCAGCTAGTACTGATAGTAATGATAGTGCTAGTAGGTATAATAGTAGTCACAGGTGGCTGTTCTGTAACCTCCCTGGAGGAGAAGCCACAGCATGGTGCGCAGCTAGTACTGATAGTAATGATAGAGCTAGTAGGTATAATAGTAGTCACAGGTGGTTATTCTGTAACCCGCCCGGAGGAGAAGCCACGGCATGGTGCGCAGCTAGTACTGATAGTAATGATAGAGCTAGTAGGTATAATAGTAGTCACAGGTGGCTATTCTGTAACCCGCCCGGAGGAGAAGCCACAGCATGGTGCGCAGCTAGTACTGATAGTAATGATAGTGCTAGTAGGTATAATAGTAGTCACAGGTGGCTGTTCTGTAACCTGCCCGGAGGAGAAGCCACAGCATGGTGCGCAGCTAGTACTGATAGTAATGATAGTGCTAGTAGGTGTAATAGTAGTCACAGGTGGCTATTCTGTAACCTGCCCGGAGGAGAAGCCACAGCACGGTGCGCACCTAGTACTGATAGTAATGATAGTGCTAGTAGCTATAATAGTAGTCACAGGTGGCTATTCTGTAACCCGCCCGGAGGAGAAGCCACGGCATGGTGCGCAGCTAGTACTGATAGTAATGATAGTGCTAGTAGGTATAATAGTAGTCACAGGTGGCTGTTCTGTAACCTGCCCGGTGGAGAAGCCACAGCATGGTGCACAGCTAGTACTGATAGTAATGATAGTGCTAGTAGGTATAATAGTAGTCACAGGTGGCTGTTCTGTAATCTGCCCGGAGGAGAAGCCACAGCATGGTGCGCAGCTAGTACTAATAGTAATGATAGTGCTAGTAGCTATAATAGTAGTCACAGGTGGCTGTTCTGTAACCTGCCCGGAGGAGAAGCCATAGCATGGTGCGCAGCTAGTACTGATAGTAATGATAGTGCTAGTAGGTATAATAGTAGTCACAGGTGGCTGTTCTGTAACCTGCCCGGAGGAGACGCCACAGCATGGTGCGCAGCTAGTACTGATAGTAATGATAGTGCTAGTAGGTATAATAGTAGTCACAGGTGGCTGTTCTGTAACCTGCCCGGAGGAGAAGCCACAACATGGTGCGCAGCTAGTACTGATAGTAATGATAGTGCTAGTAGGTATAATAGTAGTCACAGGTGGCTGTTCTGTAACCTGCCCGGAGGAGAAGCCACAGCATGGTGCGCAGCTAGTACTGATAGTAATGATAGTGGTAGTAGGTATAATAGTAGTCACAGGTGGCTGTTCTGTAACCTGCCCGGAGGAGAAGCCACAGCATGGTGCGCAGCTAGTACTGATAGTAATGATAGTGCTAGTAGTTATAATAGTAGTCACAGGTGGCTGTTCTGTAACCAGCCCGGAGGAGAAGCCACAGCATGGTGCGCAGCTAGTACTGATAGTAATGATAGTGCTAGTAGGTATAATAGTAGTCACAGGTGGCTATTCTGTAACCCGCCCGGAGGAGAAGCCACAGCATGGTGCGCAGCTAGTACTGATAGTAATGATAGAGCTAGTAGGTATAATAGTAGTCACAGGTGGCTGTTCTGTAACCTGCCCGGAGGAGAAGCCACAGCATGGTGCGCAGCTAGTACTGATAGTAATGATAGTGCTAGTAGGTATAATAGTAGTCACAGGTGGCTGTTCTGTAACCTGCCTGGAGGAGAAGCCACAGCATGGTGCGCAGCTAGTACTGATAGTAATGATAGAGCTAGTAGGTATAATAGTAGTCACAGGTGGTTATTCTGTAACCCGCCCGGAGGAGAAGCCACGGCATGGTGCGCAGCTAGTACTGATAGTAATGATAGAGCTAGTAGGTATAATAGTAGTCACAGGTGGCTATTCTGTAACCCGCCCGGAGGAGAAGCCACAGCATGGTGCGCAGCTAGTACTGATAGTAATGATAGTGCTAGTAGGTATAATAGTAGTCACAGGTGGCTATTCTGTAACCCGCCCGGAGGAGAAGCCACGGCATGGTGCGCAGCTAGTACTGATAGTAATGATAGTGCTAGTAGGTATAATAGTAGTCACAGGTGGCTGTTCTGTAAACTGCCCGGAGGAGAAGCCACAGCATGGTGCGCAGCTAGTACTGATAGTAATGATAGTGCTAGTAGGTGTAATAGTAGTCACAGGTGGCTATTCTGTAACCTGCCCGGAGGAGAAGCCACAGCATGGTGCGCAGCTAGTACTGATAGTAATGATAGTGCTAGTAGCTATAATAGTAGTCACAGGTGGCTGTTCTGTAACCTGCCCGGAGGAGAAGCCACAGCATGGTGCACAGCTAGTACTGATAGTAATGATAGTGCTAGTAGGTATAATAGTAGTCACAGGTGGCTGTTCTGTAACCTGCCCGGAGGAGAAGCCACAGCATGGTGCGCAGCTAGTACTGATAGTAATGATAGTGCTAGTAGGTATAATAGTAGTCACAGGTGGCTGTTCTGTAACCCGCCCGGAGGAGAAGCCACAGCATGGTGCGCAGCTAGTACTGATAGTAATGATAGTGCTAGTAGGTATAATAGTAGTCACAGGTGGCTGTTCTGTAACCTGCCCGGAGGAGAAGCCACAGCATGGTGCGCAGCTAGTACTGATAGTAATGATAGTGCTAGTAGCTATAATAGTAGTCACAGGTGGCTATTCTGTAACCCGCCCGGAGGAGAAGCCACGGCATGGTGCGCAGCTAGTACTGATAGTAATGATAGTGCTAGTAGGTATAATAGTAGTCACAGGTGGCTGTTCTGTAACCTGCCCGGAGGAGAAGCCACAGCATGGTGCACAGCTAGTACTGATAGTAATGATAGTGCTAGTAGGTATAATAGTAGTCACAGGTGGCTGTTCTGTAACCTGCCCGGAGGAGAAGCCACAGCATGGTGCGCAGCTAGTACTGATAGTAATGATAGTGCTAGTAGGTATAATAGTAGTCACAGGTGGCTGTTCTGTTACCTGCCCGGAGGAGAAGCCACAGCATGGTGCGCAGCTAGTACTGATAGTAATGATAGTGCTAGTAGGTATAATAGTAGTCACAGGTGGCTGTTCTGTAACCCGCCCGGAGGAGAAGCCACAGCATGGTGTGCAGCTAGTACTGATAGTAATGATAGTGCTAGTAGTTATAATAGTAGTCACAGGTGGCTGTTCTGTAACCCGCCCGGAGGAGAAGCCACAGCATGGTGCGCAGCTAGTACTGATAGTAATGATAGTGCTAGTAGGTATAATAGTAGTCACAGGTGGCTGTTCTGTAACCTGCCCGGAGGAGAAGCTACAGCATGGTGCGCAGCTAGTACTGATAGTAATGATAGTGCTAGTAGGTATAATAGTAGTCACAGGTGGCTGTTCTGTAACCTGCCTGGAGGAGAAGCCACAGCATGGTGCGCAGCTAGTACTGATAGTAATGATAGATCTAGTAGGTATAATAGTAGTCACAGGTGGTTATTCTGTAACCCGCCCGGAGGAGAAGCCACGGCATGGTGCGCAGCTAGTACTGATAGTAATGATAGAGCTAGTAGGTATAATAGTAGTCACAGGTGGCTATTCTGTAACCCGCCCGGAGGAGAAGCCACAGCATGGTGCGCAGCTAGTACTGATAGTAATGATAGTGCTAGTAGGTATAATAGTAGTCACAGGTGGCTGTTCTGTAACCTGCCCGGAGGAGAAGCCACAGCATGGTGCGCAGCTAGTACTGATAGTAATGATAGTGCTAGTAGGTGTAATAGTAGTCACAGGTGGCTATTCTGTAACCTGCCCGGAGGAGAAGCCACAGCACGGTGCGCAACTAGTACTGATAGTAATGATAGTGCTAGTAGCTATAATAGTAGTCACAGGTGGCTATTCTGTAACCCGCCCGGAGGAGAAGCCACAGCATGGTGCGCAGCTAGTACTGATAGTAATGATAGTGCTAGTAGGTAAAATAGTAGTCACAGGTGGCTGTTCTGTAACCTGCCCGGAGGAGAAGCCACAACATGGTGCGCAGCTAGTACTGATAGTAATGATAGTGCTAGTAGGTATAATAGTAGTCACAGGTGGCTGTTCTGTAACCTGCCCGGAGGAGAAGCCACAGCATGGTGCGCAGCTAGTACTGATAGTAATGATAGTGGTAGTAGGTATAATAGTAGTCACAGGTGGCTGTTCTGTAACCTGCCCGGAGGAGAAGCCACAGCATGGTGCGCAGCTAGTACTGATAGTAATGATAGTGCTAGTAGTTATAATAGTAGTCACAGGTGGCTGTTCTGTAACCAGCCCGGAGGAGAAGCCACAGCATGGTGCGCAGCTAGTACTGATAGTAATGATAGTGCTAGTAGGTATAATAGTAGTCACAGGTGGCTATTCTGTAACCCGCCCGGAGGAGAAGCCACAGCATGGTGCGCAGCTAGTACTGATAGTAATGATAGAGCTAGTAGGTATAATAGTAGTCACAGGTGGCTGTTCTGTAACCTGCCCGGAGGAGAAGCCACAGCATGGTGCGCAGCTAGTACTGATAGTAATGATAGTGCTAGTAGGTATAATAGTAGTCACAGGTGGCTGTTCTGTAACCTGCCTGGAGGAGAAGCCACAGCATGGTGCGCAGCTAGTACTGATAGTAATGATAGAGCTAGTAGGTATAATAGTAGTCACAGGTGGTTATTCTGTAACCCGCCCGGAGGAGAAGCCACGGCATGGTGCGCAGCTAGTACTGATAGTAATGATAGAGCTAGTAGGTATAATAGTAGTCACAGGTGGCTATTCTGTAACCCGCCCGGAGGAGAAGCCACAGCATGGTGCGCAGCTAGTACTGATAGTAATGATAGTGCTAGTAGGTATAATAGTAGTCACAGGTGGCTATTCTGTAACCCGCCCGGAGGAGAAGCCACGGCATGGTGCGCAGCTAGTACTGATAGTAATGATAGTGCTAGTAGGTATAATAGTAGTCACAGGTGGCTGTTCTGTAAACTGCCCGGAGGAGAAGCCACAGCATGGTGCGCAGCTAGTACTGATAGTAATGATAGTGCTAGTAGGTGTAATAGTAGTCACAGGTGGCTATTCTGTAACCTGCCCGGAGGAGAAGCCACAGCATGGTGCGCAGCTAGTACTGATAGTAATGATAGTGCTAGTAGCTATAATAGTAGTCACAGGTGGCTGTTCTGTAACCTGCCCGGAGGAGAAGCCACAGCATGGTGCACAGCTAGTACTGATAGTAATGATAGTGCTAGTAGGTATAATAGTAGTCACAGGTGGCTGTTCTGTAACCTGCCCGGAGGAGAAGCCACAGCATGGTGCGCAGCTAGTACTGATAGTAATGATAGTGCTAGTAGGTATAATAGTAGTCACAGGTGGCTGTTCTGTAACCCGCCCGGAGGAGAAGCCACAGCATGGTGCGCAGCTAGTACTGATAGTAATGATAGTGCTAGTAGGTATAATAGTAGTCACAGGTGGCTGTTCTGTAACCTGCCCGGAGGAGAAGCCACAGCATGGTGCGCAGCTAGTACTGATAGTAATGATAGTGCTAGTAGCTATAATAGTAGTCACAGGTGGCTATTCTGTAACCCGCCCGGAGGAGAAGCCACGGCATGGTGCGCAGCTAGTACTGATAGTAATGATAGTGCTAGTAGGTATAATAGTAGTCACAGGTGGCTGTTCTGTAACCTGCCCGGAGGAGAAGCCACAGCATGGTGCACAGCTAGTACTGATAGTAATGATAGTGCTAGTAGGTATAATAGTAGTCACAGGTGGCTGTTCTGTAACCTGCCCGGAGGAGAAGCCACAGCATGGTGCGCAGCTAGTACTGATAGTAATGATAGTGCTAGTAGGTATAATAGTAGTCACAGGTGGCTGTTCTGTTACCTGCCCGGAGGAGAAGCCACAGCATGGTGCGCAGCTAGTACTGATAGTAATGATAGTGCTAGTAGGTATAATAGTAGTCACAGGTGGCTGTTCTGTAACCCGCCCGGAGGAGAAGCCACAGCATGGTGTGCAGCTAGTACTGATAGTAATGATAGTGCTAGTAGTTATAATAGTAGTCACAGGTGGCTGTTCTGTAACCCGCCCGGAGGAGAAGCCACAGCATGGTGCGCAGCTAGTACTGATAGTAATGATAGTGCTAGTAGGTATAATAGTAGTCACAGGTGGCTGTTCTGTAACCTGCCCGGAGGAGAAGCTACAGCATGGTGCGCAGCTAGTACTGATAGTAATGATAGTGCTAGTAGGTATAATAGTAGTCACAGGTGGCTGTTCTGTAACCTGCCTGGAGGAGAAGCCACAGCATGGTGCGCAGCTAGTACTGATAGTAATGATAGATCTAGTAGGTATAATAGTAGTCACAGGTGGTTATTCTGTAACCCGCCCGGAGGAGAAGCCACGGCATGGTGCGCAGCTAGTACTGATAGTAATGATAGAGCTAGTAGGTATAATAGTAGTCACAGGTGGCTATTCTGTAACCCGCCCGGAGGAGAAGCCACAGCATGGTGCGCAGCTAGTACTGATAGTAATGATAGTGCTAGTAGGTATAATAGTAGTCACAGGTGGCTGTTCTGTAACCTGCCCGGAGGAGAAGCCACAGCATGGTGCGCAGCTAGTACTGATAGTAATGATAGTGCTAGTAGGTGTAATAGTAGTCACAGGTGGCTATTCTGTAACCTGCCCGGAGGAGAAGCCACAGCACGGTGCGCAACTAGTACTGATAGTAATGATAGTGCTAGTAGCTATAATAGTAGTCACAGGTGGCTATTCTGTAACCCGCCCGGAGGAGAAGCCACAGCATGGTGCGCAGCTAGTACTGATAGTAATGATAGTGCTAGTAGGTATAATAGTAGTCACAGGTGGCTGTTCTGTAACCTGCCCGGTGGAGAAGCCACAGCATGGTGCGCAGCTAGTACTGATAGTAATGATAGTGCTAGTAGGTATAATAGTAGTCACAGGTGGCTGTTCTGTAATCTGCCCGGAGGAGAAGCCACAGCATGGTGCGCAGCTAGTACTAATAGTAATGATAGTGCTAGTAGCTATAATAGTAGTCACAGGTGGCTGTTCTGTAACCTGCCCGGAGGAGAAGCCACAGCATGGTGCGCAGCTAGTACTGATAGTAATGATAGTGCTAGTAGGTATAATAGTAGTCACAGGTGGCTGTTCTGTAACCTGCCCGGAGGAGACGCCACAGCATGGTGCGCAGCTAGTACTGATAGTAATGATAGTGCTAGTAGGTATAATAGTAGTCACAGGTGGCTGTTCTGTAACCTGCCCGGAGGAGAAGCCACAGCATGGTGCGCAGCTAGTACTGATAGTAATGATAGTGCTAGTAGGTATAATAGTAGTCACAGGTGGCTGTTCTGTAACCTGCCCGGAGGAGAAGCCACAGCATGGTGCGCAGCTAGTACTGATAGTAATGATAGTGCTAGTAGCTATAATAGTAGTCACAGGTGGCTATTCTGTAACCCGCCCGGAGGAGAAGCCACGGCATGGTGCGCAGCTAGTACTGATAGTAATGATAGTGCTAGTAGGTATAATAGTAGTCACAGGTGGCTGTTCTGTAACCTGCCCGGTGGAGAAGCCACAGCATGGTGCGCAGCTAGTACTGATAGTAATGATAGTGCTAGTAGGTATAATAGTAGTCACAGGTGGCTGTTCTGTAATCTGCCCGGAGGAGAAGCCACAGCATGGTGCGCAGCTAGTACTAATAGTAATGATAGTGCTAGTAGCTATAATAGTAGTCACAGGTGGCTGTTCTGTAACCTGCCCGGAGGAGAAGCCACAGCATGGTGCGCAGCTAGTACTGATAGTAATGATAGTGCTAGTAGGTATAATAGTAGTCACAGGTGGCTGTTCTGTAACCTGCCCGGAGGAGACGCCACAGCATGGTGCGCAGCTAGTACTGATAGTAATGATAGTGCTAGTAGGTATAATAGTAGTCACAGGTGGCTGTTCTGTAACCTGCCCGGAGGAGAAGCCACAGCATGGTGCGCAGCTAGTACTGATAGTAATGATAGTGCTAGTAGGTATAATAGTAGTCACAGGTGGCTGTTCTGTAACCTGCCCGGAGGAGAAGCCACAGCATGGTGCGCAGCTAGTACTGATAGTAATGATAGTGCTAGTAGCTATAATAGTAGTCACAGGTGGCTATTCTGTAACCCGCCCGGAGGAGAAGCCACGGCATGGTGCGCAGCTAGTACTGATAGTAATGATAGTGCTAGTAGGTATAATAGTAGTCACAGGTGGCTGTTCTGTAACCTGCCCGGAGGAGAAGCCACAGCATGGTGCACAGCTAGTACTGATAGTAATGATAGTGCTAGTAGGTATAATAGTAGTCACAGGTGGCTGTTCTGTAACCTGCCCGGAGGAGAAGCCACAGCATGGTGCGCAGCTAGTACTGATAGTAATGATAGTGCTAGTAGGTATAATAGTAGTCACAGGTGGCTGTTCTGTTACCTGCCCGGAGAAGAAGCCACAGCATGGTGCGCAGCTAGTACTGATAGTAATGATAGTGCTAGTAGGTATAATAGTAGTCACAGGTGGCTGTTCTGTAACCCGCCCGGAGGAGAAGCCACAGCATGGTGCGCAGCTAGTACTGATAGTAATGATAGTGCTAGTAGTTATAATAGTAGTCACAGGTGGCTGTTCTGTAACCCGTCCGGAGGAGAAGCCACAGCATGGTGCGCAGCTAGTACTGATAGTAATGATAGTGCTAGTAGGTATAATAGTAGTCACAGGTGGCTGTTCTGTAACCCGCCCGGAGGAGAAGCCACAGCATGGTGCGCAGCTAGTACTGATAGTAATGATAGTGCTAGTAGGTATAATAGTAGTCACAGATGGCTGTTCTGTAACCCGCCCGGAGGAGAAGCCACAGCATGGTGCGCAGCTAGTATTGATAGTAATGATAGTGCTAGTAGGTATAATAGTAGTCACAGGTGGCTGTTCTGTCACCTGCCCGGAGGAGAAGCCACAGCATGGTGCGCAGCTAGTACTGATAGTAATGATAGAGCTAGTAGGTATAATAGTAGTCACAGGTGGCTGTTCTGTAACCTGCCCGGAGGAGAAGCTACAGCATGGTGCGCAGCTAGTACTGATAGTAATGATAGTGCTAGTAGGTATAATAGTAGTCACAGGTGGCTGTTCTGTAACCTGCCTGGAGGAGAAGCCACAGCATGGTGCGCAGCTAGTACTGATAGTAATGATAGAGCTAGTAGGTATAATAGTAGTCACAGGTGGTTATTCTGTAACCCGCCCGGAGGAGAAGCCACGGCATGGTGCGCAGCTAGTACTGATAGTAATGATAGAGCTAGTAGGTATAATAGTAGTCACAGGTGGCTATTCTGTAACCCGCCCGGAGGAGAAGCCACAGCATGGTGCGCAGCTAGTACTGATAGTAATGATAGTGCTAGTAGGTATAATAGTAGTCACAGGTGGCTGTTCTGTAACCTGCCCGGAGGAGAAGCCACAGCATGGTGCGCAGCTAGTACTGATAGTAATGATAGTGCTAGTAGGTGTAATAGTAGTCACAGGTGGCTATTCTGTAACCTGCCCGGAGGAGAAGCCACAGCACGGTGCGCAACTAGTACTGATAGTAATGATAGTGCTAGTAGCTATAATAGTAGTCACAGATGGCTATTCTGTAACCCGCCCGGAGGAGAAGCCACGGCATGGTGCGCAGCTAGTACTGATAGTAATGATAGTGCTAGTAGGTATAATAGTAGTCACAGGTGGCTGTTCTGTAACCTGCCCGGTGGAGAAGCCACAGCATGGTGCGCAGCTAGTACTGATAGTAATGATAGTGCTAGTAGGTATAATAGTAGTCACAGATGGCTGTTCTGTAACCCGCCCGGAGGAGAAGCCACAGCATGGTGCGCAGCTAGTATTGATAGTAATGATAGTGCTAGTAGGTATAATAGTAGTCACAGGTGGCTGTTCTGTCACCTGCCCGGAGGAGAAGCCACAGCATGGTGCGCAGCTAGTACTGATAGTAATGATAGAGCTAGTAGGTATAATAGTAGTCACAGGTGGCTGTTCTGTAACCTGCCCGGAGGAGAAGCTACAGCATGGTGCGCAGCTAGTACTGATAGTAATGATAGTGCTAGTAGGTATAATAGTAGTCACAGGTGGCTGTTCTGTAACCTGCCTGGAGGAGAAGCCACAGCATGGTGCGCAGCTAGTACTGATAGTAATGATAGAGCTAGTAGGTATAATAGTAGTCACAGGTGGTTATTCTGTAACCCGCCCGGAGGAGAAGCCACGGCATGGTGCGCAGCTAGTACTGATAGTAATGATAGAGCTAGTAGGTATAATAGTAGTCACAGGTGGCTATTCTGTAACCCGCCCGGAGGAGAAGCCACAGCATGGTGCGCAGCTAGTACTGATAGTAATGATAGTGCTAGTAGGTATAATAGTAGTCACAGGTGGCTGTTCTGTAACCTGCCCGGAGGAGAAGCCACAGCATGGTGCGCAGCTAGTACTGATAGTAATGATAGTGCTAGTAGGTGTAATAGTAGTCACAGGTGGCTATTCTGTAACCTGCCCGGAGGAGAAGCCACAGCACGGTGCGCAACTAGTACTGATAGTAATGATAGTGCTAGTAGCTATAATAGTAGTCACAGGTGGCTATTCTGTAACCCGCCCGGAGGAGAAGCCACGGCATGGTGCGCAGCTAGTACTGATAGTAATGATAGTGCTAGTAGGTATAATAGTAGTCACAGGTGGCTGTTCTGTAACCTGCCCGGTGGAGAAGCCACAGCATGGTGCGCAGCTAGTACTGATAGTAATGATAGTGCTAGTAGGTATAATAGTAGTCACAGGTGGCTGTTCTGTAATCTGCCCGGAGGAGAAGCCACAGCATGGTGCGCAGCTAGTACTAATAGTAATGATAGTGCTAGTAGCTATAATAGTAGTCACAGGTGGCTGTTCTGTAACCTGCCCGGAGGAGAAGCCACAGCATGGTGCGCAGCTAGTACTGATAGTAATGATAGTGCTAGTAGGTATAATAGTAGTCACAGGTGGCTGTTCTGTAACCTGCCCGGAGGAGACGCCACAGCATGGTGCGCAGCTAGTACTGATAGTAATGATAGTGCTAGTAGGTATAAAAGTAGTCACAGGTGGCTGTTCTGTAACCTGCCCGGAGGAGAAGCCACAGCATGGTGCGCAGCTAGTACTGATAGTAATGATAGTGCTAGTAGGTATAATAGTAGTCACAGGTGGCTGTTCTGTAACCTGCCCGGAGGAGAAGCCACAGCATGGTGCGCAGCTAGTACTGATAGTAATGATAGTGGTAGTAGGTATAATAGTAGTCACAGGTGGCTGTTCTGTAACCTGCCCGGAGGAGAAGCCACAGCATGGTGCGCAGCTAGTACTGATAGTAATGATAGTGCTAGTAGTTATAATAGTAGTCACAGGTGGCTGTTCTGTAACCCGCCCGGAGGAGAAGCCACAGCATGGTGCGCAGCTAGTACTGATAGTAATGATAGTGCTAGTAGGTATAATAGTAGTCACAGGTGGCTGTTCTGTAACCTGCCCGGAGGAGAAGCCACAGCATGGTGCGCAGCTAGTACTGATAGTAATGATAGAGCTAGTAGGTATAATAGTAGTCACAGGTGGCTGTTCTGTAACCTACCCGGAGGAGAAGCCACAGCATGGTGCGCAGCTAGTACTGATAGTAATGATAGTGCTAGTAGGTATAATAGTAGTCACAGGTGGCTGTTCTGTAACCTGCCCGGAGGAGAAGCCACAGCATGGTGCACCGGTGTTCCTTGTGGTGTGGCCGGCATGTATGATACTCCCTGGCTAATAGTATACATGATATACTCTCTGGCTACCTGGAAAGCAGAACTGCACCTGTGTCCAGTCTGTTTGACATTTGTAGTAGTGTGGTCAGTGATTCTTCACTGTCTCCATGGCAACAGACTGTAGACCTCCTTATTACAGGCAATGCTGATAGACACTTTGTGGTCTGTTACCATAGCGACATTATAAACTATGGGCAGGGCTAAACTCAGGCTAGATGGCGACCTGTGCAAAACTGCTGCCCCATCCTTTTGTCTTTTCATCACTTTTTCCAGTTTTTGCCATAAGCGCCTGATTAGTACGGGTCCTACCTGTACAACCCTCACTTACGTTGAGAACAGGGGTGCATAACCCTTAGCCATATGCTAAGATGATACCCCCCCATCCAGCTGGGGTTGACTGGTCAGATAGCCATACAGTGGCAGTGACGCCTTTCAATGCCCAGGCCGTCCGCATTTAAGTTATCCCCTAGTCACACTATGTTTCTGCAGGACATTTGGCTTTGTACCAACCCGCGACAGAGTCACTGACTGCTATGGCAGAAACAAAGTTCAAATCAACACCGTTTGTGTTTTTTTTTTCTGAATGTGGCTGTTTGTTTAGACGGATATAGAAATGTGGTCTGCAAACTCTCTGTTTCCATATAAATCACGTACCCTATTACGTAACACACACAGCGAAACAAAGTACATAGTGACACATACATACATTAACACACAGGGAAACAAAGTACGGTACATAGTGACACACACGTTAACACACACAGCGAAACAAAATACATAGTGACACACACATTAACACACACAGCGAAACAAAATACATAGTGACACACACATTAACACACACAGCGAAACAAAGTACATAGTGACACACACATACATTAATACACACAGCGAGACAAAGTACATAGTGACACACACATACATTAACACACACAGCGAAACAAGGTACATAGTGACACATACATACATTAACACACACAGCGAAACAAAGTACATAGTGACACATACATACATTAACACACAGGGAAACAAAGTACGGTACATAGTGACACACACGTTAACACACACAGTGAAACAAAATACATAGTGACACACACATTAACACACACAGCGAAACAAAGTACATAGTGACACATACATACATTAACACACACAGCGAAACAAGGTACATAGTGACACATACATACATTAACACACACAGCGAAACAAAGTACATAGTGACACATACATACATTAAAACACAGGGAAACAAAGTACGGTACATAGTGACACACACATTAACACACACAGTGAAACAAAATACATAGTGACACACACATTAACACACACAGCGAAACAAAGTACATAGTGACACATACATACATTAACACACACAGCGAAACAAGGTACATAGTGACACATAGGCCTAATGGGGCGGTCCGAAGAGTCTCCCACGGCGGCTGCATTCTGCCACCCCCGGACTGGGATGTGACCGTTGTCTGAGCAGGCTGTCAAGCTGACAGCCAGCTCACAGAACGTGCAGCGCGCCATCTCCCAGTGATTGTACTCGCGTCTCTCCGACGGCAGCAGCGTGATCAGGTCATGTGATCACGCTGCTGACTTCACTCGCTGGCGTGCAGAGAGAAGAGCATCAGTGGTGGTAAGTGCTCCTGACTGGAGCTGAAGACACCGAAGATTACATGGAGGGAGGGAGATTTAGTGTGGGAGTGTATATACTCTCTGTGTCTGGGGGGTATATACTGTGTGTGGTGGGGGGGTATTTACTGTGGGGGTGTATATACTGTGTGTGGGGGGGTGTCTTTACTGTGGGGGTGTATATACTCTGTGTGTACGGGGGGGATTTACAGTGGGGGTATATACTCTGTGGGGGGTATTTACTGTAAGAGTGTATATACTCTGTTTGGGGGGTATTTACTGTGGGGGGTATATACTCTGTGTGTAGGGGGTTATTTACTGTAAGGGTGTCTATACACTGTATGGGAGGATATTTACTGTGGAGGTGTGTATACTCTCTGTGTGTGTAGGTGGGGTATATACTCTGTGTGGGGGTACTTACGTGGGGGAGTGTATACTGTTTGTGTGGGGGTATATACTCTGTGGGAGGTATATACTCTGTGGGGGGTATTTACTGTGGGGGTGTATATACTGTGTGTGGGGGGTATTTACTGTGGGGGTGTATATACTCTGTGTGTGGGGGGGTATTTACTGTGAGGCTGCGGGGGATTTAGTGTAACGGGGCTGGGGGGATTTCCTGTGTGGGGGAGTCTTAGTGTAACGGGGCCCGAGGAGATTTACTGTGTGGGGGAGATTTAGTATAACAGGTCTGGGGGGATTTACTATGTGGGGGAGATTTAATATAACAGGTCTGGGGGGGATTTACGGTGTGGGGGAGATTTAGTGTAACGGGGGATGATTTGAGGGCACAAGTTTGGGGAGCAAGGAGACACAGTAGGTGCAGACACAGTATGGGGAGTGAGGGTGATGGGATGGGTGCGGACACAGTATGGGGAATTGGGGGGATGTGTGAGGAGGCAGTATGGAAAGTGAGAGGGTAAATGTATTAGGAGGGAGTAGGAAACGTGTGAGGAGACTATTGAGGGGAATAGTGCGAGGAGACAGTATGGGGAGAAAAGTGTGTGTGGGCACAGAATAGAGACTGAGTGGTGTGGGGGGTAGTATGAGGGGGATAGTGTAAGGTCACGGCCAGGAGGGGACAGTAACCCAAAGAGGGGTAGTGTGATGAAGGATCACAGTATAGAGAATGGGCCCTATAGGGGGGACACAGTGTGAGGACAGTGTGAAGAGGGGGCCCAGTATGGTAAGGAGAGGGTAGTTTGGAGAGCATGTACCATAAGAGGGACAATGTGGGGGGTCATATTTTGTGCAGGGAATATAGTGAGGGGCAATTATTTATTCAGGGGCACAGCGTAGGGCACATATTTTTATTCAGGAGCATTATAGCACTGCTATCTTTAAAGGCATCGTGTGGGGATGTGCTCCAGAAGACCGGAGAAGATGGAAGTCTGCAGAGACTGTGGATGAGAATAGTCATGATGGAGTCTGGACGAGATGAAGAAAAGAATGAGAACGACTCAAGAGACGTCATCTATAAGGTACCTGTATGTAAATGTTTTTTTGTGATACTGACTAATGCTCATATTTTTCGTTATGTTAGGAGCAATAAAGGGGTTGTCCAAGTGTTTGCTGAGTCTGCAGTCATTCAATGTGACTGCAGACTTCTGGATTCTCACAGTGCACACTGCAGTCTGTCAGGGTTTTCTGGTGCTGGTGATTTGGATACATGCGGTCACATGCCTACTAGACATACGTGGCCTCACTCAATGAAAACGAATTGAGCGAGGCCAGACACGTCTAGTAGGAATATGGCCAGAAGTAGCAAGGGAGAATCCTAAAAGTGTGCAGTGCATGTGCTGTGAAAATTCAGAAGCCTGCAGTCACATAGAGTCACTACAGACTTTCATCTCAAACCTGTACGAGCCCTTTGATTATAAAATAAAGCCCTGCAGCCAATCCTAACAGGGGGTAATATACTCACTGTCAGGATTCAGCTCTGCTTGCAGGTTCCATTAGTCATCACATGGCCACTTCTTTCATATGCGATTATCATACTGACAGTCACCTGACAACTAGCTTTTCTTCCTGCTTCTCTGTTTTCCACTGAATATTGAGAGAATTAGGAAAAGCAGCTCGTCAGCACGTGACTAAGTGTGCAAATCGCATATGTGCTTTGGGGTGGGGGGGGGCAGAAGACCTAGATACACCTCTGTAGTGACACACATACATTAACACACACAGCGAAACAAAGTGCATAGTGACACACACATACATTAACACACACAGCGAAACAAAGTGCATAATGACACACACATACATTAACACACACAGCGAAACAAAATGCATAGTGACACACACATACATTAACACACAGCGAGACAAAGTACATAGTGACACACATACATTAACACACACAGCGAAGCAAAGTACATAGTGACACACATACATTAATACACACAGCGAGACAAAGTACATAGTGACACACATACATTAACACACAGCGAGACAAAGTACATAGTGACACACATACATTAACACACACAGCGAAGCAAAGTACATAGTGACACACATACATTAATACACACAGCGAGACAAAGTACATAGTGACACACATACATTAACACACACAGCGAGACAAAGAACATAGTGACACACATACATTAATACACACAGCAAAGCAAAGTACATAGTGACACACACATACATTAACACACACAGCGAGACAAAGTACATAGTGACACACACACATTAACACACACAGCGAAGCAAAGTACATAGTGACACACATACATTAACACACACAGCGAGACAAAGTACATAGTGACACACATACATTAACACACACAGCGAAGCAAAGTACATAGTGACACACATACATTAACACACACAGCGAGACAAAGTACATAGTGACACACACATACATTAACACACAGCGAAGCAACGTACATAGTGACACACACATACATTAACACACAGAGCGAAACAAAGTACATAGTGACACACATACATTAATACACACAGCGAAACAAAGTACATAGTGACACACATACATTAACACACACAGCGAAGCAACGTACATAGTGACACACATACATTAATACACACAGCGAAGCAACGTACATAGTGACACACATACATTAATACACACAGCGAGACAAAGTACATAGTGACACATACATTAATACACACAGCGAGACAAAGTACATAGTGACACACATACATTAACACACACAGCGAAGCAAAGTACATAGTGACACACATACATTAACACACACAGCGAGACAAAGTACATAGTGACACACACATACATTAACACACAGCGAAGCAACGTACATAGTGACACACATACATTAACACACACAGCGAAGCAACGTACATAGTGACACACATACATTAATACACACAGCGAGACAAAGTACATAGTGACACATACATTAATACACACAGCGAGACAAAGTACATAGTGACACACATACATTAACACACACAGCGAAGCAAAGTACATAGTGACACACATACATTAACACACACAGCGAGACAAAGTACATAGTGACACACATACATTAACACACAGCGAAGCAAAGTACATAGTGACACACACATACAATAACACACACAGCGAAGCAACGTACATAGTGACACACACATACATTAACACACACAGCGAAGCAAAGTACATAGTGACACACACATACATTAACACACACAGCGAAGCAAAGTACATAGTGACACGCACATACATTAACACACACAGCGAAGCAAAGTACATAGTGACACACATACACTAACACACACAGCGAAGCAAAGTACATAGTGACACACATACATTAATACACAAAGCGAGACAAAGTACATAGTGACACACACATACATTAACACACACAGCGAAGCAAAGTACATAGTGACACACATACACTAACACACACAGCGAAGCAAAGTACATAGTGACACACATACATTAACACACAGCGAAGCAAAGTACATAGTGACACACACATACATTAACACACACAGTGAAGCAAAGTACATAGTGACACACATACACTAACACACACAGCGAAGCAAAGTACATAGTGACACACATACATTAACACACAGCGAAGCAAAGTATATAGTGACACACACATACATTAACACACACAGCGAAGCAAAGTACATAGTGACACACATACACTAACACACACAGCGAAGCAAAGTACATAGTGACACACATACATTAATACACACAGCGAGACAAAGTACATAGTGACACACATACATTAACACACACAGCGAAGCAAAGTACATAGTGACACACATACATTAATACACACAGCGAGACAAAGTACATAGTGACACACACATACATTAACACACACAGCGAAGCAAAGTACATAGTGACACACATACACTAACACACACAGCGAAGCAAAGTACATAGTGACACACATACATTAATACACACAGCGAGACAAAGTACATAGTGACACACATACATTAACACACACAGCGAAGCAAAGTACATAGTGACACACATACATTAATACACACAGCGAGACAAAGTACATAGTGACACACACATACATTAACACACACAGCGAAGCAAAGTACATAGTGACACACATACATTAATACACACAGCGAGACAAAGTACATAGTGACACACATACATTAACACACACAGCGAAGCAAAGTACATAGTGACACACATACATTAACACACACAGCGAAGCAAAGTACATAGTGACTCACACATACATTAACACACACAGCGAAGCAAAGCACATAGTGACACGCATACATTAACACACAGCGAAGCAAAGTACATAGTGACACACATACATTAACACACACAGCGAAGCAAAGTACATAGTGACACACATACACTAACACACACAGCGAAGCAAAGTACATAGTAACACACATACATTAATACACACAGCGAGACAAAGTACATAGTGACACACATACATTAACACACACAGAGAAGCAATGTACATAGTGACACACATACATTAACACACACAGCGAAGCAAAGTACATAGTGACACACACATACATTAACACACACAGCGAAGCAAAGTACATAGTGACACACATACACTAACACACACAGCGAAGCAAAGTACATAGTGACACACATACATTAATACACACAGCGAGACAAAGTACATAGTGACACACACATACATTAACACACACAGCGAAGCAAAGTACATAGTGACACACATACACTAACACACACAGCGAAGCAAAGTACATAGTGACACACATACATTAACACACAGCGAAGCAAAGTACATAGTGACACACACATACATTAACACACACAGCGAAGCAAAGTACATAGTGACACACATACACTAACACACACAGCGAAGCAAAGTACATAGTGACACACATACATTAATACACACAGCGAGACAAAGTATATAGTGACACACACATACATTAACACACACAGCGAAGCAAAGTACATAGTGACACACATACATTAATACACACAGCGAGACAAAGTACATAGTGACACACACATACATTAACACACACAGCGAAGCAAAGTACATAGTGACACACATACACTAACACACACAGCGAAGCAAAGTACATAGTGACACACATACATTAACACACAGCGAAGCAAAGTACATAGTGACACACAGATACATTAACACACACAGCGAAGCAAAGTACATAGTGACACACATACACTAACACACACAGCGAAGCAAAGTACATAGTGACACACATACATCAATACACACAGCGAGACAAAGTATATAGTGACACACACATTAACACACACAGCGAAGCAAAGTACATAGTGACACACATACATTAACACACAGCGAAGCAAAGTACATAGTGACACACATACATTAATACACACAGCGAGACAAAGTACATAGTGACACACATACATTAACACACACAGCGAAGCAAAGTACATAGTGACACACATACATTAATACACACAGCGAGACAAAGTACATAGTGACACACATACATTAACACACACAGCGAAGCAAAGTACATAGTGACACACATACATTAACACACACAGCGAAGCAAAGTACATAGTGACACACACATACATTAACACACACAGCGAAGCAAAGTACATAGTGACACGCATACATTAACACACAGCGAAGCAAAGTACATAGTGACACACATACATTAACACACACAGCGAAGCAAAGTACATAGTGACACACATACACTAACACACACAGCGAAGCAAAGTACATAGTGACACACATACATTAATACACACAGCGAGACAAGGTACATAGTGACACACATACATTAACACACACAGCGAAGCAATGTACATAGTGACACACATACATTAACACACAGCGAAGCAAAGTACATAGTGACACACACATACATTAACACACACAGCGAGACAAAGTACATAGTGACACACATACATTAACACACACAGCGAAGCAATGTACATAGTGACACACATACATTAACACACAGCGAAGCAAAGTACATAGTGACACACACATACATTAATACACACAGCGAGACAAAGTACATAGTGACACACATACATTAACACACATAGCGAAGCAAAGTACATAGTGACACACATACATTAACACACACAGCGAAGCAACGTACATAGTGACACACACATACATTAACACACAGAGCGAAGCAAAGTACATAGTGACACACACATATATTAACACAAACAGCGAAGCAAAGTACATAGTGACACACACATACATTAACACACACAGCGAAGCAAAGTACATAGTGACACACACATACATTAACACACACAGCGAAGCAAAGTACATAGTGACACACACATACATTAACACACAGCGAGACAAAGTACATAGTGACACACACATACGCTAACACACACAGCGAAGCAAAGTACATAGTGACACACACATACATTAACACACACAGCGAAGCAAAGTACATAGTGACACACATACACTAACACACACAGCGAAGCAAAGTACATAGTGACACACATACATCAATACACACAGCGAGACAAAGTATATAGTGACACACACATTAACACACACAGCGAAGCAAAGTACATAGTGACACACATACATTAACACACAGCGAAGCAAAGTACATAGTGACACACATACATTAATACACACAGCGAGACAAAGTACATAGTGACACACATACATTAACACACACAGCGAAGCAAAGTACATAGTGACACACATACATTAATACACACAGCGAGACAAAGTACATAGTGACACACATACATTAACACACACAGCGAAGCAAAGTACATAGTGACACACATACATTAACACACACAGCGAAGCAAAGTACATAGTGACACACACATACATTAACACACACAGCGAAGCAAAGTACATAGTGACACGCATACATTAACACACAGCGAAGCAAAGTACATAGTGACACACATACATTAACACACACAGCGAAGCAATGTACATAGTGACACACATACATTAACACACAGCGAAGCAAAGTACATAGTGACACACACATACATTAATACACACAGCGAGACAAAGTACATAGTGACACACATACATTAACACACATAGCGAAGCAAAGTACATAGTGACACACATACATTAACACACACAGCGAAGCAACGTACATAGTGACACACACATACATTAACACACAGAGCGAAGCAAAGTACATAGTGACACACACATATATTAACACAAACAGCGAAGCAAAGTACATAGTGACACACACATACATTAACACACACAGCGAAGCAAAGTACATAGTGACACACACATACATTAACACACACAGCGAAGCAAAGTACATAGTGACACACACATACATTAACACACAGCGAGACAAAGTACATAGTGACACACACATACGCTAACACACACAGCGAAGCAAAGTACATAGTGACACACACATACATTAACACACACAGCGAAGCAAAGTACATAGTGACACACATACACTAACACACACAGCGAAGCAAAGTACATAGTGACACACATACATCAATACACACAGCGAGACAAAGTATATAGTGACACACACATTAACACACACAGCGAAGCAAAGTACATAGTGACACACATACATTAACACACAGCGAAGCAAAGTACATAGTGACACACATACATTAATACACACAGCGAGACAAAGTACATAGTGACACACATACATTAACACACACAGCGAAGCAAAGTACATAGTGACACACATACATTAATACACACAGCGAGACAAAGTACATAGTGACACACATACATTAACACACACAGCGAAGCAAAGTACATAGTGACACACATACATTAACACACACAGCGAAGCAAAGTACATAGTGACACACACATACATTAACACACACAGCGAAGCAAAGTACATAGTGACACGCATACATTAACACACAGCGAAGCAAAGTACATAGTGACACACATACATTAACACACACAGCGAAGCAAAGTACATAGTGACACACATACACTAACACACACAGCGAAGCAAAGTACATAGTGACACACATACATTAATACACACAGCGAGACAAGGTACATAGTGACACACATACATTAACACACACAGCGAAGCAATGTACATAGTGACACACATACATTAACACACAGCGAAGCAAAGTACATAGTGACACACATACATTAATACACACAGCGAGACAAAGTACATAGTGACACACATACATTAACACACATAGCGAAGCAAAGTACATAGTGACACACATACATTAACACACACAGCGAAGCAACGTACATAGTGACACACACATACATTAACACACAGAGCGAAGCAAAGTACATAGTGACACACACATATATTAACACAAACAGCGAAGCAAAGTACATAGTGACACACACATACATTAACACACACAGCGAAGCAAAGTACATAGTGACACACACATACATTAACACACACAGCGAAGCAAAGTACATAGTGACACACACATACATTAACACACAGCGAGACAAAGTACATAGTGACACACACATACGCTAACACACACAGCGAAGCAAAGTACATAGTGACACACACATACATTAACACACACAGCGAAGCAAAGTACATAGTGACACACATACATTAATACACACAGCGAGACAAAGTACATAGTGACACACACATTAACACACACAGCGAAGCAAAGTACATAGTGACATACACATACATTAACACACACAGCGAAGCAACGTACATAGTGACACACATACATTAACACACACAGCGAGACAAAGTACATAGTGACACACACATACATTAACACACACAGCGAAGCAAAGTACATAGTGACACACACATACATTAACACACACAGCGAGACAAAGTACATAGTGACACACACATACATTAACACACGCAGGGAAACAAAATACATAGTGACACACACATACATTAACACACACAGCGAAGCAAAGTACATAGTGACACACACATACATTAACACACACAGCGAGACAAAGTACATAGTGACACACACATACATTAACACACGCAGGGAAACAAAATACATAGTGACACACACATACATTAACACACACAGCGAGACAAAGTACATAGTGACACACACATACATTAACACAGCGAAACAAAGTACATAGTGACACACACATAGATTAACACACACAGCGAAGCAAAGTACATAGTGACACACACATACATTAACACACACAGCGAGACAAAGTACATAGTGACACACACATACATTAACACACACAGCGAAGCAAAGTACATAGTGACACACACATACATTAACACACACAGCGAAGCAACGTACATAGTGACACACACATACATTAACACACGCAGGGAAACAAAATACATAGTGACACACACATACATTAACACACACAGCGAAGCAAAGTACATAGTGACACACACATACATTAACACACACAGCGAAGCAACGTACATAGTGACACACATACATTAACACAGCGAAACAAAGTACATAGTGACACACACATACATTAACACACACAGCGAGACAAAGTACATAGTGACACACACATACATTAACACAGCGAAACAAAGTACATAGTGACACACACATACATTAACACAGCGAAACAAAGTACATAGTGACACACACATAGATTAGCACACACAGGGAATCAAAGTACACAGTGAAACATACATACATTAACACACACTTGGAAACAAAGTACATAGTGACACACACATACATTAACACACACTGGGAGTACATAGTGACACACATACATTAACACACACGGCGAAACAAAGTACATAGTGACACACATTCAGTAACACACAGAGGCTTACCTTGCAGTAATGTGACGATTTCCACCTCGAGTACAATCATAATATATCCTAATACTCTCGTAAGTGTCATTTTATTGCAAGGGGTATACATAATTATACTCCCAATGGGCGTTACCTTATTACTAGGGCATGTGCACATGTTAGGTATTTCCTGCAGATATTTTTGCATCAAAAAACGTGTCTCTTGGCAGAAAAACAGTGCACATGAAAGACGCACATTTTTGCGTGCGTTTTTGATGCTTTTTTTGTACCATTCATTTGAATGGATGACAAATGCTGCAAAAACACTGAAAGAATTGACATGCTGCTAATATGAAACTGCTTCAAAATAAGCAGCAACATGTGCATGAGGTCTCAGAAAGCCAACTTTTCTTTTCCAGTAAAATGCTGCGCTTTTCGCGGCAAAAACTCTGAGAGAAGGTAAGAATGATCTTTTTTTTAATGTGTTGGAGAAGAACAGAACAGGGCACATTATACCGGGAAGGGGACCAGGATGGGGCACATTAGCCCAGGAAGGGGACCAGGATAGGGTATAATATCCCAGGAAGGGGACCAGGGTGGGGCACATTATCCCTAGAAGGGGACCAGAATGAGCAAATTATCCCAGGAAGGGTACTAAGATGGGGCACGTTATCCCAGGAAGGGGACGGGGATTGGACACATCAACCCAGGATGGGGACCAGAATGGGGCAAATTATCCAAGAAAGGGGACCAGGATGGGGTACATTATCCCAAGAAGGAGACCAGGATGGGGCACATTATCCCAGGATAGTGACTAGGATGGGGAACATTATCCCAGGAAGGGGAGCAAGATGTGGCACATAATCCCAGGAAGGGGAGCAGGATGGGGCAATTATCCCAGGTAGGGAACCAGGATGAGGTATAATAACCCAGTAAGGGAACCAGGTTGGGGCTCATTACAGGTTGGGGCTCATCCCTCCTGGGATGGAGGACTTTATTACTGGAAGGGGCCCAGTATGGGGCACATTATCCTAGGAAGGGGCCAGAATGGGAGACATTATTATATGGAGGGATTATATGTCCCCCAGGATGTGCATAGTGGCATACTAAACCCGCTGGATAACGTAATTACAGCCACATCTTTGGTTACAATTAAAAATAAAAGAGAGTGTGGATTTGGTCAAACTATTTGACCAAGTCAGATTTAAGAAAACCTGAAATGGGCTTTTATTTTTGGAAAGATCTGTAGGATGGTGGTGGGATGGATCTTTCCCTCCACTCTGGGTCTTGGGAGGGGCACATGTCCACGATTCCCATTTAAACTTTCAGTTAAGGTTTGGTTGTGTCACTATTGGGTTTTGCAAGCAACAGAACAGGAGCTTTTGTGCAGGCCTCTCTGTGTAAAACTAAACACAGACCAGAGACTTGAGCAAGCCATTACCGCACCCACGCATTATACGGTGCTGCAGTCGTTCATGGCAATGGACTGATACGGACTCTCAGTGACGTTCTGGCTGTGAACCGGAGGATAAAGTTTTGGATTTGTTTGTAAGTTGGAAAATAAAGACGTTTAAGTTGAACTTTCTTGAGTCACTGCCTCATTGCCGCACGACGCGAAAACCGCTGCCTTGCAGCTTGTACTTTAAAACATTGTATATCTTCCGAAACAAATCCAAACGGAAAAATGAAACAAAAATACAATGTGTGCACATAGACTTCAAATGAATTGAGGGGAAGAGTCACAGAGACTGATTAATTTATATTTATTGGGCTGCGAGGATTATAGTTATTGGAGGGTACAGTGCTGGATTATCAATTTATATTTCGAATGATGCGTGGCAAATAGTAAATTAATGTTGTGGTGGAAACAAATGTATATATACAATATATGTGACCTTGTTATTTTTAGGGCTGCAGTGATCAGTCTGACAAGACAAGTTGAGGCTGGAATATGTTGGCATAACGGTCTGACCAGATGGAGAAGAAACAACAGAAAAGACTCTAATCAGACAAGACGTCAACGGTCACTGGATGTAAATAGTTCTTGTTTATACCGTATGACTTGGAATAATACTATTATTTGTAAAATAACCTCCCTTAAGCTACATTCTCACATGCATGTGAAATGTCCGTGTGCTGCCAGATTTTTGGCACACAAACTCATAGCGTTTCATAGATCCATTCATATCCATTCCATTCACGGATTTGAGAATGAGATCTGTAAGACTCAGAGCAAGTTCATTTCTTTTCCAATTTTGAGGCTTAGAATAGGACCTGCTCAACAAGTCTGTGTGCTGTCCGAGAAAAAAATCAGGCAGCACACTGACACTTCACACAGATACAGGAATACAGCTTTATTATGTATAGCACCATCCCTTAGTATATAGTGTATTTTCTTGTTATATATAGGGCAATCCTTAATTACTTAGTTTCTCTTTTATTATGTGTAACACCATCCCTAATTACATAGAATCCTCTCTAGTTATGTGTAGCGCTATTCATTATTATGTAGCGTCCTCTGTTATGTTCTGCGCTGTCCCTTTATTACATAGTATCATCTCTTATTGTGTATAACACTGTCTCTTACATAACGTTATTTTTGTTAATCACCTCTCTTTAATACATAGCTTCCTCTCTTGTTAGATATAAAATGACTGCTGATGGAACAACATCTGACCAGAAGACTAGTCTGTAAGTCTCCTCTATTACAAAAGAAGCTTTACCATGTTCTATCAGCAGTCATTTTCTATAATATCTAGCAAGAGAGGACGCTATGAAATAAAAACAGAGCACTATAAATAACAAAAATAACAAGAGAAACCAATATGCAAGGTAAAGTGCTGTATGTAACAAGAGAGGGCACTATGTAATAAGAGATGGTAATACGCATGATGAGGAGACTGTATAATATATAATTTATTTATATACATCTATATCACACATACACAGTATATCAGAAGTGTAGCTAGGGGTTCAGCTCGGGGGGGGGGCGAAACATCAGAGTGGGCCCCTAACCAGGTAACCTTGTGTACAACTATGGTGGCGCATCCTAGCCATAGGTATAGGGGAACTTCAGCAGATAAAAATCTCTATATTGATCCCCCCCCACACTGCATTATGGCCCCCAGTATACCCTCCACACTGCATGATGGTGCCCCAGTATTCCCCACTCACACTGCATGATGGTCCTACAGTATTCCCCACACACTGCATAAAGGCTCTCCAATATTACCCACACACACACTTTATGATGCCCCCCAGTATTCCCCCTAACATTGCATCATGCCCCCCCAGTATTCCTCCTCCCACAGTGCATGATGGCTCCCCAGTATCCCCACCCACACTGTATGATGGCTCCCCAGTATTCCCAATACACAATGCATGAAGGCTCTCCAGTTTCCCCTCCCTCACACTGCATGATGCCCCCCCAGTATTATGATCCCGCCCAGTATCCCCTCCACACACTCACTACATGATGGCCCCCAGTATCCCCCCCACACACTGCATGATGGCAACCCAATATTCCTCCCCACACACTGCATGATGGCCTCCCAGTATTTCCCCCGCAACACATGATGGCCGTCTAGTATTCTCCCCCATACTGCATGATGGCCTCCTAGTATTCACCACACACACTTTATGATGGTGACCCAGTATTCTTTCCCCCACCCTGCATGATGACCCCCCACTATTCCTACCCACACACTGCAAGATGGCCTCTCAGTATTCCCTCCACACTGCATGATGGCCTCGTAGTATTCCCACACACACTGCATGATGGCCCCCCAGCATTCCCACACACACACTGCATGATGGCCCCCCAGTATTCCCCTTCCCACAGTGCATGACGGCCCTTCAGTATTCCCCACCACACTGCATCATGGACCACCAGTATTCCCCCACACACACTGCATGATAGCCCCCCAGTATTCCCTCACACACTGCATGATGACCCCACAGTATTCCCCACACACACTGCATGATGGCCCCCCAGTATGCCCCTTACATTGCATGATAGACCCCAGTATCCCCACCACACTGCATAATGGCCCCCCAGTATTCCCCACACACACTGCATGATGGGCCCACAGTATTCCCCACACACACTGTATGAAGGCCCTCCAATATTGTCCACACACACTGTATGATGCCCCCCAAGTATTCACCCCCACATTGCATCGTGGCCCCCCAGTATTCCTCCTCTCACACTGCATGATGGCCCCACAGTATCCCCACCCACACTGGACGATGGCTCCCCAGTATTCCCAATACACGATGCATCAAGACTCTCCAGTATTTCCCCCCTCACACTGTATGATGCCCCCCCAGTTTCCGCACATACACTGCATGATGGCCTCCCAGTATTCCCCCCACAATGCATGATGGCACACTAGTATTCCCCCACACACACTGCATGATAACCCCCAGCATTCCCACACACACTGCATGATGGCCCACCAGTATTCTCCCCACACACTGAATGTTGGCCCCCTAGTATTCTCCCCCATACTGCATAATGGGCTCCGAGTATCCACCCCCAACACTGCATAATGGCTCCACAGTGTATGATGGCCCACCAGTATTCCTCCGCATACTGCATCATGCCCCCCCAGTATTCCTCCCCCACGCAGCATGATGGTCTCCCAGTATCCCCCCCACAAAGCATAATGGCTCCCCAGTATTCCCCCTTCACATTGCATGATGGCCCCCCAGTATTCCCCCCCTCACACTGCATGATGCCCCCCCCCCCAGTATTTCCCCCACACACTGCACAATGGCCCTGATATAGAAGTGTTAATGTTTTTCCTCTCTGTTCTACATTTTATTAACCGGCCTTATAGTCTCGTAGTCAAGGTTTCATACTTTCATACTTTCTTATCTCATATGCAATGTTTTAAGGTTCTGCAAAAACTGTGTTATGGGTACATAATAAATAAAAAGTTATCATGACATGTTTACAGGGGGGTGGCAAGTGGAGATTTCTAAATGAGAATTACATTATCTGTAAACGGTATAAGTAGAAGTAGTCACAGAGAAATAAACAGAACTGTTTTGCTCACAACAAGTGTGCATTCTTTTCTCTGAGCTCTTGTTATTTGGTGACCATGGTATCTAAATTTGGCCTAACTGGTAATTCCATAATCTGACTTTGGGTCAGAACAAAAACAGCTCCAAGAGTTTTGGCGCCCAACGTGGGACCATGGTAGCCAGCCTATTCGGAAACCTTCTGTGGGGGATTCCTGAGAGATTGAAAATTCAAATTCCAGCTGTAGCAAGGTAAGAAGTTTTTATTCTTACATCTTGTTTTTGTGTTTTTAATCTCTCCGATTCTCTTGATAGTAAGGTTGTAAAAACACGGTTCAAGAACCGACAGCACCAGTGAGTTTTGTGATTTTATGTCTGTATGAGAGTTGATTAATAGAGTAATAAGATGATAAGTATTTTCTGTATAAATTTGTCTTCTAATAGGTTGCATAGTATAGAGTTGGGGCAGTCTCTGTACAATTCCACTGCTATGGGCATCCCGGATGGGAAGTACACTTCTCATGGGCTGTGTTTATGTAAGCAGCTTTGGGTGCTTTCATGAGCACTACAGTGTCAGTAAGCACTACAGTCCCCATACGTTTTTTACTAATCCCTAGGTAAAGTAGGTAGGCTGTGAGTTTTTGTATGTATGTTTATGAGAACCTCTGAATGACATGAGTGTTGAATAACTTAGTATAAGGAACAAATAGATACGTCCCTGATTGATGAGGGGTTCCATTTGGTGTGTTCCACAGTATGTGACAGGACATTCAAATCACTTTGAGCTGAATATCAGGCCGAGTGACAAGGAACTCTGCATAAAGCGATCAAATGATTTCAGATCATTGGGAAGTAGATCCCTGATTGAGCACAAAGCACGCATGAATGAATCATCACATGCCATGCTGTGAATGGTGCAGAGGTGTACTGGGTATAGTATGCCAAGGGGCTGGGTCCTATGGGATTTTCATGCGGAGACCTGATGTATGGACTGCATAGGATTAAGTTTTCTTAGCTGAATATAGAAACTGCCCAGTCTGCTGTGCTGTATTTCCTCCTGTTTCTGTGTGAAAAATAAGTCCTTGTTTTGGTAAGCAATCTCTGTTCTGCCAATGTTGAGGGGGGAAGCTGCTGCTTGTGAGCTGCTGTGAGGAGAACTGAAAATTGTCTTCTTTAATTTTGTCTGTGCTAGTGTGTGATTTTAAAGAGGCAGTGATGTACAGAAAAACTGGAGATTTTAATCTGAATATAACACGTGTAGACAAACTTAACAGTGGCTGAAAGTAATATTGTGTCTAGTTAAGGAATACTTGGAAGTGATTGGTTGGTCATCAGTGTGTGTTTGCACTTGCTTCTCATTGTGTGGTTGATGTACAGGATAGTTAAGGATCAGCAGAGGGGGTACCAAACTGCAAACCTGGTCTAGTGGGTCAGAGAGCAGCGTGAGCCTTCTGTACATGCAGCTGGTCTAGTAGGTGAGAGAGCTGTTACACCTGAGCCTTATACTATAGTCAGCTGGTCTAACAGGTGAGAGAGCTATCAGAGCCTTTCCTTTACACCCTGCAGGTGTAGCAGGTGAGAGAGCTGTCTGATCCTTCTCACTACTCCTTGAGAGCTCTTTCTGACTTGCTGAAGTGTGGCCTGTGGACAAAGTCTAGGCACACTGAGAGGGCATTTGCATAGAGGTGGGTTGTGGAGGGATAAGTTGAAGCCATGGGCAACTTGTTCAGTGTGCACTCAGAACCCCTAATGGGATTCAAAACAGCTTAACAGATAGTAACAGACTGAGAAGGAAAGGTTGCGGTGAATAATGTGGGACCAATACTGAAAAAATCAGACATGCCAGAGTGTGGATGTCTGGATGTACAAAAATTGAACAGTTTCAGGAAAGAAAAAAAGGGTTGGCTAAAAAACAAGGGAAAAGAACAGCAAATGAATAAATGGTGTTGTGTGGCTGAGGAAGTGCCGCATTACGGATGTAAGAAGACCATAGTGTGATGTAAAGCGTATTATGAATGTTTTGATGCACAAAAATCTAAGACTGTGACTGCTATCGCCCACCTCTATATAACCGGAAACCCAGACAAGACAGATGGACTTGTAAACATTGTGGTCAGCCAAATCCAGATTGAAAAGATACTTGTGTGACATGTGCTACCACCCGCTCTAAGTGAGTTACACTGAATCCCATTCATACAAGATCACATATAGTGACAGAAGAGGCTGACACAGTAGTGAGAACATTGACTTCCAGGGAAGAAGCTGACAGTAACCCTGAGAAGGAGGAGGTGTGAAACATCCTGTCACCTACACCATCAGACAACCATCCACATCAGGACCGAGAAGGTAACTAGAGTAAGACAGACACAGGAGTATTATCACTTGAGCCCTTCTGACCAGCTACCTATGTTGAAACAGTTGTCTGACCCTGAGAGCCAACCTTTCCCATTTTACAGACAAATACAGACAATACAGCGGATGCTATTAAGTGCACCTCGGCAGACCTACACAGTTTGGTGACGTACTGGGACATATAATTAAGACGCACACAGATGTGACAAAGAATCAAGCATGGTCCATGAATGATCAGTCTGTACTGTGAAGCACTAAAATAATGGGCTATACTGAAACAGCAGATCAGTCTGTACTCCTCACTGACACAGCAAAAAGGCGAGAGTATAGAAAAATACTTTGAATGGTTACAGCTGAAGTGGGCTGATAAGGTGTACAGTCCCAGGAACCCTCTTGATGTTAAAATACTGCTTTCATGAATGCATGCATTCATTGACAGTATGAACAAGGACTTACGGGAGGCAGTATAGACAGCCAGACCTGAATAGGGAAACATGGACCCAAAACACCTTTTGCAAGTAGCTAAGGCAGTTTAACAGACAAGGACCAAGCAACCAGTCATGTATGCTAGAGCACAAGGAAAACAGTGGAGACAGAGTAAGGGACCTAATGACCTATCAACAGTGCGTTGTTGGAATTGTGGGAAAAGCGGACATTACTCCAGACAGTGCAAAAACCCGAAAGAAGAGATGAAGCAGACTGATTTTCTACCTCCTCTGCCTTTGGCCTAGGAAACTGGCAACCCAGTGACAATGTGTACCCTGTTTTTGTCCCCTCAGAATCTGGTCCCACTTTTGAACCAAATAATTTTAAATGATGTGATGTTTCGGCCCAACAAATCTGGGCCTTTTTCAAACACGGATTGCTGTCGTGGCAAAGTGTGTCATGCGGCGCTGAGAAAGGCATTGCTGGCCAGGTGTTTAGCGCTCTTATTGGAGTGGAACCTTTACTCTTGCACCTTATCCTGAGTGCCGTATATCCATACAGTGTAATCTGAGTTTAACCACTCCCTCCTCACATGTCAGCGCAGGAGGTATAATTGAAGGCACTCATTGCGGCGTGTAGCGCTGCTGCAGGTAAAGTCGCTAACATTTACACAGATTCAAATTATAGATGGGGAATATCACATGATTATGGACTTATCTGAAGAAGCAGAGTTTTTCTTACTCAGCTGGTAAGCCCATTAAAAAATGCAGAGCTGGCTGAAGCAATTAATGGAGCCATTGTTACCAGTCCAGGTTGGCATAATCAAGGTGAAAGCACACACAAAAGATGGCTCCGTGGAGTTAGAGGGCAATAAAAGGGCAGACGAGACTGATAGACTGATAAAATAGCAGCAAGGCGGCCTAGGGAGCAGAGGACATTGCGGGGAGTCAGCAAGTTCCAGCCACAGTGAGTCTAGATGTCCTAAAATCCCTCCAGCTACAGGCTGCCCAACACTGGGGAAAAATGGGAGCTGAGCTGAACTCAAATGGAGTATGGGAGAGTAAGGATAAGTTGTGCTTACCAAGGTCCCTCTTCCCAATGTTGGAGCAAGTAACACATGTCCCCACTCACGCATCAAAAAGTCACATGTACACCATAGTAAATGCCTTCTGGATCGTTCCTGGTTTCAGTTACACAGCCGCAAAACACGTGCAGTCCTGCCACATCTGTGCACAACACAACACAGGTAACAGTAAAATTCCTAAGAAAGCGACACAAAGGCTTCTCTACCCGTTTCAGAGACTGCAGATTGACTACATACAACTACTCAAGGTAGGAGTGTATGAATATGTCCTGGTATGTGTAGATCTCTTTTCTGGCCGGAAACCTATCCGGTAATATGTGCTAATGCTAAAACAACTGCAGACAAACTAATATGTAACGCCGGCGTCTCTGCACGATCCACCTTCCTCCTCCCGGCAGGGATGCCGACATGCTAACCGCCACAGGTGTTCTGTTCCAGTCCCTGCCGTGGCTTCCTGCTCATAGGGTCCGTGCATGTTGCACAGGTCTCCTTGCAGCACGCTTAGGGAACACGTGCTCTCCTTTAAAAGGGGAAGCGCGCATTCCAGAAATGTCCCCTGCCAATAACTGGGAGAATTCAGTTACTTAAGGCACCCTCTCCTGTAGAGAGGTGCCTGAGCAATGTTAGTTCCTAGTTAGTGTTTGTACCCACTAGTCTGTTGTCAGTTCCCTGTGCCTGAACCTGTTCCTAAGCCCGCCTGAACCTGATCCTGGGTCCTTTACCCATCTAGTCTGAACCTGTTACCCATCATGTCTAGTGTACCAAAATCCACACTGTCTGAACCAGCACCAGAGTCCATCCTGTGTAGTATTCCAGAACTCGCACTTTCTGAACCGGCACCAAAGTCCATTTTGTCTGAACATACTGTTCTGTCCGTACCGTCTGAACAGGCTCCGATATCCATTCTACCCGTGACACTGAATCCTGACCTGCCAGTGACTCCGAGTTCGCACCTGCATTCCTGACATTTGGGGTCAGCTTCTGCAATACAAGGGACTGCCCTGGAGTAGTACCACCATGAGGGGCTCTAGTGAAAACCAGGTAGCTGCTTAGTCACGCCCCTCCAGGGTAAGCCCGGCCTGTGGTGCAGTGGGTACATGATCCACCAGCGTGACATAATGAAGGAATTCGTCTGCAGATATGGTGTCCCAGAAACCATAGAAAGTGACAGGTGTACACACTCCACTGAAGAAATAATCAAGGAAATTATGAAGGCCCTGGGAATAGAGCAGGCATTCTATACCCCTTTTCATCTACGAAGCAGTGGGAAAGTGGAGAGATTAAATGGGACACTTAAACTAAAAATTCAAAAGGCCATGGCGGGCACAGGAAAGAACTGAGTAGAGTTCTTGTCCCTTACATTCTTTTCAGTCAGACACACTCCAAATAGAAAGGCAGGCTTGTCTCCTTTTGAAGTCATGTTTGGTAGTGCCCCAAAGACGGGTCTGCACTTCCTGCAAGTGCTACAGATGCAGGGCGGTACTATGACAACCTATGTCCAGACCTTGCAGAAAAGACTTAATGTGGTGCATAAGTGTGTTTTTATCCATTCCAGATCTTAATGCAAATGCAGATGTGCATCAGCTGAATCCAAGTGATTGGGTGGTCATATGCAAACACGTGAGAAGGAGCCTAGATCCACAGTTTGATGGCCCATTTCAAGTCCCGCTGACCACATCCACCTCAGTGAAACTTGAGGGAAAGCCCACCTGGATCGAAGCCAGTCACTGCAAAAAGTTCACTTCACCGGCAGAATGACTGTTCTACAAATCATCTCGCTAGGAATAGCAGGGTTATTACACCCAACAAAGACTCTGAATAAGCTTTTAAATATGGACTAAACTTATTCGACATAATACTTATCTTATAAAGGACATGAAAGGATAAAAGCCAAACGACTGTTATATCTGCACAGACAGCCCAGTATATGCAAGGACTATGCTGTACCTAGCCTTACCTCTGGAGCCCTGGGAGATATTAAGACCACACTGCTAACACAATGCAAACAGAGACTCCTGACCTGGTGGGGGAATACATTCTTCTTTTTTAATCCGACCAACTGGTTTAAGGGCCTAGCAAGATGGATTTCTGGCATTGTACAGACTTGCATGCAGATTTTATTGTTTTACTTTTTGCTCTATGTAGCCGTAAAAGCGCTGATATATGTATTACCCAAGCTATTGTATACTGTATGTGTCGAGATCTAGTGCTGAACCATCCGTAGTGTATTAAAGTCCCCAGGTAGCCACAGCTGACGGGAAGTGCGTGTCCACACTGAGGGTGGATGGGCGAAGCAGATAGGAAACCCCCTTATGGGTACAAGACCCAGACAGTAGCTCTTGTGTGGATACCAGCTAACCCTGTGGCAAAGGTTATACCATTTGCAAAAAGGGAAATTTGATATAGAAGAGTCTTATAGTCTCGTAGTCAAGGTTTTCATCTAATACTTTCTTATCTCATATGCAATGTTTTAAGGGTCTGTCAGAACTTGTCAGGATCCAGGTGCTATTGTTCACCTTGATATTGTGCAGCAATTCCACTTCTTATCACTAGAGGCTGCTGTTGTGTCCTGCAATTGCCCTTTACTAAGATGATAGAAATTTCTTTTTCCTCCAGCAAAATGGCACCCCCGCGTGCGCGGTAGCATCTATCACTTGACGATAGATGCTACTGCACAAGCACTGCTAGCGGCGCCATTTTGCTGGAGGAAAAATAAATTTGCCAGCAGCAGTATGGCGCCGCCGGCAACGCTTGCGCAGTAGAATCTCTTGGCAAACAAGAGATGCTACTGCGCAGGCGGCGGGGCCATTTTGTTACATGTAAATTTCAAGATTTCTACCACAATTACACAGGCAGTATTTAAAATAGTAGGCAGGTCACTGAAGGCACAGTGACCTGTCAGAAGCCATACAGTGGAATATATAAGCAGAGCACCACATAAAGCCCCTCCCTAAAGGCCCACCCCGAAGCACGAGCATATCATTATGTCAGGAATGAAAATAAAAATTAAAAAAGAACCACAGCACGGATTTCATCAACAAAGGTATCATTTTAATCAGTGTAACGGTGCCCACCTGACAGTGTATGTAGTTTACTAGCTGACAGGTGCGCTTTAAAGAGGTTGTCTTGTCTAAATTGGTAAGTAAGTAGTCACTCTGTGTAACTACATGCAGACTTCTGAATTCCCCAGTACATGCACTATGCGTTGCGAGGATTCGCCAGTTTCTGAGCCGGGACCGGCAAGTACGTATGCATTATGCATACTCCTGGCCAGAGCCCGTCAAGTGGGCGTGACCTCACTCAGTACAAGTGTGACTGCAGACATCAATTTAGACCGAAAAACCTCTTTAAAAGCCAAAAATAATACATATTTTACATTTATGATGCAGGACCACCTTCTTGCCCACATGCTCTGGGGTCCTGTGCTTTGTCATGTATCCTAAAAGAAAGTGAAGGGCAGAGATTTGTTGGTCTCTGCCAGGGACAGACTGAGGTTAAAATTCAGCGCTGGCATTTGAAAGCACACAGACCCATGCTGTGTTCGCCCCCTTCCCCAGATTGGGGTCTCTATTACTTATAGTACCGAACCTGCAGTAAATCAAGACTTCTACCTATATTTTTAATAACTAGATGGAGGCCCGATGCTATCGCATCGGGAGGGCGGTAATGTCACGTTGGGGGCAGGCTTTGCAGCGCTGAGAATCTCTCCCCCCCATGTGCTCACCCACCTATCCACTCTCTCTTTCCCCCATGTGCTGAATTCTCCCGTCTGTGCTCTCTTCTTTGACCTGTCTACCCCATGTGCTATCCCCCTTGTCTGCTGTCTCTCTCCTTCCTGTGCTGTGTTTTCCCCTCATGTGCTGTCCCGTGTGAGCTGTCTCCCCCCTGTGCGCTTTCTCTCTCCCCCCTGTGTGCTTTCTCTCTCCCCCATCTACTGTCCTCTCATGTGATCTCTTCTTTGACCTGTGTACCCCATGTGCTCTCCCCCTTGTCTGCTCTCTCTCTCCACCCATGTGCTGTCTTCTTCCCTTATGTGTTCTCTCGTTTGAGCTGTCTCCCCGCGCAGTAAATCAGACTGCCACCATCTTTGTGCAGGCAGATAGCGGCGGTCACATTAAAACTGCGCATGCGCTCCTCCTGTACAAAGATGGCGGCGGTCAGTGAATCATTCGGCTGATCCCGGTGGCAGCATGTACGGCGTGTTCGCGATGGTGTTCCGCTGGTGATACCGTGTGTAACGGGGCCGGGTGGTGGAACCTCTGTGCCTTGGAACAAGGAGGGACCCCGAGGGGCAGGTGTTATTCTGGGGACGACCTTGTAATAGAGCAGGTGGCTCCCACGGGTCAGATAGCTGGGACTGACCGGAGTAGCGGGTGGACACAACAGGTAGGTAGCAGTCTCTGGGTGAGTAGGCGGGTGGTTACGGGAAGTGACGGAAGAGCAGGTAAGAGTCTCTTGGCTGGCAGGCAGGTGGTCACGGCAAGTGACGGCTGAGCGGGTAAGAGTCTCTTGGCTGACAGGCAGGTGGTCACGGCAAGTGACGGCGGAGCCTCCAGGTAGGCTAGCAGGCGGGTAGCAGGTGAGCGGGCTAGCAGGTACGGCAGGTAGCAGGCAGGTAACTGTCAGGTGCTTCCTGGTCCACAGGTGGACTTGCCCATAGACAGACTGGCGGATGCAGGAGACAGACTGTCGGGCAGAAGAGAAGACAAGCAGGCAGACAGGACTGGTAGTCAGGCTGGCAACGGGACCTGAGGGCTGAAGCAGAGGTGAGTATGCTTTGCAACAACTTTGCTCGGGCACCTCCATTTTGGACGCCGTGCGCTGAACAGGAAGGTGAGAGGGACGGCGTCTCTGCCTAGCAGGGGGCAGAGACGCCGATGCTACACCGCGCAAGAGGTTGGTACCACCAGCGGTTTCCATATTAAGACACCCATCACTTGGGTGTCCCAATATGGCGGTCGACGAACTTCCGCCGCTTGGAATTCTGGGATCCGGACACATCTGGATGGAACAGGATGTGAAGACATTACAAGGTGAGTATATTATAGATACCGTTATATAAGGTTTTATAATAATAATAATATTGCAATATAACAAAAAAATACCTTCAGATATACAGTGGTGATAATATCGCGATACTTGTGATCAGTAACCAAAACCTCTATACTAGGACTGATATTACCACCATACAGTGATCATATGTTAGTAATATCTGTTCTACACCAGAGCTCTGCAGACGATATATGTGTGTACTGTGCAGGTTCCTACCAGTGATGTTCTTGCTGATTGTTGTCATTCATTTTCCCTTTTTCTTTTTTATTCGGCCCAGACAGGCATGACCTCTTCTTCCATCTATAACTCGTTCCTGCAAAATGTAACGCAGAAACGTCCTTGGCTTGTCCAGCCCGCTCCTCACATTCCAGTCCTCTACACAAACTATGAGGTGTTATAACCAGTATCCTACAGAGCAATAATGCCCCCCTGTGCTCTGTACAGTAATATTACCCTCCTTTTTTGTCCCACACAATAGCAAAGCCCCCTCTGAACTTCCTCATAGTAATAATGCTCCCTTGTGCCTGTTTATAATAATTGCCCTTGACCCCATATAATAATTACCCTGGACCTACTTATAATAGAAACACCCCAGTGCATTCTTATAATAATAATAATGCCTTTTGTACTCTTCCTATAATCATTCCCCAGTTTTTCTCCTTATAATAATGCTCCTGAGCAGGGGCACACATACAAATCACAGGAACCCTTTGCAAAAGTCCTATCACCGCACATAGGCTCAGTCATACAAAGGCAGACATCCCAACTTTAAGACATGGAGAGAGATATGTATTGCGGCACACAGATATTTCACCCCTACTGAAGCCCCTTAGTGTTCTCGCCCGCTATGATACTCCTTTCATGGCTCCCATAGAGTATGATGCCCCAAAAAATGCCCCCACACAGAATGATGTGTCCATATTCTTCCACTTTTACAGCATGATGGCCACACAAATCCCACACCGTAAGATGGGGTCACCCCAGCCCCGTACCCCACGCACAGTATGATAGTCACCACAACCTCCCCACACAGTATGGTGGTCACCACAGCCACCCCCTCCCCCCACACACACAATAAAATGTCCACCACAGCCTAGCCAAAACTTTTGATGGTCATCACTGATTCCCACACAGTATGATGGTATCTACACAGCATGATGGTCTTCACAGCCCCCACACAGTATGATGGTTCCCCCACACATTATAATGGTAACCCACAGCCCCCCAAATAGTATGATGGTCACCACACACAGTGTGATAGTCCCCCCCCCCACAGCCCTCCATATAGTTTGATGGTCCCCTCACAGCCTCTCATATTGTTTGATGGTTCCCCTACACAGTATAATGGTCCCCCACAGTCATCCACATAGTATTATGATCTCCCAGAGCCCTAATACAATATAATGGTTCCCTGCACAGAAAATGGTCCCCTCACACAGTATGATAGTCCCCCACACAGTATGATGGTCCCCGCAGTCCCAATACATTATATTGGTTCCCCACAGCCTCCCACATAATATAATGGTCCTCCCACAGGGCCCCTATATAGTATGATGGTCCACACACAAACTCTCATATAGCATGATGGTGCCCCCACACAGTATAATGGTTCCCCACAGACATTTACTTAGTATGATGGTTCCCCACAGTCCCCTATAAAATATGATGGTCCCCCTACAGGCCCCTATATAGTATGATGGGCCCCCCACAGCCTCATATATGGTATGTTGGTCCTGCCACACAATATAATGGTCCCCCATATTCCTCCACATAGAATGATGGTACCCCACAGCCCTAATACAGTATGATGGTCCCCCACACAGTTTTATGGTCCCCCACAGCCCCAATACAGTATGATGGTTCCTCACAGCACACCATGTAGTATGATGGTCCCTTCACAGGCCCCTATATAGTATCATGATCCCCCTACAGGCCTCTATATAGTATGATGGTCCCCCACACAGTACGATGATCCCCACAACCACAATGCAGTATGATGGTCCCCTAAAAGCTTTCAATATAGTATGATGGTCCCTCCACAGCCCCTATATAGTATGATGGTACCCCCACACAATATGATTGTCACCCACAGCCTCAATACAGTGTGTTGATCACCCACAGCCCCCATATAGTACCCGTCCATGTGAAGGCTGGATTCAGCGGACTGTGCAGAAGAAACTATCTATAATTCAACTGACAGAAAAGCGATTCCAAGCAAAGTGCTATAAACACTGAGAGGGTGCAGTGAGGCACATATAGGACACTGCTGGCCATTCTTTGCATTCTGATCTATCTCCAGTCGTCTTGACTAGCTCTTGCCAATGGGACTCGAAACAACCGGTTCAACTCTTCCTTACTTTAATCCAAGTCAAGGGCAAGTCGTGACTTCAATCACTGCGCTTCAGAGTCCTGTGGCAATGAGAGAGCGTTGAAGCAGCAGGTTAGGAATAACTGGAAGCTGTAGTCACAAACCTGCACACAGGCGGCCCAGGGCATAAGGTCACTTCCCACTGGCCCAAAGCAGCAGTGGAGTTTGCCAGCCCCCTGGGTGTCTGAGCAGACATCTTTAGGATCACTCTGCTCACCTCCGTTGAGGAAGGGGCTAGAAAAGGAGCCTCAAACATAGTTTGCTTCACTTTGACCTGGCCAGCCTACCGTAGCTGGTGGGTATCCCTTATAGCGGTCAATACATAAAGAAGAAAATAATGGTACTCAATCTTGGCACATGGAATGTGAGAACTCATCTAGACAATACCAAGGCAGACAAACTGGAGAGAAGAACAGCATTGGTTGCTAAGGAGCCAGTTAGCTACATCGTGGACATAGCATCTCTCAGTGAAACGCGCTTAGCAGATAAGGGCCAACTGACAGAGCGTAGTTGTGGATGCACGCTTTTCTGGAGTGGTCGAGACAGTGAACAACGAGAAGCTGGCATGGGATTTGCTATCAAATCTCACCTTGTTTGTAAACTTGCCTAGCTTCCGGAGGGCATGAACGTCCGCCTGATGACATTTCAGCTCCCACTTACAAACAAGAAGTGTGCTACGCTGATTAGTGCCTATGGTCCCACCATGACTAATTCAAATGACATTAAGGATAAGCTCTATGATTAAGCTGGCACACTTACCTCAGTAACACTACAGTCAGACAAGCTCATTATACTCGGAGACATTAATGCCAGAGTGGGAACACACTATCAAAACTGGGAAGGAGTCATTGGGAGACACGGCATTGGCATGTGTAACAGTAATGGTCTTCTGCTCCTCAAGACGTGTGCCACACATGATCTTGTCATCACCAACACTCTATTCCATCTACCCACTCACAAGAAGACATGGTGGATGCACCCACGCTCAAGCATCTCACTGACTACGTCATTCCCAGGAAGAGGGATGGGATGGACTGTATAGTAACAAGAGTCATATGTGGTGCCAACTGCTGCTCCGACCACCACCTCATTGTGCCTAAGTGCAGGCTTCGCATTCTGCTGTCGAGGAGACCCCAAGGGAAGAAGAATACAAAGAGGCTGAATGTCTCCAAGCTGAAATGCAGAAGAGTTGCGGAGGAATTTGTGACTGACCTTGACGGCAGACTGACAGACACACCACAGGCAGAGGTGACTGGCATTGAAGAGCTATTTGCAATACTGCCCTGGAGCATCTCGGACCAGCATCCCGAAGTAACCAAGATTGGTTCAATGAAAATGACAAAGAAATAAAGGCACTCCTAGAAGAGAAACATCAGCAGTACAAAGCGCATGAAAACAACCCCATGTCATGGGCAGCACAGTGACTCAGTGGTTAGCACTGCAGCCTTGCTGCACTGGGGTCCTGGGTTTAAATCCCACCACGGACAACATCTGCAAGGAGTTTGTATGTTCTCCCCTTGTTTGCGTGGGTTTCCTCCTACATTCCAAAGACATACTGATAGGGAATTTATATTGTGAGCCCCAATGGGGACAGTGCCCATAATGTCTGTAAAGCGCTGTGGAATTAATGGCACTATATAAGTGAGTAAAATAAATAAATAAATGTTGCTAGCCAAGAAGGATGCTTTTATCAGCACAAAAAGAAATGTATAGATAAAGCTACGAGAGATGCAGGACAGCTGGTTTAGCAAGACGGCTGACGAAATCCAGGGCTATGCAGACAGCCATGACCTCAAGCGCTTCTATCATGCGCTAAAGGCTGTATATCGACCCCAATCATCCAACTCCTCATCTCTCCTTAACATGGACAGAACTAAGCTGCTGACTGAAAATAAACAGATTTGGGAACAGTGGGCTGAGCACTTCAACAGTATCCTTAATTGCTCTGCCATTATCATTGACAAAACCATTGTTCGCAGGACCTCTATGTTCTTCCCAGTAAAGACGAAGTTAGGAAAGCAGTAAAACAACTCTCCTGTGACGAAGCACAAGGAAACAATGCTATATATGCCGAGGTATACATAGCAGGAGGCCCTGATACAAATGATGATTAAACTATTCCAGTCCATGTCGAAAAAGGAACAGGTTTTGCAACCGCTGAAAGATGCCAGCATAATTCTCATCTACAAGAAAAAAGGCAACCGCCAATCTTGCAACAACTATCGATGCTTCTCCCTTTTGTCCACTGCTGGGAAGATTCTGGCTTGCCTCTTGCTCAACCACCTACTCCACCACCTTGAGAAAGGTCTACTACCTGAAACGAGTGCAGCTTCCATGCTGAATGTGGAAAGGCAGATATGGTCTTCACAGCGCGTCAACTCCAGGAGAAGTGCCAGGAGCAACGTAGTGACCTTTTTGTGACCTTTGTCGACTTGACCAAGACTTTCGACACAGTCAGCAGATATGGCCTGTGGAAAATCATGGCAAGGTTTGACTGCCTGAGCAAGTTCATCACAATCATCCGGCAGCTCCATGATGGAATGATGGTGAAGGTCCTAAATTATGGAGACGAACCGGATGCCTTCCCAGCTACAAACGGCATAAAACAAGGCTGTGTACTCGCCCAGACCCTGTACAGTATGCTATTTTCTGCCATGTTGAGAGATTCCTTAAGCAGGTACAGGACTGACTGCAAGCTATTCAACCCCAGGCACCTGAAGGCTGTTCCAAAGATGCATGAGACTGTTATCCATGACTTCTTGTATGCTGATTACTGTGCACTCAACGCCAGCACAGAGCAGTATGAAAAGAACTGTTTTTCACAAGCTTGCGACAACTTTAGTCTCATTATCAATACTAGAAAGACAAATTATGTACCAAACCTGCACCAGGAAAACCATACCAGCAGTCACACATTACGGTTAAGGTTACAACCTCAAAGCAGTTGACAACTTCACCTACCTGGGCAGCACATTCTCCCGCGTAGTGACCATAGATGCTGAGGTCAACAACAGAATTGCCAAAGCCAGTACTGTCTTCGAGAGACTGCATAAGAACATCTGGGAATGAAGGTGACTCAGCCTTACCACTAAGATGAAGGTTTACGGCTCGGTGGTCCTTACCACACTTCTCTATGCCAGCGAAACCTGGACTGTCTACAGTCGGCATGCCAAATAGCTCAATCACTTTCACTTGAGCTGCCTCTGCAGACTTATTCACATCAGGTAGCAAGACAATGTCCCCAACATGGCAATCCTGGAACGAACTGGGCTCTGCAGAATTTACACTCTCCTGCTGGACGCCCGAGCCAGGTGGGCTGGACATGTGGTCAGAGTGGCAGACAGGTGATTGCCTAAACAACTCCTGTATGGAGAACTGTGTCAGGAAAAGTGAGCAGTCAGGGGGCAGAAAAAATGTTACAAAAACTGCCTTAGAGCGTCCTTCAAAAACCTGGGAGTCGACATCAACAAATGGGAGCAGCTTGCAATGGACCGTCCAGCTTGGTGAGGCAGGATCACCTCAAGAGCACGTGCAACTGAAGATAGGAAAATCTTTGAGGCAAAAAGAAAGCTTGCTGGGTGCAAGGTACAAGCGGTATATACTGTCCTGACCACATCTACAGTTATATGAAAAAATTTGGGCACCCCTATTAATCTTAAGCTTAATGTTTTATAAAAATTGGTGTTTTTGCAACAGCTATTTCAGTTTGATATATGTAATAACTGTTGGACACAGTAATGGTTCTGCCTTGAAATGAGGTTTATTGTACTAACAGAAAATGTGCAATCTGCATTCAAACAAAATTTGACAGGTGCATAAGTATGGGCACCCTTATCATTTTCTTGTTTTAAATACTCCTACCTACTTTTTACTGACTTACTAAAGCACTTTTTTTGGTTTTGTAACCTCATTGAGCTTTGAACTTCATAGCCAGGTGTATGCAATCATGAGAAAAGCTACTTAAAGTGACCACTTGCAAGTTGTTCTCCTGTTTGAATGTCCTTTGAAGAGTGGCATCATCGGCTCCTCAAAACAACTGTCAAATGATCTGAAAACAAAGATTATTCAACATGGTTGTTCAGGGGAAGGATACAAAAAGCTGTCTCAGAGATTTAACCTGTCAGTTTCCACTGTGAGGAACATAGTAAGGAAATGGAAGAACACAGGGACAGTTCTTGTTAAGGCCAGAAGTGGCAGGCCAAGAAAAACATCAGAAAGGCAGAGAAGAAGAATGGTGAGATCAGTCAAGGACAATCCTCAGACCACCTCCAGAGAGCTGCGGCATCAACTTGCTGCAGATGGTGTCACTGTGCATCGGTCAACTATACAACGCACTTTGCACAAGGAGAAGCTGTATGGGAGAGTGATGCGAAAGAAGCCGTTTCTGTAAGCACGCCACAAACAGAGTCGGCTGAGGTATGCAAAAGCACATTTGGAGAAGCCAATTTATTTTTGGAAGAAGGTCCTGTGGACTGATGAAACCAAGATTGAGTTGCTTGGTCATACAAAAAGCCATTATGCATGGCAGCAAAAAAACACAGCATTCCAAGAAAAACACTTGCTACCCACAGTAAAATTTTGTGGAGGTTCCATCATGCTTTGGGGCTGTGTGGCCAATGCTGGCACCGGGAATCTTGTTAAAGTTGAGGGACGCATGGATTTCACTCAGTATCAGCAGATTCTTGACAATAATGTTCAAGAATCAGTGATAAAGTTGAAGTTACGCAGGGGATGGATCTTTCAGCAAGACAATGATCCAAAACACCGCTCCAAATCTACTCAGGCATTCATGCAGAGGAACAATTACAATGTTCTGGAATGGCCATCCCAGTCCCCAGACCTGAATATCATTGAACATCTGTGGGATCATTTGAAGAGGGCTGTCCATGCTCGGCGACCATCAAACTTAACTGAACAGGAATTGTTTTGTAAAGAGGAATGGTCAAAAATACCTTCATTCGGGATCCAGGAAATCATTAAAAACTACAGGAAGCGACTAAAGGCTGTTATTTTTGCAAAAGGAGGATCTACTAAATATTAATGTCACTTTTCTGGTGAGGTGCCCATACTTATGCACCTGTCAAATTTTGTTTGAATGCAGATTGCACATTTTCTGTTAGTACAATAAACCTCATTTCAAGGCAGAACCATTACTGTGTCCAACAGTTATTACATATATCAAACTGAAATAGCTGTTGCAAAAACACCAATTTTTATAAAACATTAAGCTTAAGATTAATAGGGGTGCCCAAACTTTTTCATATAACTGTACATACACACATTATATGTACAGTATATACAGTATATGCACACACACATTATATACACACAAACATAAACACATACGTTATATTTGCACACACATTTTATATATACACACAAACAACCCGACGACAGCTAGCATGGACCTTGCAGTGCAGGCCTAAACTAGATTTATAAACATTGCATGCAGCTGATTAACTAATCTGCACTATGAGGTAAAAAAAAATATTGGCACATAAGTACATCACCCCACTGTGTGTCAGTAATAGGGTATGTGTACACGACATCTTTTTAAGAACTCACGTAAAAAAGGGTTCAACAAACGTTAAAGATAATGAACATATGCACTGCAATGTCAAAACGACTTGTCCGCATGTTCCGTCTTCTGTAAATTCTTTTAACCATTTCAGGCTATGAAACTGGCAAAAAGAAGTGACAGGTCCGTTCTTCAGATGGCTTCCACTTGGAAGTCACCATTAGCTTATATGTAAATAAAAAAAAAAGATCTCAGTAGCTAAACAGCTGCAAAAGCGATAAAAGTGACAACAAAGAAAATGCTTCAGAAAAAAACGTACGCCGGTCGGTGTCTAAAAACGCTGTGCGCAGATACGCTTGAAGGGGTTTTCTGGCCTTATGGAAAATGTACATAAGGAAAGGATAAAAATAAATTAAAAGAGTGTATGCTAACACTATCTAATATCCATGATTCCTGTGCAGGGTGCTCGAGTGGTCACTGGTGGGATAGAAAGGTATGATTTACTGTTCCAGTCACATAGCTGAGGACAATCTCAGCGGTGAACAGACTGAAGAATAGAATGTCCTCACTTTGTCCTGCCGAGACTACTAGTGTGGCTTGCGCTGGAGGTGCCTGCTTTTTCTCAGTCTAATTAATGTTAGGATTAAGGAAACACTATAGTCAGATTAAAAAAATGTGATGAAAAAAATAATATAACATACAGTATAACTTCTTATTGTATTTCGGTTTTCAGTACAAAGTAGGAAAAACTACAGGGCCAATAGGCAGACTGTGATAACATCATTATTTATTTTCAATTACAATACATGTGTTTTGATGACAAGTGGTTCAATACTGGACTTGTGGAAAGGACCTAAGAAATGCTAATGGTCCATGGGTTAGAGGGTTCAAAATAATTGTCTGAGCGCTGGCAACCTATACTACGCCACTGTGTGGGTCCATACTAAGGTTTGCTATGGGGCACTATGATTTAGCTTTGAACCCCTAAAGATATATATTATGGTATTAAAGGGTAAATCCCGCCTTAATAAGTGAAAGCATATTGCAATGATATTCAATCACATTATGATTATGGCCATCTGAGTCTTGAGACCCCCACAGACCCTGAGAATAAAGGGTTGCAGCATTGGTTTAGTACTATGTTCCCATGTAAGTTTTATCACCAAGGGTGACTCATGCCTGCTGCAATTATTGAGCACTACATCCCCTTTACTCTCAGGATAGATTTTGGTCTCTCAAATCAAACCACAAGGATCATACCATGATCAGTGGGGTCTTCTCCATATTATAAAATAGAAATATTCCTACACCATCAGGAATTGCCAGGTTTCTGAAATAATTATATTAAAAAAACGTTGTTTGATAGAAATGCCATTTTTTAAAAACGTCATCCTTTGCAACACTATTTTGGCTTTGTATTTTTAGTTTACGGCCTTTGTTTTCATTTGTGGCTTTCAACTTCCATGGGACCAAATCTCCACATTTATTTTAGTAGCATTGCAGAGCCATTATTCCATAGCTTTGACATATTGCTGTAAAAGGTGTGAGCCATATATGATGAGGAAGAATGCCATTGCTAATTATAAAAGATGACTTTACTAAGAATAACATAACTAAGAATATAAACTGTGCAGGGCAAAACTATTTTATAACTTTCCTTCTTAGATCACATTTGCATAGTCATATTCATGGTCCAAGTAGAGTCAATATAGTGTCTGAAAGAATAAGGACCACAATCCCAAGTAAGAAACGACATGCTTTCAGCGATGAAGAAAGAAGATAGTTTTTAATGCTGAGTGTTTTTGATTTTTTTTGTTTCCTGTGGATTACATCTGATGAAGAAGGAAGATGTATTTTACTGAAAGTTAACTTCCACTTTCTGTGTTTCCTGTGGATTATGTCTGATGAAGAGAGATGGTTTTTATTGATGGGTATTTTGTACTTTTTCACATTCCCTAAGGATTACGGCTGATGAAGAAAGAAGATGTGTTTTATTGAAAGTTAATTTCCACTTGTTTTGTTTCCTGTGGATTATGTCTGATGAAGAGAGATGGTTTTTATTGACAAGTATTTTCCACTTTTTCGTGTTCCCTATGGATTACATCTGATGAAGAAAGAAGATTTTAATGTTGGGTGTTTTTGACTTTTTGTGTTTCCTGTGGATTACATCGGATGAAGAAGGAAGATGTATTTTATTGAAAGCTATTATCCACTTTTTTGTTCTCTGTGGATTGTGCCTAATGAGGAAAGATGTTTCTTATCAACGGGTATTTTCCACTTTTTCGTGTTCCCTATGGATTACATCTGATGAAGAAAGAAGATAGATTTTAATGTTGGGGGTTTTTGATTATTTTGTGTTCACTGTGGATTAAATCTGATGAAGAAAGAAGATGTGTTTCATTGAAAGTTAATTTCCACATTCTGTGTTGCCTGTGGATTATGTCTGATGAAGAGAGATGGTTTTTATTGTTGTATATTATCTACTTTTTCACGTTCCCTAAGGATTACATCTGATGAAGAAAGAAGATGTATTTTATTCAAACTTAATTTCCACTTGTTTTCTTTCCTGTGGATTATGGCTGATGAAGAAAGTTGGTTTTTATCGACGGATATTTTCCATTTTTTCGAGTTCCCTATGGATTACATCTGATGAAGAAAGAAGATAGATTTTAATGTTGGGTGTTTTTCATTTTTTTTGTCTTTCCTGTGGATTACATCTGATGAAGAAGGAAGATGTATTTTATTGAAAGTTATTATCCACTTTTTTGTTTCCTGTGGATTACGGCTGATGAAGAAAGAAGATAGTTTTTAATGTTGGGTGTTTTTGACTTTTTTGTTTCCTGTGGATTACATCTGATGAAGAAGGAAGATGTGTTTTATTGAAAGCTAATTTCCACTTTCTGTGTTCCCTGTGGATTATGTCTGATGAAGAGAGATGGTTTGTATTGATAGGTATTTTCTACTTTTTCATGTTCCCTAAGGATTACATCTGATGAAGAAAGAAGATGTATTTTATTCAAAGTTAATTTCCATTTGTTTTGTTTCCTGTGGATTACGGCTGATGATGAAAGATGTTTTTTATCGACGGGCATGTTCCCTAAGGATTACATCTGATGAAGAAAGAAGATGTATTTTATTCAAAGTTAATTTCCATTTGTTTTGTTTCCTGTGGATTACGGCTGATGATGAAAGATGTTTTTTATCGACGGGTATTTTCCACTTTTTCGTGTTCCATATGGATTACATCTGATGAAGAAATAAGATGTATTTTATTGAAAGTTAATTTCCACTTGTTTTGTTTCCTGTGGATTACGGCTGATGAAGAAAGATGGTTTTTATCAACTTGTATTTTCCACTTTTTCGTGTTCCCTATGGATTACATCTGATGAAGAAAGAAGATAGATTTTAATGTTGGGTGTTTTTGATTTATTTGTGTTTCCTGTGGATTACATCGGATGAAGAAGGTAGATGTATTTTATTCAACGTTACTATCCATTTTTTTGTTCTCTGTAGATTTTGCCTAATGAGGAAAGATGGTTTTTATCGACTTGTATTTTTCACTTTTTCATGTTCCCTATGGATTACATCTGATGAAGAAAGAAGATAGATTTTAATGTTGGGTGGTTTTGATTTTTTAATGTTTCCTGTGGTTTACATCTGATGAAGAAGGAAGAAGTATTTTATTGAAAGTTATTATCCACTTTTTTGTTTCCTGTGGATTACGGGTGATGAAGAAAGATGGTTTTTATCGACCGGTATTTTCCACTTTTTCGTGTTCCCTACGGATTACATCTGATGAAGAAAGAAGATAGTTTTTAATGTTGGGTGTTTTTGATTATTTTGTGTTCACTGTGGATTACATCTGATGAAGAAAGAAGATGTGTTTCATTGAAAGTTAATTTCCACGTTCTGTGTTGCCTGTGGATTATGTCTGATGAAGAGAGATGGTTTTTATTGTTGTATATTATCTACTTTTTCACTTTTCCTAAGGATTACATCTGATGAAGAAAGAAGATGTATTTTATTCAAACTTAATTTCCACTTGTTTTCTTTCCTGTGGATTATGGCTGATGAAGAAAGTTGGTTTTTATCGACGGGTATTCTCCAATTTTTCGAGTTCCCTATGGATTACATCTGATGAAGAAAGAAGATAGATTTTAATGTTGGGTGTTTCTCATTTTTTTGTCTTTCCTGTGGATTACATCTGATGAAGAAGGAAGATGCATTTTATTGAAAGTTATTATCCACTTTTTTGTTTCCTGTGGATTACGGCTGATGAAGAAAGATGGTTTCTATCGACGGGTATTTTCCACTTTTTCGTGTTCCCTATGGATTACATCTGATGAAGAAAGAAGATAGTTTTTAATGTTGGGTGTTTTAGACTTTTTTGTTTCCTGTGGATTACATCTGATGAAGAAGGAAGATGTATTTTATTGAAAGTTAATTTCCACTTTCTGTGTTCCCTGTGGATTATGTCTGATGTAGAGAGATGGTTTTTATTGATGGGTATTTTCTACTTTTTCACGTTCCCTAAAGTTTACATCTGATGAAGAAAGAAGATGTGTTTTATTGAAAGTTAATTTCCACTTTCTGTGTTCCCTGTGGATTATGTCTGATGAAGAGAGATGGTTTTTATTGATGGGGATTTTCTACTTTCTCACATTCCCTAAGGATTACGGCTGATCAAGAAAGAAGATAAATTTTATTGAAAGTTAATTTCCACTTGTTTTGTTTCCTGTGGATTACGGTTGATGAAGAAAGATGTTTTTTATCGACGAGTATTTTCCACTTTTTCGTGTTCCCTATGGATTACATCTGATGAAGAAAGAAGATTTTAATGTTGGGTGTTTTTGACTTTTTGTGTTTCCTGTGGATTACATCGGATGAAGAAGGAAGATGTATTTTATTGAAAGTTACTATCCACTTTTTTGTTCTCTGTGGATTGTGCCTAATGAGGAAAGTTGGTTTTTATCGACGGGTATTTTTCACTTTTTCGTGTTCCCTATGGATTACATCTGATGAAGAAAGAAGATAGATTTTAATGTTGGGTGTTTTTTCTTTTTTTGTGTTCACTGTGGATTACATCTGATGAAGAAAAAAGATGTGTTTTATTGAAAGCTAATTTCCACTTTCTGTGTTCCCTGTGGATTATGTCTGATGAAGAGAGATGGTTTGTATTGATAGGTATTTTCTACTTTTTCATGTTCCCTAAGGATTACATCTGATGAAGAAAGAAGATGTATTTTATTCAAAGTTAATTTCCATTTGTTTTGTTTCCTGTGGATTACGGCTGATGATGAAAGATGTTTTTTATCGACGGGTATTTTCCACTTTTTCGTGTTCCATATGGATTACATCTGATGAAGAAAGAAGATGTATTTTATTGAAAGTTAATTTCCACTTGTTTTGTTTCCTGTGGATTACGGCTGATGAAGAAAGATGGTTTTTATCAACTTGTATTTTCCACTTTTTCGTGTTCCCTATGGATTACATCTGATGAAGAAAGAAGATAGATTTTAATGTTGGGTGTTTTTGATTTATTTGTGTTTCCTATGGATTACATCGGATGAAGAAGGTAGATGTATTTTATTCAAAGTTACTATCCACTTTTTTGTTCTCTGTAGATTTTGCCTAATGAGGAAAGATGGTTTTTATCGACTTGTATTTTTCACTTTTTCATGTTCCCTATGGATTACATCTGATGAAGAAAGAAGATAGATTTTAATGTTGGGTGTTTTTGATTTTTAAGTGTTTCCTGTGGTTTACATCTGATGAAGAAGGAAGAAGTATTTTATTGAAAGTTATTATCCACTTTTTTGTTTCCTGTGGATTACGGGTGATGAAGAAAGATGGTTTTTATCGACCGGTATTTTCCACTTTTTCGTGTTCCCTACGGATTACATCTGATGAAGAAAGAAGATAGTTTTTAATGTTGGGTGTTTTTGATTTTTTTTTGTTTCCTGTGGATTACATCTGATGAAGGAGGAAGATGTATTTTATTGAAAGTTAATTTCCACTTTCTGTGTTTCCTGTGGATTATGTCTGATGAAGAGAGATGGTTTTTATTGATGGGTATTTTCTACTTGTTCACATTCCCTAAGGATTACGGCTGATGAAGAAAGAAGATAAATTTTATTGAAAGTTAATTTCCACTTGTTTTGTTTCCTGTGGATTACGACTGATAAAGAAAGATGGTTTTTATCTACGGGTATTTTCCACTTTTTCGTGTTCCCTGTGGATTACATCTGATGAAGAAAGAAGATTTATTTTAATGTTGGGTGTTTTTGATTTATTTATGTTTCCTGTGGATTACATCGTATGAAGAAGGAAGATGTATTTTACTGAAAGTTAGTATCCACTTTTTTGTTCTCTGTAGATTGTGCCTAATGAGGAAAGATGGTTTTTATCGATGGGTATTTTTCACTTTTTCGTGTTCCCTACGGATTACATCTGATGAAGAAAGAAGATAGATGTTAATGTTGGGTGTTTTTGATTTTTTTGTGTTCACTGTGGATTACATCTGATGAAGAAAAAAGATGTGTTTAATTGAAAGCCAATTTCCACTTTCTGTGTTCCCTGTGGATTATGTCTGATGAAGAGACATGTTTTGTATTTTTGGGTATTTTCTACTTTTTCACGTTCCCTAAGGATTACATCTCATGAAGAAAGAAGATGTATTTTATTCAAAGTTAATTTCCATTTGTTTTGTTTCCTGTGGATTACGGCTGATGAAGAAAGATGTTTTTTATCGACGGGTATTTTCCACTTTTTCGTGTTCCTATGGATTACATCTGACGAAGAAGGAAGATAGTTTTTAATTTTGGGTGTTTTTGATTTTTTTGTGTTTACTGTGGATTAAATGTGATGAAGAAAGAAGATGTGTATTATTGAAAGTTAATTTCCACTTTCTGTGTTGCCTGTGGATTATGTCTGATGAAGAGAGATGGTTTTTATTGATGGGTATTTTCTACTTTTTCACATTCCCTAAGGATTACGGCTGATAAAAGAAGATTAATTTAATTGAAAGTTAATTTCCACTTGTTTTGTTTCCTGTGGATTACGGCTGATAAAGAAAGATGGTTTTTATCAAAGGGTATTTTCCACTATTTCGTTTTCCCTATGGATTACATCTGATGAAGAAAGAAGATGTGTTTCATTGAAAGTTAATTTCCACTTTCTGTGTTGCCTGTGGATTATGTCTGATGAAGAGAGATGGTTTTTATTGTTCGGTATTTTCTACTTTTTCACGTTCCCTAAGGATTACATGTGATGAAGAAAGAATATGTATTTTATTCAAACTTAATTTCCACTTGTTTTCTTTCCTGTGGATTGTGGCTGATGAAAAAAGTTGGTTGTTATCGACGGGCATTTTCCACTTTTTCGTGTTCCCTATGGATTACATCTGATGAAGAAAGAAGATAGATTTTAATGTTGGGTGTTTTTGATTATTTTGTGTTTTCTGTGGATTGCATCTGATGAAGAAGGAAGATGTATTTTATTGAAATTTATTATCCACTTTTTTGTTTCCTGTGGATTGCAGCTGATGAATAAAGATGGTCTTTATCGACGGGTATTTTCTAGTGTTGAGCGAGCACTAAAATGCTCGGGTGCTCGAAGCTCGGGCCGAGCTCGCCGTGATACTCGGGTGCTAGACCTGAAGCATTCCCAGGTCACTGCTGTCAACAACGTGGTCAGAGGTATTAAGCCACTTTTACGGGCTCACAATAAAACATTCAAAAACGAAACTGAAACGGTTTTCCTGTGAAATATGTTAAGGAACTTCCTTTCCAGTGTAAAGACTTGTGTATAAGGTAAAATAAATAACCAAAAACAAAAATACTCCTCCACACCTTGGGCTATGCTCACAAGTAACATTTTTTATGCATTTTTGCACTTTTGTATTGCTTTCAACCGTGACAAATGCATTCACCGGGAAATGTCATTTTAACATTTTACAATCTTATCTGGCCATGTGCTGTGTGACACATGCATACAGTGCTGATATGACATGGGAACAGCATGGGGAAGACCCCTGGAAGCATCTCTGACACCCAGGTCACTGCCTAAAAGTGTGCCCATCAGAAGTGATCCTTTCCGCATCAGAAGATGCAGACTTGCAACTATCCCCGTGCAATTCCTTGTCCCAGGGCAGTGTTCAATTGTACCTCCCCATTCCTTGAAATGCAAACGCAAGTATGCAGCCTGCCACTCACCCACCCCCAGGCTGCAATACTATACTGCTAGCTTGCTTGCACTTGAAATTGGGCCTTTTAGTTTGGAGGAGGCCAAAGCTGGCCACTACCTCATGGCTGCTTCGGCAGCGAGGTATCCATACTCAGTCCCCAGCTGCCCGGCGGCCAGGTGTCCATGCTCGGTACCCAGCCACCAGGGGGCGGCCGGGTGTCCATACTTGGTCCCCAGCCATCCCGCGGCCGGGTGTCCACACACGGTCCCCAGCCGCCTGGGGGCGGCCGGGTGTCCATAAACGGTCCCCAGCCGCACCTATTTCTCCTTGGAACATCCCTCCACACTTTTCTTAGCCCGGCTTACTTTAGGGTAGCATTGGACGAGCCCACCAGAGAACCAGACTCCTCTGGTGGGCCCTGGCTTCTCCATCAGGGGAGTTGAGAGTGCCAAGGTGAGAAGCATGATGATGATGATAGAAGTTAGCATCTGCTTTGTTTTCTTGGAATGCAAGCGCAAGTGTGAAACCAAACAACCACCCACCCCCAGGCTGCAATACCATACTGCTAGCTTGCACTTGAAATGGTGCCTTTTAGTTTGGAGGAGGCCGAAGCTGGCCACTACCTCATGGCTGCTTCGGCAGCGAGGTATCCATACTCAGTCCCCAGCCGCCCGGCGGCCGGGTGTCCACGCTCGGTCCCCAGCCTCCAGGGGGCGGCCGGGTGTCCATACTCGGTCCCCAGCTGCCCCTATTTCTCCTTGGAACATCCCCCCACACACTTTTCCTAGCCCGGCCTGCTTTAGGGCAGCATTGGACGAGCCTACCAGAGAACCAGACTCCTCCGGTGGGCCCTGGCTTCTCCATCAGGGGAGTTGAGAGTGCCAAGGTGAGGAGCATGAGGATGATGATAGAAGTTAGCATCTGCTTTGTTTTCTTGGAATGCAAGTGTAAGTGTGCAACCAAACACCCACCCACCCCCAGGCTGCAATACCATACTGCTAGCTTGCTTGCACTTGAAATGGGGCCTTTTAGGCATGTGGAGGCAGACGCCGGCCACCATGTCATGGCTGCATCGGCGGCCTGGTATCCATACTCAGTCCCCAGCTACCCGGCGGCCGGGTGTCCACGCTCGGTCCCCAGCCGCCAGGCGGCAGCCGGGTGCCAATACTCGGTTCCCAGCCGCCCCGCGGCCGGGTGTCCACACACACTCCCCAGCCGCCTGGGGGCGGCCGGGTGTCCATAAACGGTCCCCAGCCGCTACTATTTCTCCTTGAAACATCCCCCCACACACTTTTCTTAGCCCAGCCAGCTTTAGGGCAGCATTGGACGAGCCTACCAGAGAAACAGACTCCTCCGGTGGGCCCTGGCTTCTCCATCAGGGGAGTTGAGAGTGCCAAGATGAGGAGCATGATGATGATGATAGAAGTTAGCGTCTGCTTTGTTTTCTTGGAATGCAAGCGCATGTATGTAGTAGCGGCTAGGCCTGAGGTGGTCAGCGTTTTGGCGCATATCCTACCTCCTCCGAGGATTGCTGGATGTTTTCCTGCTACTATCCCAGTTCTATGACTCCCGTTAAAACAAAGCTTCAGGTGATGAATGATGGATGAGGTGGTGGCAAAGGAGAAAGAGCAGGAGGAACAGGGACCATTCACATCAATATCAGGCCAGTCAACCACACATGTCTTGTAGGATATGTTTCTGTACCAAAAGGAGTGACTCGGCTACACAGTTAAAGGGCATGCAGTGAGTGCAATGCCTAACAAAAATTTCGAGGCACTCCAATGCCCCTTGGAAGTGAAATGGAGGTCAGAGGGCCTTAACTAAACCGTTTTTTCCATTTATAGTAACTGGGTCTCCTGTGCACTGTTGGCCTAAGCAGTGAATGGAATACCCCTTGAAACAGATGTGGATTACAGCATACTAAAAACCTTCTACCCATTATTGGGGAGTGGGTCTCCCTTAGTGTTCGCCTATGCATTGAAAAGCAAAAGCTGACTAAAATTAGGAGGAAATGCAATGCCCGTTGGAAGAATGGTGGAGGTTGCAGTGGAATAAAAAGACAATATCAATGCCCTTTGGAAAAGTGGTGGAGGTCGCAGTAGCTTAACAAGACGGTTTTAATGCCCCTTGGAAAAGTGGTGGAGGTCGCAGTAGCTTAACAAGATGGTATTAATGCCCCTTGGAGAAGTGGTGGAGGTCGTAGTATCTTAACAAGACGGTTTTAATGCCCCTTGGAAGAGACGTGGAGGTCGCAGTGGAATAAAAAGACAATATAAATGCCCCTTGAAAATGTGGTTGAGGTCGCAGTAGCTTAACAAGATGGTTTTAATGCCCCTGGGAAAAGCGGTGGAGGTCGCAGTAGCTTAACAAGGCGGTTTTAATGCCCCTTGGAAGAATGGTGGAGGTTGCAGTAGCTTAACAAGACGGTTTTAATGCCCCTGAGGAAAGGGGTGGAGGTCGCAGTAGCTTAACAAGACGGTTATAATGCCCCTTGGAAGAGACGTGGAGGTTGCAGTAGCTTAACAAGACAATTTAATGCCCCTTGGAAGAGACGTGGAGGTCGCAGTGGAATAAAAAGACAATATCAATGCCCCTGGGAAAAGTAGTGGAGGTCGCAGTAGCTTAACAAGACGGTTTTAATGCCCCTTGGAAGAATGGTGGAGGTCACAGTAGCTTAACAAGACGGTATTAATGCCCCTTGGAGAAGTGGTGGAGGTCTTAGTAGCTTAACAAGACGGTTTTAATGCCCCTTGGAGAAGTGGTGGAGGTCACAGTAGCTTAACAAGACGGTTTTAACCCCTTAACAACATTTGACGTACTAATACGCGTCTGTGCCCTGGGACTTAAGAGCCAGACCCGTATTAGTACGTCATGGCGATCGCGCGCGCACACAGGCTGTGCGGGCGCGATCGCCGCCGGGTGTCAGCTGATTGTCACAGCTGACACCCGATACTATGTGCAGGGAGCGGTCCTGCACCGCTCCCAGCACATTAACCTCCGCGATGCTGCGATCAAAGTCGATCGCAGCATTGCGGGGGCAAGGGGAGGTGATCGCAGATACTCACCTCCTCTTCCGGCTTCCAGCGCTGTCTGCAAAGGCTTCCCGGGTGTTGCCATGACGACCCGATGTCGTCATGACAACATCCGGGTCACCAGACAGCAGGAAGATTGTTTGGACATGCGCAGTGCATCTCCAAACAATCTTCTCACTGTGCAGCGCTGACAGCCTGCATGGCACAGGGATGGTGCTGCATTCCTGTGCCATGCAGACGATCAGAGAAAAAAAAGTGAAAGTCCCAGAGTGGGACAAAGTAATAAAGTATATAAACTTTCAGAAAGTGAAAAAAAAAAAAAAAAATTGCAAAAATATAAAAAAAAAATATATATATATAATCCACCAAAAATAAAAATATAATGTACCCATCAATAATAATAATTATAATAATAATTTTTATTTATATAGCGCCAACATATTCCGCAGCACTTTACAATTAAGCGGGGACATGTACAAACAAATTCAATACAAGGTGAGACAGTTTAACAGTTACATCAGGAGTGAGGTCCCTGCTCGCAAGCTTACATTCTACACGGAAATGGGGGGACACAATTGGTGGAAAGTGCTTGTTATTTCAGGTCAGGCAATTATAATAAGTCGGGATTATCATATAAAGCTGTATGATCCGGTCATCAGCCTGTATGTTAAAGTGCAATACTCAATTACCGAGTGCAGTTATCGTGTGCATGGAGGGTGTAGAAACAGATGAACAGTAGGGGGCAGATTCTGAGTAGTATTCAGGAGGGAACAGGGGAAAGTTAGTTTACTGGGTATTTGAGATGGTAGGCTTGTTTAAAGAGATGGGTTTTTAAAGCACGCTTGAAGACATCGGGGCTAGGCATCAATCGGATCGTCTGGGGTAGAGCATTCCAGAGAACTGGCGCAGCATGAGAGTAGTCTTGGAGACGGAGGTGCGAGGTTCGGATTATGGGGGATGTTAGCCTTAGGTCATTTGTAGAACGGAGGGCACGTGTAGGACGATAGACTGAGATGAGAGAGGAGATATAAGGTGGTGCAGAACTGTGGAGAGCTTTGTGGGTGAGAGCAATGAGTTTATATTGGACCCTGTAGCGAATGGGTAACCAGTGTAATGACTGGCACAAGGTGGAGGCATCGGTGAAGCGGCTGGACAGAAATACGACCCTGGCTGCCGCATTCAGGACAGATTGGAGAGGGGAAATTTTGGTAAGAGGGAGACCGATCAGAAGAGAGTTGCAGTAGTCCAGACGAGAGTGAATAAGAGCGACAGTAAGAGTTTTAGCAGTTTCCAAAGTGAGAAAAGATCGGATTCTGGAGATGTTTTTAAGATGCAGGTGACAAGAGCGAGTGAGTGATCGGATATAGGGAGTAAAGGAAAAGTTAGTGTCGAATATGACCCCAAGGCAGCGGGCTTGCTGCTTGGGAGTTATGGTTGACCCCTCCAAGGTAATTTCGATGTTAGGTAGAGTTCGGTTAGTAGATGGGGGAAACACAAGAAGTTCAGTTTTGGAGAGATTCAGTTTGAGATAGAGGGAGGACATGATGCTAGACACAGCAGACAAACAATCCTTGGTATTTTGTATTAGGGTAGGGGTGATGTCAGAGGAAGAAGTGTATAGTTGGGTGTCGTCAGCATAGAGATGATACTGGAACCAAAATCTGCTGATTGTTTGTCCAATAGGGGCAATGTACAGAGAGAAGAGGAGGGGGCCTAGGACTGAGCCCTGCGGAACCCCGATAGTAAGGGGACGAGGAGATGAAGAGGAGCCGGCAAAAGATACAGTGAAGGAGCGGTCAGAGAGGTAGGAGGAGAACCAGGAGAGAACGGTTTCCTTGAGGCCTATAGAGCGGAGCATAGTGAGGAGGAGCTGGTGATCCACAGTGTCAAATGCTGCAGAGAGATCCAGGAGAATCAGCAGGGAGCAGTGACCTTTGGATTTGGCTGTTAGTAGATCGTTAGAGACTTTAGTGAGGGCAGTTTCAGTTTAGTGTAAGGAGCGGAAACCAGATTGTAGAGGGTCGAGGAGAGAGTTATCTGAGAGATAGCGGATTAGACGGGAGAGGACCAAGCGTTCCAGGAGTTTAGAGATGAAAGGAAGATTAGAGACAGGTCTGTAGTTAGCAGTGCAGTTCTGGTCCAGCGATGGCTTTTTAAGTAAAGGGGTTATGATGGCATGTTTAAATGAGGAGGGAAAGATACCTGACGAAAGAGAGAGGTTAAATATTTTAGTCAGGTGAGTGGTGACCACCGGTGAGAGGGACTGCAGGAGATGTGAAGGGATGGGGTCACTGTTGCAGGTTGTAGGCTGAGAAGAAGCGAGGAGCTGGGTAACTTCTTCTTCTGTGACCGGCTCAAAGATGGCTAGTGAGCTTGAAGTGCGGTAGGGAAGGGGATCCAGGCACTGAGGAGATTGGGCTGAGATGTCCTGATGGATGTGGTTGATTTTTTCCAAGAAATAAGTGGCCAGATCCTCCCCGCTGAGGTTGGTGGTGGGGGCCTGTGCTTTAGTTTTCAGGAGGGAGTTTAAGGTTCCGAACAGTCGTTTTGGATTGTTGGACATTGAAGTGATGAGGGTGGTGAAGTAGGATTGTTTGGCCAGATGAAGGGCAGAGTTATAGGTTTTGAGCATGAATTTATAGTGGATGAAGTCCTCTTCTAAAAGAGATTTTCTCCACTGACGCTCAGCACACCTTGAGCAACGTTGAAGAAAACGTGTTTGCATCGTGTGCCAGGGCTGCTGTTGTCTGTGTCGGATCTTTCTGCGAGTAGAAGGAGCTGCTTCATCTAGGGCGTTCTTCAGTGTATTATTGTAGTGTGACAATGCTAAGTCTGGACAGGAGAAGGAGGAGATGGGGGCTAAAGATATGTGGAGATTGTCCATAAGCTGCTGGGTATTAATGGTACGTGTATTCCTATAAGTGTGGTAAGTGGGGGTGTCCCGGGTGAGGAGACAATTCTTAACAGAGAAGGAAAGAAGGTTGTGGTCCGAGAGCGGGAGAGGGGAGTTGGTAAAGTCATCCAACAAGCAGAGACTGGAAAAAAACAGGTCCAGAGTGTTCCCGTCTTCATGGGTAGGAGAATTAGTAAACTGTGAGAGACGGAATGAAGAGGTTAGAGAAAGTAGATGAGAGGCAGATTGGGAGAGGGGATCATCGATGGGGATGTTAAAGTCGCCCATGATGAGGGTGGGGATGTCACAGGATAGAAAGTGAGGAAGCCAGGAGGCAAAGTGATCCAAGAACTGGCGGGGGGAGCCTGGAGGGCGATACACGACTGCCACTCGCAGGGAGAAGGGTTTAAAGAGTCTGATGGTGTGGACTTCAAAGGAAGGAAACATAAGTGAGGGAACCTGGGGGATGACCTGGAAAGCACATTGTGAGGAAAGGAGCAGACCAACACCTCCACCCTGTCTGTTGCCAGGTCTGGCGGTATGTGAAAATTTCAGCCCACCAAACGAGAGAGCAGCAGCAGTGGTGGTGTCTGGCTGCTGAATCCAGGTTTCTGTGATAGCCAGAAGGTTAAGAGAATTAGAGAGGAAAAAATCATGGATGTAAGTTAGTTTGTTACACACAGACCGTGCGTTCCAGAGAGCGCAATGGAAATCGATAGGAGAGGGCATGCACTGAACGTTAATAAGATTAGCAGGGTTTCTATATGCAGCTGGAGGAGAGTGGTGTATGCTAGTGGAGGGAGGCCCAGGGTTGGGGGAGATGTCGCCTGCGACTAGTAAAAGGAGAAAGAAGAGAAAGAGCAGGTGGTCTAATGATTTGTATGAACGTTTTGAGTGCTGTATGGAGGTAGAGGATGGTTTGCAGTGGGTGAGGAATGTCAGTAGAGCCTCAGAGTTATACATGGGAGAGAGGAGAATGGAGGGGCTGATATAGAGAGAGTGCACAGAATGTGTTGAAGGGCGGGTGAGTTGTGAGAAAGCAGAAGTAAAAACAAATAAAAAGCAGATTGATAAGAATAATGCAAAATGCAGTATTAGTGACCGAGAAGCATGTTTGTATGAATATTTTATGCACCTTACCTGTCTCCTGCCCTGTCCAACTGCCATTGTCTAACTGCACTTGTAATTATTGCACTTAAAATCTAATGCACGCGTGACCCAGCACGCGTGCTATTCCCAGCCAGAGCCATCAATAAATATTATTATAAAAAAATAAAAAAAATAAATAAAAGTACACATATTTGGTATCGCCATGTCCGGAATAACCTTACCTATAAAACTGTCCCACTAGTTAACCCCTTCAGTGAGCACGGTAAAAAAAAAAAAAAAAAAAACAAGCAAAAAACAATGCTTTATCACCATACTGCCAAACAAAAAATGGAATAACACGCGATCAAAAAGACAAATATAAATAAAAATGGTACCGCTGAAAATATCATCTCGTCCCGCAAAAAACAAGCTGCCATACAGCTCCATCAGCCGAAAAATAAAAAAGTTATAGCTCTCAGAATAAAGCTATGCTAAAAAATATTTTTTTCTATAAAAATTGCTTTTATTATGTAAAAGTGCAAAACATAGAAAAACGATATAAATGTGGTACCGCTGTAAACGTACTGACCCGAAGAATAAAGCTACCTTATCAATTTTACCACACGCGGGACAGAATAAAAAAAAAAAAAAAAAACAATTCCTGAATTGTTGGTTTTTGTTTATTCTGCCTCCCAAAAATCGGAATAGAAAGCGATCAAAAAATGTCACGTGCCTGAAAATGGCACCAATAAAAATGTCAACTCATCCCGCAAAAAACAAGCCATCACATGACTGTCTGCCAAAATCTGGAAAAATTATAGCTCTCAAAATATGGCGATGCAAAAACTAGATTTTACAAAAAATGCGTCTTTTAGTGTGTGACAGCTGTCAGTCATAAAAACCCCATATGATTCTGGTATTGCTGTAATCACACCGACCCGAAGAATAAAGTCGTCTAATCACTTATACCACATGAGGAACGGTGTCAAAAATAAACTCTTGGGTTAGGATTGGGCTAGGGTTAGGGCTGGGTTTGGGGTTAGGGTTGTGCTAGGGTTAGGGTTGTGCTAGGGTTAGGGTTGTGCTAGGGTTAGGGTTGTGCTACGGTTAGGGTTGTGCTAGGGTTAGGGTTGGGGTTAGGGTTGTGATGGGGTTGGGATTTTTTTCAAAAGTAAGAAAAAAAATGACGATATGGCGACTAGTGTTGAGCGCAAGTGCTCGCTACTTGAGTTTGCATCGGGTGCTCTGGTATGCATTGAGTATCGTGGGTATTTGAGTGACATGCTCGAGTCTCTGCCCCATATGCTTCGCGCCCAAAAAAACTTTACGGGGATTGCCTGCCATGCACGAGCGATCCCCGCATGTTTTTTTTGGGGTGTCTAATTACCGTGAAACATGCGGAGCAGGGATCGAGCATGTCACTCGAGCACACGCTGTACATGGTGCATACCTGAGTACCCGATGCAAACTCAAGTAGCGAGCACTTGCGCTCAAGACTAATGACAACTTATTCAGTATGATGACCTAATGTAAACAAATTCTGTGTCGTACTTCTGGGTTTAAAATGTTCACTATACACCTTAATAAAATCCTTGAGGGGTGTAGTTTCCAAAATGGGGTCACTTGTGGGGGAGCTCCACTGTTTAGGCACATAACGGGCTCTCCAAACGCGACATGGTGTCCGCTAACAAATTGAATGGAAAATCGTCTCAAATTGTTAGCGGACGCCATGTTGAGTTTGGAGAGCCCCTGCGTGCCCAAACATTGGAGCTCCCCCACAAGTGACCCCATTTTGGAAACTAGACCCCCCAAGGCACATATCTAGATGCATAGTGAGCACTTGAAACCCCCAGGTGCTTCACAAATTGATTCATAAAAATGAAAAAGTGTTTTTTTTTCACTTTTTCATTTTTACGAATCAATTTGTGAAGCACCTGGGGGTTCCAACTGCTCACTATTCATCTAGATAGGTGCCTTGGGGGGTCTAGTTTCCAAAATGGGGTCATTTGTGGGGGAGCTCCACTGTTTAGGCACATCAGGGGCTCTCCAAACGCAACATGGTGTCCGCTAACAATTTGAGCCGACAATTTGTTAGCGGATACCATGTTGCATTTGGAGAGTCCCTGTGTGCCCAAACATTGGAGCTCCCCCACAAGTGACCCCATTTTGGAAACTAGACCCCCCAAGGCACCTATTTAGATGCATAGTGGGCACTTGGAACCCCCAGGTGCTTCACAAATTGATTCGTAAAAATGAAAAAGTGAAAAAAAAAACACTTTTTCATTTTTACGAATCAATTTGTGAAGCACCTGGGGTTCCAAGTGCTCACTATGCATCTAGATAGGTGCCTTGGGGGGGCTAGTTTCCAAAATGGGGTCACTTGTGGGGGAGCTCCAATGCTTGGGCACACAGGGGCTCTCCAAACGCAACATGGTGTCCGCTAACAATTTGAGACGATTTTCCATTCAGTTTGTTAGCGGATACCATGTTGCATTTGAAGAGTCCCTGTGTGCCCAAACATTGGAGCTCCCCCACAAGTGACCCCATTTTGGAAACTAGACCCCCCAAGGCACCTATCTAGATGCATAGTGAGCACTTGGAACCCCTAGCTGCTTCACAAATTGATTCGTAAAAATGAAAAAGTGAAAAAAAAACACTTTTTCATTTTTACGAATCAATTTGTGAAGCACCTGGGGGTTCCAAGTGCTCACTATGCATCTAGATAGGTGCCTTGGGGGGGTCTAGTTTCCAAAATGGGGTCACTTGTGGGGGAGCTCCAATGTTTGGGCACACAGGGGCTCTCCAAACACAACATGGTGTCCGCTAATTATTCAAGCAAATTTTACAATCAAAAAGTCAAATGGCGCTCCTTCCCTTCCGAGCCCTGCCGTGCGCCCAAACAGTGTTTTTTCCCCACATGTTGGGTATCTGCGTGCCCAGGGGAAATTGCACAACAAATTTTGGGGTCCATTTTTTCTTGTTACCCCTGTGAAAATAAAAAAAATTGGGTCTAAAGTAACATTTTTGTGAAAAAAGTTAAATGTTCATTTTTTTCTTCCACATTCCAAAAATTCCTGTGAAGCACCTGAAGGGTTAATAAAGTTCTTGAATGTGATTTTGAGCACCATGAGGGGTGCAGTTTTTAGAATGGTGTCACTTTTGGGTATTTTCTTTCATAAAGACCTCTCAAAGTGACTTCAAATGTGATGTGGTCCCTAAAAAATGGTTTTGTAAATTTTGTTGGAAAAATGAGAAATCGCTGGTCAACTTTTAACCCTTATAGCTCCCTAACAAAAAAAAATTTTGGTTCCAAAATTGTGCTGATGTAAAGTAGACATGTGGGAAATGTTATTTATTAACTCTTTTATGCGACATATCTCTCTGATTTAAGGGCATAAAAATTCAAATTTTGAAAATTGCAAAATTTTCAACATTTTCGCCAAATTTCCATTTTTTTCACAAATAAACGCGTTTCGAGAGCCCCTGATGTGCCTAAACAGTGGAGCTCCCCCACAAGTGACCCCATTTTGGAAACTAGACCCCCCAAGGCACCTATCTAGATGCATAGTGAGCACTTGGAACCCCCAGGTGCTTCACAAATTGATTCATAAAAATGAAAAAGTGTTTTTTTTTTTCACTTTTTCATTTTTACGAATCAATTTGTGAAGGACCTGGGGGTTCCAACTGCTCACTATTCCTCTAGATAGGTGCCTTGGGGGATCTAGTTTCCAAAATGGGGTCACTTGTGGGGGAGCTCCACTGTTTAGGCACATCAGGGGCTCTAGAAACGCAACATGGTGTCCGCTAACAATTTGAGCCGACAATTTGTTAGCGGATACCATGTTGCATTTGGAGAGTCCCTGTGTGCCCAAACATTGGAGCTCCCCCACAATTGACCCCATTTTGGAAACTAGACCCCCCAAGGCACCTATCTAGATGCATAGTGAGCACTTGAAACCCCCAGGTGCTTCACAAATTGATTCATAAAAATGAAAAAGTGTTTTTTTTTTTCACTTTTTCATTTTTAAGAATCAATTTGTGAAGCACCTGGGGGTTCCAAGTGCTCACTATGCATCTAGATAGGTGCCTTGGGGGGTCTAGTTTCCAATATGGGGTCACTTGTGGGGGAGCTCCACTGTTCAGGCACATCAGGGGCTCTCCAAACGCAACATGGTGTCCGCTAACAATTTGAGCCGACAATTTGTTAGCGGATACCATGTTGCATTTGGAGAGTCCCTGTGTGCCCAAACATTGGAGCTCCCCCACAAGTGACCCCATTTTGGAAACTAGACCCCCCCAAGGCACCTATCTAGATGCATAGTGAGCACTTGGAACCCCCAGGTGCTTCACAAATTGATTCATAAAAATGAAAAAGTGTTTTTTTTTTTCACTTTTTCATTTTTACGAATCAAGTTGTGAAGGACCTGGGGGTTCCAACTGCTCACTATTCCTCTAGATAGGTGCCTTGGGGGATCTAGTTTCCAAAATGGGGTCACTTGTGGGGGAGCTCCACTGTTTAGGCACATCAGGGGCTCTAGAAACGCAACATGGTGTCCGCTAACAATTTGAGCCGACAATTTGTTAGCGGATACCATGTTGCATTTGGAGAGTCCCTGTGTGCCCAAACATTGGAGCTCCCCCACAATTGACCCCATTTTGGAAACTAGACACCCAAGGCACCTATCTAGATGCATAGTGAGCACTTGAAACCCCCAGGTGCTTCACAAATTGATTCATAAAAATGAAAAAGTGTTTTTTTTTTTCACTTTTTCATTTTTAAGAATCAATTTGTGAAGCACCTGGGGGTTCCAAGTGCTCACTATGCATCTAGATAGGTGCCTTGGGGGGTCTAGTTTCCAATATGGGGTCACTTGTGGGGGAGCTCCACTGTTCAGGCACATCAGGGGCTCTCCAAACGCAACATGGTGTCCGCTAACAATTTGAGCCGACAATTTGTTAGCGGATACCATGTTGCATTTGGAGAGTCCCTGTGTGCCCAAACATTGGAGCTCCCCCACAAGTGACCCCATTTTGGAAACTAGACCCCCCAAGGCACCTATCTAGATGCATAGTGAGCACTTGGAACCCCTAGCTGCTTCACAAATTGATTCGTAAAAATGAAAAAGTGAAAAAAAAACACTTTTTCATTTTTACGAATCAATTTGTGAAGCACCTGGGGGTTCCAAGTGCTCACTATGCATCTAGATAGGTGCCTTGGGGGGGTCTAGTTTCCAAAATGGGGTCACTTGTGGGGGAGCTCCAATGTTTGGGCACACAGGGGCTCTCCAAACACAACATGGTGTCCGCTAATTATTCAAGCAAATTTTACAATCAAAAAGTCAAATGGCGCTCCTTCCCTTCCGAGCCCTGCCGTGCGCCCAAACAGTGTTTTTTCCCCACATGTTGGGTATCTGCGTGCCCAGGGGAAATTGCACAACAAATTTTGGGGTCCATTTTTTCTTGTTACCCCTGTGAAAATAAAAAAAATTGGGTCTAAAGTAACATTTTTGTGAAAAAAGTTAAATGTTCATTTTTTTCTTCCACATTCCAAAAATTCCTGTGAAGCACCTGAAGGGTTAATAAAGTTCTTGAATGTGATTTTGAGCACCATGAGGGGTGCAGTTTTTAGAATGGTGTCACTTTTGGGTATTTTCTTTCATAAAGACCTCTCAAAGTGACTTCAAATGTGATGTGGTCCCTAAAAAATGGTTTTGTAAATTTTGTTGGAAAAATGAGAAATCGCTGGTCAACTTTTAACCCTTATAGCTCCCTAACAAAAAAAAATTTTGGTTCCAAAATTGTGCTGATGTAAAGTAGACATGTGGGAAATGTTATTTATTAACTCTTTTATGCGACATATCTCTCTGATTTAAGGGCATAAAAATTCAAATTTTGAAAATTGCAAAATTTTCAACATTTTCGCCAAATTTCCATTTTTTTCACAAATAAACGCGTTTCGAGAGCCCCTGATGTGCCTAAACAGTGGAGCTCCCCCACAAGTGACCCCATTTTGGAAACTAGACCCCCCAAGGCACCTATCTAGATGCATAGTGAGCACTTGGAACCCCCAGGTGCTTCACAAATTGATTCATAAAAATGAAAAAGTGTTTTTTTTTTTCACTTTTTCATTTTTACGAATCAATTTGTGAAGGACCTGGGGGTTCCAACTGCTCACTATTCCTCTAGATAGGTGCCTTGGGGGATCTAGTTTCCAAAATGGGGTCACTTGTGGGGGAGCTCCACTGTTTAGGCACATCAGGGGCTCTAGAAACGCAACATGGTGTCCGCTAACAATTTGAGCCGACAATTTGTTAGCGGATACCATGTTGCATTTGGAGAGTCCCTGTGTGCCCAAACATTGGAGCTCCCCCACAATTGACCCCATTTTGGAAACTAGACCCCCCAAGGCACCTATCTAGATGCATAGTGAGCACTTGAAACCCCCAGGTGCTTCACAAATTGATTCATAAAAATGAAAAAGTGTTTTTTTTTTTCACTTTTTCATTTTTAAGAATCAATTTGTGAAGCACCTGGGGGTTCCAAGTGCTCACTATGCATCTAGATAGGTGCCTTGGGGGGTCTAGTTTCCAATATGGGGTCACTTGTGGGGGAGCTCCACTGTTCAGGCACATCAGGGGCTCTCCAAACGCAACATGGTGTCCGCTAACAATTTGAGCCGACAATTTGTTAGCGGATACCATGTTGCATTTGGAGAGTCCCTGTGTGCCCAAACATTGGAGCTCCCCCACAAGTGACCCCATTTTGGAAACTAGACCCCCCCAAGGCACCTATCTAGATGCATAGTGAGCACTTGGAACCCCCAGGTGCTTCACAAATTGATTCATAAAAATGAAAAAGTGTTTTTTTTTTTCACTTTTTCATTTTTACGAATCAAGTTGTGAAGGACCTGGGGGTTCCAACTGCTCACTATTCCTCTAGATAGGTGCCTTGGGGGATCTAGTTTCCAAAATGGGGTCACTTGTGGGGGAGCTCCACTGTTTAGGCACATCAGGGGCTCTAGAAACGCAACATGGTGTCCGCTAACAATTTGAGCCGACAATTTGTTAGCGGATACCATGTTGCATTTGGAGAGTCCCTGTGTGCCCAAACATTGGAGCTCCCCCACAATTGACCCCATTTTGGAAACTAGACACCCAAGGCACCTATCTAGATGCATAGTGAGCACTTGAAACCCCCAGGTGCTTCACAAATTGATTCATAAAAATGAAAAAGTGTTTTTTTTTTTCACTTTTTCATTTTTAAGAATCAATTTGTGAAGCACCTGGGGGTTCCAAGTGCTCACTATGCATCTAGATAGGTGCCTTGGGGGGTCTAGTTTCCAATATGGGGTCACTTGTGGGGGAGCTCCACTGTTCAGGCACATCAGGGGCTCTCCAAACGCAACATGGTGTCCGCTAACAATTTGAGCCGACAATTTGTTAGCGGATACCATGTTGCATTTGGAGAGTCCCTGTGTGCCCAAACATTGGAGCTCCCCCACAAGTGACCCCATTTTGGAAACTAGACCCCCCAAGGCACATATCTAGATGCATAGTGAGCACTTGGAACCCCTAGGTGCTTCACAAATTGATTCGTAAAAATGAAAAAGTGAAAAAAAAAGCACTTTTTCATTTTTACGAATCAATTTGTGAAGCACCTGGGGGTTCCAAGTGCTCACTATGTATCTAGATAGGTGCCTTGGGGGGTATAGTTTCCAAAATGGGGTCACTTGTGGGGGAGCTCCAATGTTTGGGTACACAGGGGCTCTCCAAACACAACATGGTGTCCGCTAATTATTCAAGCAAATTTTACAATCAAAAAGTCAAATGGCGCTCCTTCCCTTCCGAGCCCTGCCGTGCACCCAAACAGTGTTTTTTCCCCACATATTGGGTATCTGCGTGCCCAGGGGAAATTGCACAACAAATTTTGGGGTCCATTTTTTCTTGTTACCCATGTGAAAATAAAAAAAAATGGGTCTAAAGTAACATTTTTGTGAAAAAAGTTAAATGTTCATTTTTTTCTTCCACATTCCAAAAATTCCTGTGAAGCACCTGAAGGGTTAATAAAGTTCTTGAATGTGGTTTTGAGCACCATGAGGGGTGCAGTTTTTACAATGGTGTCACTTTTGGGTATTTTCTGTCATAAAGACCTCTCAAAGTGACTTCAAATGTGATGTGGTCCCTAAAAAAATGGTTTTGTAAATTTTGTTGGAAAAATGAGAAATCGCTGGTCAACTTTTAACCCTTATAGCTCCCTAACAAAAAAAAATTTTGGTTCCAAAATTGTGCTGATGTAAAGTAGACATGTGGGAAATGTTATTTATTAACTCTTTTGTGCGACATATCTCTCTGATTTAAGGGCATAAAAATTCAAATTTTGAAAATTGCAAAATTTTCAAAATTTTCGCCAAATTTCCATTTTTTTCACAAATAAACGCAAGTGATATCGAAGAAATTTTACCACAATCATGAAGTACAATATGTCACGAAAAAACAGTCTCAGAATCAGGGGGATCTGTTGAAGCGTTCCAGAGTAATTACCTCATAAAGTGACAGTGGTCAGAATTGTAAAAATTGGCCTGGTCATTAACGTGCAAACCACCCTCGGGGCTTAAGGGGTTAATGCCCTTTGGAAGAGACGTGGAGGTCGCAGTGTAATAAAAAGACAATATCAATGCCCCTTGAAAATGTGGTGGAGGTCGCAGTAGCTTAACAAGACGGTTTTAATGCCCCTGGGAAAAGTGGTGGAGGTCGCAGTAGCTTAACAAGGCGGTTTTAATGCCCCTTGGAAGAATGGTGGAGGTCGCAGTAGCTTAACAAGACAGTTATAATGCCCCTTGGAAGAGACGTGGAGGTCGCCCTGGAATAAAAAGACAATATCAATGCCGTTGGAAAAGTGGTGGAGGTCGCAGTAGTTTAACAAGACGGTTTTAATGCCCCTTGGAAGAATGGTGGAGATCGCAGTAGCTTAACAAGATGGTTTTAATGCCCCTTGGAGAAGTGGTGGAGGTCGCAGTAGCTTAACAAGACGGTTTTAATGCCCCTTGGAAGAGACGTGGAGGTCGCAGTGGAATAAAAAGACAATATCAATGCCCCTGGGAAAAGTGGTGGAGGTCGCAGTGGCTTAACAAGACGGTTTTAATGCCCCTTGGAGAAGTGGTGAAGGTCACAGTAGCTTAACAAGACGGTTTTAATGCCCCTTGGAGAAGTGGTGGAGGTCGCAGTAGCTTAACAAGACGGTTTTAATGCCACTTGGAAGAGACGTGGAGGTCGCAGTGTAATAAAAAGACAATATCAATGCCCCTGGGAAAAGTGGTGGAGGTCGCAGTAGCTTAACAAGACGGTTTTAATGCCCCTTGGAGAAGTGGTGGAGGTCACAGTAGCTTAAAAAGACGGTTTTAATGCCCCTTGGAGAAGTGGTGCAGGTCGCAGTAGCTTAACAAGATGGTTTTAATGCCCCTGGGAAAAGTAGTGGAGGTCGCAGTAGCTTAACAAGGCTGTTTTAATGCCCCTTGAAAGAATGGTGGAGGTCGTAGTAGCTTAACAAGATGGTTTTAATGCCCCTTTGAAGAGACGTGGAGGCTCACCCTGGAATAAAAAGACAATATCAATGCCCGTTGGAAAAGTGGTGGAGGTCGCAGTAGCTTAACAAGATGGTTTTAATGCCCCTTGGAAGAATGGTGGAGGTCGCAGTAGCTTAACAAGATGGTTTTAATGCCCCTTGGAGAAGTGGTGGAGGTCGCAGTAGCTTAACAAGACAGTTTTAATGCCCTTTGGAGAAGTGGTGGAGGTCGCAGTAGCTTAACAAGACGGTTTTAATGCCCCTTGGAAGAGACATGGAGGTCGCAGTGGAATAAAAAGACAATATCAATGCCCCTTGAAAATGTGGTGGAGGTCACAGTAGCTTAACAAGACGGTTTTAATGCCCCTGGGAAAAGTGGTGGAGGTCACAGTAGCTTAACAAGGCAGTTTTAATGCCCCTTGGGAGAATGGTGGAGGTCTCAGTAGCTTAACAAGACGGTTTTAATGCCCCTGAGGAAAGTGGTGGAGGTCGCAGTAGCTTAACAAGATGGTTTTAATGCCCCTTGGAAGAGACGTGGAGGTTGCAGTAGCTTAACAAGATGGTTTTCATGCCCCTTGGAAGAGACGTGGAGGTCGCAGTGGATTAAAAAGACAATCTCAGTGCCCCTTGAAAATGTGGTGGAGGTCGCAGTAGCTTAACAAGATGGTTTTAATGCCCCTGGGAAAAGTGGTGGAGGTCGCAGTAGCTTAACAAGACGGTTTTAATGTCCCTTGGAAGAATGGTGGCGGTCGCAGTAGCTTAACAAGACGGTTTTAATGCCCCTGAGGAAAGTTTTGGAAGTCGCAGTAGCTTAACAAGACGGTTTTAATGCCCCTTGGAAGAGATGTGGAGGTTGCAGTAGCTTAACAAGACGGTTTTAATGCCCCTTGGAAGAGACGTGGAGGTCGCAATGGAATAAAAAGACAATTTCAATGCCCCTTGAAAATGTGGTGGAGGTCGCAGTAGCTTAACAAGACGGTTTTTATACCCCTGGGAAAAGTCGTGGAGGTCGCAGTAGCTTAACAAGATGGTTTTAATGCCCCTTGGAAGAGACGTTGAGGTTGCAGTAGCTTAACAAGACGGTTTTAATGCCCCTTGGTAGAGACGTGGAGGTCGCAGTGAAATAAAAAGACAATTTCAATGCTCCTTGAAAATGTGGTGGAGGTAGCAGTAGCTTAACAAAACGGTTTCATTGCCCCTGGGAAAAGTGGTGGAGGTCGCAGTAGCTTAACAAAATGGTTTTAATGCCCCTTGGAAGAATGGTGGAGGTCGCAGTAGCTTAACAAGATGGTTTTAATGCCCCTTGGAAGAGCGGTGGAGGTCGCAGTAGCTTAACAAGACGGTTTTAATGCCCCTTGGAAGAGTGGTGGAGGTTACAGTAGCTTAAAAAGACAGTTTAAATGCCCCTTGGAAGAGACGTGGAGGTCACAGTGGAATAAAAAGACAATATCAATGCCCCTTGGAAGAGTGGTGGAGGTCGCAGTAGCTTAACAAGACGGTTTTAATGCCCCTTGGTAGAATGGTGGACGTCTCAGTAGCTTAACAAGACGGTTTTAATGCCCCTGAGGAAAGTGGTGGAGGTCGCAGTAGCTTAACAAGACGGTTTTAATGCCCCTTGGAAGAGACGTGGAGGTTGCAGTAGCTTACCAAGATGGTTTTAATGCCCCTTGGAAGAGACGGCAGGATAATACAGAGATTTGAACCGTGGAAGAGGAAAACCACAGTTCTATTTCTCTGGCCTACACCAGACTCTTTTAAACAGATATATTTGTGTCTGAACAGTCAGGGAGACACTATTACTGTTTTTTTTACGGAAAAAATGCCAAAAGCAGGATAATACAGAGATTTGAACCATGGAACTGGAAAAACCACCGTTCTAGTTATCTGGCCTACACCAGACTCTTTTAAACAGATATATTTGTGTCTGAACAGTCAGGGAGACACTATTACTGTTTTTTTTTTACGGAAAAAATGCCAAAAGCAGGATAATACAGAGATTTGAGCCATGGAACTGCAAAACCAAAGTTCTAGTTATCTGGCCTACACCAGACTCTTTTAAACAGATATATCGGTGTCTGAACAGTCACAGACACACTCAATTTATTTTTTTTTTTTGGGGGGGGGGGAATACCAAAAGGTTAATAAGATGCGTATTTGTACAGTCTGACTGAGGGAAAAAAAAATACAGGATTTACATGAAAAAAAAAGGATTTTTCCTGGCCTCTCAGACCAGGGGATAAGTCTAGCAATTTGACCAGCAGGAGCACACAGGACTGTAATGCAGCGTTTGCTGGTATAACCACTGCGTCTCCTATACAGCCTGCCTGCCTGATATCTGGGATGGATATTAGTCCTGAGAAGGACAGTTTGCTTGATTTTGCAGGCTTTAGAGACCCTACACTACCTATTTCGCACTATATCTCTCTCCCTAACTCAGCAGCACTCTCCCTACACTGTCTGATTCGGAACGACTGTGTCCAAATACTTGAGGTGACGCTGTGCGCCAGCCAATCATTGTAATGCCCACAAACAACATGGCTGCGGCATTACAGTGACTGGCTGGCAATCCCTGCATGTTCATTGGCTCTGTAAAGAGCGCCAAACGTGCAGGGCGGAGACCCGAGCTCCCGCCCGAGTAACCCGGAAATGCTCGGTGCTCGTCGAACATCCCGAGTAGCGAGATGCTCGGGCGAGTACCGAGCAGTGTCGAGCATGCTCGCTCAACACTAGTATTTTATTGAAAGTTAATTTCCACTTTTTTTGTTCCCTGTGGATTATGCCTGATGAAGAAAGATGGTTTTTATCGACGAGTATTTTCCATTTTATGTGTTCCCCATGGATTACATCTGATGAAGAAAGATAGTTTTTATTGTTGAGTATTTTTGATTCTTTTGTACTCCCAGTGGATTACATGTGATGAAGAAAGAAGATGTGCTTTATTGAAAGTTAATTTCCACTTTCTGTGTTCCCTGTGGATTACGCCTGATGAAGAAAAATGTTTTTATCTTCAAATATTTTTCACTTTTTCGTATTTCCAATGGATTACAAATGATGAAGAGAGTAGACAGTGTTAGGCGTCGGGTGTTTGTTGGATTCAAAATGGGTTCCGAACCATCAGTGGAGTCTGTGGTCTCCCATTCTGGTTCAGCCAGGGATGATGCTGCTCAGTATTGTCATCAGTCCCAACGCCTAGCTGGTGCATGAGATGTACAAGTTGTCTTGTGGGTCTTTGTTCCTAGCAACATGAAGCGTAGGTTGCGGAGGGAGACAGGACTGCTACAGCCTAAGTCCAGGATTCACTGCACTGAGCATGCCCGTGACATGGCGAACCGTGATTTGTGGTTTGGGAGTCAGCTGATCCGGTGACCTGGCACCGCCTGATTGGTCACGGGTGACGTCAACAATAGTGCGACGGTGGGCAGGGCTTAATCTTTAAATAGCACACCCACAAACATGGTGGCGTGCTCTGATCATTGAGCTGTGATGGTGTTGTGTGGACGCTTGGTCGTTTGGGTTCCACGTGTACTTTAGCTTCTGCCAGACAGGTTTAGCAGGGGATAGGCAGCCTTAGATGGAGGGAGGCAGGTAGCTTCATTTGACAGTCTGGCTCCGACAAAGGGGTCGCCATACACCCCGAGCAGTCTGCAGATGCCGTATTCTCGGCACCGCCTGTAAGCCACGTGGAGAGATACCCCTCAGTCCGGTAGCACGCCGGCGGGGAGCACGTATATGCCGGCGTGTATCACACATGCATCCTAGCGCCTGCTCTGTAGTTCCTGTGCTGTAAACAGGGCTACAGATACATTATTTATCGCACATCTCTCGTGCAGTTAACGGAGATAGTGCGAATCCCTATTCCCGTTCCGGTGTGCAGTAACACGGAAGGGATTGTTATTTCAGTTGGTTGTTTTACCTTCTTACCCGGAAGGTGTTCGGCCGCAGTCCTCTAGGCTGCATCTCAGACCCCGGGTTCGGTTGCTTTCCATTATTTAATAAAGTTGTTTGCAACCGTCCCCTAACAGTATCAGAGCACCAGGGTCTTGCCGAATATGGCTGACAACCAGCAACTGCAGCGCTATATACAGCAACTTGAGGCCTGACTTAGGACTCTGGAACAAGCTGCCCCGGTGGCTGATATCACTGCAGTAGCTACCCAGGCAGCTTCTCAAGCAGCCAATCTGGTCAACTCGGCTGCGGGGAATGCTGCGGCAGCTGCAATCTCCCCATTACCCCGTTTTGCTCTCCCGGAAAAATTTTCTGGTGACAGCAAATCCTGCAGAGGTTTTATTAATCTGTGCTCCATTCAGTTGGAGATGATGGAGGCACGGTTCCCCTCCGAAAGGGCCAAAGTGGGTTTTGTCATCTCGTTACTTTCTCACAGGGCCTTGGAGTGGGCTACACCCCTGTGGGAGCGGAGTGACCCGGTAGTGGCTAATGCGGGTCACCTTCTTACAGCCCTAAAAAATGTCTTCCTAGGTCCTCAGGTCACGCATGATACGGCTCTTAAGCTTCTTGCGTTGGTCCAGGGTTCGGTCACCGCCAGCCACTATGCCATCCAGTTCAGAACCTTAGCAGCTGAATTGGATTGGTCTGAGCGGTCTTTAATCCCAGTGTTCTGGAAGGGTCTGGCTGGGCATATTAAAAATGCTCTATCTACCAGAGAGATTCCAACCTCCCTGGAGGAATTAATCTCTCTCCCTAACCGAATAGATTTGCGTCATGCAGAACACAAGTTAGAGCTGGAGGTCCCCAGACCTCAGTGTTGGTTGGCACCATCCTTCTCTAGACCCATTTCCAAACCCGCGACTCCCGACCTGGAGCCTGAGGCTATGGATGTATCCCAGACGGAGTCTAGCCCTTCTCGTTCCCGACCTGCACATCTCTTGGAGTACCCCATTAATAAGGGTTCCAAGCAGTAGGGAAAACGAGTGTGTCTAACCGCCGTTGGAGGAGGTGTGTTAGATTCCGGGGCTCCTTCCTCCAAATTATTGTATAAGGTGACATTGTTCTTCGGAACAACCACAGTTACTGCCAAGGCGTGGGTGGATTCTGGTGCCGATGGCAATTTTTTGTCATCTACGTTTGCCCAGAAGTACGCCATTCCTATGGAGAAAGTAGATAGATTTTATTATAGGATATTTTTAATTCTTTTGTGTTCCCTGTGGATTACATCTGACGGACAAAGAAGATGTGTTTTATTGAAAGTTAATTTCCACTTTTTTTTGTTCCCTGTGGATTACGCCTGATGAAGAAAGATGACTGTCATCTTCGGGTATTTTCCACTTTTTCGTGTTCCCCATGGATTACATCTCATGAAGAAAGAAGATAGATTTTAATGTTGGGTGTCTTTGATTTTTTTTGTGTTCCCTGTGGATTACATCTGATGAAGAAAGAAGATGTATTTTACTGAAAGTTAATTTCCACTATTTTTCTTCCCTGTGGATTATGCCTGATGAAGAAAGATGTTATTTATCTTCGAATATTTTCCACTTTTTCGTGATCCCCATGGATTACATCTGATGAAGAAAGAAAATAGTTTTAAATGTTGGGTGTTTTTGATTTTTTTTTGTGTTCCCTGTGGATTACATCTGATGAAGAAAGAAGATGTATTTTATTGAAAGTTAATTTCCACTTTTTTTGTTCCCTATAGATTACGCCTGATGAAGAAAGATGATAGTTTTTATTGTTGGGTGTTTTTGATTTTTTTGTGTTCCCTATGTTTTACATCTTATTAAGAAAGAAGATGTGCTTTATTGAAAGTTAATTTCCACTTTCTGTGTTCCCTGTGGATTATGCCTGATGAAGAAAAATGGTTTTCATCTTCAGATATTTTTCACTTTTTCGTATTCCCAATGGATTACATCTGATAAAGAAAGTAGATAGATTTTAATGATGGGTGTTTTTAAATTTTTTGTGTTCCCTGTGGATTACATCTGATGAAGAAAGAAGATGCATTTTATTGAAAGTTAATTTCCACATTTTTTGGTCCCTGTGGATTACGCCTGATGAAGAAAGATAGTTTTTATCGACGGGTATTTTCCATTTTATGTGTTCCCCATGGATTACATCTGATGAAGAAAGAAGATAGTTTTAATTATTGGGTGTTTTCGATTTTTTTGTGTTCCCTGTGGATTACATCTGATGAAGAAAGAAGATGTATTTTATTGAAAGTTAATTTCCACATTTTGTATTCCCTTTCGATTACACCTGTTGAAGAAAGATGGTTTGTATCGACGGGTATTTTCCACTTTTTTGTCTTCCTTTTGGATTACATCTGATGAAGAAAGAAGATAGTTTATAAGGTTGGGTGTTTTTGATTTTTTTGTGTTCCCTGTGGATTACATCTAATGAAGAAAGAAGATAGTTTTTAATGTTAGGTTTTTTTTGGTGTGTTCCCTGTGGATTACATCTGATGAAGGAAGAAGATTTATTTTATTGAAAGTTATTTTCCACTTTTTTTGTTCCTTGTGGATTACGCCTGAAGAAGAAAAATGTTTTCATCTTCAAATATTTTTCACTTTTTCATATTTCCAATGGATTACATATGATTAAGAAAGTAGATAGATTTTATTGTAGGATATTTTTAATTCTTTTGTGTTCACTGTGGATTACATCTGATGGAGAAAGAAGATGTGTTTTATTGAAAGTTAATTTCCACTTTTTTTTGTTCCCTGTGGATTACGCCTGATGAAGAAAGATGATTGTCATCTTCGGGTTTTTTCCACTTTTTGTTTTCCTTGTGGATTGCATCTGATGAAGAAAGAAGATGGTATTTATCAAGGAGTATTTTCCACTTATTGCGTTTTCCTCATGCATTACATCTGATGAAAGAAGAAGACAGCTTTTAGTGTCAGGTATTTTCCACTTTTTCGTGCCCTCTGTGGATTACATCTGATGAAGAAAAAGATGTTTTTTTATTGTTTGGTATTTTCCAATTTTTCCTGTTCTCTATAGATTACATGTGATGGAGAAAAATATTTTTATTGTTTGTTATTTTGCATTTTTTTGTGTTCACTCTGCATTAAATGTGATAAAGAACGAGGATGAACTTTATTGCCAAGCATTTTGCACTTTTTTGTTTTCCTGTGGATGACATCTGACAAAAAAGATGGTTTATATCAACAAGGAAAATATATATTTTTGTACCGTGTCAGCCAGTAGATAGAAAAATATTTAGATTTGAGAGTTCTCAGCGGTTGATACCTTTTAATGGCTAACTGAAAAGATGGTAACAAATTGCAAGCTTTCGAGACTACGTGGGTCTCTTCATCAGGCTGGTATAGCACAAAATCTGAAGAGTCACATATTTATACACAATAAGACACAGAAATAATGCAATAGATAAGACAGGTGATGGAAAGCAGAGTTATTATGGGAGAGATAAACAATTCTGGCTATAAATATTTTAGCAGTTAATAGATAAGGAGTGTGAAGGTTTTATTGTCCTGTGACTAGGTCCAGTGTTATGATGGCCTCACAAGTCTGACGGGCACATTCCTTAGTTGATGTAGAATGATATAAATCCATGCGACACATTCATTCCTGCTCTGAAAGTGTCAAAGGTCACCATCAGTTTATATTCTGAGATTCTTCTTTCTCTTTGAGATTTGAAATTACCTTTTAATACCAGTAATTTCATGTCTTTGATGCTGTGATCAGGGGAACAAAAATACTTGGCCACAGGTAGATCTATTCTTTTTTCTTTTATTGTGTGGCGATGATGATTCATCTTTGTCCTAAGTTTTTGCCCTGTCTCCCCTACATAAAGACCCCCAGCTGGACATTTAGTACATATAATTAAGTACACTACATTAGATGTGGCACAGCTGAAAATACCTGGGATCTTGCAGTCCTGAAGCGAATTGGGGATCTTTATCTTGTCTGTGGTCATTATAAACGGATAGGTTTTACATTTTTTCTGGCTGCAAGGAATGGTACCTGTAACTGGTGGAGATGACAGGGAGATTCTGACAATGATGCTTCTTAGATTTGGTGGCTGCCTGAAACACAGAAGTGGGGAGTCTGGAAATATGGATTGTAAAACCTCTGGCAAAAATTATGGAATCACCGGGCTCGGAGGATGTTCATTCAGTTGTTTAATGTTGTTGAAAAAAAGCAGATCACAGACATGGCACAAAACTAAAGTCATTTGAAATGGCAACTTTAGGGCTTTAAGAAACACTGAAAGAAATCAAGATTAAAAATGTGGTACTCAGTAAGGGTAATTTTTTTCAGACCAAGCAGAGGGAAAAAATTATGGAATCACTCAATTCTGAGGAAAAAATTATGGAATCACCCTGTAAATTTTCATTTCCAAAACTAACACCTGCATCAAATTAGATCTGCTAGTTAGTCTGCATCTAAAAAGGAGTGATCACACCTTGGAGAGCTGTTGCTCCAAGTGGACTGACATGAATCATGGCTCCAACACGAGAGATGTCAATTGAAACAAAGGAGAGGATTATCAAACTCTTAAAAGAAGGTAAATCATCATGCAATGTTGCAAAAGATGTTGGTTATTCACAGTCAGCTGTGTATAAAATCTGGACCAAATACAAACAACATGGGAAGGTTGTTAAAGGCAAACATACTGGTAGACCAAGGAAGACATCAAAGCTTCAAGACCGGAAACTTAAAGCAATATGTCTCCAAAACAGGAAATGCACAACAAAACAAATGAGGAACGAATGGAAGGAAACTGGAGTCAATGTCTGTGACCGAACTGTAAGAAACCGCCTAAAGGAAATGGGATTTACATACAGAAAAGTTAAACATAAGCCATCATTAACTCCTAAACAGAAAAAAACAAGGGTATAATGGGCTAAGGAAAAGCAATCGTGGACTGTGGATGACTGGATGAAAGTCATATTCAGTGATGAATCGCGAATCTGCATTGGGCAAGGTGATGATGCTGGAACTTTTGTTTGGTGCCGTTCCAATGAGATTTATAAAGATGACTGCATGAAGAGAACATGCAAATTTCCACAGTCATTGATGATATGGGGCTGCATGTCAGGTAAAGGCACTGGGGATATAGCTGTCATTATATCTTCAATAAATTCCCAAGTTTACATTGATATTTTGGACAGTTTTCTTATCCCATCAATTGAAAGGATGATTGGGGATGATGACATCATTTTTCAAGATGATAATGCATTCTGCCATAGAGCAAAAACTGTGAAAACATTCCTTGAAAGAAGACACATAAGGTCAATATTATGGCCTGCAAATTGTCTGGATCTCAATCCAATTGAAAATCTTTGGTGGAAGTTGAAGAAAATGGTCCATTACAAGACTCCAACCTGCAAAGCTGATCAAGCAACAGCAATCAGAGAAAGTTGGAGCCAGATTGATGAAGAGTACTGTTTGTCACTCATTAAGTCCATGCCTCAGAGACTGCAAGCTGTTATTAAAGCCAGAGGTGGTGCAACAAAATACTAGTGATGTATTGGAGTGTTCTTTTGTGTGTTTGTTTTTCATGATTCCATAATTTTTTCCTCAGAATTGAGTGATTCCATAATTTTTTCCCTCTGCTTGGTCTGAAAAAAATTACCCTTACTGAGTACCACATTTTTAATCTTGATTTCTTTTAGTGTTTCTTAAAGCCCTAAAGTTGCCATTTGAAATGACTTTAGTTTTGTGCCATGTCTGTGATCTGCTTTTTTTCAACAACATTAAATAACTGAATGAACATTATCCAAGCCCGGTGATTCCATAATTTTTGCCAGGGGTTGTAATCGGGCATCTTTTTGTAGTAAGGGTTGTAGTTTCCGTGCAGCTGTCCTTAGCGTCTCCAGATTTGGATTGTAGGTGACTACTAGAGGCACCCGGTTGCCTTCTTGTTTGGTTTTGTAATGTAGGAGATGATTCCTTGATATTCTGCTGGCTCTTGTAATCTGGTTCTCAATTGTTCTTGGATGGTAGCCCTGATTCAAAAAGGTCTTTTTGAGGCCATCAAGGTGTTTGTCTCTATCCATAGGGTTGGAACATATCCGATTGTATCTGATGGCTTGGCTGTAGACAATAGAGTTTTTTATGTGTTTTGGATGGAATCAGTCCCATTCCAGACATAGAAGCATCTAACTGTGTCATCAATCTCTCAGATTATACACCCAACAAAGCGGAGCTGGCCGTGCTTTCTAGGGTACTCTCATTTTGTCCTACTAAGGCCCTAGGTAAAACTGAACTCTGCAGTGATATGGAAAATTATTTCAGGAGACTGCGCCTGAGGGAATACTTCAATGCTACAGAACACTTAGAACCCACCCAAACTGAAGGAAAAGGGATCTTGACAACCAAGAAGAGGTCAGATTGGACAGCTCCAGCTGGACGCAACCCTCATTTGGATACATATATAGACTCCTTCAGACATGTGATAAAATCCACCATCCTAGACACAAACAGGAGACTAGCATCCAACATCAGTGCCCAGGAGAGAAAGGCCGTACAATCTTTGAAAACCAACAAAGAAATCATCATTAACCCCTTTCTGATGTGTAACCTAATAGTACGTCATGGTGACCTGGGTCGATTGGACCGATGACGTACTATTAGGTCATGGTCTTTAATGCGGTCCGGTGACCAAAGTCGCGGTGGTCGCATTAAATTTCCGGCGCCATCTTACCTCAGGGTAGTTGGAGCCGGCATCCCAGGGGGTGTCGCAGCCCCCCTACACCCACAATCTCTGTGATTGCCTGAAACAGTGATGTGCAGCCTAGGATCGGAGCTCCTAAGAGCACCGATCCTAGGCTGTTGCTAGGAAACCCCAGCCCTGACCCCAAAGCGCTATGATCGGTGCAATTGCCAATCACATCGATCACACCGATGGTAGCGTGACCGCGCAGTGACACAGCGGTCATGGGGCGGTGACTGGCTTGTGACCTGCCTGTCACTGCCCCATGACCCCCTTTATTTGATGACCAGACTGTTCTGATTGGAGCGATCGATGATGACATTAACACTAGAACGCATGACCATAAAAATCTACATTTTCACATACCTGGGGCCTTTTAGCCCCGTGTGCAAATAATAAATAAATGACCAACTGGAAATGACAAACAACTATATACCTGAGGAATACCTAGAGTTACAAAATTCTAACTAAAGAAATCTTGCAGAAAATAGAAAACAATTAACAGGGCGGGCCTGCGAGGCCCCAGGTATGTGTTCTAGGGTTAATCGCCCCAATCAGAGTACCTGAATACAGATGACCGGGCGGTCACAGTGAGGTGTCACCTCCCTGTGACCCCCTGTGGTCCATGTCTGATTGGTGCAATCGATGTCACCAATCAGATGGCTGGGGCAGAGCATGCACCACAGGGGGTCACAGGGAGGTGACACCTCCCTGTGACCGCCCTGTCACCTGTATTCACGTACTCTGATTGGAGCGATCAATGTCATCATCGATCGCTCCAATCAGATTACCTGACCGGGTGGTGACCGGCCTGTGACCTTGCTGTCACCACCCTGTGACCGCCCTGCAAACCCTCACACTTGGTGAGGATTTCTACAGAGCGGTCACATCTGATCTTTCTGTCGCTGTGCCTTGTAGTGCCACAGAATCTTCTGTGACACTACAAGACCGTCTTCTCACCAGCTCCAGTCGCTGCTGCTGCTCCGGTCTCCTGGATCTTCTGCTCCTGCGTCCTGGGTCTCTTGCTCCTGACCTGCTGCGGTTCCTGCTCCAGATCCTGCTCCAGAGCCTGCTGAAAGAAGAACAGAGAAGACTTTGGCAAGTCAATCTCTGCTCTCCCCTCATCCACCCCAATCCCCTCTCTCCCCTCTCCCCTCTTTTTACCACCCTTCCCACCAGTTTGTTTTTTTTTGTGCGTCCTTCAGCGGCCGAGCGCTGACCAGTGACTACGTCACTGATCAACGTACGTGCTCCCTGCTTTTCAGGATTTTTTTTGTTAATTCTCTCAGTTCTGGTCTCCAGCTCCAGCTCCGGTCCTGATCTTCTGCTCTGGGCTCCAGTTCCTGCTCCGGGCAGAGTCTCCTGCTCTGGGCAGCGTCTCCTGCTCCGGCACCGACTCCTGCTCCGGGCACCGACTCCTGCTCCGGGCAATGTCTCCTGCTCCGAGCACCGTCTTCTGCTCCGAGCACCGTCTCCTGCTCCGGGCACTGACTCCTGCTCCGGGCACGGTCTCCTGCTCCGGGCACCGATTCCTCCTCTGGGCACGGTCTCCTGCTCCGGGCACCGACTCCTGCTCCGGGCACGGTCTCCTGCTCCGGGCACGATCTCCTGCTTTGGGCACCGACTCCTGCTTCGGGCACGGTCTCCTGCTCTGGGCACAGTCTCCTGCTCCGGGCCCGGTCTCCTTCTTCGGGCCCGGTCTTCAGCTCCTGGATCTTCTGCGCCGGTCCTGCTGCTGATCCTGCTCCAGAGCCTACTGCTGAAAGAAGAACAGAGAAGACTTTGGTAGGTCCATCTCTGATCATCCACCCCAATCCCACCTCTCCCCTCTCTTTTTACCCCCCTTCCAACCAGTTGTTTTTTTTTCATGCGTCCTGCAGCGGCCTAGCGCTGACCAGTGACTACGTCACTGATTAACGTCCGAGCTCGCTGCTTTTCAGGATTTTTTTTGTTAATTCTCTCAGTTCAGGTCTCCAGCTCCAGTCCTGGTCTCCTGCTCTGGGCTCCAGTTCCTGCTCCGGGCAGCGTCTTCTGCTCCGGGCACCGACTCCTGCTCCGGGCACCGACTCCTGCTCCGGGCACTGTCTCCTGCTCTGAGTACCGTCTCCTGCTCCGGGCACCGTCTCCTGCTCCGGGCACTGACTCCTGCTCCGGGCACCGTCTCCTGCTCCGGGCACCGACTCCTCCTCCGTGCACGGTCTCCTGCTCCAGGCACCGACTTCTGCTCTGGACACCGACTCCTTCTCCGGGCACGGTCTCCTGCTCCGGGCACCGTCTCCTGCTCCGGGCACTGACTCCTGCTCCGGGCACCGACTCCTGCTCAGGGCACGGTCTCCTGCTCTGGGCACGATCTCCTGCTCCGTTCACCGACTCCTGCTTCGGGCACTGTCTCCTGCTCTGGGCACGGTCTCCTGCTCCGGGCCCGGTCTCCTGCTCCGGGCCCGGTCTTCAGCTCCTGGATCTTCTGCGCTGGTCCTGCTGCTGATCCTGCTCCAGAGTCTGCTGCTGAAAGAAGAACAGAGAATACTTTGGTAGGTCCATCTCTGATCTCCCCTCATCCATCCCAATTCCCCTCTTCCCACTCCCCACTCATCCGTGCGCACATCCAGCAGCTGCCGAGCATTGATCAGTGACATAGTTCACCAATCCACACTCGTGCTCGCTGTTTTCACCACATACAGTAGTTCCTTTTTCCCTCTTTTTTCAGAAAAAAAAGTTCACACCAAGCACAATGACACAAACACACTCTAAATAAAGTACTGACACACACACACTCTAAATAAAGTACAGATAAACACGCACCACATACATAGCAAAAAAAAATGTCCCGCTCATCCCAAACTTGCTATTCAGTGGAGGAGGTATACGCTTTTCTTGCTTCCGGCACTGACAGCGAGGGCGAGAATCCCACATTTCTTTATTTTTCCGACTCCTCGTCGTCCTCCTCTTCCTCCTCCTCTTCTTCCTCCTCAGGTGCTGCTCGACCACCCCTCAGTCGTCCCAGGAGGGAAGACGAACCAGCGCCCCCCACTACTGACCCAATATGGACCTCGCCCCCTGAAAATTATGAGCCACTGATTCCTGATTTCGTGGCAGAATGAGGAATCAAGTTTGACACCACCGGCCTCACAGAAATAGACTTTTTCAAAGTCTTTTTCTCTGAGGATTTTATAAACCTCATGGTGGGCCAAACTAATTTGTACGCTCATCAGTTTTTGGAACAAAACCCCTCTTCATCATTTTCTAACTGGTTTCCTGTAGACGCAGTAGAAATGATGACATTTTGGGGCCTGGTCCTTCATATGGAGATCCTGAAGAAGCCAGAAGTTCGGCTATACTGGAGTGCTGATGTTTTGTCCAGTGTTCCAAATGGTCATGACCCGGACACGTTTTGAGGCCATCCACAAGTTCTTGCATTACAACGTTAATGCAAGGTGTCCTGCACGCGATGACCCGAACTTTGATTGTCTTTTCAAAGTTCGACCGGTCATCGAACACTTCAACAACAAGTTGGCAGAAGTGTATGTGCCCCAAAGGGACATCTGTGTGGATGAGGCCTTAATTGCTTTTAAGGGGCGGCTTGGAGTCCGGCAGTACCTGCCCAGTAAGAGGGCCAGGTATGGAATCAAGCTGTATATACTTTGTGAGAGTACCTCAGGGTACACTCACAAGTTTAGAGTTTACGAAAGGAAGGATTCCCGGATTGAACCCCCTGCATGTCCCCGTTTTCTGGGAGTGAGTGGGAAAATTGTGTGGGACTTTGTGCACCCACTGCTAGATAAAGGTAATCACCTGTATGTGGATCACTTTTATATCAGTGTCCCTCTCTTCAAGACCCTCTCTGTGCGATGTACCGCAGCCTGGGGTACTGTCCGAAAGAATCAGAGAGGCCTCCCAAAGACACTAATTGGGCAGCTGCTCAGAAGGGGTGAGAGCAGAGCCCAATGTAGCGACCACCTGCTGGGGGTCAAGTAGAAGGACAAGAGGGATGTCCTTATCTTGACCACCATATATGGTGATGGCAGCACCCTCAGCACTGTACGAGGTTCCACTACATAGGTCATCAAACCAGACTGTGTAGTGGGGTACAACAAGTACATGGTGGAGTTGATCTCTCTGATCAAGTCCTCCAGCCGTACAGTGCTTTGAGAAAGGCCAAGGTGTGGTACAAGAAGTTGGCGGTGCACCTTGTACAGATGGCAATGCACAACGCTTTCCTTCTGTCACAATGTGCAGACCAGACTTCTGCGTCATACCTTCACTTCCAGGAGACAGTTATCAAGGCCCTGATATTTATCACCAGTGACAGAGCGGGCCCCAGTACCTCTGGAACTGAAGGACATTGAATTGTACCAGGCCAGCATTTACCAGGGGAGATCCCTCAAGTCGCAAAAAAAGGTGTCACAAAAGAGGTGCCGAGTAAGTTATAAGAGGGGAATACCCAAGGACACCATTTATCAATGTGACACGTGCTCCAACAAACCTGGCCTGTGCATGAAAGAATGCTTCAAAAAGTACCATACTTCTAACTTACTAAATTAATTTCTGACGTATGACAACCTGATGAACACTACACAACTGACGTAGTGTTCGTCAGGTTGTCATATGTCAGTTGTGTAGTGTTCGTCAGGTTGTCCTACACAACTGACGTATGACGCTACATTATAAACTTCACAAATCAGGTATCAGTTCCAAAAAGAGAGCACTTGTTGGGCATTTCCACTGTTTAGGCCCATCAGGGCTCTGAAAACGTGACATGACTCCCACAGACAATTCCTTCAAAGTCTGCATTCCAAAGCGTCACTCCTCTTCCGAGCCCTGACATGCACCCAAACAGAAGTTTTCTCCAACACATGGGGTATCAGAGTACTCAAGAGAAATTGGACAACAGATTTTGAGGTCCACTTTCCCCTGTTAGCCTTGTGAAAATATTTTTTTTACATTTTTGTGGAAACAATGTTTTTTTTTTATTTTCACAACATTATAATTTTCTGTGAGGCACCTGGTCCAATTTCTCCTGGTACCCTCGTGAAAATAAAAATATTGCGGCAAAAAGATCGCTTTTGTGGAAAAAAAAATTTTTTTTTTTTCACAGCTCTACGTCATAAACTTTTGCAAAACACTTTAAGGTTGAAAGTGCTCACCACACATCTAAATAAGTTCCTTAAGGAGTCTAGTTTCCAAAATGCGGTCACTTGTGGGAGGTTTCCACTGTTTAGGCACATCAGGGGCTCTCCAAACGCGACATGGGGTCCTCTGTCCATTCCAGCGAGTTTTGCATTGAAAACATCAATTGGCGCTCCTTCCCTTCTGAGCCCTGCCGAGCGCCCAAACAATGGCTTTCCCCCACATATGAGGTATCAGCGTACTCAGGAGAAATTGCACTACAACTTTTGGGGTCCAATTTCTCCTGGTACCCTTGTGAAAATAAAAATATTGCCTCAAAAAGATTGTTTTTGGGGAAAAAAAATTTTTTTTTTTCACGGCTCTACGTCACAAACTTTTGCAAAACACTTGGGGGTGTGCTCACCACACATCTAAATAGTTCCTTAAGGGGTCTAGCTTCCAAAATGGGGTCACTTGTGGGGGGTTTCCACTGTTTAGGCACATCAGGGGCTCTCCAAACGCGACATGGGGTCCGCTGTCAATTCCAGCTATTTTTGCATTGAAAACGTCAATTGGCGCTCTTTCCCTTCCGAGCCCTGCCATGCGCCCAAACAATGGCTTTTCCCCACATATGAGGTATCAGCGTACTCAAGAGAAATTGCACAACAACTCTTAAGGTCCAATTTCTCCTGGTACCTTTGTGAAAATAAAAAAATTGGGGTCTAAAATAAAATGTTTTCCTTTCACATTCAATTAATTGGTGTGAAGCATGTGAAGGATTAATATACTTTTTGAATGTGGTTTTGAGCACCTTGAGGGGTGCAATTTCTAGAATGGTGCCTCTTTTGGGTATTTTCTGTCATAAAGGCCCCTCAAAGTGACTTCAAATGTGATATGGTCCCTAAAAAAATGTTTTTGTAAATTTTGTTGTAAAAATGAGAAATCGCTGGTCAACTTTTAACCCTTAGAGCTCCCTAACCAAAAACTTTTGGTTCCAAAATTGTGCTGATGTAAAATAGACATTTGGAAAATGTTATTTATTAAAATTCAAAGTTTGAAAATTGCAAAATTTTCAAAATTTTCTCCAAATTTCCGTTTTTTCACAAATAAACACAAGTGATAACAAAGAAATTTTACCACTATCATGAAGTACAATATGTCACGAAAAAACAATCTCAGAATAAGGGGGATCCATTGAAGCGTTCCAGAGTAATTACCTCATAAAGTGACAGTGGTCAGAATTGTAAAAATTGGCCCGGTCATTAACAAGCAAACCACCCTCGGTGGTAAAGGGGTTAAACCTGCTGACAAGGGTGGTGCAATAGTGATGATGAACACATCAGACTACATGAAGGAAGCAAACAGACAACTGATGGACACACGCTACTATAAAAAACTGGAGTCTGACCCTACACAGGACTACTACAAGGAACTAAACAAGTTGATATCTTGTCTGCCTGACGAATCCATAAGAGCCGATGACCTGATACCAGAAAGTCCAAGAATAGGGACATTTTATATGCTCCCCAAAATCCACAAATCTGGTAAGGAAGACCAATTATTTAATGTGTGGGCACCCTTACTGAGCAAGTTTCTGGATGGGTAGAGTGTGTTCTTAAACCACTGGTAAAGATTACACCCAGCTACATTCAGGACATGACAGACCTACTGAATAAACTAGCAGCAATAGGTCCTCTACCAGAAGGAACCATCCTGGCCACCATGGATGTGGAATTTTTGTATTCTAATATCCCACACCAGGATGGATTAAATGCCTGAAAAATCTTCATAGAAAATGCAGGAATTGATGCTGATTCTGTGGTGAAACTTACAGAATTCATCCTCACCCACAATTACTTTGAATTTGATAACACATATATCTACAGGAAACTGGTACAGCGATGGGAAGTAAAATGGCTCCACAGTATGCAAATCTTTTCATGGCCAAGCTTGAAACTGACTTTTTGTCCTCATGTCCCATCAGGCCTCTGGCCTACTATCGTTTCATTGACGATATTTTAATAATCTGGACGGGGTCTGAGCAACAGCTGAAGACGTTCCATGAACACTTTAAACGATTTCATCCCACCATCAACCTAACACTCAACTACTCCTGTACTGAAATTAACTTTTTGGACACCATCATCAAGCTACAGAACAATGAAATACAGACATCCTTGTACCGGAAACCAATCAACCGTCCTACATACCTTAAATTGGACAGTTTCCATCCAAAACACATAAAAAACTCTATTGCCTACAGCCAAGCCATCAGATACAATCGCATATGTTTCAACCCTATGGATAGAGACAAACAGCTTGATGGCCTCAGAAAGACCTTTTTGAATCAGGGCTTCCATCCAAGAACAATTGAGAACCAGATTACAAGAGCCACCAGAATATCAAGGAATCATCTCCTACATTACAAAACCAAACAAGAAAGCAACCGGGTGCCTCTAGTAGTCACCTACAATCCAAATCTTGAGGCGCTAAGGAGAGCTGCACGGAAACTACAACCCTTACTACAAAAAGATGCCCGATTACAATCCATATTGTCACGGGTGTGTCGCCACGAAGATCGTCACGATTACACAGCCTGACTTCTCGCAGCTGACTTTTTGGTGCTTTGTGTTTTCGGCAGTGAGGGAGTTAATTCTCTCTCTCTCTGTGCTAGACGAGGTCCAGCCTCGCCCAGCTGCAATCAATGCTGCTGTAGTGAGTCTCCTTCAAATGCCTGCTGGTCTGTTTGGGAAGTGTCGGTGAAAGCATTTCATACAGACTTACAGAGCGGATCGTGGTATTTGGAGTTTCTGAGATAAGTGTATTTGGAGTCTTTTTCCCTTCCTCGCTTTATCATTTATCTCCTTTCCCGTTGGAGTTCCCTCTGTTGTAGTTGTGTAGTTTTTGTATGCAAGGTGGTTTTGGTTTTTCCCTTGTACTGTCTCGTTCGTCTAAGTACTGTGTGTGGGCATATTATTACTTGTCCTCTTTTGTTGTGATCGGGGTCCTTCTCAGGACTAGATTACTTAGGTGCAGGGATCCTCAGGAGGTAGGGGTTACGCTGGCGGCCTGGACCTCTGTACCTTTAACAGTACCTCCAGGTTGAGGGATTAGTCAGGGCCCCAGCTTAGGGTCAGCTTAGGCCCCCTACCTCCAGTATACAGAGACAGCGTGACATTTTCACCGACCCACTTAGTTTTTCTCCAGCTACCATGGATCCAGTAGCCGGTCTAGCTCGGCAGTTGCAGAGTTTGTCCATGGAGCTGGCGGACGTTAGGTCCAAGGTTTTGCATCCTCAGGAGCAAGCCGGACCAGAACCTAAAGTAGCTCTCCCTGACAGGTTCACTGGGGGGCGGGACAAGTTTTTTGTTTTCCGGGAGGCATGCAAATTGTACTTTCGGCTGCGGCCTCGGTCATCGGGGAGTGAAGAACAAAGGGTGGGAATTGTCATCTCGCTCCTACAAGGGGACCCACAATCTTGGGCGTTCTCTCTTCCCCCGGGCTCCCCGGCTCTCCAGTCAGTGGATAGGTTTTTCGCTGCTCTGGGACTCGTATATGATGACCCAGATCGGATCTCCCTTGCTGAGTCTAAGTTACGTAGGATCCAGCAGGGAGATCGTCCGGCGGAGGAATTCTGTTCGGAGTTCCGTAGGTGGGCCACGGACACCCAGTGGAATGACCCGGCTCTTAGGAGCCAGTTTTGTCAAGGTTTATCCGACAAATTACAGGATGTGTTGGCACAGTATGACTCTCCCGCGTCACTGGAAGCCGCTATGGCCCTGGCTATTCGCGTTGACAGACGGCTTCGGGAGAGGTGCGGGATAACTCGACCCCCTGTGATGACTCCACCTCCTACAAGGTCCCCTCATATGGTGGTTCCCCTGGTCAGTCCAGAGGAGCCTATGCAATTAGGAGGGACATCATTTCGGGGGAGGGGACCGGTGGTGCGCCATAAGACAGGAAGGTGTTTCTTCTGCGGGAGAAAGGGACATTTTATTGGGGGGTGTCCATCCCGTCCCTTGCAGAGTGAAGAGTCGTCGGAAAACTGTTGATCCCAGGTTGTGTGGTGGATGGCAATCTGGGAGTAGGTATTTCGTCCCTAGGTTCGTCTCAGTTTCTCGTACCGGCGGAGGTGGTGGTGGGTACGAGAACTGAGAGGATATCTGTTCTTCTGGATAGTGGGGCCGGGGCTAATCTGGTTGATGCTCGGTTTGCCCGGGTTCAAGGTATGCGATTGAGTGAGTTGGCTAAACCCATCCCCATATTCTCGATCGATGCCAGGCCTCTCGGTCAGGGAAGTTTTTTGCAAGCTGTGCATGACGTAAAACTTCAAGTGGGGGCGATACATAAAGAACTGTTGTCTTGCTACGTGTTGGAGGGTCTTCCCACTCCTATAGTGTTGGGCCTTCCTTGGTTAACTAAGCATAACCCGGTTATTAATTGGCAAACCAGAGAGATAAGCCAATGGAGTAAATTCTGTAATAAAAACTGCATGAACACGGTCATCGGTGCGGTTACTCCTTGGGTCTTACCTCCATTTCTGGCGGACTTTGAGGATGTATTCTCGGAGAAAGGGTGTCAGGAACTACCTCCTCATCGCGAGTATGACTGTTCTGTAAAATTGCTCCCTGAGGCCAAGTTACCTAAAGCTAGGTTGTATAACCTTTCTGGTCCTGAGAGGCAGGCCATGAAGGATTATATTTCAGAAAGTCTGGCTAAGGGGCATATTAGACCTTCATCTTCACCGGTGGCTGCGGGGTTCTTCTTTGTTAAGAAGAAAGATGGAGGCCTACGCCCTTGCCTGGATTTCCGTGAACTTAATCGGATTACGGTCCGAGATCCGTATCCACTCCCACTTATTCCCGATCTCTTTAATCAGATCGTGGGCGCCAAATGGTTCTCTAAGTTGGATCTCAGGGGGGCGTACAATCTGATTAGGATGAAGGAGGGGGATGAGTGGAAGACGGCGTTTAACACTCCGGAGGGGCATTATGAGAACCTTGTCATGCCATTCGGTCTGACTAATGCCCCGGCGGTGTTCCAACACTTTGTTAATGACATTTTTCGCCGCCTGGTGGGACAGTTTGTTGTCATATATCTGGATGATATCTTAATTTACTCGCCGGATCTGGTGTCTCATCAGGAGCACGTTAGGCAGGTGTTACAGATCTTGCGGGATAATAAACTGTATGCCAAATGGGAAAAGTGTGTGTTCGCCGTACAGGAACTCCAGTTTTTAGGCTTCCTGGTTTCAGCGTCCGGTTTTCGTATGGACCCTGGGAAAGTGCGGGCAGTTCTTGAGTGGGATCGGCCAGAGAATCTTAAGGCACTACAACGTTTCCTGGGGTTTGCTAATTATTACCGGAAGTTCATTCGTAATTTCTCGTCCATGGTTAAGCCTCTCACAGACATGACTAAAAAGGGGACGGATTTTTCTAGGTGGTCTGACAAGGCTTGTCAAGCATTCTCCTCCTTGAAAAAATGTTTTGCCTCGGCACCCATACTCATTCAACCTGATGCGTCACAGCCATTCATTGTAGAGGTAGACGCTTCCGAGGTAGGGGTGGGAGCAGTATTGTCACAGGGTTCGTCCCCTGGTAAGTGGCATCCGTGCGCCTTTTTCTCTAAAAAATTGTCGTCCGCTGAGAGGAATTACGATGTCGGCAATAGGGAACTCTTGGCCATTAAGTTAGCTTTTGAGGAGTGGCGCCATTTTTTGGAGGGGGCAGTCCATCCGGTCACCGTCATCACCGATCACAAGAACCTGCTATATCTGGAGTCCGCGAAACGTCTGAATCCCAGACAAGCTAGGTGGTCATTGTTTTTTACCAGGTTTAATTTTGTCGTTACATATCGTCCTGGGTCAAAAAATGTAAAGGCGGATGCCTTATCTCGCAGTTTCCCTGGGGCCGGGAATACGGACGACCCGATTCCTATCCTTCAGGAGGGGGTAGTGGTTTCGGCAGTATGCTCTGAGCTGGAGGAGGAGGTATTGGAGGCTCAGGGGGACGCCCCTGTTGGACCTCCGGGGAGACTGTTTGTTCCAGATCAGTTGCGACAAAAGGTGATCGAGGCACACCATAACTCAGTTTTGGCAGGACACCCGGGGAGTAAAGCAACTGTGGATCTCCTCTCGCGTCGGTTTTGGTGGCCTAACTTACATAAGGAGGTGGTAACTTTTGTCGCGTCCTGTGGGGTTTGTGCGCGCTCTAAGACCTCACATACCCGTCCGTCTGGGGCCCTCTTACCTTTGAAGATCCCGGAGCGTCCTTGGACTCATCTGTCTATGGACTTTATTACGGACCTCCCTCCGTCTTCGGGTAAAACGGTCATACTCGTTGTAGTGGACAGGTTCAGCAAGATGGCACATTTTATCGCTCTTCCGGCTCTCCCTAATGCTAAAACTCTTGCGCAGGTGTTCATTGGGGAGATTGTGAGGCTTCACGGGGTACCCTCCGATGTGGTGTCTGATCGGGGGTCTCAGTTTGTGTCCAAGTTCTGGAAGGCGTTTTGTGCACGGCGGGGGATGCATTTGTCATTCTCATCGGCTTTTCACCCTCAGACCAATGGTCAGACGGAACGTATGAACCAGAGCTTGGAGACATATCTCCGGTGTTTTGTGTCAGAGAACCAGGAGGACTGGGCTTCTTTCTTACCTCTGGCAGAGTTTGCTCTTAATAATAGGCGGAGCGAGTCCACTGGTAAGTCCCCGTTTTTTGGGGCATATGGTTTTCACCCCCAGTTTTGTACTTTCAGTAGGGGGGGCTCTTCGGGGGTTCCTGAGGAGGAACGATTTTCCTCATCACTCGCTTCAGTATGGAGAGGGGTGCTGAAGAATCTGAATACTATGGGGAACCGATACAAACGTATGGCTGATAGGAGGAGAGTGTCTGGTCCGGACCTAAGTGTGAACGATCGGGTATGGTTGTCTACCAGGAATATTAAACTTAAGGTTCCCTCCTGGAAACTGGGTCCCAGGTTCATCGGGCCGTACAGAATCAGTTCTATTATTAATCCGGTGGCATTCCGTCTTGACCTCCCCCCTACGTTTAAAATTCACAACGTGTTCCACAGATCGTTGCTTAAGAGGTATGTGGCGCCGGTGGTACCGTCACCTTTACCTCCCCCTCCAGTGGTGGTCAATGGTAACTTGGAGTTCCAGGTATCAAGGGTCATCGATTCACGTTTTAATCGCCGGTCCCTTCAGTACCTGGTTCATTGGAAAGGGTATGGTCCTGAGGAGAGGATGTGGGTTCCTGCGTCGGATATTAACGCAGACCGATTAGTTCGGGCCTTCCACACGACTCACCCGGATAAACCTGGCCCTGAGGGTCCGGAGGCCCCTCGTAGAAGGGGGGGTACTGTCACGGGTGTGTCGCCACGAAGATCATCACGATTACACAGCCTGACTTCTCGCAGCTGACTTTTTGGTGCTTTGTGTTTTCGGCAGTGAGGGAGTTAATTCTCTCTCTCTCTGTGCTAGACGAGGTCCAGCCTCGCCCAGCTGCAATCAATGCTGCTGTAGTGAGTCTCCTTCAAATGCCTGCTGGTCTGTTTGGGAAGTGTCGGTGAAAGCATTTCATACAGACTTACAGAGCGGATCGTGGTATTTGGAGTTTCTGAGATAAGTGTATTTGGAGTCTTTTTCCCTTCCTCGCTTTATCATTTATCTCCTTTCCCGTTGGAGTTCCCTCTGTTGTAGTTGTGTAGTTTTTGTATGCAAGGTGGTTTTGGTTTTTCCCTTGTACTGTCTCGTTCGTCTAAGTACTGTGTGTGGGCATATTATTACTTGTCCTCTTTTGTTGTGATCGGGGTCCTTCTCAGGACTAGATTACTTAGGTGCAGGGATCCTCAGGAGGTAGGGGTTACGCTGGCGGCCTGGACCTCTGTACCTTTAACAGTACCTCCAGGTTGAGGGATTAGTCAGGGCCCCAGCTTAGGGTCAGCTTAGGCCCCCTACCTCCAGTATACAGAGACAGCGTGACACATATTTCCAGACCCCCCACTTCTGTGTTTCAGGCAGCCCCCAAATCTAAGAAGCATCATTGTCAGAAGCTCCCTGTTATCTCCACCAGCTACAGGTACCTTTCCTTGCAACCAGAAAAAATGTAAAACCTGTCCGTTTATAATGACCACAGACAAGATAAAGATCCCCAATTCACTTCAGGACTACAAGATCCCAGGTACTTTCAGCTGTATCACATCTAATGTAGTGTACTTAATTATATGTACCAAATGTCCAGCTGGAGGTCTTTATGTAGGGGAGACAGGGCAAAAACTTAGGACAAAGATGAATCATCATCGCCACACAATAAAAGAAAAAAGAATAGATCTACCTGTGGCCAAGCATTTTTGTTCCCCTGATCACAGCATCAAAGACATGAAATTACTGGTATTAAAAGGTAACTTCAAATCTCAAAGAGAAAGAAGAATCTCAGAATATAAACTGATGGTGACCTTTGACACTTTCAGAGCAGGAATGAATGTGTCCCATGAATTTATGTCATTCTACATCAACTAAGGAATGTGCCCCTCAGACTTGAGAGGCCATCATAACACTGGACCTAGTCACAGGACAATAAAACCTTCACACTCCTTATCTATTAACTGCTAAAATATTTATAGCCAGAACTGGTTATCTCCCCCATAATAACTCTGCTTTCCGTCACCTGTCTTATCTATTGCATTATTTCTGTGTCTTATTGTGTATAAATATGTGACTCTTCAGATTTTGTGCTATACCAGCCTGATGAAGAGACCTGCGTAGTCTCGAAAGCTTGCAATTTGTTACCATCTTTCCAGTTAGCCATTAAAAGGTATCAACCACTGAGGACTCTCAAATCTAAATATTTTTATATCAACAAAAAATGTCCACTTTTTCATGTTCTCTCTGGATTAAATTTGATGGAGAAAGAAGATGGTTTTTAGTATATGGTGTTTTTGATTTTTTTTTTGTGTTCCCTGCGGATTACCGTTTGTCTAATGAAGAAAGAAGATGGATTTTATTAACAGTTATTTTCCACTTTTTGTGTTCACTGTGGACTACATCTGATGAAGAAAGAAAATGTTTTTTATTGACGGGTATCTTCCACTTTTTTGGGTTCAATATAAATTATATCTGAGGAAGAAAGAAGATAGTTTTTAATGTTGGGTGTTTTTGATTTTTTTGTGTTCCCTGTGGATTACATCTGATGAAGAAAAAAAGTGTATTTTATTGAAAGATAATTTCCACTTTTTGTGTTCCCTGTGGATTACGCCTAATGAAGGAAGATGGTTTTTTCGACAGTTTTTTCCACTTTTTCGCGTTCCCTTTGGATTACATCTGATGAAGAAATAAGTTTTTTTTATTGTTAAGTATTTTTCATTTTTTTGTGTTGCCTGTGGATTAAATCTGATGAAGAAAGAAGATGTTTTTTATTGACGAGTATTTACCACTCTTTCGCTTCTCCTTTGCATTACATCTGATGAAGAAAGAAGATGGTTTTAATACACTGTGTGCAGAATTATTAGGCAAGTTGTATTTTAGAGGATTATATTTATTATTGATCAACAACTATGTTCTCAATCAACCCAAAAGACTCATAAATATCCAAGCGTAATATTTTTGGAAGTTGGAGTGTTTTTTTTTTTAGATTTGGCTATCTTAGGAGGATATCTGTTTGCGCAGGTAACTATTACTGTGCAGAATTATTAGGCAACTTAATAAAAACCAAGTAGAATACCATCTCACTTGTTTATTTTCACCAGGTAAACCAATATCAGTGCATAAAATTTAGAAATAAACATTTTTGACAGGCAAAAACAAAAAAATTAGTGATCAATATAGCCACCTTTCTTTATGATGACACTCAACAGCCTTCCATCCATAGATTCTATCAGTTGCTTGATCTGTTTTCGATCAACATTGCATGCAGCAGCCACCACAGCCTCCCAGACACTGTTCCGAGAGGTGTACTGTTTTCCCTCCCTGTAGATCTCACATTTTATGATGGACCACAGGTTCTCTATGGGGTTCAGATCAGGTGAACAAGGGGGCCATGTCATTATTTTTTCTTCTTTTAGACCTTTACTGGCCAGCCATGCTGTGGAGTAGTTGAATGCATGTGATGGAGCATTGTCCTGCATGAAAATCATGTTTTTCTTGAACGATACCGACTTCTTCCTGTACCACTGCTTGAAGAAGTTGTCTTGCAGAAACTGGCAGTAGGTCTGGGAGTTGAGCTTCACTCCATCCTCAACCGAAAAGGTCCCACAAGTTCATCTTTGATGATACCAGCCCATACCAGTCTGAGTCGAAGTGGAGCTCTCTGCCCTTTACTGATCCAGCCTCTGGCCAATCAAGAGACACTCTCATTTCATCAGTCCATAAAACCTTTGAAAAATCTCATCAAAGAATGCCAAGAGTGTACAAAGCAGTCATCAAAGCAAAAGGTGGCTAGAATATAAGACATATTTTCAGTTGTTTCACACTTTTTTGTTAAGTATATAATTCCACGTGTGTTAATTCATAGTTTTGATGCCTTCAGTGTGAATGTACAATTTTCATAGTCATGAAAATACAGAAAAATCTTTAAATGAGAAGGTGTGTCCAAACTTTTGGTCTGTACTGTACTTTCCACTTTTTCGTGTTTCTTTTGAATTATATCTGATGAAGAAATAAGATTTTTTTTATTGTTAAGTATTTTTTTTTGTGTTCTCTGCGGATTACATCTGATGAAGAAAAAAGATGGTGTTTATTGACAAATATTTATCAATTTTTCGCTTTCCCTTTGGATTACATCTGATGAAGAAAGAAGATAGTTTTTAGAGTCTGGTATTTTCCATTATTTTTTTCTTTTTCCTGTGGATCACATTTGATAAAGACAGAAGATGACTTTTAATGACAGGTATGTTCCATTCTTTGTTTTCCCTGTGATTGCATCTGATGAAGAAAGATGTTTTCTATCAAGGAGAATTTTCAATTTTTCGTGTTCCCTATGGATTACATCTGATGAAGAAAGAAGATAATTTTTAATGGTGGGTGTTTTTGATTTTTTGTGTTCCCTGTGGATTACTTCTAATGAAGAAAGAAGATGTGTTTTATTGTAAGTTAATTTCCACTTTTTATGTTCCCTGTGGATTACGCCTGATGAAGAAAGATTTTTTTATCAACAGGTATTTTCCACATTTCGTGTTCCCTATGGATTATATCTGATGAAGAAAGAAGATAATTTTTAATGGTGGGTGTTTTTGATTTTTTATGTTCCCTGTGGATTACATCTAATGAACAAAGAAGATGTATTTGTCTTTGGCTTTTGTTGACTGGTATTTTCCACTTTTTCGCTTTCCCTTTGGACTGCATCTGATGAAGAAATAAGATTTTTTTTATTGTTAAGTATTTTTCATTTTTTTGTGTTCCCTGTGGATTAAATCTGATGAAGAAGATGGTTTTTATTGATGAGTATTTGCCACTTTTTTGCTTTCTCTTTGGATTACATCTGATAAAGAAAGAAGATTTTTTTTTATTGTTTGGTGTTTTCCATTTTTTTGTGTTTACTCTGCATGACATCAAATCCCAGTGGCAAGATGTGGAAAGCTCATAGAGACTTATCCAAAGCGACTTGCAGTTGTAATTGCCACAAAAGGAGGCTGTACAAAGTACTGACTTTAAGGGGGTGAATAGTTATGCACACTGAAGTTTTCAGTTATTTTGTCCTATTTGTTGTTTGCTTCACAATAGAAAGAAAATCAAATGTTCACAGTTGTAGGCATGTTTTTTATATGAACTGATGTAAACCCTCAAAAGACCCAGTGAAATTCCAGGTTGTGAGGTAGCAAAACATGAAAAATGCGAAGGGAGGTGAATACTTCACAAGTCACTATATGAATGAAATGGATCACTTATAAACATGCTTTTTGACTTTGAGCCCAGAAAATGTAGAATCTCTGTGCCATGTTGTGCCAGCAGCTGTTGCAATAATGAGGGTTGCAAGGCCACTTAATTCTTGCAATCACTGGTGACCCCACCTCACAGACTGTAGCAAATATAACCTACTTTAACCCCTTTCTGGCCCAGGGCGTACTAATACGCATCTGTGCCCTGGGCCTTATGGGCGTGGGGAGCACTGAATATTCATGCCCCTCAATAGCGGCACACAGTGTATCAGCAGCGCGGCTCCTGCTGCAGCCAGGCGATCGCGTGTGCCCGCTACTAAAGGGCATGAATATTCACCCCCTCTCCACGCCCATGGCTATGCTGTGTGTCAGCTATTAAGGAGCGGCAGACAGGATGCAGCACTGGAGGAGAGAGAGGAAAGGTGAGTAGGAGTGTTTATTTTTTTATGTGCAGCCTGATGGGGATTAGGGGGACCATGCATACCAGGATAAGGATGAGGGGGCATACATACCAGGGTAAGGATGAGGGGGCCATACATACCAGGGTAAGGATGAGGGGTGCCATGCATACCAGGATAAGGATGAGGGGGCCATGTATACCAGGATAAGGATGAAGGGTGCCATGCATACCAGGATAAGGATGAGGGGTGCAATGCATACCAGGATAGGGATAATGGGTGCCATGCATACCAGGATAGGGATGAGGGGTGCCATGCATACCAGGATAGGGATGAGTGGTGCCATGCATACCAGGATAGGGATGAGGGGTGCCATGCATACCAGGATAAGGATGAGGGGGCCATGCATACCAGGATAAGGAAGAAGGGTGCCATGCATACCAGGATCAGGATGAGGGGTGCCATGCAAACCAGGATAGGGATGAGGGGTGCCATGCATACCAGGATAGGGATGAGGGGTGCCATGCATACCAGGATAGGGATGAGGGGTGCCATGCATACCATGATAGGGTTGCGGGGGCCATGCATACCAGGATAAGGATGAGGGTGGCATGCATACCAGGATAAGGATGAGGGGTGCCATGCATACCAGGATAAGGATGAGGGGTGCCATGCATACTAGGATAAGGATGAGGGGTGCCATGCATACCAGGATAGGGATGAGGGATGCCATGCATACCAGGATAGGGATGAGGGGTGCCATGCATACCAGGATAGGGATGAGGGGTGCCATGCATACCAGGATAGGGATGAGGGGTGCCATGTATACCAGGATAGGGATGAGGGGGCCATGCATACCAGGATAAGGATGAGGGGGGGCATGCATACCAGGATAAGGATGAGGGGTGCCATGCATACCAGGATAAGGATGAGGGGTGCCATGCATACTAGGATAAGGATGAGGGGTGCCATGCATACGAGGATAGGGATGAGGGATGCCATGCATACCAGGATAGGGATGAGGGGTGCCATGCATACCAGGATAGGGATGAGGTGTGCCATGCATATCAGGATAGGGATGAGTGGTGCCATGCATACCAGGATAGGGATGAGGGGTGCCATGCATACCAGGATAGGGATGAGGGGTGCCATGCATACTAGGATAAGGATGCGGGGTGCCATGCATATCAGGATGGAGGGGTGCCATGCATATCAGGATGCGGTTGGGAGCCACGTATAATAGGAAGGGGGGGCATATCTACCAGGATGGGGGATATTATCAGAATTGGGGGACATTACCCCTATTCCAGTGTCAGCAGCAGACCCGCTCCCCCTTAACAGTGCATCGTGACCACATTGTTTGCTTACATTTTTTTTTCAATTTTCCTCCTCTAAAACTTAGGTGCATCTTATGGTCCGGTGTGTCTTATAGTCCGAAAAATACGGTATGTATCAGATGTATCTGTACTGAACAATCACTTTAAGGCCCTATTCACAGATTACAAATTTAGTCAGTACTTTGCATCAGTATTTTTTACCCCACAACAAGACTGCATTGTAAAAAGCTTTTATACATGTCTTGTATCTAGTTCAGGTTTTTTTTAGCTTCAAAATACTAATGTAAATGAGTTATCTGGACATATCATATTATTGATGACCTAGCCATAGGTTTTCAATATCAAATCAATGGGGTCCGACACCCAGCACTCCCATGGACCAGCTGTTATTAGCTCCACTGGTGGTCAGATGGAGTCATTGGACATAGCTCAACAACGCATTTCCGTCCAATGTGTAGAGGTCACTTCTGAGAACTGTAACTCCTATAAAAAAGAATAGGATCTGTTTTGTAGCTCTCACTACACACGGGACAGAGCAGTTTTTTTTAAGCTGCATCCAATATTTACATCCGGTCTTTCAAGCAACTAATAAAAACTGATCTGCGGGTATGCTGGCTGTTGGACCCCCAACAATCGGATATCAAAGAGCTATCTAAGGATAGGTCATCAATATTGGTCATCAATATATACCAGGGCAGCATGGTGGCTCAATGGTTAGCACTGCAGCCTTGTAGTGCTGGAGTATAGGGCTCAAATCCCAAGGACAACATCTGCAAGGAGTTTGTATGTTCTTCCCGTGTTTGCGTGGGTTTCCTCCGGGTTCTCCGGTTTCCTCCCACACTCCAAAGACATACTGATAGGGAATTTAGATTGTGAGCCCCAATGGGGATAGTGCCGATAATGTCTGTAAAGTGCTGTGGAGTTAATGCGTGCTATATAAGTGAATGAAATAAATAAATACCAGGACAACCCCTTAGTTCTGCAATGTCCGCAAGAGATCTATATAGGATAAATAATTTGTGACCTATTCAGTGTAAATTCACAGTTCAGCACAAGTCTCAAATGTGGGGGTTTTTTTACAACTCACAGGACATTTTTCTCTTTCTAATCACTACGAAAGGAGACACCTCTGTGAATAGCAAACTGAGTGTTAGGCCTCTTTCACACGTCCGTTTTGTATGTCCATATGCAGTCGTTTTTTAAGGACGGCATTGTATTCAATGGGTGTGAAGACACGAGGTGTCTTCTGTGGGCGTAATACTACTCAGAAAACACAGGGTGAGGGTAAAACAGCATGGCAATACTCTATTGAACCACAAAGCAGACAATAAACACACAGAATTATTCCAGCAAATACCCAAGATGGTACAACACAGTCTCACCCTTCCGCTCTGCCCACCTGGGATAGAACAGCTGAGACTTTGGTACTTCCAGGGCCAATTACCTCAACCAGTGGCCCACCACTTCTGGCGGGCCACCACAGAGAGAAGGTAGCGGCAAGCTTAGGAATCTAGCAGTCCATCGAGGTAGAAGGCCAGGAGACCTGAGGGTCCCACCCTGGCCTCTCCGAGAGTTTCCATGGGGCCAGATGACTGGCTGGTCCCAATCTGGCTTCTCCAAATGTCTCCATGGGTTCCCTGCGACCGAACGGTCCCACCTGGCAACCACAAACAACATATCCATGGGGCCAGGTGACTTCATCGTCCCAACCTGGTCTCCCCAAATGTATCCATGGTCTCCCTGATGGTCAATGGAGCAGATCCGTATCTTTACAGTCAGGGCTACATAAAGATTTGACTCAGATTTTCTTGTGTGTTATGTATGAAAAGAAAAAAATAAGGGCAACGATTTTTAAATCCAAAGAAAAATATACAATACATTATAAATAATACACCTCAACTGCTGCAGAACCTCAAAATACATGCCTCAGCTGCTGTAGAACCTCATAATACACATCAACTGCTGCAGAACCTCAAAATACATGCCTCAGCTGCTGCAGGACCTCATTTTGCACACCTCAGCTACTGCAGAACCTCATAATACACGTCAGCTGCTGCAGAACCTCATAATACATACCTCAGCTGCTGAAGAACCTCATAATACACACCCCAGCTACTGCAGAACCTTATAATACACCTCGGCTGCTTCAGAACCTCACAATACACGTCAGCTGCTGCAGAACTTCTTAATACACCTCAGCTTCTGCTCAACATCATAGTACATACATCAGCTACTGTAGAACATCATAATACACACCTGAGTTACTGCAGAACATCATAACACACACCTCAGCTCCTGCAGAACATCATAATACACTCCTCAGCTGCTGCAGAACCTCATAGTACATACTTCAGCTGTTGCAGAACCTCATAATACACTGACAGCATCAGTAATGGTGGTCACGTCACTGCAAGTATGCACTATGCATACTCCTGGCCACAATCCGACTAGATGGATGTGGCCTAGCTCAATGTGAGTGTATTGACTGAGATCGGACCAGTCTAGTAGGATTGTGGCCGGCGCTTACACCGGAGAATCCTCACAGCGCCCAGTGAACCCATAAATGAATGAATGAATGAATGAATAATTGAACCGAACATTTAATATTCCTGTTATATAATCTATATAAGAAAATTTTAGGATTGTATAATGGCTAGATAATGTGGCTTTGTGAATATGAGGAATCTCTTGGGTTGTGTCCTGGGTTGCAGTTGAGAGCCAGGTTTCTAAAAAATGTGAATTACTTCAGGCAGATAATGAAGAGGATATGACAGAAAACTGATGAGAAAGTTTGATTCATCCATTGTCATTACAGGTATTTACTGGAAGAACAGGTAACAGCAGTGTAGGTGGAAACACTCATCGCTTTCCATTCTTGTCTCCTTTTAAATCCTTGCTTCCCTGCTGGGCTTGCCTTAGGGAATTTGTCATAAAAGAGTAAAGATCTTTGTGAGCTAATAAATGAATGCGTCCCCGGGGCCTTCTACCCTCTGAACATTCAAGGTAGAGTACTATTGCTGTCAATCCCTTGCTGCTGCCAAAATGAAGTAATATCTATGTCTCTGGATTAAAAAAAAGAATAATTTAGATAATTAAGACTCAGATGAAAGAAAATCACATGAGGTCTAAGGAGGTTAAGCATTACACTGCCAGGAATTTCACACTGTCATGTTGTTAGAATTTGCTCTGGTTTCAGTTTTTACTCGCTTCAGATTTAAGAAAGCTGATAATTACATTTTTTATATTAGAGTCAGATCTATCAAGCCCTTAAAGTGGCAATAACGCATAAAATTATTTCACTGCATGGTGTTTGATTCATTACTTGTCCAATACGGTGCAGTTTTCCAATATATGCCATAAGTAACATCACAAAGATGCTTAGTATGATAGTAAGAGGATTACGTTTTCTACAAGATCCCTTCTTATATATCCTATCATGACATACAGTATGTAGTTAATAAAAAGGGTTTAGTGCCCTGTCCCTTTCTCCCTACAAGAACAGCACTTTGTACACTGGGGGATGGAACGGCATCTACTGGAAACAATAGAAGTCAATTATTTTTAATGGGATCCATGTTAAATTTTGTTTTCCCTGTAGCAGCATAGCAGGGGAAATGATCATTTCCATTATGTCTCCCTGCAGGATAACAGTTAACTATGGCGTCTTCTTGAAAGGAAATCACCGGTAGCCAGTTACTAACAGGGGACTCTGGGTGTCAGAAGGGTTGTTTAAACCATGTACCCATATAAATGATCCATGATCAAAAATGCATTTTCTTGTAGTGGCAATGTAAAATTAGCACTTACATCAGTCCTACTCCAATGATCTAATAGGAATTGCAGAAACTCCCTTTATCATGTATGTAATGCTAATATAATACTATGTAGCAATATGGCAGGAGGTTACTTCAAATATATGTCATTGTGACTTCCAGCAATTTGATTTGAATACAACTTACAAAACTACTTTTCATGTTAGCCTCATTCAGAAATTGGACTATATGCGCTGACCTCCGTTTCTGTGCAAGACAATATATTGCAGTGACAGTAAAAAAAAATCAGCAATCTGTTTCTAATGCCTGCCGATAGCAATATGGCAGAAACAACCACACCACTTTTATGTGTACATTCAAGAATCATGTTGGAACAACGCACTGGTCTATTAACCATAAAGGTATTTTAATTGCTACAGAAGAGGAGGCAAAGGAAGTGAAACACAACTTCCGTGATCTAATGCTGCTGTACTTTTAGTCAATAATAGCACATTTCTGTTTTTCAAGTAAAAACAAGTAACCTATTTTTCAGACATCGCCCAAACTAGAATTATTTTATTCAATATATTTAACCATACTAGCCTGTTTCCTTTTGCTCTAGCAAAAATTGGGCTGAAAGTATTTGGCCATGAAGAGGTTATGCTGTCATTAGGAACTAAGAAGGGCCACACCATTGAGAAAGCAAATTCAGTTGTTATGTGGCTGATGTAAGAAGATGCTCTCAGCCCAAGTCTTTTCCATACTACGTTATTACATGCGTGGTATAAACCAATGCATTATTCTTTCTATATGCAAATAACCTTTTGAGAGAGGAAGATGTGTTTTACTCTAGCACTACCTATTTGTTGTAACAATCCTGAGTCAATTTCTCCCTTTTATTGAGCCTTTCCACATGGATTAGGGCAAGAAGACAAACCAGAAACTCCATTTGCAGATACATGTTTTAGGGTGTGTGCCCCTCATCAGTACAAAGCATGAGATCCAATTTGGTAAGTAAGAAGCTTCTGACAAGTGGTCCATGGGGGAATTTTTCTCCTTGTGGAGAGTGCCAAGCCAGCCTAAGGCGTCTTATATGCCATGCAATTTGGCAAGGTTTTTTAGAGGGTCGATATTTACTTTAGGATTGTTACACCCAATAGGTGGCTCTAGAGTTCAATCCTCTTCCTTTCTGAATATATTTGCATATTTAAATTCCCAGAGAAGCATTCCATGGCCTATAAGTCTCCATAGAAACGTTCCCCGTTAGATACCCTTTCTATATAAACTGGAACAAAATTCACAGACATCTGCATGAGCTCTAAGAGTTATGCCAATATTTTCATTAATAGGAGATTGAAGGTGGTGGTAAAGAATTTTTGCTCTACTTTATATTGATGGTGGAGAACACTTCTTGCATGAGCCAGTAAAAGGAATAAAACTATTAGTCCATCTCTCCTCTATGAATACCCCTGATTTTAAATAACTGCACAGTAGGATTGACAATAATTTGTTTATCTGACATAATTGATTTCAAATTATGGTAGTTCAAAGGTCAATCCTGATGCTGCCCCTGTATCAATTCAACATGCACTAATCGGGTATGACTGAATCAGACTGTCTAAAAGTGGTTATAAATTCAGATATATTTTATGTAAAATTTTCTATGATATTACATTTCTTTAAAATGACCGGATAATTGCCACATTAAAAATGTTCTGGATTAGCAAATTACAAGTTCCCTCTGGTACTGGGTAATCTCATATATTAATATTTTTTAGAGACGGTACAAATAAATAAAAGGTAATAACAAGTTGTGAGCATACACAGGTCACCACATTACTGTAGTATTTTATGGTATGGTAGATGACATGTACAACACTGCGATTAAGATGATATATACAGTATAATTAGTGCTCATCAGATACAAAGAAAATTATTATAATCAAAGAGGATTGTCAATTTACAATTAAAATTATACCGTCTGAGTATACCAGGACATATGGGTGTGATTGTTTAATAAGCATAATTCTAAAAATTAAAAGACAGTATGTAATGGAATAAAAAGAAATGCAGACATTTTAGCTTATTTTAATATTTTAAAATCACACATTTTATATAAAAAGAAAAGCTTAATACGCTTGGCTAAAAAACAATTGTAATTACCCTTCAGAGAAAAAGAAGACATGTTTACAAATTTATATTTTCTTTGTTATCTTTCTCAATAAAAATGAAAAAAATAAATGAAATGAAGATGACTTTTTCATGTTTTAGTTCTACCGTGCTTTATTTGCTTGTTAAAAAGTCAAGTATTCTGCAGAATTTTGTGTGCTATTGTACATGCATATACATTTCATAAACTCGGTCACAGTCTGAACCAATTTTAAACTTGTTTAACAAGGTGTTAATACATGTAATATTACTGGTTAATTTATTCACTAGGTATAATCAATAATCGGTCATCAAACAATAATAAACAGAAATGTCATGCCTGCTGAGAGGGTTAATTCATTGCCAATTTCCTTCAATTAAAAGACAATTGTCCTTTACACTCCCTGTTATAGGATTAGCACAGCGGGTGATTTTTGCTGGATTTACTATGAGTGACTAGGAGGGAGAGACATACTCTCCTGCTGAATAATGGGTCAATTCCTTCTGTGAACCATTTGCAGCTCTTGGCTCTGTTAACCATGTCACCTCTTTTCAAGTGATCCAGGTGGAGAGCCCCTCTTGCTGTGATCCTTAGTGTTTTCCCCCCTCCCAACAATCTGCTTATGCTTCTGATTCATTACTGTCCTTCCTTCTCCATTGTCTACTTATTTCTAGGGTGTGTAAGAGAACAGATTCAGTAGATGACCCCGATTCTTTCTCGTGATGGGATCATCTCATGAGTTATGTTAGCCCACTAATCCAGTAACATCCCCAACAGCTTGGAGGTGATTTCCTGAACTCCTAGGTGCTCCCTGAGGCAAGGATTTCCCATTTATCCAAAGAAGTTTCTGGTACAAAGAAAAAAAAAATCCCTGAAAACATGTTATGTATAAATATATCGTTAGTCACTATTTTATTCTTGAATTTTCTCAAATTATTTCACTTTATGAAATTTATAACAGTTGAAAAAATCTAAACAGATCCAAATCACATAAAAAATACTATATTTTACTGTCAAACAAAGAATACATGTGAAAAAGTAAATATAAACCCCCTTAGTAAATACATTAAAGAACAATAAAAGAAATAGTAAGCTTAGATATTTAGCAAAATATTACCCCACCAATCATCCTAAATCATAGCCCCAACCCAAATACCTTAAAATAAATCTGGTAAATAGTGAAAAATAGCTACAAGAAAATTATTGATAGAAACAACTATATGCTATATATTCCTTTCTTCCCGTTAGAGCATTAGGGTTTTAGAGCTTTGTGGAAGACAGAGAGTACCACCTAGTGGTAAAATCCTAAATTAATGGTTCCTTAAGCAAATAAAACTTCATAAACGATATTTAGGTATACCAGCCTTTTTGCAGTTCTGGACAATCTACTGAAAAATCGTGAATATGAAACTAATTGAAATTTGGAAAATCAAAAATTATAAAGATGATATGTCTATAGCTCAGAATACTGTTATGAACACATTAACGTCATTTACTGTGAACTGTACAATAATGGTAACTACAACCACAGCCTTCAGCTTTAAAAATGATCACAGAGTAATATTTTTTTTATTACACAGACTGGACAAAAGTTTTCTATTATTATTGGTAAATTTACACATGAAGTTATAGAAGTACATTATTTGAAAGGGCAATTTATTTCCGCTGTCTGATGTGTCCTCAAATACACGGTATGGGTTTACTTATTGGGGATATCCACTAATATAAAAATTACCATTTTCACTTATGCATTGAAATATGATTGAAAACTTGATCTATATTAAATATGGAATTGTTTAGGCGTTGTTGTCTATAGAGGGTTACTAAAATCAGACGATGGAGGGTGGCTTGGTCTGGAATTACCATTTTTTATAATCAGTTTGCCTCTCCGAAAGGGTTTTCCTAGTGATTTTATTGTGTTAATTTTAGGTAGAAATGCTCTGCTAAGCCTCCTTCACACAAAGTTATTTTGTGGCTTTTTTTTAAAACATACTGTTAACATACATTAAGTTGCTTAGGCATTTTAGAGTTCGATAAAGACACCTGAGGGAAATGATTAAAATAAGGCCACCCCCAAAGCAGGCTTCATTTTAAAAAAATATCAACCTAACAAATGAAAAGTGAAAAATAACAAAAAATAAACAAAAAATAAACATTGCAAAAAATACTGATGACTCCTCATACGTACTAATGCCTATTTATTAACAAAACATGTATAAACCTACAGCAAAAAAGGGGAAAACCAAAACCCATTACAAATACTAAAAATATATATTTATTGTTCAATATTAGTATAAGGAAATATTCCACATTAAATATCAAAAAAGAGGAAAAGAGAGACAGAATAAAGTTTGGGCGTCTAGTGACACAGAGGATTATACTAAAAATACCCCAATATATACAGTGTAATACTGTGGTTTCATCAGAAGGTACTAGAGCACATGCAGGGAGCATTTTTATAATGGATCCCAAATAGGAAGGAAGAAGTGACCCAGTGGTTTTGAGAGCGTCAAAGTCATGTTGCCGCGACGAGGTGGGGTCATCGTTCAGAGCTTGCTTCATCAGGGCACATGACCATGCTGTTAAGTCTTGCGGCCAGTTGCCCGAGAGGCATCGCATCATCACCACCTTTTCACGGCGCCAAAGCAGCGCATGCTCCCACTCAGCTTTTCAGGAATGAACATGGTCTGACACTGCATAAACACCCTAGTGTCCATCAAAACACAGTATGCTAACTACTACATGCTTTAATACAGATAAGTAATACAATTATTATTCATTGCAAAAATGTATCAGCAAAACCATTATTAGAAATAAGGTGCAATAAGTGCACTAATATTGTACGTATACAGAACACATAATGGATTCGTTATAAAATGTATTTGTTTACATAAATGCAGACAAAGCATTACTGATGGTATGATAAGAGCAGTGTAGCGGATATATGATACATATACACTACATACATATATGCTTGATAGAGAAAAATGATGAATAAATAAAAATAATAACAATAAAATATTTTTAAAGTGCTATGAAAGGAAAAAAATCATTTTTTTAATTGTATTAGATTATGTATGGTTTACATACTGTATATGTGTGTGATAAAATGTGTGCAGATTGTGCACTAGTGCATACTGAAAAGGGGGAAACCTACATTTACTTATATTGAACAGAAAAATTTGTACACAGAAATAAAGCACATTCATATGTGAAGATACTGTATATAAGGAAATATGTGAGCAGATTGCATATATTTATACCCCTAAAAACACAAAAACTTGAACTGGTGTAGAATGGGATAATGGCATCTCATGCACAGACTGCGGGGACTGGTTGAAGCTCCAACCAAACTTTTTATACTTCATTAGAGATATACACTGAATGTGATTACTTTTATCAGCTAATATTAAGATGTTACTTAATGGTCCTCCTTTTTAGGTGGAAAAACTAATGGAAGCAATAAATAACATATTATAATCTTAACATGGTACATATAAAAACAAATAACAAAAGTAAAAGCAAAAAAACATCCTGTGAAAATAAAAATTGTGCACTTAAATAAACTTTTTGAATCTCAAAGATTTATTTACGGCCCTTATGTAAATCTGTATCGAGCACTACAATCCTTTAGTTTTTAGAAATTCCTTTTTATAGTTTCCTCCCCTAATGCCAAGTCTGACTCTATCTATTCCTTTAACTCTTAGTGCATTGGGCTTACAATTATGATGTTCTTTAAAATGTCTGGAGATTATCTTCAATTCATCAAAGTTTGTACCTTGTATGGTGTTTCAGTTGTCCCGAGCATGGTCCAGAACTCTGACCGTTAGTTGTATAGTGATCATGCCAATATAGATTTTTTTACAAGGACAGTTTGCTTAATAAATTACCACTTCTGTCTTACACATAATGTTATGGGCAATTGTAAATGTTTTTGCTCCCTCTGCATCTTCAAGTTTGGGAGCCCTAACTATATATCAATCCCCGCATGCAAATGAGCCCCATCTAGGACCACTAGTCCAGAAAGGACTTCTGAGACTTCAATCTAATGATTTTTGGATCCTCTCCATGGTAGATGGATTTGTAGGGAGATATTTAGAAAAGTCACCATCAGTTAAAAATATGGGCCAATGTTTTGTAAAAACGTTTTGTTTCTAGAGACCATCTAGGATTGAATGTTGTAATAAATATGTCAAGTTCTGATTTATTACAAAAATCCCTTTTCCTACCTGACAGAAGTTGGTTTCTCGATGAGTGTTTAGCTCTTCTGTACCCTTCTCTGATCATCTAACGATTAAATCCTCATTGTCCCAAATTTTCAGTCAAGATTTCAGCCTGTTGCTCAAACCACTCATTATCCAAACAAATTATTTTCATTTGTAGAATCTGTCCCACTGCAATGTCCCTCTTTGTCTGGGGATGATGTGAAGACGTTGTATGCAACAATGTATTGGCGGCAGTGACTGTACAAAACACATCTGTTGTTATGAAATTTGCAAGATGCTTTTCAATTAAAATATCCAGAACTTCAGCTTTTTCTTTGCTATATTTCCAGGTTAATTTTATATTTAGTGCGTTATCATTCAATGTCTTCAGGAAAAGATCCAATGATGACATAAAGTCCTGCCATATACGCAAAATATCATCGATATATACAGTCCACGAGAGCACCGCATCAGTAACGCTCATGTTTTCGACACTACTTCTCTCTACCACAGTCACAGGAATAAATTAGTATACAAGGGCGTACAGGTCGCCCCCATAGCCGTTCCCTAGAGCTGTAGGAAAAAACGGTCATAAATGAAAAAAAATATATGAGTGAGCAAAAATTTAAACAACTCTATAATAAAATCCACCAGATCACCATCAGTATTGGTCATATTAAGAAAAGTTCTCAATGCAAAGATCCCATGGTCATGGCCAATCGATGTATAGGGACTTCACATCACATGTAACCAGAATCATATCCTGTTCCAAATGTATCTACACATTTTTGTAGGTAAAAGTCAATGAACCTACAGATATTTTTAAATAATCCCCCAATACCTGAAGCAATATGTCAACCTGGTGTAGCAGTTACACTTTTGTGTATTTTGGGAATCAGGTAAAATGTAAGAATGACTGGGAAATCAGTTTTTAACCCTTCTCACATTTTTGATATGATAATACTTCTTTCAAAAATCAACCTTAGGATATCATCCACTTGGATTTAAATTGATTCAAAGAGTTTCTGTCAAGCTTCTTATAGCAATGAGTGATATTTAGCTGATGAAATGCCTCACATTCATTCATATCTGCTGGCCACACCACAACATTTTCTCCCTTATCAGCTGGTTTGATGACTATTTGTTTCATAGCACTAAGTTCTTTAATAGCTTTCTTTTGATGAAATGTTAAGTTATGTTCAGATGCATTTTCTGGGATCTGTGCCTGTTTTTTTTTTTCATCAACTTAACAAAAATGTCTACATTTAGGCTCAAACCTGGAGGGGGGTAATGTTGTGAGCAGCATGCAAATATGTGGGATACTTATTGTCGGGGAGGGCTTCCTGCTTCTGCAAAAGAAACTCAACACCAGATAATACCACTTTTTCTAAAAAAGTAGGGAATAATTCATTAGTTTTGTTAGCAAAATATTTTTTAAAGGTGAGCTTACGGGCAAATAATTCTAGGTCCTTCACTGCAGTGAAGTAGTTAAAGGCCTCTGCCTAAAACATGTGGTTGGACTGGAGTAAGGCATATATTAGAAAGATGAATCACTTTTAAAATCTCTGGTCTCTTTTCTCTTATGATGTAGTTGCAGGTATTTTTTGCAGGGAATGTAGTCACAGATTTGTGGGATGGAGTTTTTTCCTACTTCCCTTGCCCAATCCACTCTGTCTAAAAAATGATCTCCACATGGTTCATTGTAATTGATGAAGAACGCGAATGGGGACCTGTTTTGATTTATTATATTGCCACCGATACATTTTGTTACTTTGACAACCCTGTAGATCACATTGACATTTTCGTATCTTAATATCTTAGATTTCTTTCTCCCATTTAGACAGATCAGCATCCAGATCTTTATTAAATGTATTGCACTCTTCTAGTGTTAGTATTTGTTGGATTTTTATTCAGTGAGTCAATTTCACCTTCAACTGATTCTAATGATTTACGATCTGCACCGCCCAATACCTCCAGCTGTGCGTGTGAACATTTGGTTAGTGTTTCCTCACACCTACTAATAAATGTGGGGTCACTGACATCTAAAGTGGGGAAAAGTTGTAGTCTTAATCCCCAAAGAATAATATCTTTTTGGAGACAGTTCTCAGGGCTGCTGTTATGATCTGCTACAGAGACTAAGGAAAGACAGGAGATCTGTCCCTACAATAGAACTAAACTAGATCCCTACGATGTAACGGGGAACCTGATCCTGCGATCAGACCCGCTAAAGTCCTCGGCTAGTCTGTACGAAGACCTATAGATGTGAGGGAGGAATTCCTACAAGAACTAGGGACTGGGAAAAGTTGGACACCTCCTAGCAGAAATCGTAGCAGTCAAAGACAAACACACAACAAAAAGTAAAGAGGTCAGAAGACCTAGCAAAACTAACAGAGAACGGCAACAGAGCACCAAGCTAGCTCAACAGTAGTAAATACAAATGAAGTCCAGCAATGCCAGGAGGGCGGAGCCGGATTAAATAGGCAAAACTGGTCATGTGACCAGCAAACTAAAAAAAAACTAACAGGAGAGTTGTAACAGTACCCCCTCTTCTAAGAGGATCCTCCTGATCCCCTAGGCCCAGGCTTACCAGGAAACCTCCTGTGAAACGCTCGGACAAGTCTGGAAGCAGAAACATCATCCGCCCTCACCCATGAGTTATCCTCAGGTCCGAAACCCTTCCAAGCGACGAGATACTGCAAACTCCCTCTATACCGTCTAGAATTTAGGATGCGGGAAATTTCATATTCCCCGTCCTCCACCACCGGAGGAACAGTGGCAGAGGCGTCACCATCCGACACATCAGCTTTTTTCAACAGAGAAACATGAAACACCGGATTAATCCTCCAGGACGTAGGAACCTCCAACCTAACAGCAGATTGGTTAACTATCTGAAGCACCTTAAAGGGCCCTACGAACTTGGGACCCAATTTTTTAGAAGGAATCCTCAATCGCAGATTCTTAGAGGACAACCAAACCATGTCACCAACAGCAAACAAAACCTCTTGCCGTTTCCTATCAAAGTACCTCTTAGATTTTTTGTTAGCCTCCTGAAGATTACCACGCACATCCGTCCAAACTCTCTCCAAATCACCGGAAAAACTCTCCTCCTCAGGCACAGCCGAAACCAATTTGGAGAATGACCCAAAAGACGGATGTCTCCCAGAACAACAAAAAAAAGGCGAACACCCAGCAGAAGAGGATGTATGGTTGTTAAGAGCAAATTCAGCAAGTGGCAGAAACTCAGACCATCCCTCTTGATTGTCTGCCACAAAACAACGCAAGAACTGCTCAACATCCTGGTTCTTCCTTTCTGTCTGGCCATTAGACTCAGGATGATATCCGGATGAAAACGGCAAATGGACTCCCAACCTGTCACAAAAGGCACGCCAAAAACGAGCCACGAACTGAGGTCCCCTATCAGAAACAATGTCAGTAGGAACACCATGTAGTCTGACAATCTCCTTGACAAAGGCCTTAGCGAGTGTCTTAGCGCAAGGCAGTTTGATAAAGGGAACCAAGTGACACATCTTGCTAAAACAGTCCACGACCACCCAGATGACCGTGAAACCTTCAGAGGGAGGAAGGTCAGTAATAAAGTCCATAGCCAGATGTGTCCAAGGTGCACTAGGAACCTCCAGAGGGCAAAGCAACCCCGCAGCAGGAGCATGCGAACACTTGGATCTAGCACACACAGTACATTGGCGCACCCACTTAATGACTTCCTTCCGCCATCCAGGCCACCAAAAACTGCGACCCACAAGTCTCTTGGTCTCAGAAATTCCTGGATGACCTGCCAACCGAGACTCATGACACTCAACAAAGAAATCTCTCCTAAAGGTCCTAGGCACAAACAACCTCCCATGGGGAGTGTTAGATGGGGCATTCTCCTGTGCTTTAAGAATCTCATCCTCCAAAACGGAGTCCAAAGCAGCAATCACAACACCTTCTTGTAAAATGGTCTCCTCTTCCTCCTCAACACCGACCATGGGAGAAAAGCTGCGAGACAAAGCATCCGCTTTAACATTCTTGGTACCCGGGATGTAAGTAACGGAAAAATTAAACCGCGAGAAAAAAAGTGCCCACCTAGCCTGACGGGCATTCAAGCGCTTGGCAGCATCAAGATAGATCAGATTTTTATGATCAGTGAAAACCTGAATGGGAAATCAGCACCTTCCAAGAGGTGACGCCAGTGTTCAAATGCGAGTTTAATCGCCAGCAATTCCCGATTACCAATATCGTAATTAAGTTCAGTCTCGGAAATTTTTTTTGAAAAAAAGGCACAGGGATGTACTCCATCCTTGTTTTCCTGAGACAACACCGCACCAACCCCCACCGAAGAAGCATCAACCTCAACCAAAAATGGCTTAGTCACATCAGGCTGCATAAGGATGGGAGCAGAGGTGAACCTCTCCTTTAAAAACACAAAAGCTTCAATGGCCTCAGAAGTCCACTGAACCGCATTAGCACCTTTCCTGGTGAGATCGGTCAGCGGTTTGACAATAATAGAAACATTTTTTATGAATTTTCTGTAATAATTGGCGAAACCCAAAAACCTCTGTATCGATTTCAAACCAATAGGCCTAGGCCATTCCTGCACAGCTTGAACTTTAACCGGGTCCATCTCAAAACCTTCACTGGAGATAATGTAGCCCAAAAACCTAATTCTCTGTACAGCGAACTCACATTTCTCCAGCTTAGCAAAAAGCGAATTGTCCATTAATAACTGTAATACCTCACGTACGCTCCGCCAATGAGACTCCAGATCAGGCGAATAAATCAAAATGTCATCCAAATACACAACCACATTTTTGCCGATTAAAGGTCTAAGGATATCGTTAATAAGATTCTGAAAAAATGCTGGAGCATTGGTGAGACCAAAAGGCATAACCGGATTCTCAAAATGACCCACAGGAGTGTTAAAAGCAGTCTTCCATTCATCACCCTCCTTCATGCGCAACAAATTGTATGCCCCCCGGAGATCAATTTTAGAGAACCACTTGGCCCCCACTAACTGGTTAAATAAATCAGGAATCAATGGCAGTGGGTAAGGATTGCGTACAGTAATTTTATTAATCTCACGAAAGTCCAGACAAGGACGTAAACCGCCATCTTTTTTTTTTACAAAAAAAAATCCAACAGCCACTGGAGACTTGGAAGGCCTAATGTGACCAGCGGCCAAGCTTGTCTGTATGTATTCCTCCAAAGCCTTTCTCTCAGGAATAGTAAGATTAAATAAACGACTCTTAGGAAGAGTCGCTCCAGGGACAAATTCAATGGTACAATCATAGTCTCTATGGGGAGGCAAAACCTGCGACTCCTCCTCAGAAAAAAACTCTCCAAAAATCCTGAATAGGTACAGGCAATTCCCCTCTATCCACAGCAGCAATGCGCCCGTTACAACACTTGTCATAACACTTAGGGCTCCAGGACTTAATTTCATTGGTAGACCAATCCAGTACAGGATTGTGCAATTTTAACCAGGGTAACCCCAATATTACTGGAGAAGGCAAATTATCCAATACCACCAAATCCAAATTCTCTTGATGAATACCATTAATAGTGAGGGGAAATTCACAGACCTTGTGAGTAACACTCTTCAAGGGAGAGCCATCGACAGAAACCACAGCAATAGGGGATGACAAAGTTTTAGGTTCTAATCTAAGTTTTTCCAAGAATCCCCCATCAATCACATTCAGAGTAGATCCACAATCCACAAATACCCGAAATTCAATTAATTCATCCTGAGCAGCAGTAGTGGCAGATAGGAATACTCCCTTAGAATTTAAACAGGCTATACGGGCATGACTGACCATTTTTTTTTCTTTCTTCCTACGAAGCACACAGTTCTTAATAAAATGACCAGAATTTCCGCAATAGAAACACAAACCTTCAGAAAGTCGGCGGTCTTTTTCCTGAGAGCGGGGTGTCATCGCCCCAATTTCCATCGGCTCACCATTGTCAGCACTGAACCTCTCAGGACTCGAAGCTGACATAGCAGAGGATTTGCTCTCATTAACCCTTGCACGCAGTCTCCTGTCCACCCGTATAGCTAATTGCATTGCCTCCTGCAAGTTTCCAGGTGTGGGATAAGCAATCAGTAAATCCTTAACCCTTTCACCTAGTCCTGCAAGAAACAAGCTTTTCAAAGCTGAATCGTTCCACCCCATCTGGGCAGACCACCGACGGAAGTGAGAACAATATTTTTCCACATTACCTGATCCCTGCCTCAAACGTCTTAATTCAGACTCAGCAGATGAGACACGATCAGGATCATCGTACAATAAACCCAAAGCAGAAAAAAAACTATCCACTGATCTAAAGCACGGATCACTAGGTTGGAGAGAGAAGGCCCATCCCTGAGGTTCTTTGCGCAAAAGTGACATTATGAACCCTATGCGCTGTGATTCATCACCAGAGGATCCGGGTCTCAAACGAAAATATAATAGACAAGCATTTTTAAAAGAAAAAAAATCTTGTTGTTCGCCAAAAAATAGATCAGGCAGACGTACCTTTGGTTCCACAAAATGCGCTCCAGAACAGCTACTCACGTGTTGTTGGAGCTTGGCCACCTCCAGAGAGAGTCCCTGCAAGCGTTGAGCCAAATCTTGCACCGAGACCATGATGGAAAACTGGAGGTCTTTCCTTAGAGAAATTTTTTTTTTTTTTTTTAAGGCTGGACTTACTGTTATGATCTGCTACAGAGACTAAGGAAAGACAGGAGATCTGTCCCTACAATAGAACTAAACTAGATCCCTACGATGTAACGGGGAACCTGATCCTGCGATCAGACCCGCTAAAGTCCTCGGCTAGTCTGTACGAAGACCTATAGATGTGAGGGAGGAATCCCTACAAGAACTAGGGACTGGGAAAAGTTGGACACCTCCTAGCAGAAATCGTAGCAGTCAAAGACAAACACACAACAAAAAGTAAAGAGGTCAGAAGACCTAGCAAAACTAACAGAGAACGGCAACAGAGCACCAAGCTAGCTCAACAGTAGTAAATACAAATGAAGTCCAGCAATGCCAGGAGGGCGGAGCCGGATTAAATAGGCAAAACTGGTCATGTGACCAGCAAACTAAAAAAAACCTAACAGGAGAGTTGTAACAGCTGCCTTGTTTCACCACAATTTAGTGCCTTTTTTCAGCAAATCTTTAATTTTGAGCTTCAAGACTAAAAAAATAAATATTGTTTATTCTCTTAGTAGGTAACAGTGTATTTTATAAAAAGAAAAAGAAGAAAAAAATGCTAGGAAAACAGTGAAATGTTTCCTAAATACATAATAGCCTTTTGCCATATTTATGAAAAGTGGGTAAAGTTGAATTTTAATATGCCTCTCAATGAAATTGGTGTATATTACTCCAACAGATTCTGCATCAAGACTGGCGCTCAAAATGCCAATGTTGGCGAATTAGCCCCAATGTTTAAAACCGTTCAATGAGTTTTCCCAAAATTGACAATTGTAACATGCTAATCAGATTCTTCATAGATGTCAAAACAGTGGTAAGTATTTTCAACCAGAGATTTCTTTAACTCCTGGGCATAATCTTCTGTATATTTACAAGACAAGGCAGTGTATGGAGCAGCCTTCGGATCTGATCTTGCTCTATATGCAGAGGGTGCCGTTGCATAAAACTTTTATCGAGTTCCTCTTCTTGTGTCAGAATACATCATTCTCCTTCAAAATGCATATACGTAATCCTCTAAATACACAGAAGAACAAAAACAAGAAGTTACAAAAAAAGGGGATGTAGCAAATAGAAGACCACATTTAGAGCATGTTCATGCATTTTGCTCAAAATGTGTTTTTTTACAGTGATTTTCAGAAAAATCGCTAAAAATTAGACAATTTTACTCCATTTGTGGAAAAGAGCAACAAAAAAATGCATTAGGAACACGTCATGTAAACAAAGTGAATTAACACACTGCAGATTTTGTTGCAGAAATTTCTGAACTGTCCCAATTGTTTGATTTGAACATGTAGTAAAGCATGCACTTTCAATTCAGATTAATAGAACTGATTTTAAGCCACAGAAGTTGCTAAATTCTGCAGAATGGGCATTCAGGTTGTCAACCATCCATTAATTCATGGACTGGGGGCTTTTGCTTACTATCCGTCGTGTCTTGAATGAAGTTAATATTTCTGTAATTTTTATTTTCAAGCTGTACTTGCACAGTTATGCTGAGATGTGTGCATGTAGCTGGTTAGAAAAGGGAACATACATGTCTGGAGAATGCTCCCTCTAAGGCCACATGACGTCTTTTACAGGCAGATTCTGCCTGGAACCCATCTGAAAAAGAGCTAATAAAATGAACAAATAACAATGTCAAAATTACTTGATGTGAATATGTTCCTTTATTCACTACTTTTAACCGCTTATGGCTTCGAAAGCTGTGAAGCAGCTAAAAAAAGTGACTCGTTTATTCTTCTGGCAGCTTTCACTTTGAAGCCTCCACCATGTTATATATGGAATTTAAAAAAAAATGCCAGTGCAAAGCTGCTGCAAAAGATGTCCAAACAAACATCAGAAAAGACTAGAGATGAGCAGATCAATCCATGGAGGATCAAGTTTGAATCGAATTTCCTGAAATCCGCAGTTTCCCGTGAGTTCAAACAATTTGTAATTCGATTTGCAGTTCATAATTAAAATAAATGCCCAGTGCCATTTTATACTTGCTGCACACTCAGGGAGCGGGCTAATGGCGTAGCAGTGTGGGCTTCCCCATGATATCCAATCTCATGGTGTAGCACAGGCAATCAGGGGAGCTATTACAGGTAGTATAAAACATAGAGGCCGGTCAAAGAATGCCATTTTATGCCTGTACTGTTTAGGGAAAGGAGCGCTCAAAGCACATAGGATAGGGGTAGATAAAAGATAAAGCCTTAATGCAATTGTGGTGTACTACTTCAGTGCTGTAGTACCATATTTAAAATGAGAGTGATAATCTCAGTCTGTGAATAGAAATCCAAGATTTACGTGGTATATACTGAACTGTTGTAGCAGTCTCATCATCACCACTCAGAGTGTGACAGTCATACCTCCCAACTTTTGAACAAAAAAAAGAGAGACAGAATACGTGGCATACTAAGGCTGTGTGCCCACGATGCGTTTTTTAAGCATTTCCGCAGTGGCAAAAACGCTGCAGAAACGCTTAAAAAACCCATGGTAGAAGGCCTGCCATGTCCCCAATGATAATCCGCATGTGCTGTGCACATGCTGCGGAAATTTCCGCTGCGTGTTATCATTGCGGAAAAAAACGCAGCACTACCAATTATTTTGCGGAAATGCTGCGTTTTCGCCGCCATTGACTTGCATTAGAACGCATGCATTCCGCTTCACTAGATAAGGACATGCGGAATGCATGCGTTCCAATGTGCGGATGGTACCCAGGTCTAGAGAAGAGGAGACTCTCCTCCGGACCCGGGTACCATAGAAACTGTGAAAAAAAGAATAAAATAAAAAATAAAGATTATACTTACCTTCTGACGGCCCCGGTGCGCTCATCCTTTCATGCCGGCAGATCGCGATGGACTGAAGGACCTGCGCTGACGTCATAGTCATGTGACGGGTCACGCGACGCTGACGTGGGCAGGTCCTTCAGTGTAAAGCTGCTGGCAGCCAGGACGGAGGGAAGCAAGACACCGGGGGCCATCAGAGGGTAAGTATATATTTATTTTTTTATTTTTTACCATTCTTTCGGTCACACTATATAAATCCATGCCGGTTGCATGGATTTATATAGTGTGACCAAGTTGACAAGCACTTTCCAAGTGATGCTAAAATCGCTTGGAAAGCGCTTGTCAACCCGCATGCGGAAATGCAAGTGGAGAATGCTTCACTTCCGCATGTCCCTGGCAGAAAAACGCATGTACAATCCGCATGCGTTTTTTTTCTGCCAGGGAGATGCAGAAATGCTCAGGAAAAAATCCTGAGCATTTCTGCATCGTGGGTGACTCGCCCCCTGGGCCGTGGGGCACCCGGAACCGGGCTTCTGTACAATGTTGGGGGTAGTAGTGGCAACCCGATCCCGTGGCTCAGGGTGGTCAGACCAAATGCTGTGGCAGTCTATTTGTAGGGTTTTGAATGTCCGACTACGTCACCCGTGGATTGCGGTCAGGGATGACCGCTGCTGCAAGGCAGACCACTGAGGCTGATGTTGGTATGCAGCACAGGGATAGGATAACTCCCCACGGGAAGAGTGTAGCCTCAGGGCAGTGTAATGGGATGCTGGGGGTGATGGTGCAGGCTGCAATAATAAGGGTCCAGAGTCTGCTTCAAACAGTCCAGGGTCTTTATTGTAGTTAGTACTAATGACCCAACAGGAGTACAGGTTAAACAGGAGTACAGGGTAGGAATGGGCCTGGGTGTCTGAGAGCATTCGGGCGAGCCCCACTGGTCAGGGTGAGTGGGTAGGCCTACCGTTCTCTCTCTGCCCTTACTGACTATCCCCCTTTTCGTGGTGTGATAGCCCACGTCCCTGAGCTGGCCGTGTACAACGCCCGTATGGCTTGCGACTCGGGCCTTAGGTACCTGTTGCTTTTCCGTGCTGTACCGGTCCCTCTGTGTGGCAGAGCCTCCAGGCTTCTCAGGCCAAGGGACCTGAAACCCCTCGTGGGTTGGTTATCTGCTGCCGGGCTTGCAACCCTGACAGCCTCGGACCCCAGTGTCCGGTTGTGTAGTTCTCTCTCTCAGCCAGGACCGGCTCTCGTTGCCTCTGTCCCTGGCTTGCTGTTCCTCCTCTGCCTCCCGGACTCCTCAGCTGCTGCTGACCTGTCCCTCTCCTCTGGGAACCCTTCTGGATGCTTCAGAAGTAGGTCCTGGTCTCTCTAACCCAGCCCCCAGTTCCAGCCTTTATAGGGGCAGCCTGCTCCCCTAACTGGCCTGGGACAGGAGGTGCTGCATGCTAATGGTCCCTGACCAGGGAACCTCCCTCCTGCTCTCAGACACAGCCTTTAATATTTGTGGCATCCAGGCCTGGGGTGACACATTCTCCCCTAGTAAATTTTAGTACTCCGGGACTAAACAAGGAACACAAATACAGGGTATAAATGCATGACCATAAACACAACAGGGAAAGAAATAACAAACAACACCACATATTGAGTTCTTTAGGTCACAGTATGATCCGTGACCGGGTGTCCATTTCACCCAATAAGGCGAAGTTTTTGAGCGATGTGGGGACCTGTCCCTATAAACCCCAAGTTCCTGGCCTTGGGCGTGGCGGCAAGGCTGAGCTACCTACTTTGGACCACAAGGAGGCCACACTGGACAGGTTTTTCTTCCGTGGTCATCTTCGAAAGAGGGCACCAGGTGCAACTATCTACATGGTAGTTCCGGTTATTCACTGTCCATAACCTGTCAGTCCATTGCATCTAGGAAAACTGGAGAAACATTATTAATAACCAGGGTACAAACATAACACATTAAATATATACATTATGCATTTAGATCTTCCAGCGAGCTGGTATTTGACCCCTAGTGCTCCGGGTTGACCTCCGTAACCCACTGTCTGGTGGTGGTCTAACCTGGCTTTCCCCACTAGTATTAAGGGAACAGCTACTAGCTGGGTTTACAGGCAGGGCAGGTAGCTGTCTGCGGGTCCTTTGGCTTACCGCAGGCATGGCAGGCTCACTGTCAGCAGAGGGTTGACTCTCCTGGGCTGCTTGCATGGGTTCTTCTGCCTCTGGGGCTGCTTGTTCTTCTTGTTCTTCCTGCTCTCCTGTAGGCTCCTGCTGGGTAGGTTGAAGGAAGTGTAGGACGGGTACCACTATTGCGTCATTTATCCGAGTCCAGGTCCGGGGGAACTCTCCGAGAACTGTGCTGATCATTTCTTCCTTGTCCTCTGCGGGCTCAAGGTCATCTTGATCTTCACTTGGTCTCTGCAGTTGCTCGGGGCACCGTTTTAGGTGGTCTCTGGAGACAGTGCTAGTGGTTTCTCCTCCATCCTTGGTAATTACACATACCTTCGGGTTGTTGTGGTCGGACTGCAGTACTGTGTATGGGTCTCTCTCCCACTGGTCGTCCAGCTTGTGAAGCCTTCTCTTCCGCTTCAGGACCTGCTCTCCAGGTTCCAGGGGACCAGCAGGGGCGTGTTGGTTGAAGAGCCTCTCTTGCTTTTCTCTCGCTTGAGCCAGACTCCTCTCCACACTCTCCTGTACCTTCTTGTACTGTAGCCGCCGTTCCGTATCCCAGTCCGCGTCTGGGGAGGGGTCCTCGGGTGTCAGGACTCCCATCTCCAGGTCTATAGGCAGCTTACCTGGTCTTGCTCGCATCAAGTAAGCCAGGGTGCAGTTGGTAGCATTCACCGGGATATGGTTGTACAAGTCAATCAGGTCTGGCAGCTTCTCCGGCCACAGGCTGCGTTCTTCCAGGGGCAACGTCTTGAGGAGATCAATGACGATATTGTTCATTTTCTCACACAGCCCGTTGGTTTGCGGGTGGTAAGGCGTTGTCCGAATCTTCCTACAGCAGTAGAGGTTGCAGAACTCCTGGAATTCTTCAGCCTCAAACGTTGGACCTTGATCCGTCAAGACCTGTTCCGGATACCCGTGTGGACGGCAGAAGTGTTGCTGGAAGGCTCTGGCCGCTGTTTGGGCTGTCAGGTCTTTAACAGGAACCACCACCAGGAACCGGGAGTAATGGTCCACAATTGTCAGGGCATAGACGTAGCCCGACCGGCTTGGAGCCAATTTCACATGGTCCAGAGCTACCAGCTCAAGAGGCTGCCTGGTGACGATGGGCCTCAAGGGTGTCTGCTGGCTGGTACGGTCCTTCCTTCTGAGGTGACATGGGCCGCAGTCCCTGCTCCACTTCTCTATGGCCCTTCTCATGCCGACCCAGTAGAACCGTTCTCTCAATAGGAACTCCAGTTTCTTCGACCCGAAGTGTCCCGCTCTGTCATGGTAGGCCTCCAGGACCATTGCTGCATCTCGTCTTGGGACCACTACCTGCCAGGTCAGCTCGTGCGTCCGGTGGTTGACAAGCCTTCTGCACAGCTTACCTTCGTAGAGGAATAGCCTGCTTTTCTCCTTCCATAACTGCTTGGCTTCCTCTGGAGCGTCTGGGCCTGTGCTAGCGTCTGCCTGGGTTAACAGGTCTTTCACCAGGCGAACTGCGGGGTCACTATCTTGCGTTTCAGCCCAGCCATGGTGGGGTAAGGGGTTGAACATGACGGTGGTTAGATCTTTGTCTCTTACCCGGTGAGAATACTGAGTGGCCCCATACCGGTGGAACGCAGGGAGCTCTACTTCCTCCAGCTCTTCAGAGTCTTCTTCTCCTTCGGGGAGGTGAGGCATTCTTGATAGGGCGTCTGCGTTGGCGTTGGTTCTGCCTGCCCAGTATTTGATTGTGAAGTCATAATTTAATAGCCGGGCCATCCACCGCTGTTCTAGGGCACCTAGTCTTGCATTGTTCAGGTGTGTCAGCGGGTTGCTGTCCGTGTACACAGTGAACTTTACGGAGGCCAGGTAATGCTTAAACCGTTCTGTGATGGCCCACACCACTGCCAAGAATTCTAGCTTGAAGGAGCTGTAATTCTCCGGGTTTCTCTCGGTGGGCCTCAGCTTCCGGCTGGCGTACGCGATCACCTTTTCTCTGCCCTGTTGGTTTTGTGACAGTACGGCTCCCAGCCCCACATTACTGGCGTCTGTGTGGAAGATAAAAGGCAGGCCATAATCGGGGTAGGCCAGGATCTCATCCCCCGTGAGGGCCATCTTCAACTAGCGGAAGGACTCCTCTTCCGGCTTGTCCCACTTGAAGGGTGGCTTGTGACTTCTGGATTTAGACTGGCCTATCAGGAGGTCCTGCATTGGAGCTGCCATCTTTGTGAACCCGGGGATGAACCTTCGGTAGTAGCCTACCAAACCGAGGAATTGCCTCACTTCTTTGATGTTAGAGGGGCTTGGCCAGCTCTTGATGGCTGTAACTTTGTCGGGGTCGGGGGCTACTCCCTCAGCACTCACCACGTGTCCTAGGTACTGGACCTTCGGTTTCAACAGGTGACACTTTGAGGGTTTCACCTTCAGGCCATAGCCTGCCAGGGCTTCGAACACCTCTGCCAGGTGTCTTAGATGGTCCTCGTAGGTCTTCGAATAGACGATCACGTCGTCCAGGTAAAGTAGGAAAGTCTCAAAGTTTCGGTGCCCTAGACAGCATTCCATCAGCCTCTGGAAGGTCCCTGGTGCGTTGCAGAGCCCAAAGGGCATAGAGTTGAATTCGCTCAATCCCATCGGGGTGGTGAAGGCGGTCTTCTCCTTGTCAGCCTCTGCCACAGGAACCTGCCAGTACCCGCTAGTAAGGTCCAAAGTAGAGAAGAAGTTAGCTGATTTTAGGGCTGCTAAAGACTCCTCTATCCTAGGTAATGGGTACGCATCTTTATGGGTGATACGATTGATTTGTCTATAGTCCACGCACATTCTCATGGTACCGTCTTTCTTTTTTACCAATACTAAGGGAGCTGCCCAGGGGCTACAGCTATCTCTAATGACCCCAGCTTCTTTCATTTCTCTCAGCATGCCCTTTGCGTTCTGATAATGTGCAGGAGGTACAGGTCTATGTCTCTCTTTTATTTGTGGGTGGCTCCCCGTGGGGATGTGGTGTTCTATTCCTTTACTCGGCCGAAGTCTAGCGGGTGCTTACTAAAAATTCTCTCGTACTCCTGAACCACCCGGTAGACTCCTTGCTTTTGGTGCAGGGGAGTGGAGTCAGCACCCACATGGAGTTTCTGGCACCAGTCCTCCTTGTGTTTCTGGGAGCCATTACCCTCCACCGGGAGAGATGGAGGAAAGGGTTCCACGACCCTGATAGCACTGTGTTCGACGGCAAACAATTTGGCTAGAGTAGCGTACCGGGGCAAGAGTACTTCCCTTTCCCCGATGTTTAAGATCCGGATGGGCACCCTTCCATGGCGGACATCAACCACCCCCCTGGCTGTCAAAATGGTGGGCCTGCTGTCTTAGTACACGGGTTCTACCATGGCTTGGTAGTCTCTCCCTCTTAACCCGATTGTAGTCCGACACCAGATCATCATTTCACTTTTGGGGGGCATGGCAATGGGGAACGGGTCGCTCTTCCTCACACTACCGATCTCACCACCAGACAGTTCTACCTGTTGCCGTCTCATCAGGGCTCTTATCTCTTTCTGGAGGACCCTCTGTTGGCTGGAGCTCGCATTCATCGCCACCTGCTGCAAAATCACAATTACTTCTGAAAGACAGTTTTCAATCACATTAGTACCCAAGGTTATTTTAGGGTGACTTTCACGACGGTCAATGTCCACAATGATCACTCCCTGTGCCGGCAGTTCCACCTTATCAATCTTGATGGTCATCTTTCTGAACCCCACCTGCGGCACGGGTTGGCCATTGCTGGCGATGATGCTTAAGTCATCGTCTGGATAACGGGTTATATCCGCGTCACTCCAGTACCGCTTGAAAAGTACGTAGGGGATGGTAGTCACTTGAGACCCGGTGTCCAGTAGTGCACTCATGGGGATACAGTCCAGCACTACGGGTAAGACCGGGCGTCCCCCCACGTACTTATCACGCCAATTAGACGGGCCTGATGACCTTATGCCTGGGGGTTGGCCCTCTGCCCCAGGTCGGACCCATTTAAAGTACAGTACCTTGCTATGTGTCCTAGCTGACTGCAACGGCGGCAAATCGGCTGTCCATCCTCAGTGTAACGGTCGGCGGGCCTTCCTCTGAACGACGGGATCCTCCTCTGTCGACGCCACGGGACATCCTCCGGACTGGAAGCCAGCTTGATTGGTCTTGACGGTTCCACCTGCAACCACTGTACGGTCCTGGTCAATGCAGCCACACTCTTTGTTAGTTCTTGGACCTGATGGTGCAGGTTTGCGGGCTGGGATGGATTTAGGGCCTGTGCATCAGCCCCCACAAGGTCTGCGGGGTAGGGCGCTGCCTCCTGGTGGTAAGTGATGGCAGGGCACTGGGGAACTACAGCGCCACTTGGTGCGGGTTCTCGGAGCACTCGGATGGCCCTATCCTTGAACTGCGCAAAAGTCAGATCAGGGTTCTGTAGGGCCATGAGGCGCAGCTGGGTTCTGTGGGCGCTGGACAGCAGACCTTCTATGAACTGGTCAGTCAACAGTTTATCGGTGTGCTGCACGCTGCCAGGGTCAGCTTGTTTAATTGCTCCCAGAGCTTCTTGCAGGTTCAAGGCATAGTCTCTGATACTATCTTGGGCTCGCTGCTTACAGCCATAGAACCGCATTTTGATTTCTGCTGAGGTATGGGTATCAAAGGTACTCCGCAGCCGGGTCAGAATGTCCTTTACAGTCCTTTTTTCCTCATCTGACCATGATTTCACTTCCCGCTGGGCTGCACCGGTTAGCTGCCCCGTCAGAATGCTCACTTTCTGTTCTTCTGTCAGGGGATAAACTTTAAATAAACTGTGCAGTCTTTCCTTAAAGTCAGTTAATGTATGGGATTCCCCTGAGTATTGGGGCAGCCAGGCCGCTCCGGGGATGTAGGGCATGGAGAACGGCATCACCACTGCTGCAGCCACGCTGGTGGTAGAAGGTCCCTCCGCGTCCGTCATCTTCCTCCCCCCTAGTTAACCGTGGCCTACCTTCCGACGATCCTCTTCTGTAGGCCGCGGCTCCGCTGGTGCTGCTCCGGGCAAGGACCTTGCGTCGCGTCCTGGTGACGTCAGCGTCGCTCTCTCTCCTTCCAGGACCTTGCGCAGCGTCGGTGCGTAGGGCGGGGCTTCAGGTCTTGCGCGGTTTGGACGTCCACGCCCCTCTTCTTCCCGCGCGGCATCCTGAAGATGGCTGAAGATGGCGGAAGACGACTGAAGATGGCGGGAAACGGCTCTGAATGGCGGGAAACTTCCTTTTGATGTACGTGTACAGTCTTTTTCAGGCGCGCAATACCTGTTTGAGGCGGGTTGGTCACAATCCTGCCGACTACGCCAAAGGTGACTCACCCCCTGGGCCATGGGGCACCCGGAACCGGGCTTCAGTACAATGTTGGGGGTAGTAGTGGCAACCCGATCCCGTGGCTCAGGGTGGTCAGACCAAATGCTGTGGCAGTCTATTTGTAGGGTTTTGAATGTCCGACTACGCCACCCGTGGATTGCGGTCAGGGATGACCGCCGCTGCAAGGCAGACCGCTGAGGCTGATGTTGGTATGCAGCACAGGGATAGGATAACTCCCCACGGGAAGACTGTAGCCTCAGGGCAGTGTAATAGGATGCTGGGGGTGATGGTGCAGGCCGCAATAATAAGGGTCCAGAGTCTGCTTCAAACAGTCCAGGGTCTTTATTGTAGTTAGTACTAATGACCCAACAGGAGTACAGGGTAGGAATGGGCCTGGGTGTCTGAGAGCATTCGGGCGAGCCCCACTGGTCAGGGTGAGTGGGTAGGCCTACCGTTCTCTCTCTGCCCTTACTGACTATCCCCCTTTTCGTGGTGTGATAGCCCACGTCCCTGAGCTGGCCGTGTACTACGCCCGTATGGCTTGCGACTTGGGCCTTAGGTACCTGTTGCTTTTCCGTGCTGTACCGGTCCCTTTGTGTGGCGGAGCCTCCAGGCTTCTCAGGCCAAGGGACCTGAAATCCCTCGCGAGTTGGTTATCTGCTGCCGGGCTTGCAACCCTGACAGCCTCGGACCCCAGTGTCCGGTTGTGTAGTTCTCTCTCTCAGCCAGGACCGGCTCTCGTCGCCTCTGTCCCTGGCTTGCTGTTCCTCCTCTGCCTCCTGGACTCCTCAGCTGCTGCTGACCTGTCCCTCTCCTCTGGGAACCCTTCTGGATGCTTCAGAAGTGGGTCCTGGTCTCTCTAACCCTGCCCTCAGTTCCAGCCTTTAAAGGGGCAGCCTGCTCCCCCTACTGGCCTGGGACAGGAGGTGCTGAATGCTAATGGTCCCTGACCAGGGAACCTCCCTCCTGCTCTCAGACACAGCCTTTAATATTTGTGGCATCCAGGCCTGGGGTGACACATGGACACATGGACACATAGCCTAAGCAATTAACCATAAATCACAACAGCAGTCACATCCAATTACCATTTTATTCTCATCTAGGCACATTTTGAAAAGTTTAGAAAGTGGGCAACTTCTTGAAGGGTGTGTTCACACTACTGCTAAATCTTTTTGTTGTCCTGTCCATTATAGAAGCATAACAATGGAAAGCGGCTGGGGACAGTGTGGCTTCAGACACCCGTTAAAAACACAGTGAGCAGTGGTTGTAAGCACACCCTGGCACTGATTGACAACCAGATGCACTGATGAGCTGAATGTCAGTCAAAGTGTTGGGGCGTGCTTACTGTAGTCGTTCCTTCACATCTGCATGACTGAAATTTTTCTTCTCATGGACAGTGGGACAGAGAGGAGAATCGTTCATCGGAACAGCCCTATTGAACAACATGATTGAGTGTGCTAGCACCTTACCTACTTAAGTATGTGCATTGTTTGAAGTAAATTGTTTTGCCCTCTTCATTGCTCCAATTAGTCTAATACTACAGTAGTGTGAAAAAAGTGTTAGCCTCCTTCCTGATTTCTTATTGTTTTGCATGTTTGTCACACTTAAATGTTTCAGATCACAAAAACAAATAAATATTAGTCAAAGATAACACAAGTAAACACAAAATGCCGTTTTTAAATGAAGGTCTTTATTATTAAGGGGAAAATAAATCCAAACCTACAGGGCCCTGTGTGAAAAAGTGATTGCCCCCTCCCTTAAAACATAAATTAACTGTGGTTTATCACATCTTTGGGAAGCTGAGTTCAATTTACCTAGCCACACACAGGCCTGATTACTGTTGCACCTGTTCTGAATCAAGAAATCACTTAAAGGTTTAAGCTTTTTTATCAAGTGTGGGAAAATTATGAACTAAAAATTGGTTGGTTGTTTGTTAGCAGCATCTCTAACAACTGGTAGTGCTGGCAGCAACTTAGCCGGCCGTAGAAGTACCAAACAAAAGTCACATTTCGCCTCCTTTGCAAACTCTGGCGAGCTCATTAGCGGGGAGGAAACAGAGGGCGTAATGGAGTATATGTCCCATCGCTCATCTCATTCACAACAGAAATATGTAGCCTCTGACAGCAACACCATCAGCTAGAGTCAGTGTTCTGCTCAGTCCACCTTATCTGCCACCATAACAATTAGCAAAATTTCCAAACCATCAATGACACCTGTTTCTACTCTGCCTCAAAGTCCCCTGTCCCACAGCACATTGGGGGCTAAAGGTGCTTTCACACTGCGTTCTGTGTCCCCGTTGGGGCATACGTCTGAAATCCCCCACAAAACGGGGTCCAGGCGTATGCGCCGACGGGGCCATAGACTGTAATGATGCAGACAGAGCGAACGTGCTCTCTGATGTGCATCATTTTTGGGAGTGTCTGCCTACTCAAGCAAAATAACCCACACTCAATGCATGGTTCACTTTCTGAATTTAAGAGTTTAATAGTGCAAGATTTCTTTTGCAAACTTACCTGTTAAGAAAGGTGCTGGCTATGACAAGAAAAGTATTAGCCCATTTCAATAGGTCTTGTGGTAAAGCATGCCCTCCCGGCATTGCAAAAAAATAGAGACATCCAGAGCACTACCTGGTTTGCAACATTGTAACTTGCTGGAATTCTAAACTGTATATGTTGTAGCATTTGTACAAACAGCGTAAAGCGATGATGGACTACATCATGAAGCCTTTTGGAGAAGTGATAACATTTGTCAGTAGGGACTTGTGTGGAATCATGATGTAATCGCACTAATATTTATCTTGTAAAAAACACTTACCAGCATGCAAGAGGAGATGGAGGAAGAACACCAATTTGCACCTGTTCAGTGTTGCCCTGTGTCTGTTGTGGACCTGCAAGGTCCATGTCACATGCAGCAGGATTTGGAGGAAGAGTAGGAGGACATACACTTAGCGCAGGCAGTGGATGAAGCACACAGTAAGAGCGAAAATGACGATGATTATAACGCTGTCCAAGACAACTAACTGGAGTTTTGATAATGAAACAACAGGGTCCTTGGTTGTGCTGCCAGGCATGGCAAGCTGTATGCTGCAATGCTTTTGGGAGGACAGGCGTATTGTTAACATGAAGCAAAGTGATGACAATTGGATAGCCACGCTGTTAGACCCTTGCTATAAAAGCAAAATGTGGAAATTTTTTCCAGCTTCTGAAAAGGAGCCAAATTGGTTTACTATTACTACCAGGCTAAGGTCTGCTACCTGCTCTGCAATGCTTTTGCCAAGCAAATGCCTGTCGCCTGTAAGACTGACCAGCAAACCCTTCAGCGATCCACACGCATACACAATGTTACATCGCCTGTGCCAGCGTTAGGGCTAAAATAAGTAGCCGAGGCAGCAGCACCTACAGTACAGTGACATGAAAAAGGGTAGCAATGTTTTGAACTTTTGACTTTCAGGCTCCATATCTCACCATCCACTACTGTTTAAACGTGAGACTACTATCACTTTATAGACAAACATCTTGGCAATCTAATACATAAATTTGACTTGCAACTATTTACCATATGATTAGTTATGCAGATTCTTGTCATGTCACTGCATTGTTACTGCTTTGCTCCTAAAAATCTAAATTTTAATTTTTATTATTTTGTTGATATTTTGTAAATCCACCTTTGGCTGGCAACACTGCCTGAATCCTTCTGAGCATATTCTCAATCAGATTCAAGCATGTCTCGACCGACATATGATTCCAGGTCTTTTTTACATGTTCCCAAAGTTGGTGCATACTGGTCAACACACTTGGGTATGTACACAGTCTTTTATCTCTACCCACAAGTGTTCAATTCGGTTGAGGTCTGGGGACTGTACAGGCCAATCCAGCACCTCTATTTCATTGCCATTGAGCCATTTCTTCACCAATCTCGACATATGCTTTGGGTCATTGTCCTGCTGGAACACTATGTTGTACTTTTCATAGCGATAGTACTCGAATGTACAAAGTAATTTGTCTTGTAGGATATTCACATATAGCTCAGCATTGAGACCACTATCGATCCTGGTCAAGTATCCAAGGTTTCCTTCACCAAACTTGACAGTTCCTTCAATTTCTCCATCCGTTAGCCCCTTTTTCCCTTGTTTCTCCCAGACCCATTTGCCTAGTCTATTGACTTTTGTCTCATCGCTCCAAATCACCCGTTTCTAGTCTTCTACTGTTCAGTTTTTGCACTTTTTTTGCAAACTCGAGTCGACGCTTCTTATGAGGTTATTGAAGTCGAGGTTTCTTCACCTTCTTTTGAGCAACCATTCAAGACTAGTGTAACATCGTAATAGTGAGATCACAGGCATCCATGCAAGCAACGCATAGTGCTTGCATGGATGCCTGTGTTCTCACTATTACGAAGCTTATGAGCCGCCTCCTCTACCGTGTTAGTAGCTCATGTGATTAGTTTGCACCAGAACTAATCTTTAGGATAGGCCATCAATGTCTGATCGATCCGACACCAGACGCCCCCGCCGACCAGCTGTTGCTGGAGGCGGCGACGCATGCCGGCCAGATGTACTCACTTGCCCAGCTGTTTTGTCTACTTTTAGTGGCTGCATATCCGCCTCCTATTCAAATCAATAGGAGGTGGATGTGCAGTTTCCTGCGGCAGCCACTACAAGTAGACAGAACAGCTCAGTGTTATGATCTGCAACAAGTACTAAGGAAAGAAGGGGAAAGCTTTCCCTACAGTAAGACTAAGCTGAATCCCTACGATGTAGAGGGCTACCTGTTCCTTGTGAACAGACCCGCCTTAGTCCTAGACTAGTCTGAATGAAGACCTATAGAATAAAGGGGAGGGGTCCCTAAAAGAACTAAGGACTGGAACAAAAATGGGACACCTCCTGAACAGAGAGAGTTGTTGCAGAACACAAAAAGATAAACAGACAAAAAGGTACTAGAGGTCCCAAGGGACCAAGCGAACTGACAGAGATAGGCACTGAACCACCTGGCTAGCAAAACAGTCAAACAACACTGAAGTCTGGCACAGCCAAAAAGGCGGAGCTGGAATATAAAGGCAGATGGTCACAAGACCGCAAAACACAAGATGGAAAAAACAAACAGGAAGGTTCTAACAGTACCCCCTCTTTTAAGAGGATCCTCCGGATCCTCCAGGCCTATCCGGAAAACTCTTGTGGAAAGCTCTAACAAGCCTAGGAGCAGAGACATCATCTGCCCTTACCCAGGAGTTATCTTTGGGACCGAAACCCTTCCAGGAGACGAGATGCTGTAATCTCCCTTCTATCTAGAATTCAAGATACGTGAAATTTCATAGTCGCCATCTTCTACCACAGGAGGAACTGTGACAGTGGCATCCCTATCTGATACATCCGCCTTTTTCAGAAAGGAAACATGAAACACAGGATTAATCTTCCAGGAAGTAGGGACATCCAACCTAACCGCAGACAGGTTAACAACCTGAAGCACTTTAAATGGACTCACAAACTTAGGACCCAGTTTTTTAGAGGTAATCCTCAACTGCAGGTTCCTTGAGGACAACCAAACCATGTCACCCACAGTAAACAAAACCTCCTTACGTTTCTTGTCAATATACTTCTTGGACTTCTTGTTAGCCACTTGAAGGTTGCAGCGTACATTAGTCCAAACTCTCTCCAAATCACCGGAAAAATTCTCCTCCTCCGGCCCCCTTGACCCCAATTTGGAGAACAAACCAAAAGACGGATGTCTCCCAGTACAACAAAAAAAGGAGAACACCCAGCTGAGGAGGATGTATGATTGTTAAGAGCAAATTCTGCGAGAGGCAGAAACTCAGACCACAACTCTTGATTGTCTGCCACAAAACATCGCAAAAACTGTTCTACATCCTGGTTCTTTCTTTCAGTCTGTCCAATAGACTCAGGATGATACCCAGATGAAAATGACAAATGGACTCCCAACCTGTGACAAAAAGCACGCCAAAAGTGAGCCACAAACTGAGGCTATCTCTATCAGAAACAATATCCGTGGGAACGCCATGAAGCTTGACAATCTCCTTAAGAAATGCCTTAGCGAGTTTCTTGGCGCAGGGCAACTTAATGAATGGAACCAAATGACACATCTTACTAAAACGGTCCACGACCACCCAGATGACAGTAAAACCCTCGGACACGGGCAGATCAGTAATAAAATCCATTGTGAGATGCGTCCAAGGTGCCCTAGGAACCTCCAGAGGGCAAAGCAACCCCGCAGCAGGAGTATGTGAAGCCTTTGACCTAGCATACACCGTACATTGACGCACCCACTTGATGACTTCTTTCTGCCATCCAGGCCACCAAAAACTGCGACTGATAAGTCTCTTAGTCTCAGAAATTCCTGGATGACCTGCCAACCGAGACTCATGACACTCCACAAACAAGTCTCTCCTAAAGGTTCTAGGCATGAACAACCTCCCATGGGGAGTGTTAGATGGAGCATCATCTTGAGCTTTTAGAATCCCATTCTTCAAAACAGAGTCCAATGCCGCCACCACAACTCCTTTCTGTAAAATGCTCTCCTCCTCCTCGGCACCGACCGCAGGAGAGAAGCTTTGAGATAAAGCATTGGCTTTAACATTCTTAGTACCAGGCATATAGGTAACAGAAAAATGAAACCGAGAAAAAAAAAGTGCCCACCTAGCTTGTCGGGCATTCAAGCGCTTGGCAGCATCCAGATAGATCAAATTCTTATGATCTGTGAAAACCTGAATAGGAAATCTAGCGCCTTCCAAAAAATGATGCCAATGTTGAAACACGAGTTTAATAGCCAGCAGCTCCCGATTTCCAGCATCATAATTCAATTCGGTTTCCGAAAAATTTTTCGAAAAGAAGGCACACGGATGTACTCCATCCCTGTTCTCCTGAGACAAAACTGCTCCGACCCCCACCGATGAAGCATTGACCTCAACCAAAAAAGGCTTGGTTTCATCAGGCTGCATAAGGATAGGGGCAGAACTGAACCTCTCTTTGAGATACTTAAACGCTTCAATGGCCTTAGTAGTCTATTGGACCGTATTCGCACCTTTCCTGTGGTTAGAGGCTTAACAATTACAGAAAAATTCTTAATGAATTTCCTGTAATAATTGGCAAAACCCAAAAATCTCTGTATAGATTTCAAACCAATAGGCCTAGGCCATTCCTGCACAGCCTGAACCTTCACCGGGTCCAACTCAAAGCCCTCGCTGGAGACAATGTAGCCCAAAAAACTAATTTTCTGCACAGCGAACTCACATTTCTCCAGCTTAGCAAAGAGTGAATTATCACTCAATAACTGCAAAACTTCACGTACACTCTGCCAATGGGACTCCAGATCTGGCGAATAAATTAAAATATCACCCAAATACACAATCACATTCTTACCAATCAAAGGTTTCAGGATGTCATTAATAAGATTCTGAAAAAATGCAGGTGCATTGGTAAGACTAAAAGGCATCACCAAATTCTCAAAATAACCTACCGGAGTGTTAAAAGCAGTTTTCCATTCATCACCCTCCTTCAGACGTAACAAATTGTATGCCCCCCGGAGATCAATTTTAGAGAACCACTTGGCCCCCACTAACTGGTTAAACAAGTCAGGAATTAACGGCAATGGGTAGGAATTGCGTACGGCAATCTTATTAATTTCACGAAAATCCAGACATGGACGCAAACCCCCGTCCTTTTTTTTAACAAAGAAAAATCCAACTGCCACAGGCGACTTAGAAGGTCTAATGTGACCAGCAGCCAGGCTAGTCTGTATGTACTCCTCCAAGGCCTTCTTTCAGGGATAGTTAGATTAAAGAAGCGACTCTTGGGAAGAGTAGCTCCCAGAATAAACTCAATGGCGCAATCATAATCCCTATGAGGAGGTAAAACTTGCGACACCTCCTCCAAAAAAAACCTCCAAAAATCTTGAATAGGTACAGGTAATTCCCCTTTTCCCACAGCAGCAATGCGACCATTACAACATTTATCATAGCACATCGGACTCCAAGACTTTATCATATTAGTAGACCAGTCCAGCAAAGGATTGTGCAGTTTTAACCAAGGCAATCCTAGAACAACCGGAGAGGGTAAATTATCTAATACAACCAAGTCCAAAATTTCTTGGTGAAGTCTTTTGATAGTGAGGGGAAATGCAGCAACCTTGTGAGATATACATTTCAAGGGAGTGTTATCAATTGCAATCACAGAAAAAGGTGAAGACAAAGGTTTGGATTTCAATTTAAGTTTTTCCAAAAACCCTTTATCAATCACAGTAAGTGTTGAACCACAATCCACAAATACCTGAAATTCAATCAAATTTTCCTGCAAAGTAGTACTCCCTGAAAGAAATACTCCTGCAGAGCGTGAACAAGCTATACAGGCGTACCTGACCTTTTTTTTTCTTTACTTAAACGAAGCTCACAATACTTAATCAAATGGTCAGCTTTACCACAATAAAGACACAATCCCTCAGTGAACCTTCGGTCTCTTACCTGAGAGCGGAGCGACATCGTCCCAACCTCCATCGGTTCTCCACCATCTGAGCAGATTTTCTGGGGACTAGGACCTGGCATTACAGGAGTCTTTACCTCATTCTGCCTAGATCTCAGCCTCCTATTCACATGAATGGCTAATTGCATGGCATCCTGCAGAGTCTCAGGTGCGGGGAATGCAATTAGCAAATCCTTAACCCTTTCACTCAGACCACCAAGAAATAGACATTTCAAAGCAGGATCATTCCATCTGACTTCAGAAGCCCACCTTCTAAAGTGTGTGAAATAATTTTCAACATCACCTGACCCCTGATTCAAACGTCTGAGTTCTGCCTCAGCAGATGAGATTCGATCAGGATCGTCATATAATAGACCGATAGTAGAAAAAAATTCTTCTATCGACCTTAAGCATGGATCATTAGGTTGAAGAGAGAAGGCCCACCCTTGTGGTTCATTGCGCAAAAGTGACATAACAAAACCAATGCGCTGTGATTCATTCCCAGAGGACCTTGGTCTCAATCGAAAATATCACAAACAAGCATTTTTAAAGGAAAAAAAATCTTGCTGTTTACCAAAAAAAACATCAGGCAGTCCTACCTTGGGTTCCCCAAAATGCGCTCCAGAACAGCTACTCACGTGTTGCTGGAGCTCGGCCACCTCCAGAGTCAACCCCTGCAAGTGTCGAGCCAAATCCTGGACGGAAGCCATACTGATCCCCGTATTTCTTTTCTTTTAGTTTTTTTTTGGGCTGGACTTACTGTTATGATCTGCAACACATACCAAGGAAAGAAGGGGAAAGCTTTCCCTACAGTAAGACTAAGCTGAATCCCTACGATGTAGCGGGCTACCTGTTCCTTGTGAACAGACCCGCCTTAGTCCTAGACTTGCCTGAACAAAGACCTATAGAATAAAGGGGAGGGGTCCCTAAAAGAACTAAGGACTGGAACAAAAATGGGACACCTCCTGGACAGAGAGAGTTGTTGCAGAACACAAAAAAATAAACAGACAAAAATGTACTAGAGGTCCCAAGGGACCAAGCGAGCTGACAGAGATAGGCACCGAAGAACCTGGCAAGCAAAACAGTCAAACAACACTGATGTCCAGCACAGCCAAAAAGGCGGAGCTGGAATATAAAGGCAGATGGTCACGTGACCGCAAAACACAAGATGGAAAAAGCAAACAGGAAGGTTCTAACACTCGGAAAGTGAGTACTTCCAGCCGGTGGACGCCGATGATCAGCCATTGATGATTTATCCTAAGGATAGGCCATCAATGTAAAAGTAGTTGACAACCTCTTTAACGCTCTACCATGCTTCTCCGGTTGCTGCCACTGCACATCCATGCCAGCCACACACCTCCTGGCAGGTCACAAAAAGGTTTTTCACTTTTAGTTGAGAGGACATTAGTTTTTCACATTCAAAACAATACAGTTCACCAGTTTTGTCTCCCTATTAATGAGATCATTTTTGGACAACTTATAAAAAGCTATCGCTTCTTCATTTACCAAAGTGCAGAGCTCTTTATACTCCCCAAATAGGGATAATTGGTGCACCAAATGATATGAAAATGCCATGTCATCTTCCGTTTGCACCACCTGTTTATAAATAACAACAATGCATGCCTCTGCCCCCCCCCCCAAAAAAAAGGGATAATTTTTAGACCGTTTTAGAATAATCCAAAAAAAAGAAAAATATATTGTACCCATAAAAAATATTATTATGAAAATAAAAATAAAAGTACATATATTTGGTATCGCCGCTTCCGGAACGACCCGACCTATAAAACTGTCCCACTGGCTAACCCCTTTAATGAACACGGTAAAAAAATAAAATAAAAAAACTAAGCAAAAAATGTAGCTTTATCATCATACCGCCGAACAAAAAGTGGAATATGTAACGGGTCTGGGAGGAGGAACCTCTGAGCAACTATACAAGGGGGCGGTCCTTGTAAGGAAGCGGATGGCTCCCGGGGAAGACGGGCAGGTAGTCACGGCAAGTGACAGGGACAGTCTCTGGGTAGAAGGGCAGGTAGTCACGGCAAGTGACAGGGACAGTCTCTGGGTAGAAGGGCAGGTAGTCACGGCAAGTGACAGGGACAGTCTCTGAGTAGAAGGACGGGTACTCACGGCAAGTGACAGGGACAGTCTCTGGGTAGAAGGAAAGCAGGCAGGTGGCTGGTGAGTGCTCCCAGCTGAGCGGGCGAGAGTCTTTGGACAGGCAGGTGGTCACGGCAAGTGACGGCAGAGCCTCCAGGTAGGCTAGCAGACAGGTAGCAGGTGAGCGCTCCCAGGTGAGCAGGCAAGAGTCTCTGGACAGGCAGGTGGTCACGGCAAGTGACAGCAGAGCCTCCAGGTAGGCTAGCAGACAGGTAGCAGGTGAGCGCTCCCAGGTGAGCAGGCAAGAGTCTCTGGACAGGCAGGTGGTCACGGCAAGTGACAGCAGAGCCTCCAAGTAGGCTAGCAGACAGGTAGCAGGTGAGCGCTCCCAGGTGAGCAGGCAAGAGTCTCTGGACAGGCAGGTGGTCACGGCAAGTGACAGCGGAGCCTCCAGGTAGGCTAGCAGGCAGGTAGCAGATGAGCGCTCCCAGGTGAGCGGGCAGGCTGGTCCATAGACAGACTGACAGGTGTCGGAAGGCAGACCGTCGGACCGCAGGCTTGCAAGCAGGTAAACGGATATCAGGCAGGTATCAAGCAGGAATCTGGCAGGTGACTGGCAGGTAACTGGTAACGGGACCTGAGGGCTGAAGCAGAGTGAAGGCTTTGCAACAACATTGCTCGGGCACCTCCATTTTGGAGGAGGTGCCTTATATATGGTGAGGTCCTCCGGCCATTGGCTGGGGACTCCTTAGGACGGCGCGCGCGGCCCCTTTAAGAGAGGGGGAGCACGCGCGCCCTAAGCACAGTGGCCTGGAAGCAGCGCGCGCTGCCAGCAGAGCGGGAGGAGGACGCCGGGCAGGAGTGGAGAGGTGAGGGGAACAGCGTCCCTGCCTAGCAGGAAGCAGGGCTGCCGACGCTACAGTACCCCCCCCTTTAGGCCCCCCTTTTTTTAGGCCAGACAGAAATTTATCAAGGATGAGAGGGGCATGGATGTTCTCCTGTGGCTCCCACGTTCTCTCCTCAGGACCAAACCCCTTCCAATCTACCAGAAAAAAGGTTTTTCCTCTTACCCTTTTGGTGGCCAGAATGTTCTCTACCTCAAACTCGTTTTCAGCGGAAACCGGAGCAGGAGGCGTACCTGTAGACTTGGAAAAAGAGTTAAGTACCATGGGTTTGAGGAGAGATACATGGAAGGAGTTAGGGATCCGCAAGTTGGCCGGGAGTTTCAATTTATAGGCCACTGGGTTGATTTGTTTGATAACTTCTAGTGGGCCGATGAACCGAGGCCCTAACTTGTAGGAAGGAATCTTGAGCCGGACATACTTGGACGAGAGCTAGACTTTATCTCCAGGACAGAATTGTGGAGGATCCAGGCGTTTTTTGTCAGCGTGTTTTTTCATCCGCTCGGACGACTGAAGGAGTGCGGATCGGGTACTCTCCCAAATGGAGGAAAATTTGCTAACGAGAGATTCCGAGGCTGGATTGTCCACCGAGGTGGAGACTGGAAATGGGATCCGAGGATGCTGACCGAAGACTACAAAAAACGGGGATCTGGAGGAAGATTCGCTCTCGTGATTATTGTAAGAGAATTCGGCCCATGGCAGGAGATCCACCCAGTCTGAATGGTGGGCATTAACGAAGTGCCGGAGGTAACTGGTCAGGATCTGATTGATCCGCTCCACTTGACCATTGGACTGTGGGTGGTATGCGGAGGAGAAGTCCAGGGTGACGTCTAGCAGCTTACATGTGGCTCTCCAGAAGCGTGAGGTGAACTGAACCCCACGATCCAACACGATGTGGAGGGGCAGGCCATGGAGACGGAAGATGTGGCAGATAAAGTCTTTAGCCAGCTCGGGTGCAGACGGGAGGCCTGGCAGGGGAATGAAATGAGCCATTTTGGAAAAGCGGTCAGCGGCCACCCAAATGACTGTACAACCGGCAGAGACAGGGAGATCTGTTATGAAGTCCATAGCTATATGCTGCCAGGGGGCAGCAGGTACTGGAAGAGGAAGGAGGCGACCGGCTGGCAGGTGTCTCGGAACCTTGTTGCGGGCGCAGGACACACAGGCAGAAACAAAGTCTATTACGTCCTTGTGCAGGGTAGGCCACCAGTAGTGCCGGGTGATAAGCTAGAGGGTCTTTTTCTGACCGGCATGGCCAGCAAGCTTAGACGAGTGACCCCAGTGTAGGATCTTCTCCCAATCAGGTACTGTTACGAACGTCTTACCGGGAGGGAGACGATTTAGACTCACGGGGGCCACCTGCATTACTCTGACGGGATCGATGATGTGTTTAGGTTCCTCCTCAAGATCAGACACCAGGAAGGATCGGGACAAGGCGTCAGCTTTGATGTTTTTGTCAGCCGGGCGAAAATGAAGAACAAAATCAAAGCGAGCAAAAAACAAGGACCACCGGGCTTGGCGCGGGTTAAGTCTCTGGGCACTCTGGAGGTAAGCCAAGTTCTTGTGGTCCGTGTAAATTATTACCGGGTGAAGAGCCCCCTCGAGCAGGTAACGCCACTCCTCCAATGCCAGCTTAATGGCCAATAATTCTCGGTCTCCTATAGAATAGTTGCGCTCGAAAGAGGAGAAGAGTTTGGAGAAGAAGCCGCAAGTTACCATTCTCCCGGAAGACGATTTTTGGGTAAGTACCGCTCCGGCTCCAGAGGAGGAGGCGTCAACTTCCAGGAAGAATTGCTTGTTGCCGTCCGGGCGATGCAGCACCGGGGTGGAAGAGAAAGCCTGTTTTAAGGAAAGAAAGGCTTCCTCAGCTTCGGGCGGCCATTCTCTGGGATTAGTGCCCTTACGGGTGAGCGCAGAGATTGGGGCAGTCCGGGAAGAGAAGTGCGGTATGAAGAGGCGGTAGTAGTTGGCGAAGCCCAGGAACCGCTGAATAGCCTTCAACCCCTCTGGTCGAGGCCACTTCTCGATGGCAGACAGTTTCTCAGGATCCATTCGTAGGCCGGTCTGAGAAATTATGTAGCCCAAAAAAGGAAGCGAGGTCTGCTCAAAGAGGCACTTCTCATATTTAGCGTAGAGGTGGTTCTGCCTGAGCCTGAGCAGAACCTGACGAACATCCCTCCGGTGTGTGAGGAGATCCGGAGAGAAGACCAAGATGTCGTCCAGGTACACCACTACGCAGGAGTAGAGAAGGTCCCGGAAGATGTCATTGACCAACTCTTGAAAGACGGCAGGAGCGTTACAGAGACCAAAGGGCATTACCAGGTATTCATAGTGGCCGTCCCGGGTGTTGAATGCCGTCTTCCATTCATCCCCTTGACGGATACAGACCAGGTTATACGCCCCACGGCGGTCCAGCTTGGTGAAGATTCTAGCCCCCTTCAGACGGTCAAATAATTCCGGAATGAGCGGAAGGGGGTATTTATTCTTCACCGTGATCTGGTTAAGGCCTCTATAGTCTATACAGGGACGGAGTGAGCCATCCTTCTTTTTGACGAAGAAGAAGCCTGCTCCCGCCGGGGAAGTAGATTTCCGGATGAATCCCCGGGCCAGATTCTCCTAAGATATACTTTATTTATCCCGTAGGAAATTGCGGAAATATATATTCTGACATATATTCAATATATTCTGACATGGATCGGGTCTCAGCAGCGGACAAAGGGTAAATGCGCCCACGGGGAGGAGTAGCGCCGGGCATCAGGTCGATTGGGCAGTCGTATGGTCTATGAGGGGTAATGTCTCTGCCTCCTTTTTATTAAAGACGTCCTCATACGACCAATAAGGAGCCAGAAGACCAGGTAGATTGGCTGGAGTAGGAGAAGGACGGACAGGATGGACGGGAACTAAACAAGTCTTATGGCAGTCCTGTCCCCAGCGAAGGACTTCTCCGGTCTGCCAATCAAGCACGGGTGCATGTTTCTGAAGCCAAGGTAGGCCTAGCAATAGGGCGTGAGAGAGTCCAGGCAGAACATGAAAGAAGATGCTCTCAGAGTGCAGCATTCCCACCTGCAGGGTTATAGATTCGGTGATGAGTTGGATGGGATGTGGTAAGAGGCCCCCATCCACGGCAGCGACAGATAAGGGTACAGCTAGAGGTTTGGTGAGAATGCGGTATTTCTCTACCAGAGACTGAGAAATGAGATTTCCGGCAGCTCCAGAGTCAAGTTGGGCTAGTTCAAAATAACGGTTCTCCCTCCCCGCAGATGATAGAGACTGACAGCAACAGAGATGGAGAGGGTTTACTCTTGTCTAGGACGACCTCTCTGAGCGATCCTAGACACAGGCGTTTCCCGACCTCTCCGGGCAGGAACGGATCCGGTGCTCCTTACTGCCACAGTAGAAGCAGCTCCCCTCGGCACGGCGTAACTCTTGACGGGTTTTGACCATTTTGGTCTGGTCGACCTGCATAGGCTCGGGTGAGTGCGCCTGGGGAGTAGCGGGAGAAGGGACAGGTTTCTGAAAGGTAGGGGCTAGACGTGGAAACCTCCTCTCACGGGTGACCTCTTTGGCGCGTTCCTGGAACCGGATGTCAATCCGGGTGGCAAGAGTTATTAAGTCGTCGAGAGTGGTAGGTATGTCCCGACCGGCGAGTTCATCTTTAATACGGCCGGACAGACCCTCCCAAAAGACAGACACCAGGGCGTCGTTATCCCAGGCCAGCTCCGAAGCAAGGGTACGGAACCGTATGGCATATTGGCCCACGGTGAGATTTCCTTGATGGAGGCGTAGCAGAGATGATGCGGATGAGGTCTTCCGTCCGGGTTCGTCAAAGACTTTCCGGAAAGCCGTGAGAAAGGCTGGCAGGTTGGACACCAGGGGTCTCCTCTCTCCCATAAAGGATTTAGCCAAGCCAGTGCCTCCCCCGTGAGATGGGACATGATGAAGGCTACTTTGGCCCGGTCGGAGATAAACTGGTGGGACAGGAGTTCAAAGTGCAGGGTGCACTGGTTTATGAAGCCCCGAGCTTGAGCGGGGTCGCCTCCGAAGCGAGGAGGTGCAGAAAGCCGGGGTCCGGGGCAGGATGCCATGGTATTGGTGGGCAGCGGCGCTGCCGGGCTGCAAGTCATGACACTAGCGGTGGTTGCTGGTGGAGCAGTCAGAGTGTCCAGGCGAGAGTTGACATTCCGCAGATGACTCAGGATGGACTCCTGTTGGGACCTCTGACGGGACAGTTCATGACATAGGTCCGAGAGCGAGGGAGCTTGGGTGCCACCGGGTTCCATGGCCCGAGCAAGCTGTAACGGGTCTGGGAGGCGGAACCTCTGAGCAACTATACAAGGGGGCGGTCCTTGTAAGGAAGCGGGTGGCTCCCGGGGAAGACGGGCAGGTAGTCACGGCAAGTGACAGGGACAGTCTCTGGGTAGAAGGGCAGGTAGTCACGGCAAGTGACAGGGACAGTCTCTGGGTAGAAGGGCAGGTAGTCACGGCAAGTGACAGGGACAGTCTCTGAGTAGAAGGACGGGTACTCACGGCAAGTGACAGGGACAGTCTCTGGGTAGAAGGACAGCAGGCAGGTGGCTGGTGAGTGCTCCCAGGTGAGCGGGCGAGAGTCTTTGGACAGGCAGGTGGTCACGGCAAGTGACGGCAGAGCCTCCAGGTAGGCTAGCAGACAGGTAGCAGGTGAGCGCTCCCAGGTGAGCAGGCAAGAGTCTCTGGACAGGCAGGTGGTCACGGCAAGTGACAGCAGAGCCTCCAGGTAGGCTAGCAGACAGGTAGCAGGTGAGCGCTCCCAGGTGAGCAGGCAAGAGTCTCTGGACAGGCAGGTGGTCACGGCAAGTGACAGCAGAGCCTCCAGGTAGGCTAGCAGACAGGTAGCAGGTGAGCGCTCCCAGGTGAGCAGGCAAGAGTCTCTGGACAGGCAGGTGGTCACGGCAAGTGACAGCAGAGCCTCCAGGTAGGCTAGCAGACAAGTAGCAGGTGAGCGCTCCCAGGTGAGCAGGCAAGAGTCTCTGGACAGGCAGGTGGTCACGGCAAGTGACAGCGGAGCCTCCAGGTAGGCTAGCAGACAAGTAGCAGGTGAGCGCTCCCAGGTGAGCAGGCAAGAGTCTCTGGACAGGCAGGTGGTCACGGCAAGTGACAGCGGAGCCTCCAGGTAGGCTAGCAGGCAGGTAGCAGATGAGCGCTCCCAGGTGAGCGGGCAGGCTGGTCCATAGACAGACTGACAGGTGTCGGAAGGCAGACCGTCGGACCGCAGGCTTGCAAGCAGGTAAACGGATATCAGGCAGGTATCAAGCAGGAATCTGGCAGGTGACTGGCAGGTAACTGGTAACAGGACCTGAGGGCTGAAGCAGAGTGAAGGCTTTGCAACAACATTGCACGGGCACCTCCATTTTGGAGGAGGTGCCTTATATATGGTGAGGTCCTCCGGCCATTGGCCGGGGACTCCTTAGGACGGCGCGCGCGGCCCCTTTAAGAGAGGGGGAGCGTGCGCGCGCGCCCTAAGCACAGTGGCCGGGAAGCAGCGCGCGCTGCCAGCAGAGCGGGAGGAGGACGCCGGGCACGGAGTGGAGAGGTGAGGGGAACAGCAGGAGGCAGGGACGCCGACGCTACAGAATAAAACATGATCAAAAATGTAAATAAAAATGGTACCACTGAAAACATCATTTTGTCCCTCAAAAAAACAAACCGCCATACAGTTCCATCAGCAGAAAAATAAAAAAGTAATAGCTCTCAGAATAAAGCGATGCAAAAAAATCTTTTTCTATAAAAATAGTTTTTATTGTGTAAAAGTGACAAAACATAAAAAAAATAAATGAAATGTCGCTCTAAACGTACTAACCCAGAGAATAAAGCTGCCTTATCAATTTTACCACACGCAGAACGGCATAAAGATAAAGAAAAAATTCCTGAATTGTTGGTTTTTGTTTATTATGCCTTCCAAAAATCGGAATAGAAATCGATCAAAAAATGTCACATGCCCAAAAATAGTACCAAAAAAATCGTCAACTTGTCCCGCAAAAAACAAGCCCTTACATGACTGTGTTGGCCTAAACATGAAAAAATTATAGCTCTTAAAATATGGTGATGCAGTTTTTGCAAAATAAAGTGTCTTTTAGTGTGTGACAGCTGCCAAACATAAAAACCCAATATAAATCTGGTATCACTGTAATCGCACCAACTCGAAGAATAATGTTGTCTAATCTCTTATACCACTGAGGAATAGCGTAAAAAATAAATAAAACCAATTCTTCACCTGCTGCTGATTTGTTCATTCTGCTTCCCAAAGATTGCAGTATGGCTCGGCTCACATCTATCCTGCGCTCTGCGCTGAGCACTTACACAGGGGTTTTCCTGTAAATCTCTGAAATACATGATTCAGACAGAACCGCTGACAGAATATTCCCTGTAATGAGGCAGATGGAGGCACAGTGGAAGCCGTCTGGCCTGTGATCCCAGGGTGTCCGTCTTTTTATTAGGTGTGCATAAAAGTGTCGCCGACCACAGTTTTGTGAACCACCTCGGAAAAAAAGGACACCGCTAAACAGAGGCCATATGGAGTCTAGAGTAACTCTGCTGCCTCATTATAGTGAATGGATCCCTCAGGATAGGGTTAGGGTTATGCTAGGATTAGGGTTGTGTTATGGTTAGGATTGTGTTAGGGTTAGGATTAGGGTTAGGATTGTGTTAGGGTTAGGATTAGGGTTAGGGCTAGGATTAGGGTTAGGATTAGGGTTGTGTTAGGGTTAGGATTGTGTTGGGGTTAGGGTTCTGTTAGGGTTTGGGTTGTGTTAGGGTTAGAATTAGGGTTACAGTTAGGGTTAGGGTTGTGCTAGGGTTAGGATTGTGTTAGGGTTAGGATTGCGTTAGGGTTAGGGTTTTCTTAGGGTTAGGGTTGTGTTAGGGTTACGGTTAGGATTAGGGTTAGAGTTGTGTTAGGGTTGTATTGGGGTTGGGATTTTTTCAAAAGTAAAGAAAAAAAATGATGACGATATTGGCAACTAGGGTTGACCGGAAGTGCTAGCTACTTGAGTTTGCATCTGGTGCTCGGGTATGCATCGAGTATCGCAGGTGCTCAAGTGACATGCTCGAGTCTCCGCCCCATATGTTTCGCGGCTGTTATACAGCCAAAAAAACACACGGGGATTGCCTGCCATACATGAGCAGTCCCACGTTTTTTTTTTTGATTGTCTAACAACCGTGAAACATGCAGGGCGAGGATTGGAGGATGTTACTCGAGCACCCGCGATGCTTGGTGCATACCCAAGTACCCAATACAAATTCAAGTAGCGAGCACTTGCGCTCAAGACTAGTGTTGAGTGAATTTGTTCGGCATTTCAAATTCGTGTTCCTGTTCTGGGTTCTGACTTGTTCGCGCCAAAAAATAGGCTCCACCCATGAACATCCCTGATTTCCCACGCTGTCACGCAGATGTCATCTGGGTTCAAAATGTTCACTATTCCCCTTGATAAAATCCTTGAGGGGTGTAGTTTCCAAAAAGGGGTCACTTGTGGGGAGTTTCCACAGTGTATGCACATCAGGGGCACTCCAAATGTGACATGGCGTCTGCTCTTGATTATAGACAATTTTGTGTTCAAAAAGTCACACAGTGCTCCTTCCCTTCTGAACCCTGCCATGCGTCCAAACAGTGTTTTTTCCCCACATATGGGATATCTGCTTACTCAGGAGAAATTGCACAACAAATAGTATGGTGCAATTTCTCCTGTTACCCTTCTGAAAATGCAAAATTTAGGGATGAAAACATTTTTGTGGAAAAAATTTGAACATTTTATTTTTACGGCTCAATGTTATAAACTTCTGTAAAGCACCTGGAGGTTCAAGGTGCTCACCACACATCTAGATAAGTTTCCTGAGGTGTCTAGTTTCCAAAATGGTGTCACTTGTGGGGGGTTTCCACTGTTTAGGCACATCAGGGGCTCCCCAAACGCGACATGGCGCCTGCTAATTATTCAATCAAATTTTACATTCAAAAAGTCAAATGGCGCTCCTTCTCTTCCGAGCCATGCCTTGTGCCTAAACAGTGGTTTCCCCCCACATATGAGGCATCGGCTGAATCAGGAGAAATTGCACAATACATTTTGGGGTCCATTTTTCCTGTTACCCTTGCAAAAATAAAAAAAATTGGGTCTAAAGTAATATTTTTTTTTATTTAAAGAAAAGTTAAATATTCATTGCTTTCTTCCACATTCCAAAAATTCCTTTGAAGCACCTAAAGGGTTAAACTTCTTGAATGTGTTTTGAGGACCTTGAGGGGTGCAGTTTTTAGATTGGAGTCACTTTTGGGTATTTTCTGTTATATAGACCCCTCAAAAGTGACTTCAAATGTGATGTGGTCCCTAAAAAAATGGTTTTGTAAATTTTGTTGGAAAAATGAGAAATCGCTGGTCAACTTTTAACCCTTATAACTTCCTAACAAAAAAAAATTTTGGTTCCACAATTGTTCTGATGTAAAGTAGACATGTGGGAAATGTTATCTATTAACTATTTTGTGTGACATAGCTCTCTGATTAAAGAGCATGAAAATTCAAAGTTTGAAAATTGCAAAATTTTCTAAATTTCCACCAAATTTCCAATTTTTTCACAAATAAACGCAAGTCATATAGAAGAAGTTTTACCGCTATCATGAAGTACAGTACAATATGTCATGAAAAAAACAATCTTAAAATCAGTGGGATCTGTTGAAGCGTTCCAGAGTTATTACCTCATAGGCCACAGCCCCACTATCAGTATTTGGTCAGTATTCAGTCAGTATTATTTCTCAGGAGTGGGAGCCAAAACCAGAAGTGGGTGATAAATGCAGAATTGGTGCCCTTGTTTCTACTATAGCTTTTCTCTGATTGTTCCTCACCTGGTTTTGGCTCCCATTCCTGAGAAAAAATACAGACCAGATACTGATAGTGGGGCCGTGGCCATAAAGTGACAGAGGTCAGAATAATAAAAATTGGCCTGGTCATTAACGTGCAAACAGCCTTCGGGTGTAAAGGGGTTAACCTGGATGAGCATCCAAGGACACACAGTCAGCTGAAATGTATTGTGATGCAAAGACCCGCCGGGCCCCTGCACCGCAATACACGCCGTCGGTAAATCAGAGGCAAGCAGTCGACATCAGCAGATGCCTCTGTGCCGGCTACAGAAGAGGACGTGGTAGGACATGGGAGTGGGGGAACGTGAGTAGGATGTTTTTTCTTTATTATGCGTTAGAGAACAGCCGCAGAATGGAGGACATATATATCAGGAAGGAACTCAGGATGGGGGGCTTATATACTAGGAAGGGGCCCAGGATGGGGAAAAAATATACCAGGAAGGGGCCCAAGATGGGGGGCATATATAAAAGGAAGGGGTCCAGGATAGTGGACATACAGACTAGGAAGGAACCCAGGATGGGGGACATATATACCAGGAAGGGGCTCAGGTTTGGGAACATATATACCAGGATGGGGGACATATATACAAGGAAGGAACCCAGAATAGGAGCATATATACCCGAATGGGGTACATATATACCTGGAAGGGGCAACACGTATGTCATTATAGCATTTAGAACGCTACAAGGGCCCACACATCTGACCAACATGCAGGAGATGGCCAGGTCCAAATTTTGCACTGGGGCCCATCGGATTCTAGTTACGCCACTTCTCAGAAAAGTGGTGGTGAAACTTTTGCTGCTACCAGTGGCTCCCACGTTCTTAGCCATGGTATTTTTTTTTTCATTTACATTACCCCATCCATTGTCATTGCTACTTTGTCAAAAGTTAATTATTATTTTTTACGAAATGTGTAGTAAAAGAAATATTTTCAACTCCAATGTTTCAACCCCTGTCAAAAATGACATAACAAAAAATGCTAGGGAAGTAGGCGCACATACTGAAAGCAAAATGTGGCAGCAGGCCGGCCATGGTATAGGTTCATCATACATGTTTGTCAAATTGGACTAGTAAAACAGGTGTGAAAAAACAGACACGCGGAGTTAAATACAGTGCATTGTGAAAGTATTTGGCCCTCTTGAACTTTTCTACCTTTTGCCACATTTCTGGCTTCAAACATAAAGATATAAAATTCTATTTTTTGGGGGAAGAATCAATAATAAGAGGGACACAATCGTGAAGTGGAATGAAATTTATTGGATATTAGTGTTGAGCCACCCCCGTAGTGTTCGAGTTCGGTTCGGTTCGTCGAACACCCGTATGTTCGCCGAACTGTTCGTCGAACTGTTCGTCGAACACCGTTAAAACCAATGGCAGGCAAACAAAAACACATAGAAACACATAGAAAACACCTTCAAAGGTGTCCAAAAGCTGACAAATTGCTCAGAAGACACAACTAACACATGGAAAAGTGACAAGTACATATAGTCATGCGAAAAGAAAAGAGGTGGAGGAGTAAAAGGAGGGGGAGACACAGATATAGGCATGTCATGCCGTTCTAAAACCAAAAAAGTGCGAAGCCGACACGGCCAGTCCGTTCCTGCCCGTGCGGCCTCTGTGTCGCCGGGTTTGTGCCAGAGCTGCGGTGAACCCTGACGGCCAGCCCCCCTCTCTCAATACTGGTGCCTGTCCGCTGGTGTGTCGAGCCCCCCCCTTGGTGGGGGGGCGTAACATCTGCAGAAGAAAGACCATCTTCCAGCCAAACTAAGATGTCTACTTCTTTTCGTGGACAATGTGATACGATCCCTTTCTTACGGACACGCCCATCGCTACAAATTCCAGATGAGGCACAAAAACAGCAGGTGCTTCAATGTATATCAAGTGCTCCTTCAAGTGGGCTCTCCTCCACCTCAACTTCAACATCACAAATACTCCAGTCCTCAGAGGTGTCACCCCAATCGCACTTGCTTCCTCACAGCTCCCAAGTCTCCAGCTGCCCATCTGAGTATGGGGTAACACAGATGGTTGTGTCTGTACAGCTGTTTACTCATACTCATACTATAGCCTGGGAAACGGAGGTCTGCTCCAGAGCTTCTGTTAATCCAGACGAGGAAATGATCTGCACTGATGCCCAGAATCTTTATGAGTCGGATCCAGGACCAGATGAAGAAGGTTCTGAGCATAATGTAGACCCTCGTTCCCAAACTGTAACTCCTGTTGGTGGAGACAATGATGAAGACGATGATGAGACTCAAATACCTGATTGGAGCGACAACTTGACTTTTCGGTCAGGGCAGGAAGAGGTTGGCTCTGAGGACGACGGGTGTGAGCACAGGGTGATGATGACGAGGTTGGAGATCCCACTTACTGTCAACCCACAGTCAGCCAGTCGATGAGGTCAGCAGAGGAGGTGGAGGAGGATGTGACTAGCCCAGGGGATGGGGATGACTCGGTACCCAGGCCTTTGCCTGGCCTTTGGGATGTCGCGGTGGTCGGCTCCTGGGCCCGTACCCTGGGGTCAGTCTTTAAAAGGGTGGATAATTGTTAATTTTATAAGAGTTCGTGACGCCACCTGTGGTATCTGGTGAGAAGCACCAGCGCTGCAGTAGTCCACTGAGGCCGGTGATAAGGCAGCTCGATGGTATAGCTCCCCACAGGTGGAGCTAGGCCTCAGAAAAGCGTATGCAGGGGGAATGCAGGACAGGCGAGACCCAGCTGGGTCAGAGCAAGAACGGGAACGGACACGGTAGTCACTTCAGTACCTTTTACTGGTGGAAATTCAGGCACATCCCGGAGCACTGTAGGGCGAAGGGTGCATATCAGGATCCTCCCCAATGAGCGGGTGTAGGGCCTCCTGTTTCTTGCTTCTGCGTAGTAAGTTTCTGACCTGCCTGGAGCTAGGCCTAACTTTGCCTCTGTCCTGCTCTGGCTGACCTTGTGGTAGGGCCTTGTCTTGAAGTTCACGCTCCCAGTATGCAGGGCCTAAGCGTCTCCTGGCTCTGTTACGTATCAGCACCTTAGCGATCCTGGGACTTGTAGTTCTCCAGGGATTCTGGTTATGCCTTACTGGGTCATAGAGATCCCGGTAACCTCGGATCCGGTGTCCGGTAAATGCTTCGAGGTGAGCTGGTTAAGCTCCTCTGCCCCCTATGTACTAACTCTCCACTCGCCTTCGGCCTACTCGGACCCTCATTAGGCTATACGCACTAACGGCAACTTGCCGCGCTTCACCGATCTTATGGCGCTGGCACACCTTAAGCTCTAACTGGGCTCCCTGAATCTAGCTAACAGGAGCCTCGTGCTCCACTGCTGAACTATTAACTGAGTTCTCTAGACTAGACTGAGCTCCACTGCAGACTGACCTCTCTTAGGCTTCTCTACTGCAGGAACTCTTCAGAGGAACTGAACTGCCTAGCTCCACCTTCCCTATTTATATCCCTAACGGGCTCCCTCTGCTGGTCTGAGGTGGAAGGTGGAGATGTGTGAATGTTTATGGGGGCCTCTTGTGGAGGATTCCATCAATGCACTCTTCTAGGATCTGTGATACCAAGCGCAGCTGGGCGTCACAGATGCTATTGATGACGATGGTTAGGTTGCGCCTTCCTGGACAGAGACGGAGTACTGGAAGCACGTCAACAACTGCATCCTCAACCACAACTCTGCCTCTGACCACAAGTCGTAGTGGCTCTTCAGGTCGCATGGGCTCTAAGCCTTGCATAGCCTGGGTATTTTTTCAGATCGATAAGGATGACCCAACTCGTGTTATCTGTAATATTTGTCACCATAAGCTAAGTAGAGGCCAAAAAATCCATAGTTTGAGTACTTCATGCATGAACCGTCACATGGATATGAAGCATAAGTTGCAGTGGGAAGCTCACTGTGCTAAAATGCAGCCTAGCGGGCCGTGCCAACCACCGTCTGCCCTATCTTGTGCATCCGCAGCCTCTTCATCCTCTGTGACTGGGGGGACAGCAGTCACACATGTTTTTGGACGCAGACCTGCCACCTCTTTACCCACAACAGCCAGTGTGATTGGCAGGTCATCATTTCATTTGGAAGTGGAAACACCAGCTGGTGTTGAGCGCTCTCCGACATCGAGAGCACCACCTTTGGATCAAGGCAACCTAACTTTTCCGCCTGCATCTTCCTCACAGACCGGCAAGTTTGCCGGGGACACCCTACTCAACCCCGTCTAAGCACAACAGCCAGCCCTCGGTCCCTCAGATGTGGACAAGTAAAAGACCATTTCCTCCTAGCCATGACAAAGCTAAGAGGTTGAATTTCACCATCTGCAAGCTGTTGGCTACAGAAATGCTGCCTTTCCGCCTGGTGGACACAGAGGATTTTCGAGACCTTATGTCCGTCGCAGTGCCCCAGTACCAGATGTCCAGTCGGCACTACTTCTCAAAGAAAGGTGTGCCTGCGCTCCACCAGCATGTCGCACACAACATCACCGCTTCTTTGAGAAACTCTGTGTGTGATAGGGTGCATTTCACCACAGACACTTGGGCGAGTAAGCATAGACAGGGGCGTTACATGTCGCTGACTGGGCACTGGGTAACTATGGTGACAGCAGGACAAGGGGCTGCTGTCCAAGTCTTGCCGTCCCCACGAGTTGTACGTCAATCCTCTTTATCTAGAAGTTCCTCCACTGCTTCTGCCTCCTCAACCTCCTCTCGGTCCTCCACCTGCACCCAAAGCCTGTCTTGTAATGACACCCGCTTTCTAACTTCGCAGAAGAAATCCTGCACACCTCCTTACTATGCTGGCAGCAGGGCTCAACGGCATCAGGCGGTGTTTACTTTGAAATGTCTGGGAAATGTGAGTCACACAGCTGAGAAGTTGTGGTCAGCTCTGGAGACCCAGTTTCATGAATGGTTGTCTCCACTGGACCTGCAACCAGGGAAGGCCGTGTGCAACAATGCTGCAAACCTGGGTTCGGCATTTCGCCGGGGCAATGTCACACACGTGCCTTGTATGGCTCACGTATTGAACCTGGTTGTCCAGCAATTTTTAGCCCACTATCCCGGACTAGATGGCCTTCTGCAGAGGGCACGGTCGCTGTGTGCTCACTTCCGCCGTTCGCATCCCGCAGATCAACGACTTACAGCTCTACAGAAGTCGTTGGGCCTGCCAGTTGACCGGCTGAAATGCGATGTGCCGACATGGTGGAATTCAACTCTGCACATGTTGCAGCGACTGTGGCAGCACCGACAAGCCCTGGAGCAATACGTTCTGACGTATAGCCTGGGCCAACGAGATCCAGAGGTGGTGAAAATCACGCTGCAGGAGTGGTCTCAGATCAGGGACCTATGAAGTTGACGCGCCCCCTGGGCCATGGGGTACCTGGAGCCAGGCCAGTAGACGCTGGGGGTTGTAGTCACTGTGGCGGCGACCCGGGCCGTGACCCAGGGTGGTCAATCCAAGGGTAATTTGTATATATGGGTTTTATAATGTCCGACTACGCCACCTGTGGAGTGCGGCCAAAGGGGCCGCTGCTGCGGAACAGTCCTCTGAAGCTGGTGATTTTGCAGCAATGGTATTATTACTCCCCAGAGGAAGAGTGTAGCTTCAGGGCAGTGTGGGTGGATGATGGTGGTTGTAGTGCAGGGAGTCAGTAATGAACACAGAGTCCGTGTGATGCAGTCCCAAGATCTTTACTCACAGTTGTTGCAGTCCAGATTACAGGTACCAGAGCAATCTCCCCCGTCGTGCTGTGCGTACTCAGTGAGGGGCTCAGTCCACCCCCAGATAGCTCCGGAGTACTTAGCAGGACCCCCTTCTGTGTGTCCTTTCTCTGGCCTTCTCCCTGCACCTCACAACAAGTGACACTTCTATCCGGTATCCTCGGGCCTTGGCGAGCGACGTTTGTTCCGTCCCCTGGGTCCTATGTGGCTACCTTCTTAGTAAGACTGGTGTGGACTTTGGCCTGCAGTACATGAAATGCTGCAGCCTCAGGTTTCTAGTTGAGCCTTGCTGTTTCTCCGCTAGTTGAGGAACCGGTTCCCCTTATCTGGCCTGACCCCTCTACCTCCTGGTAGCAGCGGGCGTACGGGTGGCCTTCTGCACGGCCCGTACCCCTAGGGTCCCTTCAGTTCCTGGGCCTCCCAGGCTAGGCCCGCCTCCGGAGCAGAGCTCATGCAGAGCCTCTGCTCCTGTCACTTCTCCTCCTCTGACTGGCTTGCTCTTTCTAAGATGGCTTCCTATTTATACTCTCCCTGTCATGTGCTCCCCTAAGCAGCTTTCTCCACCCACACCCACTACATTGGACCCTCCCACCAGTTAGGGACCTGGGACTGTGCTCTCCCTTAGGAGCAATCTCGCCCTACCCCCACTGCGGGTATGTGTTGGATGCAGGTGTTAGGATCCCGAGCCATACTCCTTCCTTACCTGAGGGTGAGATACCACACCTCTGGGTGAGATGCAGTACCGCTGTGGCGACTGAACCCTCAGGGGCGCCACACACCCTTCTGCACAGTTTTGAAATGGCGACGAAGATGTTTAGTGCTGACGACGATGCCATTATCAGCATGACTATTCTTGTGATTTACATGCTGGAGCACACGTTAAACAGAATTCAGAGTCAGGTGGTGGGACAAGAGGAGGTGGAGGAAGTAGAGGAGGAGTTGTATGCGGAAGGGATAACATCTCCAAGGTCCAGACGGTCGGCAGTACCAAGGCGGCAGACATGGGAGGGTGGGGGGAGAGGGATTAACAAGGGCGCATGGTAGCAGCTAAACTGTTGAGGAAGGTGCAGGAGCCGAGGAAGAAGTGGAGGACGAACTGGCGATGGGCATGTAAGACTCATCAGATGAGGGAGACCTTGATCACATTTCTGTTGTGTGAGGTTGGGGGGAGAGGGCAGAGGAAGGAAGCATGATTCTTACCTCGCTACCAACACAACAAGGACTTGGTCCTCCTGCATGCGCAAGACACATGAGTGCCTTCTTGCTGCACTACCTGCAACATGACCCTCGGATTGTCAGAATTCGAAGTAATCCCGACTACTGGGTTGCCACGCTCTTAGATCCCCGGTACAAAAGTAAATTTGCCGAAATAATTCCTGCCATAGAAAGGGATTCACGCATGCAGGAGTATCTGCAGAGGCAGTTGCAGAATCTTACATGTGCTTTTCCACAAAACACCAGTGGTGCACGTAGTGAATCTCACAGTTCTAACTTGCAAACCGTGGGACTGTCGAGTCTTCATCACTCAAACCGTAACAGTAAGACAGTATCTGCTGGTAACAGCAATTTTGTGGAATCGTTTCACCACTTTTTTAGACCATCCTTTGCAAGGCCACAGGAGACAAGAAGTCTGACACATAGTCAACGCCTAGAGAGGATGGTACAGGAGTATCTCCAAGTGAACATCGAAGTTATGACTGTGTCACTGGACCCTTGCTCATTTTGGGCTCCCAATCTGGAAAAATGGCCGGAGCTCGCCACTCACGCCTTGGAGATCTTGTCATGCCCTGCAGCCAGCGTTCTCTCTGAACGTGTGTTCAGCACTGCTGGTGGTGTGCTGACAGATAAGCACACGCGGCTGTCCACTGAGAATGTAGACAGACTCACGTTCATAAAGATGAACAAATCATGGATCCGCAAGGACTTTTCTACCCCTGTGTCATCCTGGGGAGACTAAAAGCTTGAGGATTTGGTAAAATCACCTCACCAACCGTTTTAAGCAACTCTGGGGCAATTGATGCCACTTAAGAGGTGTCTGTGCCACAATTTTTGGAAAAAATGGAGACTCTTTTTGGAGTCCCCTTGCTGTGTTTTACGTGACGTTGGCATCGTCATTTCCAGGTGGGTTGGGTCGCTCCCCCCACCCAACCCTCCCCCCCCTTTTAACTGTAAGAAACTACATACACTATGGCTTGGGGTAACACAGATGGTTGAGTCTGAAGAGCTGTTTACTCAGAGGTCTGCTCCAAACTTCAGTGTCTGCTAGTCAGCGTAGAATTTTTAACTGCATCTAGCCTAGGCAATACTTTGGGCGTAGTAGCCCAGCTGCGAAGCAAGCTGCACCGCCTGTGTATCTAATAAGAATTTTTAAATGCATCTAGCCTAGGCAGACTGTGGGGACCCCCAACCAAACCCAGATGCTCAGCAACCCCTACCGCCCCCCTTTCCTTGACAATACAATAATGTAACGCTTACAACTGGATGGGTGAGGATCGGTCACAGCTTTATTAACTCTTTATACTCATTCCATTAGAAAGGCATTTTATTTCTAAAATAATTCAGCTTGCTGCAGCATGCCCTGGGTCTCCACACCGGCAAGTTGGCCAACATGTGTAACTCTCCAACATGTCCTTTATATTTCCAGGCCACGGAGGATCCTGCGTACTCGTATGCAGGACTCTGACCCCCATCCATCACTCTTAACGCTTGTTCCACTCCATCCTGGAGTCCTGACAGAAATATGTCCAGTCCAATATCCATTAAGTGAACACCGTCGGGCCGTATGAGGCCTGCTTTATCTCCTTCCAGTTGTCGGTGTTGTATCACTACACCACCTCTGTCTCTTCTAAATTTTGCCATCCGAATATTTATTACCCGCTTTGTCCGTTCGATGGCCGTGATGTCTCGCGCACCTTGCCATACCGCTATAGGCACAATCTCTGACCATACTATAGTTAGTTTTGTGAAAAATTCTCTGAAGCGCTCAGTGTCTAGTTTCATTATTGCCATTAGTTATGCGCTCTTGTGATGACCTAGGTCATTTCCCCGGGCCTGTATAACTAAGATGACCGGACCTCTTGCCTCTCTCCCTACCTTGATTACCTCCATTAGTACCTGTGGCCATAGCAGGCCTCTAATACCTCTCCAGTTGAAATATGTGTTATGAAACGCTAATTTCCTCCGCCTGGGCGGACTTCCGCCCTTTTTTCTGCCCAATATATATGCGAGTGGCCTATCACCCACACTGTTGGTTTAGCGTCACCCGTAAAAGAAACAAACCACGTTAGGATAACAAGTCCGGTCTTATGTATCTCGCCAAACACGTGGATCGCCATCTCCCTATCCTCTGAACTTCCGTTTCTGACAGACCTGCTCTTGCTGCTTCCGTGGCCGCGCCTATGCAGAATGAGTGTGTCCCGTAATCTTTGGAGTGGTTCCCTGCCGATGTTATGCATTTATTAAATATAGCTTGGAACTGGTATCTTGATAATGGCGTTCCATCAATGTGTGATAGGAAGAAATTACTTTGTGATCTGATGGTTATATATGTTTTTACTATTGTTACCCGACTCAGTGTACCCTTTGTGGGTTGTAGAAGTACCCAAGTGCCCCTGCCCGCTGGAACCGTTTTCGATTGGCGTATGCGTAGGCGTATTGCATTATTGGCTATGACTACGTCCTGGTGTAATAAGCCTCCACTGGTGGTAATTTTGGATTGAGGGACTAATTCGCTTATGCATAGCGCCCCGAAGAAGGCGATCGCAAATGCAGTAGACAGTAGTGTTGCTTCAAATTGTGAGTGTCATGTCAATGGTGTTAGGGATATGATGTGAGAAATCAGTTTTAGTGACACGGGACGGGACGTCTACACTCCTGACTTGGCTGACCCCTTTTCCACCCTTTTATGGATTGTCTGATGATGAATCTCTTTGTCACATTTCCTTAATTCAGTAGTTGGAAGTGAAATGCTACTCCGGTCAGACACCGCTGCGCTGACGCCCCTGATATGCCCCTCATCATTAGCTGGTGGAGAAATTCTATGGTGACTTGTAATCTGGCTTGTTCACATTGGTAAACCCGTCTGCCTGCTACTAGTCGTGTCCACTCTTCCCATGCCTTACCGTATGCTTGCCACGTCGACGGGGCAACTGACGCTCTGATTAATGGCATCAACTATTCGCCACTAGATCCCATAGGGAGGGTGGGCAACTGTTGCCCGATGGGTGGGCGTTGGGGAGGAGCTCTGTGAAAATCTGCCAACTGAATTGTGATAAAGCGTTAACAGCAGCTTTAGACCCCTCAGCATCGTGGCTAGCGCGGACCGATGCATTGTGTTTTAGGCACAGGAATGCTAGCCGGCATAGACGGGAGAGACGATGATGCCATCTTATTAATGCAGTGCGCTAGGCTGGTGTTTTTTGTTATGAAGCGTATATTTTTGTTAGCCAGGAGCACGCCCCATATTTCCATTGCTACCACTATTGGGAAGAAAAAAAAATTTCCGGGCTAGATGCAGCTAAAAATTATTATTAATTTCAAAGCTGGTGGAGCTTGGTATAGATGGCCTAATACAATGAGTACCACACACTGCTACTATGCCCAATATTATTTTCCAGGCAAGATGCAGCTAAAAATTATTAGTAATTTGAAAGCTGGTGGAGCTTAGTATAGATGGCCTAATAGAATGAGTACCACACACAGCTAATATGCCCAAAATTAGTTTACAGGCAAGATGCAGCTAAAAATTATTTTGAATTTGCAACCTGGTGGAGGTTAGTATAGATGGACTAATAGAACAAGTCCCACACACTGCTACAAGCCGAAGCCCAAATATTTATTCATAGCTAGATGCAGATAAAAATTATTTTGAATTTGCAACCTGGTGGAGGTTAGTATAGATGGACTAATAGAACAAGTCCCACACACTGCTACAAGCCGAAGCCCAAATATTTTTTCAGAGCTAGATGCAGATAAAAATTATTTTGAATTTGCAACCTGGTGGAGGTTAGTATAGATGGACTAATAGAACAAGTCCCACACACTGCTACAAGCCCAAGCCCAAATATTTTTTCAGAGCTAGATGCAGATAAAAATTATTTTGAATTTGCAACCTGGTGGAGGATAGTATAGATGGACTAATAGAACAAGTCCCACACACTGCTACAAGCCCAAGCCCAAATATTTTTTCAGAGCTAGATGCAGATAAAAATTATTTTGAATTTGCAACCTGGTGGAGGTTAGTATAGATGGACTAATAGAACAAGTCCCACACACTGCTACAAGCCGAAGCCCAAATATTTTTTCAGAGCTAGATGCAGATAAAAATTATTTTGAATTTGCAACCTGGTGGAGGTTAGTATAGATGGACTAATAGAACAAGTCCCACACACTGCTACAAGCCGAAGCCCAAATATTTTTTCAGAGCTAGATGCAGATAAAAATTATTTTGAATTTGCAACCTGGTGGAGGTTAGTGTAGCTGGATTAATAGAACAAGTCCCACACACTGCTACAAGCCGAAGCCCAAATATTTATTCATAGCTAGATGCAGATAAAAATTATTTTGAATTTGCAACTTGGTGGAGGTTAGTATAGATGGACTAATAGAACAAGTCCCACACACTGCTAGAAGCCCAAATATTTTTTCAGAGCTAGATGCAGATAAAAATTATTTTGAATTTGCAACCTGATGGAGGTCAGTATAGATGGACTAATAGAACGAGTCCCACACACTGCTACAAGCCCAAGCCCAAATATTTTTTCAGAGCTAGATGCAGATAAAAATTATTTTGAATTTGCAACCTGGTGGAGGTTAGTATAGATGGACTAATAGAACAAGTCCCACACACAGCTACAAGCCCAAGCCCAAATATTTATTCAGAGCTAGATGCAGATAAAAATTATTTTGAATTTGCAACCTGGTGGAGGTTAGTATAGATGGACTAATAGAACAAGTCCCACACACTGCTACAAGCCCAAGCCCAAATATTTTTTCAGAGCTAGATGCAGATAAAAATTATTTTGAATTTGCAACCTGGTGGAGGTTAGTATAGATGGACTAATAGAACAAGTCCCACACACTGATACAAGCCGAAATATTTTTTCAGAGCTAGATGAAGATAAAAATTATTTTGAATTTGCAACCTGGTGGAGGTTAGTATAGATGGACTAATAGAATGATGCTATGCCCAAAAGGTTTTACTTCGCTAGGTGCAGTAAAAAAATTGGTATTCTATACACAGGTGGTGTAGCTTGCAACACAGATAGGCTACTCCACTGACTAACACACACTGCAAGAGGCCAAAAAGGATTTGCTTTGTTAGATTTAGCCAAATGCTGTGAAAAAAACTTGCACAGCACTGACACAGACCTGCCTGGCAAAAAGTGATAGGAACTGATGTAACCTAGCCCTCAAAAGGACTGCAATTACAATTAGTCTTTACTCCCAACCTATCTATTTAAGAGCACAGACCTGCCTGATAAAAGTGATAGGAACTGATGTAACCTAGCCCTGAAAAGGACTGCAATTACAATTAATCTTTACTCCCAACCTATCTATTTAAGAGCACAGACCTGCCTGATAAAAGTCGTAGGAAATGATGTAACCTAGTCCTTAAAAGGACTGCAATCACAACTATTCCCTACTCCCAAGCTATCTGTAGATTTGTGCGAAAATTGGCTTGAAATAAACAAAGTATAGCGCACACAGCAACAGCGGTGCTGTCTAACACGCAGCTGCAGCAGTGAGAAAATGGTGGCGACGGGGAAAGTGGCTGGGTCTTATAGGGCAAGGACATGTGACATACACTGCTAATGACACATGCCCTTGCTTGTGTGAAAAAAAGCAGTTCGCTCCGTGTGTGCGCTGCTAATAGGCTGACAGATTGCACCTCCCCACTGTAAATGCGGGAAAGAGAAAAAAAAATGGAGATCTTCATTATTTATGCAGAGATCCATCCCCTGCCCCTCCCCCTGCCCCGCTGTACACTCAAACTGTGTATTAACATTACTTTTCAGCATTACTGAGAAAAAATCCAGTTATGATTTTGGTGCACGAACAGTTATCGAACATAACCTCGAACAGCCGAATTTATTTCAAAATGTTCGTGTTCGACGAACGGCTCGAACACCGCCCAAAACAGCTCGAATTTGAGATTGGCGAACAGTTCAAGTCGAACACAGCTCATCTCCATTGGATATTTTAAACTTTTTTAACAAATTCAAAACTGAAAAGTGGGGCGTGCAATATCATTCGGCCCCCTTCAGTTTATACTTTGTAGCGCCACCTTTTGCTGCGATTACAGCTGCAAGTCGCTTGGGGTATGTCTCTATCAGTTTTGCACATCGAGAGGCAGAAATTCTTGCCCATTCTTCCTTGCAAAACAGCTCCAGCTCATTGAGGTTGGATGGAGGGCGTTTGTGAACAGCAGTTTTCAGCTCTTTCCACAGATTCTCGATTGGATTCAGGTCTGGACTTTGACTTGGCCATTCTAACACCTGGATACGTTTATTTTTGAACCATTACATTGTAGATTTGCTTAATGTTTGGGATCATTGTCTTGATGGAAGATAAATCTCCGTCCCAGTCTCAGGTCTTTTGCAGACTCCAACAGGTTTTCTTCCAGAATGGTCCTGTATTTGGCTCCGTCCATCTTCCCATCAATTTTAACCATCTTCCCTGTCCCTGCTGAAGAAAAGCAGGCCCAAACCATGAAGCTGCCACCACCATGTTTGACAGTGGGGATGGTGTTTTGAGGGTGATGAGTTGTGTTGCTTTTACGCCAAACATATCGTTTTGCATTGTGGCCAAAAAGTTCGATTTTGGTTTCATCTGACTAGAGCACCTTATTCCACATGTTTGGTGTGTCTTCCAGGTGGCTTGTGGCAAACTTCAAACGAGACTTTTTATGGATATCTTTGAGAAATGGCTTTCTTCTTGCCACTCTTCTGACGCGCCCCCTGGGCCATATTCTTTAGGGGGAATATCCGGAGCCGGATCAGATGGGGGTTGTAGTCTTCCGAGTGGCTGTGACCCGGTCCGTGCCCAGGGTGTCAAACTCAGTTGTATGTGGCAGTCCTACAGATGTTAATAAGTTCTTAATGTCGACTACGCCACCCGTTGTATTGCGGTCACTATGGCCGCCGCTGCAGCAGGGTCCGCTGAGGCTGATGGTGTAGGTGCAGCTTTTGATGGTATAACCCCCAACGGGTGGGGTATAGCCTCAGGGGGTCAGGTGCAGAGGATGGGGGTTGTGGTGGTGCAGCATAGATGTTAAAGGAAGACAGAGTCGGGTTATGCAGTTAAGGGTATTTACTCACTGCTGATGTTCCGGTCACTCCAGCTTCAAGTGACCTCCCGAGCCGTGCTGCATCCACCAGGTCCTGGATCCAGCCAACCCCCAAGCGAGTCCGGAGCGTGACCCTGAGCTCTCCTTCTGTCCTTTCTCTGGCCGTCCCCACTAGTGATCCACCCAGGTCCAGCTCCCTCGGGCCTTCTGTTGGGAGACCCTTGGCCTCGGGTTCCCTGACCCTCCACGTGGTATGCCTTCGTGGTGGATGTGGTGGGTGGCCGTGGCAAACGCTGCCCACGGCCTCCGGTCTCTGGCTGGGGTGTGTTTTTGCCCCCACCAGCTTGGGTTCCGGTACCCTGATGCCGACTCTTCACCCGTGGATTGGATTTGGGGTCTCAGAGTCCTCTCTTCTGTTTCCCCCTCTGGGTCTCTCTTGCTTTCTCCTCTCTCTCTCTCTGGGGCTGCTCTGCTCCTCTGCTTCTTACTCTGACAGACTGACTTGCCTGCAAAGACTGACTGACCCTGTTCTTTGATGGTGCCCACCTTATATACACCCTCTATGTGTGAGCTCAGGTGACCAGCACCCAATGAGCTCCTATCTTTACCCAGGCTGCTCCCCCTATCTGCCCCTACACTACTTGGGATGTACTACCCCCCTCCCACTCCAGCCAGGAACAGACTCGGTCGTACCTGCACATTTCTAAGTGGGAGTACCGTCGGTCTGTTCCTCGGAAATGGGATGTGTGTAGTGCATGCAGCCTACCGAGCTCAGTTCCACACTCCATCCTTACCCGGGAGTGGAATACCACACCTCTGGGTTGAGGTGCAATACCCCTGTAGCAGCTGAATCCTCAGGGTGCTACATTCCCCCCTGGTAAATCACAGCACGTCCTCGGGCTGTAAGACAAAAACATCACAAAACATACAAAATTTTTCATAAACATATAAAACATATAAAAACATATAAAACATTATATAAATTAGCAGCATTAAACATTCTCGTCGTCTCTTGTTCCTCCTCCGGTCACTGGGCAACTGTTGACCGGGCAAAGTGCGACAGTTCCTTTCTTTAAGGTGGTTTTACAGTAAAACCAGTAGGGGGCGCTTTAGGAAGCGCAACTATGTACAAGGGACAGTGTGGCCGCTCTCAGTCCTCGGCCAGGTATTGGGGAGAAATGACCGCTCTCAGTCCTCGGTCAGTGGGATTAAGGGTAAACGGGTGAACAGTTCACATCAGCTGGTCCCAACGGGGACTATATTTGCAGTAACAGTTTCTTTGTACCCCGGTCGGGTAACTATTTACAGCACCTGCTCCGCTGTACTTAACGACGTCTTCCTCCTGCTCTTTCTTTGGGGATCTTAGCTTCAGACCCGTCCGGGTCCTCTTGCTCTTCCTCCTCACATCGCAGCTCCTCCTCTGTCAGGCGATGCACATGGAGGGCGTAAGGTCCTTTGGCACACTTGTGCCGGGTAAAGGTGACCTCGTCCCCGATGTAAAGGTCACGACCTCTGTGCCCCTCCGGCAGATGGGACTCCACGTCTCTGCGCGTGACAAAGACGTCGCCGGGGGTGTTGTGGTCTCGGATGAAGCCCCACCCGTGCTGCAGGTTAAACTTTATTACAGTCCCGATGGTGCGGGGACTGTGCGCTGCACGGGGGTCCCTCCTGGTCCGGCTCTTCTGCTCGGCGCTCCTTATTTGGGCCTGTTGTTCCCGGACCCGCCTCTCTCTCCGCTCCTTCGCAAACTCCTCGAGCTGCTGTCGGCAGCACTCAGCACGCTCCGCTGCAGCTGCCCGGGTTTCTTGAGTGAACCCCATTAGATCTTCTCCGGTGGGGTCCCACTCAAACTGTGCTTCCGCTAGCGGGGGCGAGATCCTCTTTACGGGCTTTGGAGCCGGGATCAGGGGTTCATCCAGGGGTCTCTCTCTCCGGAGTCGGGGATGGTGGAACTCCGGTGGCCATATAAATGGCTGCCCATCCGGGCACGTATGCTGGGCGTACAGGTCCTCTCCCAGATGCGGCACTCTTGGTCTTATGGGCGCGGTGGTGGTGGCGCCCGGGTTGCCCGGGCCTTGCGGCCAGGCCTGGGGTATCTGGAAGGTAAAGGGCACCGTAAGGACGGCGGCGCCCTGGGCTACTTGGCCCTGCGACCAGGCCGGGGGCTCCGCGGAGGTAGGGGGCGCTGTTGGTATTGCGGCGCCCGGGGGTACTAGGCCTTGCGACCAGGCTGGTGGTACTTCCTGCTTGGTCACGCTCGGGGTCGAGGCGTGTGACGTCACAGGGGTCGCGGCTCCCGTTTGAGGCCTAGTCTGCGGCGGTGACGTTGCAGCGACGGGCACGGCAGGATAGACTTCGGGCTCTGCGACGGGGAGCTGGGGCAGGTACGCGGTTTCCCGGTCTGGGGTATAGACGTCCCCTTTACCTGCCTCCACTCGTTCGGCTCCCTTCTCGGCGCCGTCTCCGGCCTTGGGTCCTCCCGCGCCATCCTCAGAGGCGGTCTGTCTCCTCATCTTGGCTGGCGTGCTCCGGGTCTGGGTTTGCTGGGCCATCTCTCGGCTCCACTCCGCCAATGTCTCTCGCTGTACCCGGGCCATCCTCCGTGCGAGGCCCTCCAGAGCGGTCTGTGCACACTCCCGGTCTCGGGGGAGCTGTGCGAGGACCTCCACTAGGCCTAGTGGGGTCGTGGTTTCCAGCAGGCTCCTGACCAACGGGTCGGTGCTGCTCTGCTCTTCTTCCAGCAGGCTCCTGGCCAGCGGGCCGGTGCTGCTCTGCTCTCCCTCCTCGGTTTCTAGCAGGCTCCTGGCCAACGGGCCGGTGCTGCTCTGCTTTCTCGCCATCTCCGGGTAAGCTCCTCCGATCTTCTTCTCCAGGCTTCTTGCCTCCGGGTGCGCTCGCTCTAGACTGCTCCAGGCGACACCCATCTTTTCTCTCTCCTTTCGTCTCCTCCCCCTTCGAGGGCGGTCCCAGGGCCACTTGGTGACTGTCAGCTCCAGGGGCTGTTCTTTCTCGCTGACAGACACCTCTAGCATCACAGTCTCTGTTGGTGGGGGCGGTTTCCACTTTTGGCGCCATTTTCGGTCCTGGCCCACGATGGGAGGTGGCCTCTCGCCACCCTCTGGCACGCCCATAATGGCGTCCGCTCTTCCAAGGCGGGAAACCTTTGGAAATGGCGGGAATCGCTTCCCAGTGGCGGGAAACTCTGCAGATGGCGGGAAAAAGCTGTTAATGGCGGACAACCGGCGGGAATCGACTGGTGATGGGGTCCGATGGCGGGGACCCTCCGGAACCGGCAGGAGACTTCTTTTTGAGGTAAACTTGCACTTTCCTTCAGGCACGCAGTACCCGGGTGTTGCGGGCACGTAATCCTGCCGACTACGCCAAAGTTGACGCGTAGGGGGTCAGGTGCAGAGGATGGGGGTTGTGGTGGTGCAGCATAGATGTTAAAGGAAGACAGAGTCGGGTTATGCAGTTAAGGGTATTTACTCACTGCTGATGTTCCGGTCACTCCAGCTTCAAGTGACCTCCCGAGCCGTGCTGCATCCACCAGGTCCTGGATCCAGCCAACCCCCAAGCGAGTCCGGAGCGTGACCCTGAGCTCTCCTTCTGTCCTTTCTCTGGCCGTCCCCACTAGTGATCCACCCAGGTCCAGCTCCCTCGGGCCTTCTGTTGGGAGACCCTTGGCCTCGGGTTCCCTGACCCTCCACGTGGTATGCCTTCGTGGTGGATGTGGTGGGTGGCCGTGGCAAACGCTGCCCACGGCCTCCGGTCTCTGGCTGGGGTGTGTTTTTGCCCCCACCAGCTTGGGTTCCGGTACCCTGATGCCGACTCTTCACCCGTGGATTGGATTTGGGGTCTCAGAGTCCTCTCTTCTGTTTCCCCCTCTGGGTCTCTCTTGCTTTCTCCTCTCTCTCTCTCTGGGGCTGCTCTGCTCCTCTGCTTCTTACTCTGACAGACTGACTTGCCTGCAAAGACTGACTGACCCTGTTCTTTGATGGTGCCCACCTTATATACACCCTCTATGTGTGAGCTCAGGTGACCAGCACCCAATGAGCTCCTATCTTTACCCAGGCTGCTCCCCCTATCTGCCCCTACACTACTTGGGATGTACCACCCCCCTCCCACTCCAGCCAGGAACAGACTCGGTCGTACCTGCACATTTCTAAGTGGGAGTACCGTCGGTCTGTTCCTCGGAAATGGGATGTGTGTAGTGCATGCAGCCTACCGAGCTCAGTTCCACACTCCATCCTTACCCGGGAGTGGAATACCACACCTCTGGGTTGAGGTGCAATACCCCTGTAGCAGCCGAATCCTCAGGGTGCTACACTTCCATAAAGGCCAGATTTGAGCAGTGTACGACTGATTGTTATCCTATGGACAGACTCTCCCACCTCAGCTGTAGATCTCTGCAGTTCATGCAGAGTGATCATGGGCCTTTTGGCTGCATCTCTGATCAGTCTTCTCCTTGTACGAGACTTGTTCGAGATGAAAGTTTAGAGGGACGGCCGGGTCTTGGTATATTTGCAGTGGTCTGATACTCCTTCCATTTCAATATGATCGCTTGCACAGTGCTCCTTGTGATGTTTAAAACTTGGGAAATCTTTTTGTATCCAAATCTGGCTTTAAACTTCGCCACAACAGTATCTCAGACCTGCCTGGTGTGTTCCTTGGTCTTCATGATGCTCTCTGCACTTGAAAGAGAACCCTGAGACTATCACAGAGCAGGTGCATTTATACGGAGACTTGATTACGCACAGGTGGATTCTATTTATCATTACCAGTCATTTAGGACAACATTGGATCATTCAGAGATCCTCACTGAACTTCTGGAGTGAGTTTGCTGCACTGAAAGTAAAGGGGCCGAATAATATTGCACGCCCCACTTTTCAGTTTTGAATTTGTTAAAAAAGTTTAAAATATCCAATACATTTTGTTCCACTTCACGATTGTGTCCCACTTGTTGTTGATTCTTCCCCCCAAAATTAGAATTTTATATCTTTATGTTTGAAGCCAGAAATGTGTCAAAAGGTAGAAAAGTTCAAGGGGGCCCTTTACTTTCACAATGCACTGTATCTACATGATTTAAACTTTTTCTATTTAACCCCTATTCCAAAAATTACATAATAAGAAATGTTAGCATAATAAGGTGCTGAAGATGATGGCATGCGATGCTGAGCTCAGTGCACACGCCACTGAGCTCTTACTGGCTAAAGAGGTAACATCACCGCTCTAACCAGTCAGTCACTGAGCTCCATGGTTTGTGCACTGAGCTCAGTGTTGTGTTCCGTCAACTAGGAGCACTGAGCACAGTGAGTGACTAGAGCGGTAAGCATGCTGTTATCGTTGCATAACCACTCTAGTCGCAACATGGGGACCGGAGCAACTGCGGGAAGCCCGCACAAAGGAGGGTCAATACCCGATGAGTTCCAATTGACCTGTGAATTCCATATAATTCAACTTAAATTTGCATAGAATTGATTCGTTCATCTCAAATGTAATTAATCATTTAGCTTCTTTAAACATCGTAGAAATAGATTATGGACATCATATAAGTGCAAAACAAGAGGCTGCCAATAGATGGAGTAATAGTTCAACTATTGTGAACATTGAAGAACAAGATTAATCGTGCAGTACAGTGTGTATATAAGACACTGAATTTAGCATAAAAAATAAAAAGTACAAATAATAAAATATTGTCAGCTGTTGACCATAATCTAAGTTAGTTATAGCTGTTTTAATTGAATTTTCACAACATACTATTGAAAAATTGTATTAGCGATGTGTATCTGCTTTATGGATTAATGCTTATGACGCACCCCCTGGGACATATTCCTTTTTGAGGGGAATACCCGGCACCGGATCAGATGGGGGGTTGTAGTCTCCGAGCGGCTGTGACCCGGCCCCGTGCCCAGGGCGTCAAGCTCAGTGTTATGTGGCAGCTTTACAGATGTTACTAAAGTTCTTTTGTGTCGACTACGCCACCCGTTGTGATGCGGTCACTGTGGCCGCCGCTGCAGCAGGGTCCGCTGAGGCTGATGGTGGATGCGCAGCTTGGTGGGATCACCCCCAACGGGAGGGGTATAGCCTCAGAGGGGACAGGCGCAGAGGATGGGGGTTGTGGTGGTGCGGTGCAGCCGGCAATGAAGACAGACTCGGGTTGTGCAGTTAAGGGTGTTTACTTACTGCAGATGTTGTACTGGTCACTCCAGCTGCTAGTGACCACCCGAGCCGTGCTGCGTCCACCAGGTCCTGGATCCAGCCAACCCCCAAACAAGTCCGGAGCGTGGCCCTGAGCTCTCCCTCTGTCCTTTCTTCAGCCGTCCCCACCAGTGATTCACCTAGGTCCAGCTCCCTCGGGCCTTCTGTTGGGACACCCTTGGCCCTGGGTTCCCTGACCCTTCATGTGGTGTGCCTTCGGGGTGAATGTGATGGGTGACCGTGGCAAACGCTGCCCACGATCTCCGGTCTCTGGCTAGGGATTGTTTTTGCCCCCACCAGCTTGGGTTCCGGTACCCTGATGCTGACTCCTCACCCGGTGCTCTAATTTGGGTTCTTGGGTCCCTTCAGTCTTCCCTCTCTGGGTCTTTCTCTTTTCTCCTCTCTCACTCTGGGTCTTGGTCTTTCTTTTCTCCTCTGCTCCTGACTTGTTCTCTGCAGCTGACTGACTCTCTGCGTCTGACCCTGATTCTAGTTGGTGCCCACCTTATATATCCCTCTATGTGTGAGCTCAGGTGACCAGCACCCAATGAGCTCCTAACTTTACCCAGACTGCTCCCCCTATCTGCCCCTACACTACATGGGATGTACCACCCCCCTCCCACTCCAGCCAGGAACAGGCTCGGTTGTACCTGCACATTTCTAAGCGGGAGTACCGTCGGCCTGCTCCTCTGAAATGGGATGTATGTAGTGCATGCAGTCTATCTGAGCTCAGTTCCACACTCCATCCTTACCCGGGAGTGGAATATCACACCTCTGGGTTGAGGTGCAATACCCCTGTAGCAGCCGAATCCTCAGGGTGCTACACTTATCTCATTCTATTGATGTTGCTAATGGTTTACATTTACAACATCTAAGATGTTGCAGTATATTTGTAGAAGAATTAAGTACCAATTGGGATAGGTACAAGATAAGTAGGTAATAAGTTAATGATGGGTGAAAATGGTGGGTCAAGTGTGGGAACAGTACAGAGAATAATGTGCTTACCTATTGCTCAAGTTCTTTCAAAAAGTATGTGGTTTAGTACTTTATAATTATGTTTTCTATACATTGATTGCAGGGCTTGGTTGTAAGAACATATAGGCAGGGAAACACTGCCTATAATAATATAGAGATATGTTAAGAGGTATATTAGAAGACTATGTGCCCACGTTGCGGAACTGAAGCATATTTTTTACGCTTCTCACTGGCGGGAAAATCGCATGCGGATTTTACATGCGGTTTTCCCGCCAGGTAGAAGCGTTTGTGAGGCGTCTTTGCAGCGTCTTTGCATGCATTTAAGCATCACTTGGAAAAGTGCTTGACAACTTGTTCACACTATATAAATCCATGCAACCGGCATGGATTTATATAGTGTGACCAAGTAATAGTTAAAAAAAAAAAGAATCAGAATGGTAAAAAATAAAAAAATAAAGTTTATACTCACCTACCGATGCATTCTCTGCCCCGTCCGGAGTCTTGAGCGGCTCACGCTGTTGTGTGCAGGACCTGCGGTGACGTCATTGAGTCATGTGATGGGTCACATGACTCAATGACGTGGCAGGTCCTTCACACAACAGCGCGACGGAGGGAAAACATCAGAAGATAAGTATAAACTTTATTTTTTACAGGTTCTTTGGTACCCAGGTCTGGAGGAGAGTCTCCTCTCCTCCAGACTTGGGTACCATCCGCACATTGATTCCGCATGCGGAAACGTAAAGTTAATGAACATGCTGCGGATTTTTTACCGCAGCATATACGCTGCGGAAAAATCTGCAGCATGGGCATTGACATTGCGGAATGCCATTGGGGACCATGGGGTGCGGATATACATGCGTTTTACAAGCGTTTACGCTGCGGAAATTCCGCAGCATATATGCTTGAAATACGCAAAGTGGGCACGCAGCCGAAGACTTCGTTTTATTCAATATCCCTTTTTGAAGTGTCCTTAAGGGTCTGGGACTGAGGATAGATCATCAATATTTGATCGGTGAGGATGACACCTGGCACCCCCGCTGATCAGCTGTTCTCAGTGTCAGGGGTGGACAGAAGAGCTCAGTTGCTCCTTCAACTGTAATTGCTCTATCAATGGTATAGTGGCTACAGCCAGATACTGCAAATCAACCCTCTATTGATTCAAATAGAGAAAAGATATGCAGCACCTGATCATGCCTACTATGCTACTGGGAGACTTATAGTGTGCTGCTCTGCAACTGAGCACTTCCCACCGGTGCCGGGAACAGCTTATAGATGGTAGTGCAGGAAATCACAGCCACAGTAATCATATATTGATGACCCATCCTAAGGATAAACCATCAATGTAAAACTTCCCGACAACCCCTTTAAAACACAACCAATATTTTAAAGACTGTACTTTTTGCTATACTGTCTAAAGTGTATAATTTCTGACTTTTCCAGTGAAATGATATCTTTCAGGATTTTTAATTTGTCAGACAGTTTTAGGATAGTACTGTAAGCCTGGGTTTCCATTTTTCGATGGCATCAGGATTAGTTTTCTTGTGGTTCAACTGATAAGAAAGTAAAATCAGATGTCATCCAGCTTTTTTGCTAGTTTCTACTGCAAAACTGGTCAGCAGGATTTGTAAACGCTACATGTAACATTTAGGGTTTAGGGTCCGATGCAATAACTCATGCGCAGGAAGAATGGGAACAATCCCTTTGAAAACTATGCCATTTTAAGAGGGTGAAAGAGTGAAGAGACACACACAATAGTGCTTAAGCCTAGTATCTGCAAGTAAACATCTCCATCTGCTGACCAAAGATAATAAGAATAGAGAAATTGGAGAGAGTGACAATAGTAGGAACTGAAGAGCGAAGCATACATCCTCTGAGGGAGGAGATTAGAGGAGACACTGGGTCAGATCACAGATGTGGCGCAGTAATTATAAAAGGCCCAGTAGGGTAGTGAAGGGGAAGAGTTGGCACCCAAACCTGTAGTAGGATGGACATGCGATGCAGTGAGCTGGCTTATAGCCGTTGTTATGAGAGGTCAAATGTGAGTGAAAAGCCGATCCGAGTAGTCAGACGCGAGAGAAGAGAGTCCAGCATAGAGCGCAGGATAAATGTGATACAAAATGTTATGTAAAATGTTTCCAATAAAAGCAGCAACACAATCCACAAGAAAAGCAAGTCTCCACTCAGGTCTGTCATCTGTTACCGGAAATATATGGGGCTTCCACGTTACTGGTAACACAAAGGCTCTGGAAAGCGAAATGACTCCCCCCAACAAGAAATCCAGAGAATTCTGTACTCCCAAATCCAAATACCCTCCTTCCATCTTAGCCCGAGTGTGCCTAAACCACATTCAGCATCCACGTTTGTCAGTACTGGGGCAATGAGAGCCCACTTAATTTACGGGGCCCATGTCTCCAGAAGCACGAGCTGGGCACAATGTACGGGCACTACAATGTACGTGCACTACTACTTACTGGGCACTACAATGGTAGATTTCCAATTTTCACTGAGCAACATCTATTGCTGTTTATTTCTGGAAAACACCCATAAAGTAAAAATCGTCACCACACCTATTGATAAATTCCCAGAGGGGTGTAATTTCCAAAATGGGGTCACTTTTAGGGGAATTCTGCTGTTTGGGAACTTAGGGGGTCTGTATATGGAGTCCGCAAACTATTCTAGGACAATCTGTGTTGCAAGAGTAAAATAACACTCCTTCGCTCCAGAGTCTCGCCGTGTGCCGTGTGACTTTGCCAATAAACACCTGGATGATTCCGTGAGTTATTGGGAGAAGGTACTGTGGTCAGATGAGACAAATATTGAGCTCTTTGGCATTAACTCGCCGTGTTTGAGAAAGAGAAATGCTGCCTATGACCCAAAGAACACCGTCCCCACTATCAAGCATGGATGTGGAAACATTATGTTTTAGGGGTGTTTCTCTGCTAAGGGCACAGGACTACTTCACCACATCAATGGGAGAATGGATGGAGCCATGTAGCAAAAAATCCTGAGTGACAACCTCCTTCCCTCCACCAGGACATTAATAATGGGTCGTGGCTGGGTCTTCCAGCAAGACAATGACCCAAAATATACAGCCAAGGTAACAAAGGAGTGGCTCAAAAAGAAGCACATTAAGGTCATGGAGTGGCCTAGCCAGTCTCCAGACCTTAATCCCATAGAAAACGTATGGAGGGTGTTGATGCTCCGAGTTGCCAAGCAATAGCCTCAAAATCTGAATGATTTAGCGATGATCTGCAAAGAGGACGTCTGACTGCTGTGCTTGCCAACAAGTGTTTTGCCACCAAGTTTTAAGTGTTGTTTGCCAGAGTAATCAAATACTTATTTCTCACTGCAAAATGCAAATAAATGTATCTAATTTATACAATGTGATTTTCTTGATTTTTTGGGGGGGATATTCTATCTCTCAATGTTAAAATTAACCTACCCTTAAAATTATAGACTGTTCATGTCTTTGTCAGTGGGCAAACTTACAAAAACAGCAAAGGATCAAATAATTATTTCCTTGACTGTATATATTTACATATATAGTAAATTGGGGTCACTTATGGGAGGGTTCTGCTGTTCTGGCACTTCAGGGGTTCTGCCAATTTGACATGGCACCTGTAAATCATAACAACAAACTTTGCAACATAATATGGCGCTTCTGAGCTTTTGTTTTTGACCACAAATGGGCTATTAGTGTACTTGGGAGACATTGGGTAGCAAATTGTACCATTAATTTTCTCCTGTTACCTTTGTGAAAATGAAAAATTTGGGGCTAAAGCAACATTTTTGTGGGAAAAATTTATTTTTTCATTTTTACGGCTCAACATTATCAAATTCTGTGAAGCACCTGTGGGTTCAAAATGCTCACTAGACCTATAAATAAATTCCTTGAGGGGTGTAGTTTACAAAATGGGATCACTTGTGGGGTGATTCCACTGATTAGGCACATCAAGGCCTCTGCAAATGCGACATGGCATCCGCTATATGTTCCACTCAATTTTGCGCATCAAAAGTCAAATGGTGCTCCTTCCATTCAAAGACCTGCCATGTGTCCAAACAGTAGTTTTCCACCACATATGTGTATTGGTATACTCAGGAGAAATTACACAACAAACTGTGTGGTCCATTTTCTCCTGTTACCCTTGTGGAAATGAAAAATTTGGGGCTGAAGCAACATTTTTTTGGTAAAAATTTATTTTTCATTTTCACATACTCAGGAGGAATTCCACAACAAATCTTAGGGTCCAATTTCTCCTGTTATCCTTGTGAAAATGAAATTTGGGGCTAAAGCAACATTTTTGTGGGAAAATTTAATATTTACATTTTTCCTTTCACATTGCTTTAATTCCTGTAAACCACCTAAAGAGTTAATAAAATTTTAAATGTGGTTTTGAGCACTTTGAGGGGTGCAGTTTTTAAAATGGTGTCACTTTTGGCTATTTTCTGTTACTTATGCCCCTTAAAGTCACTTCAAACGTGATCTGGTCCCTAAATAAAATGGTTTTGTAAATTTTGTTGGAAACATTAGAAATTGCTGATAAACTTTTAACCCTTCTAATTTCCTAAAAAAAAAAAATTATGTTTCAAAAATGATGCTGATGTAAAGTAGACATGGTAAATGTTATTTATTATCTATTTTGTGTGATATAGCTTTCTGATTTAAAGGCATAAAAAGTAAAAGTTTGAAAATTGCAAAATTTTCTACATTTTTTCCGAATTTTCAATATTTTCACAAATAAACACAAAAAATATAGATCTAAATTTACCTCTACCATAAAGTGCAATGCATCACGGATAAACAATCTGAGAATCACTGGGATACGTTGAAGCATTCCAGAGTTATTACCACATAAAGTGACACTGGTTAAAATAGGAAAATGTGGCCTGGTCAGAAAGTTGAAAACTGTCTTTGCAGTGAAGGCGTTAAAAAATGTTAGTAATCACACTCAGTTCTGCTTTGCTCCCAGCACTTTATAGTCACAAACAACTCTGCAGTGAGATCAGAGACAAGATCAGACTGTCATTACACATCCCACACAGGAGAAAGCCTGTTCTAAACCATTGTGGGGGCATGCTCTTTTTTTCTCCTGTATGACTCCTCCTGCTTATGATTGGTCAACGTCATGCAGAGAAAGAAGTACATAATCCATGAGAAGTATCTCTCTTAATGCCCAGTTGGACTAACAAAGGGCCCAATTACTCTAAGCTTTTACACCAGTATTCTAAGGTTTACTTAGCTTTGCAGCCACTATCCCATGATGTGGCCAGTTCATTATGCCCAACTGGTGAAAGATCCTCTTTAAAGGGTTATTCCCAATATAAAAAATGTGACTGTACATGCATTTACAGTGGGGAAAATAAGTATTTGATACACTGCCGATTTTGCACGTTTTCCCACCTACAAAGAATGGAGAGATCTGTAATTTTTATCGTATGTACACTTCAACCGTGAGAGATAGAATCTTTAAAAAAATCCAGAAAATCACATTGTATGATTTTTACATTATTAATTTGCATTTTATTGCATGAAATAAGTATTTGATACAATAAAAAAAAAACAGAACTTAATATTTAGTACAGAAACCTTTGTTTGCAATTACAGAGGTCAGATGTTTCCTGTAGTTCTTGACCAAGTTTCACACACTGCAGCAGGGATTTTGGCCCACATCTCCATACAGATCTTCTCCAGATCTTTCAGGTTTGGGGGCTGTTGCTGGGCAACATTGAGTTTCAGCTCCCTCCAAAGATTTTCTATTGGGTTCAGGTCTGGAGACTGGCTAGGTCACTCCTGGACCTTGAAATGCTTCTTACGGAGCCACTCCTTAGTTGCCCTGGCTGTGTGTTTTGAGTCATTGTCATGCTGGAAGACCCAGCCACGACCCATCTTCAATGCTCCTACTGAGGGAAGGAGGTTGTTGGCCAAAATCTCGCGATACATGACCCCATCAATCTTCCCTTCAATACGGTGCAGTTCTAGTGATGAGCGAGAGTGCTCGCTACTGCTCGGTGCTCGCCCGAGCATCTCACTGCTCGAGATGCTCGGCGCTCGCCGAGTATTTCCGGGTTGCTCGGGCGGGAACTCGGGTCCCCTCCCTGCATGTTTGGCGCTTTTTAGAGACCCAATGAACATGCAGGGATTGTCTGCCATGCACTGTAATGCCGTAGCCATGTTGGTTTTGGGCATTACAGTGATTGGCTGGCCGCACAGCGTCATCAGGTCTATATCAGACCTGGCGCCGCCATGCTCGTCACAGTCACTCCGGATCAGACAGTGTAGGGAGAGCTGCTGCTGTGTCAGGGAGAGATTTGATTGTGTATTAGGTAGTCTAGGGAGAAAAACCGTACATTACACATATCCATCTTAACAAACAGTCCTTCTGAGGACTAATCCATCTGCAGAGATATCAGACAGGCAGGGTGTATAGGCAGGCAGTGTATAAAGCAGACTGCAGTGCATATAGCACAAGAGGCTCCATTCCAATTCTGCCTTCTGCTGCTGTTAGATATTTCTATACAAAGGCCCAGGTCTCAGGGGCCAGGAATACTTTTCTTTGGATCTTAATCCTCACTATTTGCTTAAAAAGCAATCCAGAGAACACCGTTTTTTCTGTGCCATTTGCTTGTTGGCACTGCAGAATACAGCCTGGTCCTTTCCATATTAGAGCGCTAGAAATCCAGCTATTTAAAACTGTGTTTTCTCCGTCAAATGGATCACATATACGTTGTCAGAAAATACTGCCATTTCTGGCCTCCATTAAAAATTCCATTTAGTGTGTCAGTGAAGCAATTCACAGCAGTTTGCTGTTCAAACTACATACCTACAGGCCAGGTTTTGAAAACTCTGTTTTCTCCATCACACGGATCACATATACGTTGTCAGAAAATACTGCCATTTCTGGCCTCCATTAAAAATTTCCTTTAGTGTGTCAGTGAAGCAATCCACAGCAGTTTGCTGGTCAAACTACTTACCTACAGGCCAGGTATTTAAAACTCTGTTTTCTCCATCACACGGATCACATATAAGTTCGCTCCAAACTCAGTCATTTGCAGGGAGCGTGGAAGATACTGTCCTCCATCTAAAATGGGCAAGGCACGTGGCAAGGGACGGGGAACTGGACGTGATGGTAATGGTGCATGCAGAGGCCGAGGACAAGGCCGTGGGCAAGTCAAAATTGTGCCACAACAAACACCCACATCTTCTCGCCTGACCTTCCTGTCCCAATTTCTAGGGGACCGCAGCACACCACTATTGAACCCAGAGCAGTGTCAAAAGGTTGTTGATTGGATAGCGGATACTGCTTCCAGTCACTTAGCCACCACCACCACCACCCTGTCTTCCACACGGTCACGTTTCAGTAGCCGTGAGTATGGACCGCATATTCCTCACCCTGATCCTCCTTCCTCCCACCATGCCGAGTACCCAGAGACAACTAATCCCACACATGGACACTCTGAAGAGCTGTTCACTTTTCCATTTATAGATACGGACCTCTCACCCGGTCCACTTGAAGCAGGGCAAGAGGAGATCACGTGTAGCGATGCCCAAATATTTGAGCAGCCACAGTCACACGAAGGCGATGGTGGGAAAGTGTCACAAGAGGTGGACGATGATGAGACACAATTGCCAGAAAGTCAGGAGGAGAACCAGGGTGCGGAAGTGGAAGATGAGGTGGTGGATGATATAGTAACTGACCCAACCTGGCAGGAGGACATGCAGAGCGAGGACAGCAGCACACAGGGGGAGGGAGGCAGAGCACCCCAACAGGCAGGAAGAAGCAGTGTTGGTGGCCACAGACAGAAGGCAGGCAACCGTTCCCCGTAACACCAACACGAAGGAAGTTGCCAGTACAACTGTTAGGTCTTCCCGAGTCTGGTTGTTTTTTAAAGACTCTGCTGATAACCCCAAAAAGGCCATTTGCACCACCTGCCAGGCCAGCATCAGCAGGGGTGGCAAAACGACCAGCCTGACCACCACCAGCATGATCATGCACATGGCAGCAAAGTACCCGACTTTGTGGGCCGAACCCCAGGGTCCAGGAACAGTGTCTGCGGGTGACACCATTGCTTCTTCCGCTGTTGTGCATGCAAGCCAATCCCCTGTCCTTAGTGCATGCGAAGATGCCTCCTGCCCTGCACCTGTCGCTGCACACTCTCAAGTAGCAGCATCAGGAAGCACGTCCATGTCCTTGTCCCAGCGCAGCGTTCAGTTGTCCATACCCCAGTCCTTGGAACGCAATCGCAAATATGCAGCCAACCCCCCACAGGCCACACTACTAAATTCGCAGATTTCATGACTGCTTGCGCTCGAAATGTTGCCTTTTAGGCTCATGGAGACTGAAGCATTCCACAACCTGATGGCAGCAGCCATCCCTCGGTACTCGGTCCCCAGCCGCCACTATTTCTCCCGGTGTGCCGCCCCCGTATTACACAAGCACGTGTCCCAAAACATTAGCCGTGCTCTCAACAACGCAGTTACCGGTAAAGTCCACCTAACCACGGACACATGGACAAGTGCTTGTGGGCAGAGACGGTACATCTCGCTGACAGCACACTGGGTCAACATAGTGGAAGCCGGGACCCAGTCAAACCTTGGGACGGAACATGTCCTCCTGATGCCAAGGATTGCGGGCCCTAGGTCAATGAGGGTTGCCCCCACGGTCTACAGCTCCTGCACCTCATCCTCCTCAGCCTCCTCCTCCTCTTCAGTCTCCATCTCCGAAATGACCTCATCAGTCACAAGGTGGAAGCACTGCAGCACTGCCTCAGCCAAGCGGCAACAAGCTGTGCTGAAGCTAATATGCTTAGGTGAAAAACTGCACAATGCTGAAGAGTTGTGGACAGCTCTGAAAGAGCAGGCAGATCTGTGGCTCACACCGCTGAACCTACAGCCAGACATGGTCGTGTGTGACAATGGCTGGAACCTGGTGGCGGCTCTGTGGCGAGGCGAGCTCACATATGTACCATGCCTGGCCCATGTGCTTAACCTCGTGGTTCAGCGATTTCTCAAATCCTACCCGGAGCTGCCGGATCTGCTTGTTAAAGTACGCTGCCTGTGTGCCCATTTTAGAAAGTCAGCTACAGCTTCCGTCGCCCTTGCAGTGTTTCAGCAGCGTTTGCAGCTTCCGGCTCACAGACTGGTGTGTGATGTCCCCACGCGTTGGAACTCTACACTGCAGATGTTGGGAAGGATTTGTGAGCAGAAGAGGGCAGTTGTTGAGTACCAGCATCAACAAGGCCGTCGCTATTCAGTTCAGACTCCACAGATAAGACCTCAGGAGTGGACATGGATGTCAGACATATGTACCAACCTCCAAAACTTTGAGGACTCCACCAAGATGGTGAGCAGCGATGACGCTATAATTAGCGTCACCATCCCGCTTCTCTGTCTTCTGAAACGCTCTCTGTTCACAATCAAAGAGGATGCATTGCAGGCGGAGAACGATGAGATGGAGCAAGGAACCATACAGGGTGATTACACACAGCCAAGCCTCATCTCATCCCAACATGGACTGGGTGACAATGAGGAAGAGGAGGAGGAAGGACAGGAGCTAGTTTCATGCACTATAGATGGTACTACCTGCATAGCTGTCATACTGTCTGTTCAGCGTGGATGGCCAGAGGACAGAGAGGAGGAGGAGGAGGAGAGCATGGTCAGTCATCCTCTTGGTGAGGACACGGATGTCTTGCCTGTCAGTAGTCTGGCACCCATGGCTGAGTTTATGTTACACTGCCTTTCCTATGACCCTCACGACACTTCTAGACCCACGCTACAAGGAGAACTTTATATCTCTTATTCCTGAGGCGGACAGGTCTACAAAAATAGGGCAGTACCAGAAGGCCCTTGTTGCGGAACTATTAAAAAAATTCCCATCTGAAAACGCTGGCGGCAGAGGGCATGTGGCACCCCAGGGGGTCTGGTTGCCACAGTGGCATTGCCTCCCTCAAAAGAGGTAATGCCATGCCTGGAAGCAAGCAGGGATCCCCTAGTCAGGTATACTAAACATGCAACACTTTCCTGGCTCCAGACCAGCAAGGGGAGTCCCTCCCCTTGGCAACTGGGATCTGGGGGCAGGGTTAGTGAGTCTTAGGGTGAGGAGTTGAAGCAAGGACGTCGAGGAGAGAGGAACTGGGGACTGGAGCTGCACGGCAGCTCACCCCAGAAGAAGGAACAAACACAGAAGAACCGGACACCGGAGTCCGAGGCTGTGGGGCACTGAAGGCCCAGCTGCAGAAACCGGAGGGCAGGAGACTGCAGGTCTCCTGGCCCCATCAGACGCCCGGAGGCTCAGCAGCACCGCAGGGTCCAGCACCGCCACGAGGGAGTGACGCACCAGCATGGCCCGAGCTGCCTGCAATACGGGTGAGCACAGAAACGTTACACTTAGGGACGAGGGCCACGGCACAGCTACAAGCAGCAGGGCCAAAGAGTTTAGTGGAAAGGGAAGGCCTCCAACTTCACCTGGCAAGGAGGATTCTTTACTTGCTTCCAGGCTGCCCGGACTTCCACTTCTAGCCAGTACCCTAGTCCCGGCTTGTCTAATCACCACCAGTAAAGACCCTGGGACTGCACTTCCTTGTCTCTGTGTTTCTTGCTGCGCCATCAACCCCTGCACTACAACGCCCAGCACAACCTGCAACATCTATACTGCCCTGGAGCTAGCTCTTCCTGTGGAGAGCCACACCATCCCTGCTGCAGTAACATCAGCTTCAGAGGACTGCTCCGCAGCGGCGGCTCCCTGTAGCCGCATTCCACAGGTGGCGTCACGAACTCTATAAAAACCATATAAATTCCCTATCCATAACCCCTTTTATTGACAGCCTTGGGCACGGACCGGGTCACCGCCACTGTGATGTGACATTCCCCAGCATCCACCGGCCCGGCACCGGGTACCCCACGGCCCAGGGGGCGCGTCAACTTGGCGTCGCAAACAGGATTCACGAAACCCGGTATAACCGGGTCCTGTATGCCATAGACTCTTTTGAACGGTGTTATCACATGGTTTGCCACCCGCCGAGAGGGAAGAAAGAAGCCCCGATCTGGAACCGCCGGGTAAGAGATCCTTCCGCCTGCAGAGCAGCATACTGGTGTGTGAGGAGACGCCCAGGACCTGGCTGAGGTTCACTAGGGGGGAGGAAGATGCCCAACATGGAGGAGGGTTCAGCCGGAGGCGCGGCCGCTGCCACTGTGATGCCGTTATCAATGCCATATACAGTATACCGGGGGCGACGTGGTTGCCCCAGTACTCAGGGGAGTCGCACACCCTGAATGACTTTGAGGAAAGATTGCGCAGTTTGTTTAAAGTATACCCCCTGTCTGAGGAGCAAAAAGTCAGCATCCTCATAGGACAGCTAATCGGTGCAGCCCAGAGAGAAGTGAAGTCCTGGCCAGGCAGAGACAAAGGCACTGTAAAAGAAATACTGGCCCGATTAAAGGATACCTTTGACACCCGCACTGCAGCAGAAATTAAAATGAAGTTTTACGGGTGCAAACAAAGGATGCAGGACAGTGTACGGGACTATGCTCTAAACCAGCAGGAGGCGCTGCGGGCCATCAAACAGCTAGACCCTGACAGTGTGCATGATGAGGACAGATTGCTGACTGAGCAGTTTATTGAGGGGCTCCTGTCCAGCGCTCACAGGACACAGCTGCGCATTATGGCTCTGCAAAACCCTGATCTGGACTTTGCGCAATTTAAAGACAGAGCCATCCGGGTGCTGCGAGAATCAACACCAGGAGGCGCTGCATCCCACCGGCGCCCAGCTATCACCTACCACCAGGAGGTGGCGTCCTTTTCCCCAGAACCTGTGGAGGCTGACGCGCAGACTCTGGACAATGACCCGTCTGCAGACCTGCGCATTCAGGTCCAAGTGCTGACCAAAAGTGTGGCTGCGTTAACTAAAACCGTGCAGGCCATTCAAGTGTCCCCCAAGGAAAAGATCCAGCTGGCTTCCTGTCCAGATGACGTCCCGTGGCAACGACAGAGAAGAATTCCACCGATCAGAGGGAGGAACAGCGATCGCTACGACCAGGATGGACAACCCATCTGCCGCCGCTGTCAAAAGGCAGGACATTACACAAGATTCTGCAATTTAAACGAGCAACACCTGGGGCAGAGGGCCAACCCCCAGGAGTAAGACGACCAGGCCCACAAAGCTGGCGAGACAAGTACGTGGGAGGACGACCGGTCCTGCCTGTCGTGCTTGATGGCATCCCTATGAACGCATTGCTGGACACTGGGTCCCAGGTGACAACGATGCCATATATCCTTTATAAACAATACTGGACTGATTCAGACATTACGCGCCGTCCAGATGAACATCTTAGCATCTATGCCAGCAATGGTCAGCCCTTGCCTCAGGTGGGGTATAAAGAGGTGACCATAAAAGTTGGCAAAGTAGAACTGCCATCACAAGGAATGATTATTGTTGATATTGATCGCCGAGAAAGTCATCCCATGATAACCTTAGGCACTAATGTGATAGAAAATTGTCTTGTAGAAATTATTGTTTTGTTGCAACAGGTCGCAGAGACTGCCAGTTCCAGTCAGCAGCGAGTTCTGCAGAAGGAGATCAGAGCCCTGATGAAAAGACAACAGGTAGAGCTGTCTGGAGGGGAAATTGGCAGTGTCAGGATGAATGATCCGTTCCCCATTGCAATGCCCCCTAGGAGTGAAATGTTGATATGGTGTCGAGCAGCAATTGGTCTCAGGGGTCAAGATTATCAGGCCCTGGTAGAACCCGTATACTCTGACAGTAGGCCCACCATCTTAATAGCCAGGGGGGTGGTCAATGTCCCCAAGGGGAGAGTGCCAATCCGCATCCTGAATTGTGGGGAGAAAGAGGTCCATTTACCCCGGTATGCTACCCTTGCTAAGTTATTCACTGTCAGTAACAACTCAATAAATACAGTGGAACTCTTGCCTCCATCCAAACCGGCGGAGGATAATGGCTCCAAGGGGCAGATGGAGGATTGGTGTCAGAAGCTACAAGTGGGCACTGACTCCACCCCTTTGCACCAAAAGCATGGAGTATACCGGGTGGTCCAAGAGTATGAGCGGGTCTTCAGTAAAAACCCATTAGACTTTGGGCAGGTAAAAGGGGTCCAACATCATATCCCCACAGGAGATCATCCTCTCATTAAAGAGAGGTACCGGCCTGTACCCCCAGCTCACTATCAATGTGCCAAAGGGATGTTACGGGAGATGAAGGAGGCTGGGGTGATAAGGGATAGCAGTAACCCCTGGGAAGCTCCATTAGTTCTCGTTAGAAAGAAGGATGGTACAATGAGGATGTGTGTTGACTACAGGCAGATTAACCACATTACACATAAGGATGCCTACCCATTACCCAGAATTGAGGAGTCACTAGCTGCATTAAGATCTGCTAATTATTTCTCCACTTTGGCTCTCACCAGTGGGTATTGGCAGGTTCCTGTGGCAAAGGTGGACAAAGAAAAGACCGCGTTTACAACACCAATGGGCCTCAGCGAGTTCAACTGCATGCCATTCGGGCTCTGCAACGCCCCAGGAACCTTCCAGCGGTTAACGGAGTGCTGCCTAGGACACAAGAACTTCGAAACCGTCCTGCTGTACTTGGACGACGTAATTGTCTACTCGAAGACATATGAAGACCACCTGGAGCACCTGGCCGAGGTGTTTGAAGCCCTATCTGGTTTTGGCCTGAAGGTAAAGCCGTCCAAGTGCCACCTGTTGAAGTCCAAGGTGCAGTACCTAGGTCATGTGGTAAGCGCAGAAGGTGTAGCGCCAGACCCTGAAAAAGTCACCGTAATCAAGGACTGGCCAAGACCCTCCACTATCAAGGAAGTGTGGCAGTTCCTCGGGCTGGTAGGCTACTACAGAAAATTTATCAAGGGTTTCACCAAGATAGCAGCACCCATGCAGGATCTCCTGGTAGGCCAGTCCAAGAAGGCCAAGAACCCGAAACCTCTGTTCAAATGGGGTAAACCAGAAGACGAATCCTTCACCCGACTGAAGATGGCTCTCCCCGGAGACGAAGTCCTGGCCTACCCCGACTATGGCCAACCCTTCATACTTCATATGGATGCCAGCAACGTGGGATTGGGAGCGGTGCTGTACCAGGTACAGAAAGGCAGAGAGAGAGTGATTTCCTATGCCAGCAGGAAGCTCCGGCCCACGGAAAGGAACCCCGACAACTACAGCTCCTTCAAGTTGGAGTTTCTCGCCATAGTCTGGGCTGTAACAGAGCACTTCAAGCACTATCTCGCCTCCTCCAAATTTACAGTCTTCACAGATAACAACCTTCTGACGCACCTGGAGACTGCGAAGCTTGGTGCCCTAGAGCAACGATGGATGGCCCGACTGTCTAACTACGAGTTTACCATCAAGTATCGGGCGGGGCATAAAAATGCAAATGCTGATGCGTTGTCCAGGATGCCCAACTTGCCAGATGGGGAGAAGACCCGGAAGAGCTGGAGGAGATAGAGATACCCACTTTCCATCGTCATGGGGTGACCCAGTGCTCCCACTGTGTGAGGGACAAGCGCTCCGCCAACAGAGAGGCCAAGTTCAAACCATTGCCCCACCATGGATGGGCAGAAACGCAGGATAGCGACCCGGCTGTCCGCCTAGTCCAGGAGTTGCTGACGTAAGCTGACTCATACCCTGATCCAGATGCTCCACAGGAGACCCAACAGTTGTGGAAGGAGAAGGGAAAACTGTTCATCTACGAAGGAAAGCTGTGTAGAAGAAGCATCAACTCCCGAACACATGAACTGGTCTGGCAGGTGGTAGTCCGAGGCGGGATGCGTCAATGGTCTTAGAAGCGTACCACGATGGAGCAGTACACTTCGGGTGGAAGAAGTTGGAAGTCCTGCTACGTGAGCGATTCTACTGGGCTGGCATGAGGAAAGCAATCGAGAGATGGTGTCGAGAATGTGGTCCATGCAACCTGAGACGGAAAGACCGTGACAGCCAGAGGGATCCCCTGCAGCCCATCATCACCAAACAGCCACTAGAACTGGTAGCCTTGAACGACGTGAAGCTAGCCCCAAGCAGGTAAGGCTATGTCTACGCTCTAACCATAGTAGACCACTACTCCCGGTTCCTGGTAGTAGTGCCAGTAAAAGACCAGACGGCTCAGACGGCAGCCAAAGCATTCCAACAGCACTTTTGTTGCCCGCACGGTTACCCTGAACGAGTGCTTACCGACCAAGGACCAGCCTTTGAAGCAGAGGTGTTCCAGGAATTCTGTAACTTGTACGGCTGCAAGAAAATCAGAATGACGCCGTATCATCCCCAGGCCAACGGGTTGTGTGAGAAGATGAACCAGGTGGTAATAGACCTGTTGAAGACGTTGCCCCTTGAAGAACGTAGCCTGTGGCCAGATAAGTTACCAGATTTGGTGCACCTGTATAACCACATCGCGGTGAACTCCACCAACTGTACACCCGCTTACCTGATGAGAGCAAGACCTGGTAAGCTACCCATTGACTTGGACATGGGAATCTTAACACCAGAAACAACATCACCAGATGCGGATTGGGATACCGAGCGGCAGCAACAATACCGCAAAGTGCAAGAGTGTGTTGAAAGAAGTTTGTCCCAGGCAAGACAGAAGCAAGAGAAAACTTATAATCAGCACGCACCTGCCGTTCCCTTATCACCTGGAGAACAAGTACTTAAGAGGAAAAGACGAGTCCATAAATTAGATGACCAGTGGGAGGTTGAGCTATACACCGTCCTACCCTCGAATTACGATAACACCAAAGTGTGCCTCATCAGCAAAGATGGAGGGGAAACTTCAGCGGCAGTCTCAAGAGACCACTTGAAGATCTGTCCTGAACAGTTGAAACACACAGAAGAAGATCAAGACAGCCCTCAGCCCACAGAAAAGGAGGAAGTGGTTCAAACAGTACTTGGAGAATTTCCCCGGTCTTGGACGCAGGTGAACAAAGCCATTGTGATGCCTGTGCTAACCTTTCTCCAAGCGGCCTCACCGGAAGCTGCAGAAGTCCCAGAACAGCTGGAAGACCAGTCGGCCCCAGAGACTGAGGTTTCATCATCAGCAGATCAGGAGAATCTACCCTCTGCTAGCAGTGAACCTGTCGTATCCATGGTGAGCCAAAGAATTCGTAGGAGGTTACCCAGCCTACCAGTGTTACCTCAGACTACCCATAGAGTAGTTCACACTGAACCTACCACACTAGGGGTAGACACAAGGGACAAGGGTAGAGCAGTGACTACCAATGCGCTACGCAGATCGACCAGGAGTACAAAAGGTCAGCTCCCTGCCCGTTGGAGAAACTAAAATGTAAAGAATTAAAGTATAAGAGAACTAAAGTGTATGTTGTTCATAGTTGTACCCGTTACATAATCTTGGATATGTATATTTGTTGAATTTATGGACAATTGGGCCACAGGACTAGGTGTGGTCAGGACAATATTGAAAATAGTTGCTAATCGGCCTAGAAAATAAACCGCAGGCGTGGCTGAAGACCAGGCCCAATGAAAGAGTGCCCTGAAGCCACGCCCAGGGACGATGCACAAAGTGGGTTGATGCGGTTCCCACCAGCCAAATTACAGTTACCAGGATTGTGGCGTAAGGACTAAGCGCCGCAGTGACTGCTTTCAATTTTTGTTGGGTTTTTGTCATTTTTGACTTGTTACACTGTTTGTAATGTGAATTGTTATTTGTTAATTTTGAAAAGTATCCTCAGTCCGGGAGTACTGACGTTAACTAGGGGGGAATGTGGCACCCCAGGGGGTCCGGTTACCACAGTGGCATTGCCTCCCTCAAAAGAGGTAATGCCATGCCTGGAAGCAAGCAGGGATCCCCTAGTCAGGTATACTAAACATGCAACACTTTCCTGGCTCCAGACCAGCAAGGGGAGTCCCTCCCCTTGGCAACTGGGATCTGGGGGCGGGGTTAGTGAGTCTTAGGGTGAGGAGTTGAAGCGAGGACATCGAGGAGAGAGGAACTGGGGACTGGAGCTGCGCGGCAGCTCACCCCAGAAGAAGGAACAAACACAGAAGAACCGGACACGGGAGTCCGAGGCTGTGGGGCACTGAAGGCCCAGCCGCAGAAACCGGAGGGCAGGAGACTGCAGGTCTCCTGGCCCATCAGACGCCCGGAGGCTCAGCAGCACCGCAGGGTCCAGCACCGCCATGAGGGAGCGACGCACCAGCATGGCCCGAGCTGCCTGCAATACGGGTGAGCACAGAAACGTTACACTTAGGGACGAGGGCCACCGCACAGCTACAAGCAGCAGGGCCAAAGAGTTTAGTGGAAAGGGAAGGCCTCCAACTTCACCTGGCAAGGAGGATTCTTTACTTGCTTCCAGGCTGCCCGGACTTCCACTTCTAGCCAGTACCCTAGTCTCGGCTTGTCTAATCCCCACCAGTAAAGACCCTGGGACTGCACTTCCTTGTCTCTGTGTTTCTTGCTGCGCCATCAACCCCTGCACTACAATGCCCAGCACAGCCTGCAACATCTATACTGCCCTGGAGCTAGCTCTTCCTGTGGAGAGCCACACCATCCCTGCTGCAGTAACATCAGCTTCAGAGGACTGCTCCGCAGCGGCGGCTCCCTGTAGCCGCATTCCACAGGTGGCGTCATGAACTCTATAAAAACCATATAAATTCCCTATCCATAACCCCTTTTATTGACCGCCCTGGGTCACGGACCGGGTCACCACCATTGTGACATTCCCCAGCATCCACCGGCCCGGCACCGGGTACCCCACGGCCCAGGGGGCGCATCAGGCACACTTCCTTGGACAACCAAGGAGCACAGACGAGAGAGACACAACTTCAATCCAGCAGAGGCAGGGGAACACTATCAAAGTTCTGGGAGAGTTTTCTCAGACCCTCCCATCACACAGGCCCTGAGGCGTGGGGTACTCTCACAAGGAGTGCAAAGTTTGGGAAGCTGCTGAGGGAGTACCTTGCCAATCATACCAACATCCTCCGTGATTCCGCTGTGCCTTATAATTATTGGGTATCCAAGCTGGATATGTGGAATGAACTGTCTCTCTATGCCTTGGAGGTCCTGGCCTGCCCTGCCGCCAGCGTTTTATCAGAGCGGGTTTTTAGTGCCACTGGTGTAAATATAACTGATAAGTGCATCCGCCTGTCAACTGAAAATGCTGACAGGCTGACTCTTATAAAAATGAACAAGGGCTGGATTGGGCCAGACTTCTCAACACCACCGAATGATAGCAGCGTAACATAAACTCAAATCCAGTGTCTTTTCTTGGGAGGTGTATTCCCATGCACCTTTTCACACCCACACATGGGTATACGCTTCCTGATTTTGTCTATTTGCTCTTGTCCTCCTCCTTCTCCTCATCCTCCACCACCATATCACCCGGGTGACCGTGGTCCGTGATGCAACACCCACATAATTTTTTTAAAGGGTGTTTATGATGCCCGTAAAAAAAAATTTTTATACAGTATGTTCATGTATACCCACCAGGGGTAAATGTTTGTTAGCCAATACACTTAGTGCATGGGCATTACAAGTATAGGAGGCCCGCTCCTTTCTAATGGGAACATTTTTTTATGAGGCCCTCCTCCACGTCTCTTCCAAGGGGCATTGAAGTGACTCCAAATTTTTGGCAGCCCTTGCATTCACTGCATAGGCCAACACTATGGGAGACTCTCTCCTTTCTAATGGGAATTTGTCGTTACTGTGGCCCTGCTCTATGTGTCTTTAAATTCTTAGTGGTGTTTTTATTAAAATTGGTCAGCCGTTGGACTCACTGCATACCCTATAACTGTATAGCAGACCCTCTCCTTTCTAATGGGAACATGTCGTACCTTGTTACTGTGGCCCTGCTCTGTGTGTCTTTAAATTCTTATTGGGGTTTTTCCTAAAATTGGTCAGCCGTTGGACTCACTGCATACCCTATAACTGTATAGCAGACCCTCTCCTTTCTAATGGGAACATGTCATACATTGTTACTGTGGCCCTGCTCCATGTGTCTTTAAATTCTTAGTGGTGTTTTTACTAAAATTGGTCAGCCGTTGGACTCACTGCATACCCTATAACTGTATAGCAGACCCTCTCCTTTCTAATGGGAACATGTCGTACCTTGTTACTGTGGCCCTGCTCCATGTGTCTTTAAATTCTTAGTGGGGTTTTTCCTAAAATTGGTCAGCCGTTGGACTCGCTGCATACCCTATAACTGTATAGCAGGCCCTCTCCTTTCTAATGGGAACATGTCGTACCTTGTTACTGTGGCCCTGCTCTATGTGTCTTTAAATTCTTAGTGGTGTTTTTACTAAAATTGGTCAGCCGTTGGACTCACTGCATACCCTATAACTGTATAGCAGACCATCTCCTTTCTAATGGGAACATGTCGTAGCTTGTTACTGTGGCCCTGCTCTATGTGTCTTTAAATTCTTAGTGGGGTTTTTCCCAAATTTTGGCAGCCCTTGCAGTCACAGCATGGGCATTACCACTATAGGAGACCCGCTCCTTTATAATGGGAACATTTTTTACAGAGACCCTCCTCTATGCCTCTTCAAAGGGGTATTGGGTTGCGTACAAATTTTTGGCAGCCACTGCAGTCACTGGATATGCAATAACAGTATACGAGACCCACTCGTTAATAATGGGAACAACAAAGCATAGCCGGCTGATGGCTCTCTAACAATAGCTAGGGCCGACTGCTGGCCTTTTAAGAATAGTAAGGGTCGTCTGATGTCCCTATAAAAATAGGCTTTATAACTTTCAGAGTCCCACCATCATAAATAAAAAAGGATGTGTCTGATGATGTGTCACACACCACATTGCCAGATAAGGTTGTAAAATGTTAAAATGACATTTCCCGGGGAATGCACTTGTCTTAAAAAATAACGTAAAAAAAACAAAACAATAGGATCTTTCTTTAGTATAAAAAACAGCGTCACCAATTTAACCTCAATGTAATCACATTGTTCAGCTCATGCACCTCCTCCATCTCTGAAATGACCACATCAGTCACAATCTGACAGCACTGCAGCACTGCCTTGGCCAAGCGGCAACAGGCTGTGCTGAAGATAACATGCTTAATGCTTAGGTGACAAACCGCCCAGCGCTGCAGAGTTGTTAAAAGCTGTAACAGCAGCCTGATCTGTGGTTCTCACCGCTGAACATACAGCCAGGCATGGTCGTGTGTGACAATGGGCGGAACCTGGTGACGGAGAAATGACAGCCGGGGTAGATACGGTTTCTCTTTATGCCAGTCCTTTCACCGAGATAAAGAATATGGCTGTGGTGAAATACAACTCCCACTGAGAAGCTGTTTCAGATTGAAAAACATTGTGCCCACCAGAGGATTTGATTCTGAGGGCTAACCTTTCTCACCTGCTCAAGAGCCCGATAGCAGCTGCAAAGTTAGCGCTATCATGAACTCTCCTGAGGTAGAAGCCAAAGCACACCAGAGGATTCTCTGGTGGGACCGTCCAACCCTGCCGAGAAGCAGTCCTGGCTAAGAAAAGTGTGTGGGAAGGTTCCCGGACACTCTATGGCTGCTTTTTTACTGAGGAGGAAACACACGCAAACACGGGGAGAACATACAAAGTCCTTGCAGATGTTGTCCTTGCTGGGATTTGAACCCAGGATCCCAGCGCTGCAAGGCTTCAGTGCTAACCACTGATCCAATGTGCTGCCGTTCACCCTCTAATATCTAACAGGCTGGAGAAACTTGCACCTACTGCCATTCTATCTTCAGCTCCTTTCTTAGAAAATGTATTTGGGCAGCCACTCAGTCTACCAAATAAAATTCCAGAGATGGAAATTGGGGATGGCTTTGCTACTGGTACTGGGAGCAGTGCTAATATCATGGCGTCGTACCATAGTTTGCCGGAAATATTCCAGGCTGGTAGAAGGCAAGCAAATTCCCACAGAAAAGTACCAGCAGTAATGTTCAGGCCACATTTCAAGTGCAAGCAGCTTTAGAGGTCTTCCTGGGAGAAATGACACGCAGGGTAGATACGGTTTCCCTCTATGCCAGTCCTTTCACCGAGCTAAATACAACTCTTAGCAAAAAAAGTTGTGGACTGGCTCCGTACCGTCCCTGGCCACATTCACCTGTCCACGTGTTTGTGGTTAGGCGGTCCTTCCCAGTAAGTGCACTGGGGAGGGCACGGGTAATGTTGTGGAACCCGTGCTTGTGGAAGGCGGAGGCGATACCGGGAAATATAGTGGTGGCTGGGGACCGAGTATGGACACCCGGCCGCCACCGGCATGAGGTTGTGAAAAGCTTCCGCCTCCACGAGCTTAAAAGGCCTTATTTCAAGTGCAAAGAGCTGCCCAGAAATCTGGCAGTTTAGTGTTGCGGCCTGTGGGTGGGTGGCTGGCTGCATACTTGCACTTGCATTCCAAGTAACAGAAAACTAAGCAGATGGTGGCCTCTATCATCATCATGGCCTCACCTCGGCACTATGAACTCTCCTGAAGGAATAGCCAGGGCCCGCCGGAGGAGTCTCCGGTTCTCTGGTGGGCCTGTCCAATCCTGCCGAAAAGCAGCCCTAGCTAAGAAAAGTGTGGGGGAAGGTTCCCGGACACTCCATGGCTGCTTTTTTAATGTGGATCGGCCATGCTTATGCATGTTATTTCTCAAAACGCATTACAGATCAGGCCATTGTCCAACTCTGTATTCAAGAAATTAAATGCGCAAAGAAAGATGTGTGTGTGTCAAAGCATCACCGACAAGTGCAAGTTGATGTTGGACGGGCTGCCATTGCTTCTGCAAGAAGCTCAATTACAGGACTTCCTGGGAGAAATGACACGCAGGGTAGATATGGTTTCCCTCTATGCCAGTCCTTTCACCGAGCTAAATACAACTCTTAGCAAAAAAAAGTTGTGGACTGGCTCCGTACAGTCCCTGGCCACATTCAACTGTCCACATGTTTGTGGTTAGGCGGTCCTTCCCAGTAAGTGCACTGGGGAGGGCACGGGTAATGTTGTGGGACCCATGCTTGTGGAAGGCGGAGGCGATACCGGGAAATATAGTGGCGGCTGGGGACCGAGTATGAACACCCAGCCGTCGCCGCCATGAGGTTGTGAAAAGCTTCCGCCTCCACAAGCTTAAAAGGCCTTATTTCAAGTGCAAAGAGCTGCCCAGAAATCTGGCAGTTTAGTGCTGCGGCCTGTGGGTGGGTGGCTGGCTGCATATTTGCACTTGCATTCCAAGTAACAGAAAACTAAGCAGATGGTGGCCTCTATCATCATCATGGCCTCACCTCGGCACTATGAACTCTCCTGAAGGAGAAACCAGGGTCCGCCGGAGGAGTCTCCGGTTCTCTGGTGGGCCCGTCCAACCCTGCCGAAAAGCAGCCCTGGCTAAGAAAAGTGTGGGGGAAGGTTCCAGGACATTCTATGGCTGCTTTTTTAATGTGGATCGGCCATGCTTATGCATGTTCCTCCTGTACCAGTCGGTGACTTGTTTTTGCTCAAACTATTGTACTTGTTGTTTGCTACGTATTCCCCTTTTTCACATGTAAAGCGCCTTGGAATTAATGGCGCTATAATAATAAATAATAATAATACAGATTGTCATTGGTGAACTTTAAATGGGACCTTGACATGTGCTGGCGTGAGCAGGGGGACCTTGAGTGCACTGTAGGTTTTTAATCCATGATGGCGTAGTGTATTACTAATGGAAATGTTTGAGACTGTGGTCCCAGCTCTCTTCAGGTCATTGACCAGGTCCTCCCTTGTAGTTCTGGGCTGATTCTTGACCTTTCTCAGAATCATCCTTACCCCCCTGAGGTGAGACCTTGCATGGAGCCCCAGACCGAGGAAGATTGACAGTCATCTTTTGTTTCTTCCATTTTCTAATAATTGTGCCAACAGTTGTTGCCTTCTCACCAAACTGCTTGCCTATTGTCCTGTAGCCCATCCCAGCCTTGTGCAGGTCTACAATTTTGTTCCTGGTGTCCTTAGACAGCTCTTTGGTCTTGGCCATGGTGAAGAGGTTGGAGTGTGATTGTTTGAGTGTGTGGACGGGTGTCTTTTATACAGGTAATGAGTTCAAACAGGTGCAATTAATACAGCTATGAGTGCAGATTTGGAGAGCTTCTTAAAGAAAAACTAACAGGTCTGTTGCTGGTTGGTAGGTGATCAAATACCTATTTCATGCAATAAAATGCAATTTAATTATTTAAAAATCGTACAATGTGATTTTCTGATTTTAGATTCTGTCTCTCACAGTTGAAGTGTACCTATGATAAAAATTACAGACCTCTCCATTCTTTGTAGGTGGGAAAACTTGCAAAATCGGCATAAAATACTTATTTTCCCCAATGTATATAAAAGTTTTCAAATTTAAGTAATTTGCAAATCTTGGATATTTGTCAGAAATGAAACTCTAATCTTGACTTGACTTTCTCCCACTCCCTCCAGTCTCCTTTTACCCACGTTTGCCATTGAAACAGTCCTTCTGTAGTTCCAATGGCTTAGGGCGAGCATGCAGAGGTTTTTTTGTTACATGTCTCCATAGGCTGCTACTGTAGCTGTATACTCTGTCCGTGTGCTACCATATTTAGGCAGAGCACTCTCATGTGCATCTCCTTCACCTAGGCAGCACTTTTAGCTGCATGCTCCTTCATTCAGGCAGTTCACTTCCAGATGCACTTGTAATGACCGGAGTTCCGAGAGAGATCCAGTGAGTCACAAACTGAGACAGAGACAGAAATAAACAACACTTTCTTTACTAAAACAGGGATTAGACTAAAATTCAGTATTGCATGAATCAGTCTCAGGTTCTACCTGGGACACTGTCTCTACTAACTACACACAATCAGCAAAAGCTGAAATCAATGTGCCAATCTCAAGGTTTCCAGTTTATGTGAATTATACTAAAGATCTGGAACAATTTTACCTAAACACTGTGTCAATCTAGTGTGGGTGTTCTATAGGGACCCCTGAGATGGCACACTGAGTACAATCCTACCACTAATAACAATAACAATGTATGAAACTATACCAATTGTTCTTATACCCCTAGTATAGGGATACCCGGGTATCTTAAAGTTACGGTACCGTTAACCTCAGATGTGGTCTGTGAATCGCGGTGGCTGCAGCTAGTCCCGGAAAACTTTGGCGCCAAATAAAAAGCAACGTTTACAAAACAGCAAAGGTTCCTTGTCTTGTCGACCGATGCCGAGCCCACACGCCGGGGACTTTAGTCCTGTAGCCTCAGGTTAAGGTCTGGGAAGAACTCTTCACCAGGCTTGTCAGTATCCTCTCAATGTGAATGGCACCGGACCCCGTCTCTCCTCTCGCAGTCACTCACTGTTTTCCAGACCACCGGCCACGTGCTCTGTCACAGAGATGATATCCTCAGTCTCTTTCCCTCTCACTCGACACTTGGCTCGTTCAGCACAAAGTCGCTAGTCCACTCAGCATGGACTTCCACAAACTCCAAAGAGCCACACAGCTTTCCCCAGCTCAGCACTCGTTCTTAAGCAGGGACACAGCTTCACCAGGGCCAGGGGTTAACAACCCCCACAGGAAAGCATGTAGAGAGAGAGTCTTGTTGAAGTTCAGTCCTCACAGTTCTCCTGAGACTCTACTTCCAGCGTCTCACACAGCAGACACCCTCAGAACACACAGGGTCTCCCGATCTGCCCCTGCTCTGAGCTCAGCCAGGCAAAACCCACATGGTCCTAATGCTCTCCTGTTACTATCACAGTTATCATGAGTCCTGGCTGGAAAAAGTGATGGCGGTCTGCACCAGATGAAGAAAAAAAGAGAAGATGAATGACTCCACCTAGAGACGTCAGTGGTTAGTCAGTGTAATACATGTACACTTACACTATACACAATATAGAATATACAGAGATCAACTGTATGTCACTGGTGACCACTGTATTATCTGTACTTTATATACAGCGCTCCTATGTATAATGTCACTGGTGATCACTGTATTACCTGTACACTGACACTATATACAGAGCTCCTGTGTATAATATCACTGGTGATCACTGTATTACCTGTATGCTGGCACTATATAAAGAGCTCCTGTGCATAATGTCCCTGGTGATCACTGTATTACCTGTATGCTGACACTATATACAGAGCTCTTGTGCATAATTCACTGGTGGTAATAACAATGTTAGTATTGTGGTTTATATTCAAGATCAATATTTTAGTATTTGGTCACTATGCAGTGGTAATATGTAATCTGGTATTTGTTCCTTGTATGTGGTGTTATTCGGTCACTATGTGGTGGTAATATGTGGTCTGGTCATGATGTGGAGGTATTTGTTCCTTGTATGTGATGTTATTCGGTCACTATGTGGTGGTAATATGTGGTCTGGTCATGGTGTGGCAGTATTTGTTCCTTGTATGTGGTATTATTTGGTCACTATTTGGTGGTAATATGTTGTCTGTTCATGGTGTGGCAGTATTTGTCCCTTGTATGTGGTATTATTGGTGTTGGTATAGTGGATTGTGTTGTGTATGGTGGTCATTTGTTCTCTCTGATATTAATTAGGAGAAGATTCTTTATTTCCATTAGAGATTAAATACTTGGAACAAGATGCATTTACAGGGGTTCTCCAGTGAAAAAAAGTAATTGCCTTTCCAAAGGATAAGTGATAACTTATTGATTGGTGGGGGTCTGACTGCTGTAACCCAATCGGCAGAATGTGGAGCCTTTATCCCCATTAGACTGGAGCAGCATGTGCGACTCGACCACTGATCCATTTGTGGCGCCCAGCTGCGCTTGGTACCACAGATCCCAGGGGGGTGCATTAAAGGATTCCTCCACAAGAGGCCCCCACAGCATACACACACCTCCAGCTTCCACCTCAGACCACCAGAGGGAGCCCGTTAGGGATATAAATAGGGAAGGTGGAGCTAGGCAGTGGAGTCTGGAGTCGACAGTGAGTCAAGCCTGTTGAGAGAGTTCCTGCAGTAGTTAAGCCTGAGAGAGGTCAGTCTGCAGTGGAGCCCAGTCCAGACTCAGTTGTAGCTCAGCATAGTGAGCTTAAGGTGTGCCGACGCCTGTAAGAGCAGTGAAGAGCGGCAAGCTGCCGTTAGTGTGAGTAGCCTAGTGAGGGCCCGAGCGCGGCCGAAGGCGAGTGGAAAGCGAGTAGCAGTGGTGGCAGAGGAGCTTACCCAGCTCACCCCGAAACTTATACCGGACATCGGGTCCGAGCTTAGCGGGATCTCTACGACCCAGTAAGGCATAACCGGAATCCCTGGAGAACTACAGGTCCCAGGATCACCAAAGAGCTGATACGTAACAGAGCCAGGAGACACATAGGCCCCGTAAGCTGGGAGCGTGCACTCCAAAAGAAGGCCCTACCACAATGTCAGCCGGTGCAGGACAGAGATAGAGTTAGGCTTAGCTTCGGGCAGGTCAGAAACTTACTACGCAGAGGCAAGAAGCAGGAGGCCCTATACCCGCTCATTGGGGAGGATCCTGATATGCACCCTTCACCCTACAGTGCTCCGGGATGTGCCTGAATTACCACCAGTAAAAGGTACTGAAGTGACTGTCGTGTCTGTCCCTGTTCTTGCTCTGACCCAGCTGGGTCTCGCCTGTCCTGCATCCCCCTCTCCATACACTGCCCTGAGGCCTAGCTCCACCTGTGGGGAGCTATACCATCGATCTGCCTTATCACCGGCCTCAGCGGACTGTCGCAGCTCTGGTGATTCTCACCAGAAGCCACAGGTGGCGTCACGAACTTCCATAAAAATAGCAAACCAAACCACCGTTTCATAAGCTGACCCCAGGGTACGGGCCCGGGAGCCGACCACCGCGACATCCCCAAGGCCAGGCAAAGGCCCGGGTACCGAGTCGTCCCCATCCCCCTGGGCGAGTCACATTCATTCCCTCAGTGGCTGTGAGCGCTGTTCTAAAATGGGCATAAGTGTTGTGTCAGGGATAAAACTTCCCCATTCTTGCAATCGGTGCGATTTTCAAAGGTAGGACCTAAATGATCAATAAGTTATTACCTATCCTGTGGAGCCCATGGATCGGTGATAACTTGTTTTAACCAAAGAAGCCCTTTAATGCATACTACCGTATTTGTACATCTCAGTTATAGTGGCACACATTAGATGTGCAGGAGCCGCCTGTGTTTTACAGTCAATGCTCCACTATAACGGGGATGACAGCTAACATGTATTTGCATATAGCTGTAGGGTGGGCCCCTAGAGTCAATTCCCCCGTGAGCCCCAGACACCCCAGTCCGACCTTGCACACAACGTTGAACAGTGCATACTGTACGTGTGTTGCAGTCTGCATAAGTGATAAACCAATGTCTCTCAGTGAAAGGAGTCCTCCACTCTCAGTGTGCGACAAGTGGCAATAACTAGCACGTTGACGAACAGGAGGCTTTGCACAATCATATCTCAAGACTACATACAATTTTTGACTTTTGATGTGATTAAAAATAATTTGCTTTCAATTGGGCTTTTATTTATCCATCCCATATGCCACAATTTGGATCTACGGTATTTACTTGACAATTTCATCATTTTAGGAGCTTAGCAACACCTGCTACATCCTTAATTTGCATAATTGTTCTTTTTGGTGTTGCAATTTCAAAGTTGAGGGGTGTATCTGTCTATTTTGTTTTGTCTTGTCTGTCCTTATCTCTATCTGCACTATCTAGCTATCATTCTAGCATCTGTACTTCTAGGATTCACACTCAAATAGGAAAATCAGTAACTATAAATACCTCTATGTGAACGCAAAGATAATAAGATGATCCCTAAATCCAGGATCACAAAGGTTCTTTGAGGACTGGTTTTAGTAACTTCTACCTATTTTAGGAAATGGTTATGTTGTCTTATCATCCGATTATGTCACTCCTGTAGCAATAGAAGTATTATTATCCTGTTATGTCACTGATTGTTTTGTTCTTCTTGAAAGCAATGAATCAAAATTATGATAGGAGTTTTACCATGTGTAAAGAACATCAGTACTGATGACTAATTCATTTCTGTAGGAGCCAGTACTGATATTTCTCTCTAGTGTTCCTCTCTGTTGAACTTTACATGCAAGATCAATGTAACTTTTATTCTAAATGGTTTTCACTAGGGATGAGTGAACGTGCTCGGTGATACTCGGATATCACTTGAGTATCCCCACCCCGCATGTTTGGCACCTGTTTCACAGCCAATAAGTATGCAGGGGTTACCTGCGAGTCACTGTAATGCTGTAGCCATTTTGGTAGTGGCATTACTGTGATTGGCTGACTGTATGACATCACCAAGGGATACAAAAGGACAGGCGCCACCAGGCTAGGCATACTGATGCAATTGCACAACTCAGGGACAGCTCTTAATGGAGGGAAAGAGTGCTTGTCCAGCCCTGTGTTGCACAGTTTAACGAATCAGAGTCCTGTAGTGTTGATACTGGTACTGAAGCTAAACCATCATACTAACAGTCCTTCTATGGGCTAATTTTGTGCTTGCTGTTTGTATCAGATATATTCTGCATTTAGCCTAGGGAGGGACAGGTGCAGGAGCAGGGAGAGTGGCTGAATACAGTCTCTAGGCAGGGCTTAGTGCTTTGCAGTCCGTTCCTAAATATATAGCTGCGACAGTTGACCACATTCTTCTTTTGGGGGTGAAAAAATTTACTATATTGTCATCCATAGAGTATTACGTGCTTTGCGGCACATTTTGGTGTTATATAACACTCCAAAAAAGCGTTCAAAAATATTTCTGGATTCAATTACTCATCCATAGAGTATTACGTGCTTTGTGGTACATTTCTGTGTTATATAACATTCCAAAAAAGCGTTGAAAGATATTTCTGGATTCAACTAGTCATCCATAGAGTATTATGTGCTTTGTGGTACATTTCGGTGTTATATAACACTCCAAAAAAGCGTTGACAAATTTTCTGGATTCAATTAGTCACCTATAGAGTATTATGTGCTTTGTGGTACATTTTGGTGGTATATAACACTCCAAAAAAGTGTCAACATGTTTTTCTGAAATCAAATATTCATCCATAGAGTATTACGTGCTTTGTGGTACATTTCGGTGGTACATAACACTCCAAAAAAGCGTTGGAAATTTTTCCTGGGTTCAATTACTCATCCATAGAGCAATACGTGCTTTGCAGTACATTTCTGTGTTATATAACATTCCAAAATAGCGTTGAAAAATATTTCCGGATTCAATTAGTCTTCCATAGAGTATTATGTGCTTTGTGGTACATTTTGGTGTTATATATATATATATACTGTATATATACAGTACAGACCAAAAGTTTGGACACACCTTCTCATTTAAAGATTTTTCTGTATTTTCATGACTATGAAAATTGTACATTCACACTGAAGGCATCAAAACTATGAATTAACACATGTGGAATTATATAATTAACAAAAAAGTGTGAAACAACTGAAAATATGTCTTATATTCTAGGTTCTTCAAAGTAGCCACCTTTTGCTTTGATGACTGCTTTGCACACTCTTGGCATTCTCTTGATGAGCTTCAAGAGGTAGTCACCGGAAATGGTCTTCCAACAATCTTGAAGGAGTTCCCAGAGATGCTTAGCACTTGTTGGCCCTTTTGCCTTCACTCTGCGGTCCAGCTCACCCCAAACCATCTCGATTGGGTTCAGGTCTGGTGACTGTGGAGGCCAGGTAGCACCCCATCACTCTCCTTCTTGGTCAAATAGCCCTTACACAGCCTGGAGGTGTGTTTGGGGTCATTGTCCTGTTGAAAAATAAATGATGGTCCAACTAAACACAAACCGGATGAAATAGCATGCCGCTGCAAGATGCTGTGGTAGCCATGCTGGTTCAGATTGCCTTCAATATTGAATAAATCCCCAACAGTGAGCACATGTGACAGACGTGACAGAGTCTGGAGATGCCTTGGAGAGTGATCTGCTGCCTGCAACATCCTTCAGCATGACCAGTTTGCCAGTGGGTCAGTAATGGTGTGGGGTGGCATTTCTTTGGAGGGCCGCACAGCCCTCCATGTGCTCACCAGAGGTAGCCTACCGCCATTAGGTACCGAGATGAAATCCTCAGACCCATTGTGAGACCATATGCTGGTGCGGTTGGCCCTGGGTTCCTCCTAATGCAGGACAATGCCAGACCTCATGTGGCGGGAGTGTGTCAGCAGTTTCTGCAAGATGAAGGCATTGAAGCTATGGACTGGCCCGCCCGTTCCCCAGACCTCAATCCGATTGAGCACATCTGGGACATCATGTCTCGCTCCATCCACCAACGTCACGTTGCACCACAGACTGTCCAGGAGTTGGCGGATGCTTTAGTCCAGGTCTGGGAGGAGATCTCAAAGGAGACCATCCGCAACCTCATCAACCTGCCCATGTGTTGTACGGAGGTCATACAGACACGTGGCGGCCACACACAATACTGAGCCTCATTTTGACTTGTTTTAAGGACATTACATCAAAGTTGGATCAGCCTGTAGTGTGTTTTTCCTCTTTAATTTTGGGGGTGAATCGAAATCCAGGCCTCCATTGGTTAATAAATTTGATTTCCATTGATGATTTTTGTGTGATTTTGTTATCAGCACATTCAACTTTGTACAGAACAAAGTATTCAATGAGAATATTTCATTCATTCAGATCTAGGATGTGTTATTTGAGTGTTCCCTTTATTTTTTTGAGCAGTATATATATATATATATATATATATATATATATATATACAGTACAGACCAAAAGTTTGGACACACCTTCTCATTTAAAGATTTTTCTGTATTTTCATGACTATGAAAATTGTACATTCACACTGAAGGCATCAAAGCTATGAATTAACACATGTGGAATTATATACTTAACAAAAAAGTGTGAAACAACTGAAAATATGTCTTATATTCTAGGTTCTTCAAAGTAGCCACCTTTTGCTTTGATGACTGCTTTGCACACTCTTGGCATTCTCTTGATGAGCTTCAAGAGGTAGTCACCGGAAAAGGTCTTCCAACAATCTTGAAGGAGTTCCCAGAGATGATTAGCACTTGTTGGCCCTTTTGCCTTCATTCTGCGGTCCAGCTCACCCCAAACCATCTCTATTGGGTTCAGGTCTGGTGACTGTGGAGGCCAGGTCATCTGGCGTAGCACCCCATCACTCTCCCTCTAGGTCAAATAGCCCTTACACAGCCTGGAGGTGTGTTTGGGGTCATTGTCCTGTTAAAAAATAAATGATGGTCCAACTAAACGCAAACTGGATGGAATAGCATGCCGCTGCAAGATTCTGTGGTAGCCATGCTGGTTCAGTATGCCTTCAATTTTGAATAAATCCCCAATAGTGTCACCAGCAAAGCACCCCCACACCATCACATCTCCTCCTCCATGCTTCACGGTGGGAACCAGGCATGTAGAGTCCATCCGTTCACCTTTTCTGCGTGGCACAAAGACACGGTGGTTGGAACCAAAGATCCCAAATTTGGACTCATCAGACCAAAGCACAGATTTCCACTGGTCTAATGTCCATTCCTTGTGTTCTTTAGCCCAAACAAGTCTCTTCTGCTTGTTGCCTGTCCTTAGCAGTGGTTTCCTAGCAGCTATTTTACCATGAAGGCCTGCTGCACAAAGTCTCCTCTTAACAATTGTTGAAGAGATGTGTTTGCTGCTAGAACTCTGTGTGGCACTGACCTGGTCTCTAATCTGAGCTGCTGTTAACCTGCGATTTCTGAGGCTGGTGACTCGGATAAACTTATCTTCAGAAGCAGAGGTGACTCTTGGTCTTCCTTTCCTGGGGCGGTTCTCATGTGAGCCAGTTTCTTTGTAGCGCTTGATGGTTTTTGCAACTGGACTTGGGGACACTTTCAAAGTTTTCCCAATTTTTCGGACTGACTGACCTTCATTTCTTAAAGTAATGATGGCCACTCGTTTTTCTTTACTTAGCTGCTTTTTTCTTGCCATAATACAAATTCTAACAGTCTACTCAGTAGGACTATCAGCTGTGTATCCACCAGACTTCTGCACGACACAACTGATGGTCCCAACCCCATTTATATGGCAAGAAATCCCACTTATTAAACCTGACAGGGCACACCTGTGAAGTGAAAACCATTTCCGGTGACTACCTCTTGAAGCTCATCAAGAGAATGCCAAGAGTGTGCAAAGCAGTCATCAAAGCAAAAGTTGGCTACTTTGAAGAACCTAGAATATAAGACATGTTTTCAGTTGTTTCACACTTTTTTGTTAAGTATATAATTCCACATGTGTTAATTCATAGTTTTGATGCCTTCAGTGTGAATGTACAATTTTCATAGTCATGAAAATACAGAAAAATCTTTAAATGAGAAGGTGTGTCCAAACTTTTGGTCTGTACTGTACATTGGTAACATGCCCTATAAATTGATTTAGCCTATCAAATGTACAACTGCACTATTAGGGATTTAGCTTAATGTGTGTCTCCCTCTTTATTGGTGGTTCCTTTTTGCCCTGTTTTGCTGTGTTTTTATTATTTTGTTTCAATAAACATTGTATTTTTTAATATATTTAGCTAGAATCTCTTTAATTCTTCAGAGATTATTTTGGCTGATAGGGATCCTGGGTATATATTTTATTTAAAGTTTCTAGCACTTAAATATAGTCTTGTTATGGACATGCGTGATTAACACTTTTTTGTATATATCGATTTTTTCATTATTTATGGTTTTTAGAATATTTATTCTATCTTATGAAATTTATGCTACATAATATAAATATATATGCCGTAGTGTGGAGTTCATCAATGTTTTAACATCTCCTTTTTAATCTATATTTGTATAAGGTGTATTATGTGTGTGTTATTTAATAAAATCATTTTTTATTAATTTTGGCTATCATACTCCTTGTTTTGTGTAGGATTTAGACTTATTTAGGAGAGCCTTTTATTGCAAAGTCAATTTATAGATTTCTTCAGATGTAGCACAGTGCAGAGTGTTTTTGCTATATTTCCGGTATTGTTAGGCTATATGGTTGTAGCAGAGCTGAGTTTGTTGTAAGATTACACTATTTCACTATTTGAATGCCCCTTTAAGCTTTGCCTAAAGTCAAGGAAGAGTTGAGTTTAGTATTGTCCATCATATTAATTGTATGATGAAACTATGAATGTAGCAGATCTGAGTTTTGTGTTCATACATTGTGTCTGTATGTATGTGCTCTCTGTATACATGTGTCTGTATGTATGTGCTCTGTCAAGGTGGGCAGGTTTATCCACTAGAGAACATTTTGTGCTCATCATTTCTCAATCTGTGTAAAGAGGCCGGTAAACAAGCGTCAAACGACTTCAATATTGTCGATCACGCTAATTTAGCAGTCTGAACTCATCCCATGTAAATACAACCTAAATACTTCTATGTGATGGTGCAATATGTTAGCATTTAGGACCCTATTTTAAGCTTTTGCCCAAAGCCCCACTTTGTCTAAAACCGTTCCTGAGCAGCACATGACCCCACGTAAACAGGAGATGCAGAGGCATTATGGGGAATCCTGTGCGGCTGAATATGAAGTCATGAGCCTGTTCTCTAGCTGCTGAGGTCTTCAGCAGCTTGTAAAATGGTGCCAGGTATTTTTTTTATATGGTCCTTCGAATCTAAAATTTTACCATATTCATTAATACCAAAGAATTGCAGGAAAGTCGAATCGAAGTCGATCCACAACGGATCAATCCATCTGTAAAAGTTGGGGATATCAAAATTTCCCCAAATTACCCCATGTTCACGGCATTGGAGCAGCTTACGTATCCATGGTTATGACCACTTATAAAGTGACAGTTAGCTAGTCAGTTAGCTCTTAGTGGCTGTAACCATAGATACCTTAGCTACTGCAATGCCTGCACATGGGGTAAGCGACATAGTAAATCAAAAGAACTATACTACATTTCTAATTGGAGCTATTTGCTAATATTATTATCATTATTATTACACCTACTGCTTATTGTGATAGGATCTTGGAGATGGGAATACCCCTATAAGCTCTGTACATTAGCCCTGGAAGGGTTAAATGAAGCTATAACAAAAATACCGTTTGAATACTGTGTGTATAATATCATTTATATAGTTAGTCTGCTTCCAAATTATTGCTTTTTTTAAACAACTGTTTTTATGGCATGTAGTTGCCATTTGATCATTTAAAATACTAGTTTGGGATGTATTGTGTATTAATCTATAATAGTCTCGCTGTACTATATGAACTATATATTATAAATATACACTGGTTATCTGTATTTTAAAAGTCATTGTATGAATCTGTAGCTTATTAAGGTGATATGATTGGATCGTTACCTTATAGCTGCTTCTTGTTTGTACTTGATGAATGAGTTAGATCAACTGCAAAACACATTGGCCAAAATATAAGTTTATCCTTTTCTACTGGCCATTGCATACTGTTCTTTCCGGGTTATGGCAGTGTCCAAGTGTAACAACATATTTTCTTTTTCCTTTCAACACATCTATCATTTGTGTCTGGAGTCGTTCTGGTTTGGTGAGTAGAGCAGCAGCCATATCCATTGAATGGTTAGGTTATCAGTGCTACACAGCGTTGTACCTGTCCATGCACAACCTGCTCAGGTGAATGATTTTTCACATGGTTTTACCCCACTATCCTTATCTTTTTGATTCACACTATGGAACACTTCTTTTTTTTTTCTTGAGCCATAGTTATTTCAGGCCCCAGACTAGACTCCTAAACAATCCTTAACTAACCCTTGTTAGACAGAGAATTATGCACACGCATAAACAGTGTCCAAAAAATCCCTACACTGTACCTTTTTATATACAATGGTGCTTAAAAGTTTGTGAACCCTTCAGAATTTCCCATATTCCTGCATATATTTGCCATAAAACTTCATCAGAGTCAAAAGTATGTCATTTTTTATTGAGGGAAATGATCCAATATCACATCTGTGGGTGTAAAAAGTATGTGAATCTTTAATTCGTAAATAATTTGAAAATTAAATGTTTGGTGTTTTCAATCAATGGGATAACAATCAGGTGTGACTGAGTGACCTGTTTTATTTGAAGAACAAGTATCTATCCAAGTCTGTTCTTCACAACACATGTTTATGGAAGTGTATCATGACATATACAAAGTATATTTCTGAGGACCTCAGAGGAAGAGTTTTTGATGCCCATCATGGTGTAAATAGGCCCAAACTATCCCTAAAGTGTTTGGACTTCACCAACGTGTACAAATGGAGGAAATTCAAGACCATTATTATTCAACCCAGGAGTGGTCAACGAACAAAGATCACTCCAAGAATGAGGTTTACAATAGTCTGGAAGGTTGCAAAGGAACCCAAGATAACCTCTAATCAACTAAAGGCCTCTCTCACATTAGCTAATGTTAATGTTCATGAGTCCACTATCAGCAGGACACTAAACAACAATGGTGTCCATGGAAGGATTGCTAGGAGAAAGCCACTGCACTCCAAAAAGAACATTGCTGTCTGTGTGGAAATTACCTTGGCAAGCCAGAAGACTAATGGAACGATGTTTTGTGGATGGATGAGACAAAAATAGAGATTTTGGTTAACTGAGTAGTGTTATATTTGTAGAAAGAAAGATAATGACATAATGACTTACAAAAGAACGGTTAAAGGGAACATGTCATGTAAAAAAATGCTATTAACTTGCAGATATGGGGTTAATGCATTAGAGATGACTGCCAGTCAGTGCTGGGGGCACGGTTACAGCCACCGCTCACTATCTACTGAATGACCTAAGCTGCACCAGCCCACTCCTATGATTGAAAGCCAGAGCCTACTGGAAGAAATAATGTTAATTTCCTCCCAGCAGCGGGGCTCTCAGTGCGGGTGCTGGGCAGGCTCCGAACAATATTAACTCGTTGATTAACCCCATATCTGCAGACTAATAGCATTTTTTTTACATGACAGGTTTCCTTTAATCAAAAAGAAAGTTGTGGAATGACCAAGTCAAAATCCTGACCTAAACTCTATACACTGGTGTGATAAAGTGTTTGCCCCCTTCCTGATTTCTTATTCTTTTGCATGTTTGTCATCCTTAAATGTTTCAGATGACAAAACAAAATTAAATATTTGACAGAGATAACACAAGTAAACACAAAATGCAGTTTTTTAAATGAAGGACTTTATTATTAAGGGAAATAGAAATAGAAATCCAAACCTACAGGACTTCGTGCTGGGATGGGCTACAGGATAATAGGTAAGCAGCTTGGTGAGACTACAACTGTTGGTACAATTATTAGAAAATGGAACAAACACAAGATGACTGTCAATATTACACAGTTTGGGGCTCCATGCAAGATCTCACCTCGTGGGGTAAAAATGATTGTGAGAAAGGTCAGGACTCAGCCCAGAACTACACGGGAGTACCTGGTCAATGACCCGAAGAGACCTGGGATCACAGTCTCAAATATTATTGTTAGTTGTTATGATCTGCTACAAGCACTAAGGATAGACAGGAGATCTGTCCCTACAATAGAACTAAGCTAGATCCCTACGATGTAACGGGGAACCTGATCCTGCGATCAGACCTGCTAAAGTCCTCAGCTAGTCTGAACGAAGACCTATAGATGTGAGGATCCCTACAAGAACTAGGGACTGGGAGAAAGATGGACACATCCTAGCAGAAATTGTAGCAGTAAAAAGACAAACAAACAACATAGAACATAGAGGTCAAAAGACCTAGCTAAACTGACTGAGAAAGGTAACAAAGCACCTGGCTAGCTTAAGAGTAGAATGTACAATGAAGTCCAGCAAGGCCAGAGGGGCGGAGCAGGATTAAATAGGCAAAAACGGTCATGTGACCAGCATAATAGAAAAAAACTAACAGGAGAGTTCTAACAGTACCCCCTCTTCTATGAGCATCCTCCGGATCCCTTAGGCCCAGGCTTATCAGGAAACCTCTTGTGAAACGCTCTGACAAGTCTGGAAGCAGAAACATCATCTGCCCTCACCCATGAGTTATCCTCGGGACCGAAACCCTTCCAAGCGACGAGATACTGCAAACTCCCTCTATACCGTCTAGAATTTAGGATGCGGAAAATTTCATATTCCCCGTCCTCCACCACCGGAGGAACAGTGGCAGTGGCGTCTCTATCTGATATATAAGCTTTTTTCAATAGAGAAACATGAAACACCGGATTAATCTTCCTAACGGCAGATTGGTTAACTACCTGAAGCACCTTAAAGGGCCCTACAAACTTGGGACCCAATTTTTTAGAAGGAATCCTCAAACGCAGATTCTTAGAGGACAACCAAACCATGTCACCAACCGTAAACAAAACCTCTTGACGTTTCCTGTCAAAGTACCTCTTAGATTTTTTGTTAGCCTCCTGAAGATTACCACGCACATCCGTCCAAACTCTTTCCAAATCACCGGAAAAACTCTCCTCCTCAGGCACAGCCGATACCAATTTGGAGAATGACCCAAAAGACGGATGTCTCCCAGAACAACAAAAAAAAAGGCGAACACCCAGCAGAAGAGGATGTATGGTTGTTAAGAGCAAATTCAGCAAGCGGCAGAAACTCAGACCACCCCTCTTGATTGTCTGCCACAAAACAACGCAAGAACTGCTCAACATCCTGGTTCTTCCTTTCTGTCTGGCCATTAGACTCAGGATGATATCCAGATGAAAATGACAAATGAACTCCCAACCTGTCACAAAAGGCAAGCCAAAAACGAGCCACAAACTGAGGTCCCCTATCAGAAACAATGTCAGTAGGAACACCATGGAGTCTGACAATCTCCTTGACAAAGGCCTTAGCGAGTGTCTTAGCGCAGGGCAGTTTGATGAAGGGAACCAAGTGACACATCTTGCTAAAACGGTCCACGACCACCCAGATGACCATGAAACTCTCAGAGGGGGGAAGGTCAGTAATAAAGTCCATAGCCAGATGTGTCCAAGGTGCACTAGGAACCTCCAGAGGGCAAAGCAACCCCGCAGCAGGAGTATGTGAAGACTTAGATCTAGCACACACAGTACATTGACACACCAACTTAATGACCTCCTTCTGCCATCCAGGCCACCAAAAACTGCGACCCACAAGTCTCTTGGTCTCAGAAATTCCAGGATGACCTGCCAACCGAGACTCATGACACTCAACAAAGAAATCTCTCCTAAAGGTCCTAGGCACAAACAACCTCCCATGGGGAGTGTTAGATGGGGCATTCTCCTGTGCTTTAAGAATCTCATCTTCCAAAACGGAGTCCAATGCAGCAATCACAACACCCTCTCGTAAAATGCTCTCCTCCTCCTCAGCACCGACCATGGAAGAAAAGCTGCGAGACAAAGCATCAGCTTTAACATTCTTGGTACCCGGGATGTAAGTAACGGAAAAATTAAACCGCGAAAAAAAAAGTGCCCACCTAGCCTGACGGGCATTCAAGCGCTTGGCAGCATCAAGATAGATCAGATTTTTATGATCAGTGAAAACCTGAATGGGAAAATCAGCACCTTCCAAGAGATGACGCCAGTGTTCAAATGCGAGCTTAATAGCCAGCAATTCCCGATTACCAATATCGTAATTAAGTTCAGTCTCAGAAAATTTTTTGGAAAAAAAGGCACAGGGATGTACTCCATTCTTGTTTTCCTGAGACAACACCGCACCGACCCCCACAGAAGAAGCATCAACCTCAACCAAAAACGGCTTAGTCACATCAGGCTGCATAAGGATGGGGGCAGAGCTGAACCTCTCCTTTAGAAACACAAAAGCTTCAATGGCCTCAGTAGTCCACTGAACCGTATTAGAACCTTTCCTGGTGAGATCGGTCAGTGGTTTAACAATAATAGAAACATTTTTAATGAATTTTCTGTAATAATTGGCGAAACCCAAAAACCTCTGTATCGATTTCAAACCAATAGGCCTAGGCCATTCCTGCACAGCTTGAACTTTCACTGGGTCCATCTCAAAGCCCTCGCTGGAGATAATGTAGCCCAAAAAACTAATTCTCTGTACAGCGAACTCACATTTCTCCAGCTTAGCAAAAAGCGAACTGTCAATCAATAACTGCAATACCTCACGTACGCTCCGCCAATGAGACTCCAGGTCAGGCGAATAAATCAAAATGTCATCCAAATACACAACCACATTTTTGCCGATCAAAGGTCTAAGGATGTCATTAATAAGATTCTGAAAAAATGCTGGTGCATTGGTAAGACCAAAAGGCATAACCAAATTCTCAAAATGACCCACAGGAGTGTTAAAAGCCGTCTTCCATTCATCACCCTCCTTCATGCGCAACAAATTGTATGCCCCCCGGAGATCAATTTTAGAGAACCACTTGGCCCCCACTAACTGGTTAATCAAATCAGGAATCAATGGCAGTGGGTAGGGATTGCGTACAGTAATTTTATTAATCTCGCGAAAGTCCAAACAAGGACGTAAACTGCCGTCCTTTTTTTTAACAAAAAAAATTCAACAGCCACAGGTGACTTAGAGGGTCTGATATGACCGGCGGCCCAGCTCGTCTGTATGTATTCCTCCAAAGCCTTTCTCTCAGGAATAGTCAGATTAAATAAATGACTTTTAGGAAGAGTCGCTCCAGGGACAAATTCAATGGTACAATCGTAGTCTCTATGGGGAGGCAAAATTTGCGACTCCTCCTCAGAAAAAACTTTCCAAAAATCCAGAATAGGTACAGGTAATTCCCCTTTATCCACAGCAGCAATGCGCCTGTTACAACACTTGTCATAACATTTAGGGCTCCAGGACTTAATTTCATTGGTAGACCAATCCAGTACAGGATTGTGCAATTTTAACCAGGGCAACCCCAAAACTACTGGAGAAGGCAAATTATTTAATGCCACCAAATCCAAATTTTCTTGGTGAATACCATTAATAGTGAGGGGAAATTCATAAACCTTGTGAGTAACACATTTCAAGGGAGAGCCATCGACAGAAACCACGGCAATAGGGGTGACAAAGGTTTGGGTTTTAAATTAAGTTTTTCCAAGAATCCCCCATCAATCACATTCAGAGTTGAACCACAATCCACAAATACCCGAAATTCAATTAATTCTTCCTGAGCTGCGGTAGTAGCAAAAAGAAATACACCCTTAGTGTTTAAACAGGCTATACGGGCGTTACTGACCATTTTTTTTTTCTTTGTTCATACGAAGCACACAGTTCTTAATGAAATGGTCAGATTTGCCGCAATAAAAGCACAAACCTTCAGAAAACCTGCGGTCTTTTTCCTGAGAACGGGGTGACATCGCCCCAATCTCCATCGGCTCTCCAGTGTCAGTACAGACCCTCTCAAGACTCGGAGCTGACATGGCAGAGGATTTACTCTCATTAACCTTTGCACGCAGTCTCCTGTCCACCCGTATAGCTAATTGCATTGCCTCCTGCAAGTTTCCAGGTGTAGGATAAGCAATCAGCAGATCCTTAACCCTTTCACCTAGCCCAACAAGAAACAAACTTTTCAGAGCTGAATCGTTCCACTCCACCTGAGCAGACCACCGACAGAAATGAGTACAATAATTTTCCTCATTACCTGATCCCTGCCTCAAATGTCTCAATTCCGTCTCAGCTGATGAGACACGATCAGGATCATCATACAACAACCCCAAAGCAGAAAAAAAACTATCCACTGATCTAAAGCACGGATCACTAGGTTGGAGAGAAAAGGCCCATCCCTGAGGTTCTTTGCGCAAAAGTGACATTATGAACCCTATGCGCTGTGATTCATCACCAGAGGATCTGGGTCTCAAACGAAAATACAATAAACAAGCATTTTTAAAGGAAAAAAAATCTTGTTGTTCACCAAAAAATAAATCAGGCAATCGTACCTTTGGCTCCACAAAATGCGCTCCAGAACAGCTACTCACGTGTTGTTGGAGCTCGGCCACCTCCAGAGAGAGTCCCTGCAGGCGTTGAGCCAAATCCTGAACCGACACCATGATGGAAACTGGAGGTCTTTCCTTAGAGAAATTTTTTGGGCTGGACTTACTGTTATGATCTGCTACAAGCACTAAGGATAGACAGGAGATCTGTCCCTACAGTAGAACTAAGCTAGATCCCTACGATGTAACGGGGAACCTGATCCTGCGATCAGACCCGCTAAAGTCCTCAGCTAGTCTGAACGAAGACCTATAGATGTGAGGAAGGGATCCCTACAAGAACTAGGGACTGGGAGAAAGATGGACACATCCTAGCAGAAATTGTAGCAGTAAAAAGACAAACAAACAACATAGAACATAGAGGTCAAATGACCTAGCCAAACTGACTGAGAAAGGTAACAAAGCACCTGGCTAGCTTAAGAGTAGAATTTACAATGAAGTCCAGCAAGGCCAGAAGGGCGGAGCAGGATTAAATAGGCAAAAACGGTCATGTGACCAGCATAATAGAAAAAACCTAGCAGGAGAGTTCTAACATTAGTAACACACTACGCCGTCATGGATTAAAATCCTGCAGGGCATGCAAGGTCCCCCTGCTCACGCCAGCACATGTCCAGACCTATTTGAAGTCAAACAACCAACATCTGGATGATCCAGAGGAAACACAGGAGAAAGTCATGTGGTGAGATGAGTCCAAATAGAACTTTTTGGTATCAACTCCACTCGCCGTGTTTGCAGGATGAAGAAGGATGAGTACAACCCCAAGAACACCATCCCAGCAATGAAGCATGGTCTAGGAAACATCATACTTTGGGGGGGCTTTTCTGCAAAAGGACAGTACGACTGCACCGTATAAAAAGGGAGGATGGATGGGGTCATGTATTGCTATATTTTAGCCAACAACCTCCTTCCCTCAGTAAGAGCATTGAAGATGGGTCGTGACTGGGTCTCCCAGCATGACAATGACTCAAAACACACAGCCAGGCAAACTAAGGAGTGGCTCCAGAAGAAGCATTTCAAGGTCCTAGATTGGTCTAGCCAGTCTCCAGACCTGAACCCATTAGAAAATGTTTGGAGGGAACTGAAACTCAGTGTTGCCCAGTAACAGCCCCGAAACCTGAAAGATCTGGAGAAGATCTGTATGGAGGAGTGGGCCAAAATCCCTGCTGCAGTGTGTGCAAACTTGGTCAAGAACTACAGGAAACATCTGACCTCTGTAATTGCAAACAAAGGTTTCTGTACCAAATATTAAATTCTGTTTTTCTATTGCATCAAATACTTATTTTCTGCAATAAAATGCAAATTAATTATGTAAAAATCATACAATTTGATTTTCTGATTTTTTTTTACGTTTCTGACTCTCACCGTTGAAATGTACCTACGATAACAATTACAGACTTCTCCATTCTTTGTAGGTGGAAAAACTAGCAAAATCACCAGTGTATCAAATACTTATTTTTCTCCACTGTATATATACCTCAAAATGGGGCCAGGATGAGGGACATATATACCACGGTAGGGGAACATATATACCAGGAAGGAGCCCACATAATGGGGGAGAAGGGGCAACAATTATGTCCTTATAGGATTTAGAACGCTACAAGGGCCCATGGGTGTGGGTGTGTGTATGTGGGGGGGCTAGGTTCAAATCTTGCACCAGGGCCCATCGGACTCTAGTTACGCCACAGCAGAAATATTTAGATGCAAATATTGCTGCACAAAGGGTCACACCAGATACAAAAAGCAAAGGTACACATATTTTTTATACATACATTTAATAAAAAAATGAAAAAGTCTAATATTTTTTACGAATTTTTTTATTTGTACCCTTTACCTACTTTTAGGAATTGTGTGAAAATTTGATGTAGTTTGAGGCCAAAGTTATTTAGAAACATCAAAATTTCTGAAACGTTCACAAACTTTCAAGCACAAATATATTACATTTATAGAGATATATCTATATGTTTGTACCTTTGTGGCTGGCAACGGCTTATTTGTGCATGGACAGCTTATTATATTTAGTGCAGACATCTGAGAACATAGTGTGAACAATATAAATGATTTTGTTTACTTTGCTTCTGAATTAACAACTCGTCTACACAGTTGCATTAGTGCATAGTAGGGTAGGGATTATACAACATTTTGACAAAAGCTACTCACAAATGTGTTCCTGAATATATTTATTTATGTCCTGGTGTAGCAAATGGATAGAATTACTTTGAACCTTCTGTTGTGCATGTGTAGACTGTGCTTAGGTGCCATGGCTTTACTCAGTGAGCGGTCAAATTGTGAGTTCCGATTCATTTTAAGTTTGCTGATATCCATAGGTTAACAATGTGTAATGTAATTTTGACTGTGTTTGTGCATGGGTATATTGTACTCACAAACAATGGTTTCATTGGCTGCATAAAGCCTTGGGCCACACGATATATGAACTATAATGAACCAAATTTTGACAAGTCCTTTTGAGATGGACATGGAGTTTCCCATGACAATAATACAGTGCCTTGAAAAGTTTTCATACTCCGTTAACTTTTCCAAATTTTTTAATGTTGCAACCAGAAATGTAAATGTATTTTATTGGGATTTTATGTGATATACCGACACAGTACTTGTGAAGTGTAAAGGAAATGATAAATGACTTTCTAAATTGTTTAAAAATATATATCTGAAAATTGTGATGTGCACTTGCATTCAGCCCCAGTGAGTCAATGCTGCAATTACTTCTGCAATTCTTTTGGGGTATAAGTGGAATAGCTGCACATCCCTTATTCCAAGAAGTGCATCGTGAAATGTTCAGAGCTTGGGCTATTTTTTTTACCTCACCATGCTTAAAGGCCCCGTCACACTTAGCGACGCTGCAACGATCCCGACAACGATACGACCTGTCAGGGATCGTTGCTGCGTCGCTATGTGATCGCTGGTTAGCTGTCAAACAGGCAGGCTCACCAACGATTAGGGGAGCAGCGACATCGTGGAAAGAATCTTTCCACGATGTCCTGCTCCTGGTTACCAGCCTGCTGAAGCAGGAGCAGGCTGGTAACCATGATAAACATCGGGTTACTAGGGGCACACGCGCACCTAGTAACCCGTTGTTTATCATGGTTACCACTCTGCTACGTGAGCGGGAGGTTACCGCTCACTTTAGCAGGCTCGTAACCATGATAAACAGCGGGTTACTAAGTGCGCGTGCGCCCCTAGTAACCCGCTGTTTATCATGGTTACCAGCCTGATTGCTGCTTCTGCTGGTCACACACAGCGATGTGTGCTGACCGGCGGGAGGACAACGACCAAAAAAAGGTCCAGGACATTCTGCATTGATCAGCGACCTCACAGCAGGGGCCTGATCGCTGCAAAGTGTCACACATAGCGACATCGCTGGTGACACAGCAGCGATCTCGCTAGTGATCTCGCTATGTGAGACGGGGGCTTTACTCTTTACAAGTTTATCTTTGACCTGTCTAGTGTGTTCCTTGGTTTTCATGATGCTGTTTGATTCCTAATGTTCTCAAACAAACTTCTGAGGCCTTCACAGAACAGCTGTAGTTATACTGAGAATAAATTACACACAGGTGGACCCAAATTACTAATTATTTGACTTCCGGAGGAAATTGGTCACTCAGGATTTTATTTATGGGTATCAGACTACAGGGAGCTGAATACAAAATGCACGTCACAATTTTCAGATTTTTATTTTAAAAAAATTAAAAAAACATGAATCATTTCCTTTACACTTCACAAATACTTGCTACTTTGTGTTGGTATATCACACAAAAAAATCAATAAAATATATTTAAGTTTGTGAGTAAAGCATGAAAAAATGTGGAAAATTTCAGGGAGTATGAATAGTTTTTCAAATGATTGTATCTCCCTTATGCAGCCACATGTTCCTCCCTTTGGTACGCAGCAAAAAGCATGAGGATCATCCCAACCACAACTCTACTCAGCCTTTCCCATAGTATATCTCTGTATATGAGTGTCTTATCTTATACTTTTGGTTATTATTTCTCTGTATTACATTTTATTTATGAACTTTAGACTGCTTGTCTTTCATGTTTTTTCTTTTTATAGCACCTATAGTGTCTTTGAGTATTGCATGTTGTTGCATACTTATACATATTTTTAATGCAATTATATTGTATGGTGTCTTGAGTACATTTTTTTATACAATATATGACTGACCAAGTTATTTATTTTTTTCTAGGGATACAACATTAATGGGTTTATTATATCTAGGAGGTGGTTTGGGGGTGCACAAACCTATTCTGGATATAACCATCCGTAGAGCTGTACACAGTAATAATGCCCAACTGGTGCCCTACTAGCAATCATACCCTCTTTTGTGTTTCAAACAGTAATAATTCACAGCTCTGTGCCTCCATATAGAAGTAGTGCCCCCTCTCTGCCTTCATATAGTAATTGAGCCCCAATAGGTCATGCCACTTTCCAGCGAAGCTACGAAAAAGCACAGGAAGTACAGTGCATTGTGAAAGTATTTGGCCCCTTGAACTTTTTTACCTTTTGCCACATTTCTGTCTTTAAACATAAAGATATAAAATTCTAATTTTTTTGGGAAGAATCAACAACAAGTGGGACACAATCGTGAAGTGGAACAAAAATTAATGGATATTTTAAACTTTTTAAAAAAAATAAAAAATGAAAAGTGGGGCGTGCAATATTATTCGGCCCCCTTGAGTTAATACTTTGCAGCGCCACCTTTGGCTGCGATTACAGCTGCAAGTCGCTTGGGGTATGTCTCTATCAGTTTTGCACATCGAGAGGCTGAAATTCTTGCCCATTCTTCCTTGCAAAACAGCTCGAGCTCATTGAGGTTGGATGGAGGGCGTTTGTGAACTGCAGTTTTCAGCTCTTTCCACAGATTCTCGATTGGATTCAGGTCTGGACTTTGACTTGGCCATTCTAACACCTGGATACGTTTATTTGTGAAACATTCCATTGTAGATTTTGCTCTTTGTTTGGGATCATTGTCTTGTTGGAACATAAATCTCCGTCCCAGTCTCAGGTCTTTTGCAGACTCCAACAGGTTTTCTTCCAGAATGGTCCTGTATTTGGCTCCGTCCATCTTCCCATCAATTTTAACCATCTTCCCTGTCCCTGCTGAAGAAAAGCAGGCCCAAACCATGATGCTGCCATCACCATGTTTGACAGTGGGGATGGTGTTTTGAAGGCGATTAGCTGTGTTGCTTTTAAGCCAAACATATCGTTTTGCATTGTGGCCAAAAAGTTCGATTTTGGTTTCATCTGACCAGAGCACCTTATTCCACATGTTTGGTGTGTCGCCCAGGTGGCTTGTGGCAAACTTCAAACGAGTCTTTTTATGGATATCTTTGAGAAATGGCTTTCTTCTTGCCACTCTTCCATAAAGGCCAGATTTGTGCAGTGTACGACTGATTGTTGTCAGACAGACTCTCCCACCTCAGCTGTAGATCTCTGCAGTTCATCCAGGGTGATCATGGGCCTTTTGGCTGCATCTCTGATCAGTCTTCTCCTTGTTCGAGATGAAAGTTTAGAGGGACGGCCGGGTCTTGGTAGATTTGCAGTGGTCTGATACTCCTTCCATTTCAATATGATCGCTTGCACAGTGCTCCTTGAGATGTTTAAAACTTGGGAAATCTTTTTGTATCCAAATCCGGCTTTAAACTTCGCCACAACAGTATCTCGGACCTGCCTGGTGTGTTCCTTGGTCTTCATGATGCTCTCTGCACTTGAAACAGAACCCTGAGACTATCACAGAGCAGGTGCATTTATACGGAGACTTGATTACACACAGGTGGATTCTATTTATCATTACCAGTCATTTAGGACAACATTGGATCATTCAGAGATCCTCACTGAACTTCTGGAGTGAGTTTGCTGCACTGAAAGTAAAGGGGTCGAATAATATTGCAAGCCCCACTTTTCTTTTCTTTTTTTTTTTTTAAGTTTAAAATATCCAATAAATTTCGTTCCACTTCGCGATTGTGTCCCACTTGTTGATTCTTCCCCCAAAAATTAGATTTTTATATCTTTATGTATGAAGCCAGAAATGTGGCAAAAGGTAGCAAAGTTCAAGGGGGCTTTCACAATGCACTGTATATAAAACACAAAATAAATATTGTGCAAGTCATGAAAGAGTTTTTTGATGCAAACAGCACCAGAATTGCAGTAAATTTAGCTTTATTGATCTCCTTCAATATGCAAAAAGAACAAAAAAGAGACACAAATGGGTGTATGCTATATATGAGAAAGGTTTATGTTAACCCAATCATGGACATGTTAGAAGAATGTCACCATCGAAGCAAAAACTACAGATAAGAAGCAAGAGAAACACACTTCGAAATTGGTCAAATATATCATAGAAAAATTATTTATTAAATTTTAACAAGTATAGGTGATGAATCACAGAACAGAGTAAATATTAAAAACAATGCAGTGGAGGGGCACCAATGGAAGGAGGTGCAATAAATAGCATCAAATGTATAATCTACCGTACATTAGACATCCATCTATATACGCTGCTGAATAAAGTTTATATAGATAAAGTGTGAACTTTATAAAAGTGCCAGTGCCTAACAATATAATAAAGTGCAGATATTATATGATGATAGATAATGCCAAGTGGCAGATGCCTATGAGTCAAATCATGAATGAACTAGATTAGTCAAGTAAGACATGAACTACAGATGACATCAAATATATAATATACAGTATATTAGACATCCATCAATATACACTGCTGAATGAAGTTCATGCAAGTAAAGTGTGAATTTTTTAAAGGTGCCAGTGCCTAACAGATGGATATGGATGCTGAATACCCTCCATCCACTTGGTTTGAACGAACAGATCAGTTATGCCCCATTTCTCTGATTACCCATACATTGAGGATTTAGTATTTTAAATATCTTTTTTGTAGTATTGTTTTATTATAATCTACCCCGCATATTTTCAGGCTAGGATGGTCTATCTAACCACTTATCATTAATGGTTTTTGTCTCTGTTTTTTAGTATTCTTCTGTGTGATAATATTGTTTTCCATCAAACATATGGAGCACCCACATATACTGCTGTTTGGCGACAAGGCCTCATGATGACACCACAATTATAAGAAATTCTTTTCTTCATCTCTGGATGGCCTTCACACATATGTTGCCGGTTTGATTTTCACAAAGGCAAGTTGACGCTTCTTCTATAGGACATTATTACATGTATCAATTCGATATCATACACATTTATGTTCAGATAATTTCTGGACATGTTTCTATATATACTTTTATGGTGGTGTATGAGACGCTCCTGTTGAGCTGGATACTTATAGGATTAAGTAATCATATACATAATGAAATTTATTATGTTTATTGTATTTATTTACTTACTCTTTATTTATGCACTGTCATTTTCACATGTTTTTGTGCCTGCACATTTTCTTTCTTTTTTTCATAATCTTATTAATTATGTAATTTTTATAAATATTTTATGTTGTCATTCATATAATCATGTCTGTATCATTAATTTATTTATTCACATATGTATATATGTTCTTTTTCAGTTATTTTTGTTTGCTTATTTTTTTTGTATATTTACATATATGCACTGTCACTTTATTATTCTCTATCTAATTGCTGTTACTAAATTTCCCCTTATACCACATTAGCACTTTATATTGGGGAGGATAATAGGCCACTGGATGGTATATCTAATGTTCTGCAGCTCTACCTTGAGTGACACCTTCAATGCACCATTTATGTCTGTATGATGAGTTGTACGCATGCTCTCGATGCGCCCCGCGGTGTCTCTGTCGGCCTTGTCTCTATGTGTCCGGCGGCGCCCGGTCACGTGACGCCCTCGTGATCGGGGCGTCATCGGTCACTTGACGAGGTTGCCGTGGATGCGGCGGGTGGGCGTCGACTAGCATGCGTTACTAAGAGCTCGTCCCACACACATTGTTTTAGTGTCTTCACGCCCCCTTTTACCATTGGTTAGATGGACCTTTTAAACCCTGCCTATTCTCATTGATACCACCCCCTGACGAAGGCAGCTGTGCCAAAACGTACGTCAGGGTGTGCGTCATTGAGGAGGTTGTTTACACCCTTAGTTGATGTAAGTAATTGCTTACTACAATAGATATGGACATTTTCGCTGCTTCATTTAGTCCCCTGTTGAACATGTAGGCAGAGGGTCCCTTACATTAATTTTCTATTTCTGACTTTTCTGTGCATTTGATATATTTGATGGTATGCCTTTGGTTCATACTTTACCTGACTAATTCATTCAAATTCATGACTTGACTTATAGGCATCTGCCATTTGGCATTATTTATCATCATTTAATACCTGAACTTTATTACACTGTTAGGCACTGGCACTTTTAGAAAATTCACACTTTACCTGCATAAACTTCATTCAGCAGTGTAAATTGATGGATGTCTAATATACTGTATATTATATATTTGATGTCATCTCTAGTTCATGTCTTACTTGACTAATCTAGTTCATTCATGATTTGACTCATAGGCATCTGCCACTTGGCATTATCTATCATCATATAATATCTGCACTTTATTATATTGTTAGGCACTGGCACTTTTATAAAGTTCACACTTTATCTATATAAACTTTATTCAGCAGCGTATATAGATGGATGTCTAATGTACTGTAGATTATACATTTGATGTTAGTTATTGCACCTCCTTCCATTGGTGCCCCTCCGCGGCATTGTTTTTAATATTTCCTCTGTTCTGTGATTCATCACCTATGCTTGTTAAAATGTAATAAATATTTTTCTATGATATATTTGACCAATTTCGAAGTGTGTTTCTCTTGTTTCTGATCTCCTTCAATGTATATTAGAAAATGTCGCGACTTTTCAATATACAATGATTTTTGTATTTGTGCAAAACAAGATAATACTTTTAATATCTTATTGGTTCACTGTAATTTAAAAGTAAAAATCTATAACCCTCCCCATTTTTATATAGTTTATACTCTGTCCACTTATTTGCACTACTGTTTATGCTGAGTGGAATGGCTTTACATCCCTTATTCCAAGAAGCCCATAGGCCTCCTGCGTCAATAACAAATTTAGCACATCACATTTCCTTCCATGCACCAAAAATTCAAGTTTATGACAGCTGAATTGGTGGAGACTTGTGGTATAATTTGCGTTAATTTCTGGCATAAATTATATTTTATAAATTCATAGGACTGACTCTACTGCTACTCCCAGCTTATTTTTAACAAACTGTTGATAGTGAGAAAAAGTCACAAATAAAGGCACAAATTATGGCGGAAATTTGGCATTAGCCATAATTTGCTAATTTCTTATCAGTAGAACACTGTCCTTCAGCATTTAATAATTTCCCCCATAGTGTTTATAGATTCTCTACAATGCAATATCACTATACATGGCCAAGTGCACTGGGTCAACATTAGTTAAATGGTGGGCAAGGTTACAGCAAGCTCTTTAAGCTATCCGTCTGATGCTGACAATCTCTAAATAAACTGTCAGCAGTATGTTCTTTGTTTGAAAGATATGCCTGGAGGGTGGATGTTTTACGTATAGGAATGCTGCTGCCTTCAACATATCTGACAGGAGATTGATTTTGTTCTCCTCTGCCTGCATAGCCCCAGGACTAGTCAATACTGCACAGATTATCCACAATGTTTTGAAACTACATATTTGCAAACCGGAAAATAGCAATGGCGACTGTTTGCTCTTATGATATTAGGAAGTTTCTGCATTGAGGGTATGCATAATTTCATTGCAGTCAGCATATTGTTATATGGGAGTTGATATTGTCAGGTCCCCCATGACCGCAGAACCACCAACAGTTGTGTCTATCTAAATTCCCTGCCTAATAGTGTTATGTCCCAAAGCTGTTGTGTATGTGCCTTTAAGATGCAGCAGAGCCACCAGCTACCTCACTATGTTTGCATAATGTTCATATTCACTTTTGCAGATAATGTACAGCATGGTTTATGTGAAGACTCGGGGTCTTCCGTGGGTGTAATGCTACTCAGACAACACCGGGTGAGGGTAAAATAGCATAGCAATACTTTATTGAACTACAAAGTGGACAATAAACACACAGAACAGTCCCAGCAAATACCCAAGATGGTACAACATTACACAGTCTCACCCTTCCTTCTCCTCCCGCCTGGGATAGAACATCTGCGACTTTGGAGACTTCCAGGGCCGACTACCTCAAATAGTGGCCCCCCGCTTCTGGCGGGCCCCCAGGGACAGGAGGTAGCAGCAAGCTTAGGAAGCTAGCAGTCCATCGAGGTAGAAGGCCAGGAGACCCGAGGGTCCCAGCCTGGCCTCTCCGAGAGTTTCCATGGAGCCAGATGATCAGTGGGTCCCAATCTGGCTTCTCCGAATGTCTCTGTGGGTTGCAGGCGACCAGTGGATCCCCCCTGGCAATCCCAAACAACATATCCATGGGGCCAGGTGACTTCTTCGTTCCAACCTGGTCTCCCCAAAATGTATCCATGTCTCTCTGATGGTTAATGGAGCAGATCTGTATCTTTCCAGTCAGGGCCGATACCCTTAGACTAGAATCATGTAGAATACAAATCTGTGTCTCTTTTTGTAATGCCATGCAATCCATCTAAGGTCCTAAAGGATGTCTCTCATTCTCCTTCTAAAGTCTTTCTGATGCTCTTTGATTCTATGTCCCAAGTCTGACTGCTACAAAAACACATGTCCCTTCTGCTTCTCTGGGATCAGCCCCCTGAATGGCAGAACTGCTCTCACCCCCCCCCCAAGCTAAGCGTGCATTAGTGGAGATATCTTTCTCAGGTGGACTGTATCCATGCTCCCCTGGCCACACCTCAGTCCACCCCCCATTACCATTATCTTTCTCCCCCGGCAGGAGGAGTTGTCAGAGGGGCGCTGCCAATGAGGGAAATTCAGCAGATGCCTGAAACTGCAAGGCGCAGGCCCAAATTCAGGAATTTCCCCTGTATCCGGGATGGTTGGGACTACAGATGAGAGGATGGATTCCCGGGTCTCTGGTCCAGTGTCCAGATCCGTGGTACCTGGCGGTTGGACAGGAGGCTGCGAATCTCTAACCATCCATCGTTCCCGGTGCAGCTTTTAATCGACTAGGGCCAGCGGGACGTTATCTGTGCATCCTGCTCATCTCTAATTGGGACCTGTGGGATATTTTCTGTTCCTTCATTCACAGTCGGAGCCGCCTGAACTTTCTCATCTTCATGTGACATGGACGCCGATGGGTGGGACTAGTGACGCCCTTCCGCTGCGGAGTTTGACAGCGGCATTTAACATGTTAACAGCCACGGGTGAATCCTGATTCCACCTGCGGCTGTTAAGGGCACAATGGCAGCTGATCAGATCAGTTATCATGCCCCCAGAAAGGTGCGGGCTCAGCGCCGGAGTCCGCACCAAAGGAAGAGACGCGACATGTGTCGTACATGTACAGTGCATGTCTTGAAAACGTTAATAAACTGAATTAAAATTATGGGGGAAAATATATACATAGATGTACACACATAGATTTTTCACAGAATTTGTCACCAGAAAGGTCATGTGTGGTTTTGCACAAAGGAGCTACAGTTACAGAGAGAGAAGTTACTAGCAGATCTGAATGGGCTGTGCTAGGACCCAGTAGCTCTGCTCTGCCAGGCAGGCGACCCTGTCATCCTCTAATCTCTATCACTGAGCAAATAAAAACTATCACCCAGCAGCAGCTCCTGTATGCTGCTTCCCCTGAGTCCCGTGTATCTGCTTCTTCATGGCTGTGTCTGCTGCAGGCACACAGGGAACCTGAAGAGCAGACACAGGGCTGTATCACCACTCATGTCCTCTCCTGCACTCAGGCACAACACAGCGCTCACTGTTGATTTCTAATTACCTCACAGGACACAGGCTGAGGCCGCGCGATGGTCTGCAGGATGGATCACTGCTCCTGTGAAGTTCATAGAAAGGCGAGTGCGAGGGGCGTGGCCTAAAGCTAGAGGGGGCATGGTCCAAAGCTAGAGGGGGGTGGCCCGAAGCTACAGGGGGCGTGGTGGCTACTTTTCACTGCCGTGCGTGCGAGACAAGTGGATCCCGGCCAAGACTGCGGGACAGAGTCTCAAAATCAAGACTGTCCCACTGTATACGGGACGGTGGGAACTATGCATAATATCCCATCAGAAAACAGGAGTTAATACAGTGCACCCTGGCGTCACAAACTACATTTTCTTTTACTTTTATTCCTGCCTTAGTGAAGTGGTAATACCCGCACACCACAAGGTCTGTGCTCTATGGCAGAGTAGTGCATCACTGGCATTACAATAGTCCCTTTGTCACATTGGACACATAAACAGAACTTTAGAAAAAGTATTTCCAAAGTCCGTTTATGATATCTAAATAAACCCTTTGACTAGTCGATGGGGCGTTAGCTTCTCCAGACTAATTGGCCCACTTAGCATGTTATCTTGCCCCTGTGGGCTTGATACAAGACTTACAAGAGTCGGCATCATCATCAGCACTATAGAGATCTTGCGCATGCCGACGTTCTTAGGACATTGTGAATTTTGCCCTGCTATGTGTAGCACAGGCGATCAGATGATCACAGCTTCTAGTCTCCTAAAGGGACTACTGAAGTCTGTAAAAAGTAAAAGAAAAGTTTTAAAAAATATTTAAAAAATAAAAACACAAAAGTTCAAATCACCCCCCTTTTGCCCCATTGAAAATAAAACAATTACAAAAATACATGTATTTGTTAGGCTATGTGCCCACGATGCAGAAATGAAGCAGAAAATTTCTGCAGCATTTCTGCATCTCCCTGGCAGAAAAAACGCATGCAGATTGTACATGCGTTTTTCCTGCAGAATACATGCGGAATACATGCAGATTCACATGCATACCCACATGCGTGTATAACGCATGTGTTTCCGCATGCAGACTGACAAGCACTTTCCAGGCGATAGCATCACTTGGAAAGTGCTTGACAACTAGGTCACACTGTATAAATCCATGCAAACGGCATGGATTTATACAGTGTAACCGTAAAAATAAAAAAATAAAAGCTATACTTACCTCCGATGCCGCCGCGTGTGCTGTCGCGCTCCTTCCTGGTTCCTTCCTGGCTTGCCGGCATCTCGCGAGACAGCCTGCGGTCACATGACCGCGACGTCATCTCAGGTCCTGGAAGGAGAAGCACTGCAGGGGCCGCCGGACAGGTGAATATAAACTTTATTTTTTATTTTATTCTTTTTTTCACAGGTACAATGGTACCCAGGTCTGGATGAGAGTCTTCTCTTCTCCAGAACTGGGTACCATCCGCACATTGAAATGCATATAATCCGCTTGTACAAATGTACAGACACGGATTCTATGCGTCTCAATGCAAGTCAATGGCGGCGCTTCCGCAAAATTAATGAACATGCTGCGGATTTATGAGCGCTGCAGAAACGCTGCGGAAAAATCCGCAGCATGTGCATTGACATTGCGGAATGCCATTGGGGACCATGGGGTGCGGATTACCATGCGTTTTTGATGCGTTTCCGCTGCGGAAATTCCGCAGCATAAATGCATGAAAAACGCATCGTGTGCACGCAGCCTTATAGCTGGGGTCAGAAATGTCCGATCTATCAAAATATATAGTAAATTAATCAGATCAGTAAACAGCAAAAAAAAAAAATAGCAACTCCAGAATTACGTTTTTTTTGCTTCCACAACATTGCAATAAAATGCAATAACGGGCGATTCAAACATCGTATCTATCTCAAAATGGTATAATTTAAAAATGTCAGCTCAGGGAGCAAAAAATAAGCTATCACCCAGCCCCAGATCACAAAAAATGGAAAGACTATGGGTCTCGGAATATGGCGACATAAGCAAATTTGTTTTCTCTTACAAATTTTGGATTTATTTTTGACCACTTAAATAAAAAAAGAACCCATACATGTTTGGTGTCTGCTTACTCGTACTGACCTGGGGAATCATATTTTCAGGTCAGTTTTAGCATTTAGTGAACATGGTAAATAAAAAAAATAAAAAAAACAATTGTGGAATTGCATTTTTTTTGCAATTTCACCGCACTTGGAATTTTCTTCCTGGTTTACATACTCTATATGGTAAAATAAATGGTGTCATTCAAAAGTACAACTCATCCTGCAAAATACAAGCTCTCATATGGCCATATTGACTGAAAAAAAAAAGTTATGGCTCTGGGAAGAAGTGGAACAAAAACTGAAGAGAAAAAATGAAAAATTGCAAGGTCGTGAAGGGGTTAAGGGACTTATAAAATAAAAAATTGTTATTTTTAATACTCAAATCACAAATTTGACTGACAATATTCTAGTTTATTGAATGACTATATTTTTCCCTTGGGGCCAGTTTAATGATGAGAGGATGGAAACAGGCACTTTGTTTCTGTAGGAAGCACTTGGCTAAATGCATTCTTCCTCCTTATCTCTACCAGGGGGATAAGCTCAACACTAGGAGTGTTTTTATGTGTCACAAATTCCTTAAATTGAGTATGTGCTGACAAGACCTTTGAAACTCCTACACATACTATAGTTTCTATTGAGCATCCATATACTGGGTAATTTATGTATAAATCCAAGTAGCCCTCTAATAGGGATCACTCACTGAACATAAAGGCACATGTAAAGTACAGGTAATTGATTCCTTTGTGATGCATGTGATCTATTGCACACATCAAATGACCTTTACTTTGCACAAGTCCCAATGAAGCATACCACTGTCAAAATTGTCTTCAGACTGTGAGTCTTTGGAGCCGGAAATAACTTTCAATACAATCCAAAATAGTGTAATTGTTAACTACACGTTGCAGGTTCTATTCAATACTTTTACATGTTCACTAAATAAAGGAAACTCATTACCCTAGTAAAATGCATAAGCAGTGTTAAGAGGACGAGTTAAAAAAACTCCAGGAGCATAAAATATCAATACCCAAAATGCTCTATGCAGAAATTGAGCTAGAAAGGAGTGATGGAAATCACAATATTACTTCTTAGGCTGTGTGCCCACTATGCATTTTTTAAGCATTTCTGCAGCGGCAATTCCGCCGCGGAAACGCTTAAAAAACGCTTGGTAGAAGGTCAGCAATGGTCCCCAATGATAATCCGCATGTGCTGTGCACATGCTGTGGAAATTTCCGCTGCGGATTATCATTGCAGAAAAATCCGCAGAACGTCCATTAATTTTGCGGAAACACGGCGTAATTGCCACCATTGACTTGCATTGAATCGCATAATATCCGCATGACTACATGTACACATACGGATATTATGGGATTCTATGTGCGGATGGTACCCGGGTCTGGAGAAGAGGAGACTCTCCTTCAGACCTGGGTAACATAGTACCTGTAGTTAAAAAAGAATTAAAATAAAAAAAAACATTATACTCACCTTCTGATGGCCCCCGGTCTCCTGTACGGTGCGTCCGGTGTCTTCGGCGGCCGCTGATGTCGGCGGTCGCGTGACCTATCACATGACTAAATTACATCATTTAAGGTCCTTTTACACCACCACGAGCTGTCGAAGACACCAGAGAAGGAGACCAGGGGCCATCGGAAGGTGAGTATAATGTTTTTTTTTATTTTTCACCATTTTATTCTTTTTTTTACTATTGATGCTGCATTTGCAGCATTGTAACTTGGTCACAGTATATAAATCCATGCCGGTTGCATGGATTTATATAGTGTGACCAAGTTGTCAAGTACTTTTCCAAATGATGCTAAAATCGCTTGGAAAAGCGCTTTACAACCCGCATGCGGAAATGCATGTGAAGAACGCTTCACAAACGCTTCTACCTGGCAGGAAAAATGCATGTAAAATCCGCATGCGTTTTTCCTGCCAGGGAGATGCAGAAAAAATCCGGAGCATTTCTGCATAGTGGGCACTTAGCCTTAGGACATGTTAACAGACCTCATTTTCTACTCTCAGATCTACAGTTTGCCATTTATGTTGGCAAAGCCATATCAGCTTTACATTATGCAACCTTATTCTACTGTTATTTAGCAATATAATTCTACAACATAAGCGAAAATACTACTACGCAACCAAGAGGTCCCCAGCCTTCTGAATGACATTCTGAAATACTTTTGCATATGATTGATGGTCTTGGGCCACAATGAGTAATTGAGAAAAACCTACCAAACATATGACTGATTCATATGGCATTATATCCAGGGTTAACTGCCAGTGATATAGTTTGTACCTCTGTAAAGCAGGTGACTAGATGCAACAGCGGAGGCACCAGGTGGAAGCAACAATTTATTTCTTAGATTAACAATATGAAATGGGAGCAGAGATACTGAAATTAACAAATCACAAAAGCATAATATTTACAGAGTATTTGACAAGCAATTATATAACAGAGGTATATGGATTAGTATACAATAAGTAACTCCAGAATCAGCTCCGAGTCTACAGTCCAACCTACTTCTAATGAGATGGGGGCAAGCCCAGTATTTAGCGGAAACAGTCTCTAGAAGTTTCTGCGGCTTTCTAGACCTTGACGAGGGCCGCTACCCAGTCTCACTAGTCACACGTTTTCCTTATAAAGTCTATCAACACTCTTTGGGCCGCTCTAGCGTCAGCCGGACCACGTCTGGTCTGCAGCTCTTCCCCTGGTCTTGCCCAGTACCGTAAGTCAGTGCTGGAAGTGATGACCCATCTCACATGTCTCCTTCAATCACTGACCCAGGCTTGGGTCTCTGGCTGGGTATCCTCAGGGCCTTTTCAGTCCTTGACTATCGACCTCGGTCCGGATCAGTGGGGGCTGGTCTTAGACTGTTGACAGGCATTGTCTAGGTTGGGAACCTTGACCGGCGTAGTTCGGGTCTTTGGTGCTTGACCGTCGACCAGTGCAGTCTGGATCTTGACCGGCGTAGCTCTGGTCTTTGGTGCTTCACCATCGTCGTCTAGGTCCGGACCTGACTGGTACCCGCGGCTGCGGCCTACTATCTCAGTTGTTGGAGAGAGTCTGCCACCTCTCTTGGCGCCAAATCTCCTACTGTTTTGGAGTGCTGACCTTTTATATCAAAGGCTGATTTCGTCACTGTCACCTGATCCAGGATACTGCCTAATTCTGTCCCCTCTGCAACTCTTCTCCTTGGGAATAGTTCCGCAAGGTTTTGTTCAAGTCTGGAGGCTGCACGGCTCTGCAACACTTTGTCTCCTATGCTCCGTTCTTCTTCACCTTCAGAACATATTGTGGGGAAAATAAGTATTTGTTACACTGCCGATTTTGCAAGTTTTCCCACCTACAAAAAATGGAGAGGTCTGTAATTTTTATCTTAGGTACACTTCAACTGTGAGAGACAGAATCTAAAAATAAAAAGGAGAAAATCACATTGCATGATTTTGACATAATTAATTTGCATTTTATTGCATTAAATAAGTATTTGATACAAAAGAAAAACAGAACTTAATATTTGGTTTTGAAATTTTGTTTGCAATTACAGAGGTCAGACGTTTGCTGTAGTTCTTGACCAGTTCTTGACACTGCAGCAGGGATTTTGGCCCACTTCATCATACAGATCTTCTCCAGATCGTTCAGGTTTCGGGGTTGTTGCTGGGAAACATTGAGTTTCAGCTCCCTCCAAAGATTTTCTATTGGGTTCAGGTCTGGAGATTGGCTAGGCCACTCCAGGACCTTGAAATGCTTCTTATGGAGCCAGTCCTTAGTTGCGCTAAACGTTAACAGTTAGATCCTAGGACAGATGCATGACATCAGCTAGTAGCACTCCATCTTAAACAGTATCAGCAGGCTTGAAAAGTTTTCAGAAAATCTGGAACTCAATAAAATAAATTTCTTTATTTGAAAATAATAAAATAGGTACATGTCGTGCGTATTTCAAATGTTACCGCCCTTAATCATAGATAAATCAAATAAAGAAATTGATTTTAGCGAGTGTCGGATTTGCTGAAAATTTTATAGGATTTGACTCGGAGCCAGAGAGGAATCCAGAGCACCCATCACACAAGTGACTGCAGACAGTCCCCAAGCTTGTATTCCTCCATTGCTACGCCGCTCAAATAACTCACAGACACAGTACTCTTTTAATGGAAGGGGATGGCCACAGCATTTATTATTTCTCTTGGCATAACCAAAACTTTTAACAGTCAACTCGTGAAAATCAGAAATCTGAAACGGTATGCCCCACCGGACTCCTCGTGGGCAAGTCAGTCTTCAGCTCCATATACTCCATACTGATATATTCACCGCAAGATGTGACTTGACTTCATTACACTATAACACAGAAAACCGTATAAGTAAACACAATCCAGAATAACAAGTAGTCATATAAACGGAGGGATCTCATTCATCTTGTGCCGGAGAAAACGAAGCAGAAAGCCCAGGTAAAGTATTTATAATGTGTTTGTACTACTTTAGCATTGACCGGGGAAAGGGGTTTTGGGGACAGGCCACAATATTAACCATTGCCAGGCTGGCTATAGCATGGAAACAAGATAGGATGGAAGGAGGGATAAGTAAAAGAGGGTAAAAACACTTTCCATGGCAGCAGGGCCTCAGCAATCAAGAATGACTTTCCTATTTGGCTTGTGGACCACAGAACACAGGTTTATCTTCATGATAAGTTCCTTTTTCTTATGTATCAATAGGCATGACCTCACCGGCCCCACTGACCTCCCGATGCGGAAGTGAGTGTAGACGGATGACCCATTTAAGGGGAGAAATTAATTTAAGTGCATGTGCCCAAGCATACAAGAGATGTGCAGATGTCACAAAGCATTGAAAAGTTCAATCAAACATCTCACTACCACCTCCTGCACACATATTCACTACTATTCCTCTCCAAATTCAATCCTTGTCCAATAGATCCTATTCATCTTACTGACATCATTGAAAGAAAAACTTTGAGATCTATTTCATGCTTCGCAGAATTGTGACATTTACAGCAACAACTAAGGAAATAAGAAACTAGAAAAAAAACAAAGACATAAAAAATTCTTTATGCTCCTGGATTTAATAAAAATTAACAATTCTTGAGTGCTTTGATCTTATACTAGTGTAAATAGATTGAGATTAGGCTACAAAGAAGAATTTTGGAAATATCACTTTATTTAGTCAACTTAGTGTAGTCAGTTATGTTTTTGCTAAATATCATGATTGTAAAAAGAGCTAAACTAACAAATGATACATATTGAGACAAATGGATTCTGGAGCCGCTCCCGTGGAAGAAAGAGTAACCAAAAAATTGTTGAATCTTCCAAATGTGGTGCAATCACATGGAGGACATTCTACAATGGATTAATATTTGTAGGTTTATTAGAAAATCATAAAATCGTGAATACACATAAGGGACATGGATGTACAAAAAAGGGAAAGGAGAAGTGAGTCTTTAAAAAGGATCACACAACGCGTTTCTGCCTTCATCAGGTGTGTATGAGACCTTAGGTTTGACTGAACTCTTATACCCAGCATCTTTATTTATGGGTGGGGTCACCCTCAGAGGTAACACCCAACTCAAATCTACTCTTCCTCTCTGTTGTGGAGTCTGGAGTCTAATTGATGAATATAGGTGGACTTTTGTATACATATATTTCTTACAAATAGTGTCATTGATCAAATTTTAAAAATCATCACCTAAATGTGAGCGGGAAGCCTATGTTAACCAAATGACTATTTTGTCAAAATCTATAATTATCCACTGTGTGGAGTTCCTACAAGAAATCTAAAAATTGATTTAGGGAGGCATTGGATTGATGTGATGGGTAGCAACAACAACATTTTTTTTTTAAAAAAATAAAAAATAAATTCTGAAAAAAAAAGTTTTTCGGGGAAAAAAAAATACATTTTTCAGGAAAAAAAAAACATCCCAGAGCAGACACATGGAAGCAAGCTCACTCCTGGAGTCTCACCCCTCCGCCGCAGTCCGTGAAGCGGCCCTGATCCGGAGCGGTGAGTGTTATTGTGATGCAAATTGTAGTTTGATGTGTCAAATGATACATATATTAATTCTATATTTCTAATGTAGCTGGTATTAAAATGCAGAGCACAAATTTTAGAAGCCAAAAGAGTGATAGCTAATTAAAAAGCATACTGCCTGGAAGATTCAATGAAAGAAATGCATTGATGAAATTAAGAAAGAATAGTTCAGTAAATATTCCATGTATTTTACAATATTAACATTTATGCATCTCACTATTTAAGATGATACAAAAATTTAGACCACCTACAACTTTGTAATTTACCTTTTCTTAAAAATCCTTATTATTATTAATGTTATATTTTACAGCTCATTGTCTAGGTTACAAGCCATCCTGCAATCTCAGAATTAGGGATCGCTCACACAATTCTGAGGGATCGCTCTCATGTGAGAGAATCGGAGCACAGTGCGCTGACACTCCGATCAAACTCTGACACAGTTTGTGTCATTTGCAGAATCGGCCCCGATTCTCTGGCAGAGAACATAGGCTCGTGTGGCCCCGGCATAACTGAGGTAAGGAGCACAAGGCATAGCAGGCTTTATGCTTTAGAACTTCCAAGTGTGGCGCCCCTGAGGGTTCAGTCGCTACAGAGGTACTGCACCTCACCCAGAGGTGTGGTGTCTCTCTTCTCTCAGGTAAGGAGGGAGTGCTGCCCGGAACCCCAACACACCTGCATCCAACACTACACTGCTCCAGGCCGGCTGGAGGGGCAACATGCAGAGCGCAGCTGCTGAGCCCTGACCCTGGCTGGAGAGGGGGGAACCCAAAGGTAGGAGGAACCAGTAGTGGGTGTGGGTGGAGGAAGTAGTTAGAGGGAGCACTTTGGTAGGCGTATAAATAGGGAAGCCATCTTAGGATGGCACGACAGTTGAGTAGATGAGCAGATAAGTGAGAGCTGTTCAGAAGAACAGCTCGGGACAGTTCAGAAGAACAGTCCGGGAGCAGAGTCTCATTAGGAGCTCCGCTCCACAAGTAGGGCCAAGTCTGGAGGCCCAGGAGGGGAGCAGGGAGTAGGCTCCGTTCTAAGAAGGGATCCTAGGGGGTACGGCGCGTGCAGGACGGCACCCGTACGCCCCGCACCTGTCAGAAGACAGAGGGATCGTAAGCCGCATTCTAGTCCCCTGAGGGTCAAGCAAGTCTGTGTAACTCTGATCCTCACCAGGCACCACAGGTGGCGTTACGAACTTTCTAAAAATATCCCCCTTTTGCACTGACAGCCCTGGGTCACGGACCGGGCCAGCCACCGTGATATCCCCCAACCAGCATCCAGAGACCCGGCTGCCGAGTACCCCACGGCCCTGGGGGCGCGTCACAAGCGCCATTCTGAAGCTGGCTGGATCCAACAAGCTTCAGTCACCCTGTGCTTCACTAAAGCTGCAGAGGCAAAGCTGCGTCTGCTAGCAGCATGGAAGAGCGCTCAGTTCAGACCAGCAGCGTGCATGTGCAACTGGTCCATAATTGAAATATTTATTTATTTTACTCACTTACATAGCACCATTAATTCCACAGCGCTTTACAGAAATTATCAATATTTGTCTATATGTGACTTTCAGTCTAATGTAGTCAGACCGGATTGTCAACATGTCTATGTAGCCGCACTTGGGTATAAAGATTGACAGATATGCTGACTGCAAGCTTCAGGAGCGCACCATCCCCCAGCAACTAGGTAGCCATGAGACAGTGGAGAGGTGCTCTCCTGAACAACACTTCTTTAAGGACACAGCCTATTTCAGATTTGGAAGTTTTAATTTTTTCCTCCTTTTCGTCAAAAAGCAATTACTTTTTATATATTAATCGACATCGCTTTATTATACAATAAACTAAAAAAGGTCTAATTGAGGTGAAATGGTGAAAAAAATACATTACCACTATTGGTTTTTTAAATTTCATTTTGACGGTGTACATTGTGTGGTAAAAGTGCCCTGGCAACATGATTCTCCAGGTCAGTGTGATTACATTGATGTCAAAGTTGTATAGTTTTTTTTTTATATTTTAGTGACTTAAAAAAAAGTTGAACTCTGTAAAAAAATGGTTTGTGTTGCTATTTTCAGAGACCCATAACATTTTTATATTTCTGTTGCATCGATGGGCCTGGATGAGGGCCTGTTTTTGCATGACAAGCTGTAGTTTTTAATCAAACCATGTTGTGGTACATACTATGTTTTGCTACTTTTTTTACTGAATTTATTAGGGAGGTGTAACGACCAAAAAAAAGGCAATTTTTATGTTTTGTTTTGTTGTTTTTTTCCTTTTTGCTTTTTCTTTATGGGTTAAAAATATAGTTTTTTAAAAAAAAAATTACACTTTAGTATATAGAGAAGACGTTGAAGATGTGTAAATCCAAATTTTTGTTATAAAGGAGAATTCTCCAAACAAAAATAATATGAATTTGCAAGAAAAGTGATATATGTGACTTTCAGCCTAATGTAGTCAGACAGGATTGTGAACAATTGTATGTTGTTGCACTTGGGTGAGAAGCCTGGCACATATGCTGACCGCAAGCTATTACACATGGTTGCCAAAGGCATACTTTGAACATCCCCTGTCTCCTGCTAACAAAAAGGTGCAGGTGTTGCGTGTCCTAGTCTGGTTGACTCCACTCCACTATCAGCTCTATTTGCTCATTGGGTGATAGCCTAATAAGCAAGGAGAGTTTTAGCATTGTTCTGAAATTCTTAACTAATCCTGTCTAACTCCCAGACAGCAGACAGTCTCAAAATACGCCAAATTCATCACAGTCTAAAGCTGGCTACACACACAAGATAGCTGTTGGTCGACCATACATAGACTCAGCCGACAACTATTTCTTCCGAATCCCTCATACAAATGAGGGCTTGGCACAGCCCAGCATTCATGTTTTTAATGGGTGAAAGAAGAACTGTGCTGTTAGGGTGCATTCACATTGCGCTTATCGCCACATTCGTGGGTCCCGTCGGGGTTTGCATCCAAATCCCCCAGAAAAACTCTGCATCAGAGTGAACGTGCCAGCAGAGTGACTGTGCACTCTGTTGTACATAATTTTCGGGGGTGTACACCTACTGGAGACAGAAACTCAGACGCAGTCTACTAAGTCTGAGTGTCTGCATCCAGGAGGCTTAGGCTAAGTGCCCACGTAGCGTTTTTCAAGCGTATATGCTGCGGAATTTCCGCAGCGTAAATGCTTGTTAAACGCTAGGTAATCCGCCCCCCATGGTCCCCAAGGGGATTCCTCAAGTTCTATGCCCTTGCTGCGGATTTTTCCGCAGCGTTTATGCTGCGCTCAAAAATCTGCAGCATGTCCATTAATTTTGCAGAAGCGCGGCGTCATTGACTTGCATTGAGACGCACATAATCCGTGTCAGTACATTTGTACTCACGGATTATATGCGTTTCAATGTGCGGATGGTACCCAAGTCTGGAGAGAGGAGACTCTCATCCAGACCTGGGTACCATTGTACCTGTAAAAAAAAGAATAAAATAAAAAATAAAGTTTATATTCACCTTCTGACGGCCCCCGGTCTCCTTCCCTTTGCTTGCGGGCAGGACTGAAGGACCTGCGGTGACGTCACAGTCATGTGACCGCAGGCCCTTCAGTGCAGTGTCCCGCGATCAGCTGGCAGACAGGAGCGAGCGCAGCTACACACGCCGGGCCATCAGAGGGTAAGTATAAGTTTATTTTTTTATTTTGAAACATTCTTACGGTCACACTATATAAATCCATGCTGTTTGCATGGATTTATATAGTGTGACCTAGTTGTCAAGCACTTTCCAAGTGATGCTAAAATCGCCTGAAAAGCGCTTGTCAATCCGCATGCAGAAACGTATGTGAAAACGCTTCAAATCCGCATGTATTTGGCAGGAAAAATGCATGTACAATCTGCATGCGTTTTTTCTGCCACGGATATGCAGAAATGATGCAGAAATTTTCTGCTTCATTTCTGCATCGTGGGCACATAGCCTAATACACCCAAAAATGAAGCAAGACAGAGTGCTCGTTCACTCTGCCGGCACCATTAGAGTCTACGGTCCCATCAGCGTATACGTTCAAATCCCGTTTTACAATGGGGTTCGGCTGCAAGTCCTGACGGGACCCACGAACAGGGAGATAGCCGCAATGTGAAAGCACACTTAGGTTTATCTGGCAGCAATTTATCTCCTAATAAATCAAAAAGATCAGTTGTGGAAATTCTAATGACCCAATACTTGTCCACCCTTTGACCTTTTCTTGAGGTGGAGTCCGGAGGCCCCCATACAAATCTGCAAGCCCCACAGAAATTAGAGAGTACAGTTGTCTTTCATTTATATGAAAATGTCTTATCTTAACACCACCTCTTGGTGATTTTACTTTTAGACCATATTTTCCACCAAAAAACTGGAGGACACCATCAATAAATTTAACAAGTATTCACCCCCTTGGCTTTTCACCTATTTTGTTACATTGCAACCTGTGTTTAAATATTTTTGTAATCCGATTTGTGTGTGATGCATCAGCACTATATAGTCTAAGTTGTTGAAGTGAAGTGAGAAAAATATAGGCATAAATTTAATTTATGGGATCAAATAACTAAAAATTGGCATGTGCATATGTATTCACCCCTTTTGCGATGAAGCCTCTAAAAAATTCTGGTGCAAGCAATTACCTTCATAAGTTTAGTGAAAGGAAGTCCATCTGTGTGCAATCTAAGTATCACATGCTCTGTCAGTATATACACGCCTTTTCTGAAAGGCCACAGATGTTGCAACACCATTAAGCAAGAGGCACCACTAACCAAACAACACCATGAAAACCTAGGAGATCTCCAAACAAGTCAGGGAAAAAGTTGTTGAAAAGTACAAGTCAGGGTTGGGTTATAAAAAATATCCCAATCTCTGATGATCCCCTAGACCACCATCAAATCCATTATCATCAAATGGAAAGAACATGGTACCACAACAAACCTGCCAAGAGAGTGCCAACCACCAAAACTCTCAGCCCGGGAAAAGAGGGTATTAATCAAAACGGCAGCACAGAGACCAAAGGTAACCCTGAAAGAGCTGCAGAGTTTTCAATCAGAGACTGAAGTATCTGTCCATACAACCACAATAATCTGTACACTCCAAAGAGGTGACCTTTATGGAAGAGTGGGCAGAAAAAAGCCTTTACTTACACACAAAAATTGTAAGGCTTGTTTTGAGTTTGCCAAAAGACATGTGGGAGACTCCCCAAGTGTATGGAGGAAGGTGCTGTGGTCAGATGAAACTAAAATTTAACTTTTTGACCACTATGGTAAATGCTATGTCGGACGCCAAACCAAAACTGCTCATCACCCCAAGAACACCAACCCCACAGTGAAACATGGTGGAGGCAATAGTTGGTGGGGATGTTTTTCGGCAGTAGGGACAGGGGAAATGGTCCGAGTCGAGGGGATGATGTGTAATGGTTAATCACAGTTTACTGTATTGTTGGAGATTTGTGATGTAATATATGTTCTGGCCAGTAGAAGGCAGCGGAGAGACCGGAGTTGCAGCGCAGGGTTTTGGCAGTTGATGACTGTTGCCAGGGAAGTTTAAAGAGACTAAGAAGCTACGCATTGTTGGAAAAGGGTCTGCATAGAGCAGTGCGACTCTGACCTGTTTTTTGGTGACTCTGGGACGCGTTGTTCTGCTTTACATGAGCTGACTCAGTGAGAACCACCAAGGACACAGCATCTTGGGCTAGGTCACGTGAGGCCTTATTTCTAAGGATATAGAGAAGCTCTGCGTTTGAGAGATCGGCATTCTTTAAGAGCTTCAAGCCAGATTTTCTGATTATTCGGGACTCAGCCCAGCAAGGACACTTCAGTCTCAGGATGTACCGCTACCATTTACAACTGAATATATATGCACTGTTTACCTACCATCCTTTTCTTTGTTTTATAAATGGGTTACTAATTGTTTGTATTATATTATCTAATCTTTGTGCATGTTTGCCGATTGCTGCTGTACCCCTCGTCCTGTGGCCATCCCTCGTCCACGTTTCATTTGGCGCTGTGAGCAGGGTACAGCATCACAATGCAGAATGCGAACGGGGATAGTAGTGCGGTACAGGCCGCAGGGTGCGCGGGAGCACATATCCCAGTCATTCTTCCACCGACTCTAAACGCTCCGAGCCTGAACTTGTAAGCAGGGTCCATACTGAGTCAACTTGCAAAATTTGACGGTGATAACATGTCAATCAAAGAATGGGCTGATCGTATGCGAAGTACATACAGACCGTACTACCTAGCTAAGGAGCTGCACTCTGACGTCACGCTGCACGCACTAGAAGGAGAAGCCCGGAAAACAGTGAAGCGGCGTCCTGCATCAACACGAAAAACTCTAGAAGACATTGTGGCCATAATAGAGGAGGTTTACGGAGAGAGAGGCTCAGCCGCTAGTTTCCGTACGCGCTTCTTTAATCGGTGTCAGAAGACGAAAGCATCTCCCAGTATATAAATGCTTTACAGAGAATGTTACAGACCTGCCAAAAAAATTAAAGGCTTGAGCCTCTATTTTCACCGATCCTGACACCATCCTGAACGAACAGTTTGTTCAGGGACTGATGAATACATCGCTGAGGCGGACATTGCAGGATGAGATACGCGCGAATGAGACACTTCAGTTTGACACAGAAGCTTTGGCTCGTGAAGGAGAGGATGATATGGGCCCCAGCACTCTGCGGATGTATGGTCCTGGAGGACAGGGAGTCAAGGCTGAAAATCAGCAGTCCGACTCCTTGGCTGAGATGAGAACCGCAATCCAAGAACTGACCCGGCTAGTGGATTAGCTAAAAAGGTCTCACGCCCGAAGCCCCGTTGAGTGGGATGGGGAAAGCCAGTTCCTTCAACGTATGACTCGTCTCCCCAACAGATGGGGTGGGAAGAACTGAGACATCCGATAAACATCCCTTCGTACAGGTCACCAGAAGAGACCTGGGACCGGAGGGACCCGAGAACACTTGAATACTCTCTACCCCGGGGCCCAATATGCTTTAGGTGCCGAAAAAAAGGGCATGTCTCCTCTAACTGCCCCCAGCTCAGACAATGGATGGTAGAGTGCGAGCCAGGACATTTAAACGAGGATCACCTCCAGTGGTAGGGCGCATTGGAGGGAATGATCCATGTAGGCAAGGCCTGAAATGCCCTAAGAACCTGGTGTCCCGAAATCCAATGGTGGACATTCTGATTGAAGACCGGTCACAGCCTAGTGGATACAGGAGCCGAAGTCTCCACAATGCCACTTGAATACTTCGAAACCCATTTCGGTCACTTTATCAAAGCCAAGCGAGGAAAACTGATTAAGCTGACGGTCGTTAACCAGACGAAGTTTCCAATCCACGGGATAGTGTGGATGCACGTGAAGATTGGAGACCTAGATGTGGGTCAAAAAGGGATCTTGGTGGTGGATGGGGATTCACGGTCAGGAACCTCGATTATATTAGGAATGAATATCCAGCGTTATCTGAACCGGTTGATGTTCCACAAAGATGGCCTGGGATACTGGCAGAGAGTCACCAAACATCGGCCTACACAGAAGGCGTTCCAGAGACTGAGCCAGGTAAGTGAAATTCGCTACAGTGTTCCTGAAGATGAAATGGTGGGGATTGCGACCGTCCCAACAGGGCGTCAAAATATTATCTCGCCTCATCATGAGCAGATCGTTCAGATGGATGTGGATAGCCACCAAAGACTCAACAGAATAGAGGTGATTATTGAGCACCAGAAGCCAACAGGAACCAGACAAGGCCTGATGATCACACATACTATGGCAACAGTGGTGCATGGACAAGTGATCGTCCGGTGTGCCAATGTACATGATAATCCTGTCGTGCTTTGTGCAGGCAAAAAAGTTGCGAATTTGTATGTGTATGGAGGAGAGACAGTCCCTGAAGTCCAGCTGGCCCTGATTGCTGAGGAACAGAAACTGTGGACTGTGTCTGTGTCTAAAGCTTCGAGGACAGAGCCGACTCCGGAGTGGAATGGCCGGAAGATCCTCGAAATAATACTGTTACAGATCCGGGTGGTGGAACCTCTGTGCTGTGATACAAGGAGGGACCAGAGGGGCGTAACTAAGTGCCTACCCGTACCCACTATGGCAACACGGCGGCTTAGTCGACTCCGTGAACCAAGGAGGGACTGGGAAGGTGAACCAGGTGTCACTCTGGACTGACCTTGTGTGACAGCAGGCGACTCCCATGGGACTGATGGCCGAAGCCGACAGGCACAGCAGATGAACACGGCTGGTAGACAGGCAGGTGATGCGGTTAGACAAGCAGGCGGGCACAGCAGATAGACAGGCAGGCGGGCATGGCAGATAGACAGGCTGGCGGGCACGACTGCTAGACAGGCAGGTGGACACGGCTGATAGACAGGCAGGCAGACACGGCTTATAGACAGGCAGGCGGCCACGGCTGATAGACGGGCAGGCGGGCACAGCTAATAGACGGGCAGGCAGACACATCCGATAGACAGGCTGGAGGCACTGGAACCTGAGGGCTGAAGAGAGTGTTAGGACACAAACAACAACCTTGCACAGGCACCTCCATTTTGGAGGAGGTGCCTTATATAGGGGCAGTCCTCCGGCCATTGGCCGGGGACTCTTTAGGATGGCGCGTGCGGCCCCTTTAAGAGGGAGGGAGCGCATGCGCGCGCACCCTAAGTACAGTGCCTAGGGAACTGTGCGTGGTGCGCGCACCCCGGGCAGGTGCAGCAGGGGAGCCGGAGGATGCCGGACCGGGACTGCGACGAAGAGGGGATCAGCGTCACTGCCCGGCAAGAGGCAGAGACGCTGACACTACAGTACCCCCCCCCCCCCTTTACGCCCCCTCTTCTTTAGGCCCGCAAGAAATTTTTCTAGAAGACGAGGAGCATGAATGTTCTCCTTGGGCTCCCAAGATCTCTCCTCAGGACCAAATCCCTTCCAATCCACTAGAAAGAAAGTCTTTTCTCTTACCCTCTTGATGGCCAAAATGTTCTCTACCTCAAAGACGTCCTCAGCGGAGACTGGAGCTGGAGTGGTACCTGGATCATCAGAGAAAGGATTAAGGACAACAGGCTTGAGGAGAGACACATGGAAGGAATTGGGAATCCGTAAGGAGGCAGGGAGTTTCAGCTTGTATCCCACTGGATTTAGTTGGTTCAGAATCTCAAAAGGACCGATGAACCGCGGGCCCAACTTGTATGATGGTATCTTGAGATGGACATATTTGGAGGAAAGCCAGACCTTGTCTACCGGACGAAATAGAGGCGGATCCAGACATCTCTTATCAGCATGCTTCTTTATCCACTTGGAGAACTGAAGAAGCACAGATCTAGTGTCTTCCCAAATCACCGAAAAGTCACAGGCGAGAGACTCTGTGGCAGGATTGTCTACTGAAGAAGAGGCGGGAAACGGAATTCGGTGGTGTTGACCGTAAACCACAAAAAACGGACACTTAGCAGAGGACTCACTCACATAGTTGAAAACTCTGCCTAAGGCAGAAGTTCTACCCAATCGCTATGGTGAGCGTTGACAAAGTGCCGAAGAAAACTGGTAAGGATCTGATTGATACGTTCCACCTGACCATTGTACTGAGCGACCACCCATATGATGGTAGAACCGGCACATACCAGAAGATCAGTGATGAAGTCCATAGCAATGTGATGCCAAGGAGCAGAAGGCACGGGGAGAGGAAGAAGATGACCAGCTGGGAGGTGCCTAGGTATCTTGTTACGGGCACAGGAGGAACAAGCCGCGACAAAATCTGCAACATCCTTGCGCAGAGTGGGCTACCAATAATGTCAGGCAATGAGCAGAAGCATCTTCCTCTGGCCGGCATGACCAGCCAGCTTGGACGAATGACCCCAGAGTAAGACACTCTTCCGATCCAGAAATGCTACAAAAGTCTTACCCGGAGGTAGGTGAGACAGGTCAAGCGGAGCAACAATCATTAATCTGGAGGGGTCAATGATGTGTAGAGGCTCCGCCTCTTGGTCGGTAGACAGGAAAGAGTGGGATAGAGCGTCAGCTTTAATATTCTTGTCTGCCAGGCGGTAATGGAGAGTGAAGCTGAAACGAACAAAGAACAAAGACCATCTGGCCTGAAGTGGATTTAGTCTTTGGGTGGTCTGCAAGTAAGCGAGGTGGGCGGTCTGCAAGTAAGCAAGGTTTTTATGGTCAGTGTAGATGACCACCGAGCGCAGAGCCCCCTCAAGCAAGTAGCGCCACTCCTCCAGCGCTAATTTGATGGCCAGCAGTTCTCGATCCCCTATGGAGTAATTGCGCTCGGACCGAGAAAAGAGTTTGGAGAATAAGCTGCAAGTCACCATTCGCCTGGACGAGGATTTCTGGGTGAGCACTGCTCCGGCCCCGGAGGAAGAGGCATCAAACACCAGGAAGAAATGTTTATTGCAATCTGGACGATGTAGCACTGGAGCGGAGGAGAAGGCTTGCTTAAGAGAGACAAAGGCACTTTCCGCCTCGGAAGTCCATTCCCTGGGATTTGCCCCTTTAAGGGTGAGAGCAGAGATGGGAGCAGTCCGGGAGGAGAAATGAGGAATGAAGAGGCGGTAATAGTTAGCGAATCCCAGAAACCGCTGCATAGCCTTCAACCCCTCAGGTCGGGGCCACTTTAAGATGGCAGACACCTTCTCGGGATCCATCCGCAGTCCGGTCTCAGAGATGATATACCCCAAAAATGGTAGGGAGGTCTGCTCAAAGAGGCATTTCTCGTACTTTGCATACAGGCAATTCTTGCGAAGCCTCAACAGTACCTGACGAACATACCTCCGATGAGAGGGCAGATCAGGGGAGAACACCAAGATATCGTACAGGTACACCACCACGCATGAATACAGGAGATCACGGAAGATGTCGTTCACTAACACCTGGAAGATGGTTGGATCATTACAGAGACCGAAGGGCATCACGCGGTACTCGTAGTCACCATCCCGTGTGTTGAATACCGTCTTACACTCATCTCCCTGGCGAATCCGGACCAGATTGCACGCCCCACGAAGATCGAGCTTGGTGAAGATCTTCGCTCCTTTTAGGCGGTCAAACAGCTCCGAGATGAGAGGCAGGGGGTACTTATTTTTGATGCTAATCTGGTTTAGGCCCCTATAGTCGATACACGGACGAAGCGAGCCATCTTTCTTTTTGTCGAAGAAGAATCCTGCTGCAACCGGAGAGGTGGATTTCTGGATAAATCCCCTAGCAAGATTCTCTTCTATGTGCTCAGACATAGCACGGGTCTTGGCCAATGACATGGGGCAGATTCGCCCGCGAGGAGGTGAAGCACCAGGTATTAGGTCGATGGGGCAATCATACAGCCTATGAGGTGGCAGTGTCTCTGCCTCCTTTTATGCTAAGACGTCCGCATATGACCAGTAGGGTGCTGGCAGGCCAGGTAGGTTAGCTGGCGTAGACGGAGGTCAAGCAGGACGAACTGGAACCAGACAGGACATTCCTGACCCCAACAGAGCACCTCACCCGAGCTCCAATTCAGGATGGGCTCATGTCTCTCTAACCAAGGCAGACCAAGCAAGAGGGGATGAGAGAGACCGGACCGCACGTGAAAGGAGATCCGCTCAGTGACAAACAAGATGGTCTCAGAGAGAAGCTTTCCATCCACAGAGGAAACCGCTAAAGGATCAGCCACACGTATGGTAGGAATCTGATATCGCTCCACAACGGCCTGTTGAATGAGGTTCCCAGCGGCTCCAAAATACAGATAGGCAGTCTCGAAGAAGCGGGTCTTATCACTGGTAACCGAAACGGACAGAGTCAAGGGTGGAGAGGAAGAACTTTTGCCTAGGACGACCTCTCCGAGCGGTCCTAGACACTGGAGTTTCCCGGTCTCACCGGCAGAAGCGGATTAGATGCTCTATACTGCCACAGTAGAAGCAACTCCCCTCTGTGCGACGGGCCTCCTGGCGAGACTTGACCATCTTAACTTGGTCTATTTGCATAGACTCTGGAGAAGACACAGGAGGGGAAGCTGGTTGCAAGACTGGCCTTTGGAAGGTCGATGCGAGGGGCAGGGATCTTCTCTCACGGGTCGCCTCCTTATAACGCTCCTGAAAACGGATGTCAATCCGTATAGCTAATGACACCAGGTCGTCGAGAGAGGGAAGTATGTCACGACCGGTTAGCTCATCCTTGATCCGTCCGGAAAGGCCCTGCCAAAAGGTGGACACCAGAGCCTCATTGTTCCATGCAAGTTCAGATGCGAGGGTGCGGAAAGGCATGGCATACTGTCCCACAGAGAGACTCCCTTGGCGGAGTCGGAGAAGAGAAGAGGCAGTCGAAGATATTCGTCCGGGCTCATCGAACACCTTTGGAAAGCCGCGAGTAAAGCCTGGAGGTCGGACACCAGAGCATCCCCTCTCTCCCACAGAGGGTTAAGCCACGCCAACGCCTCTCCGGTGAGATGAGACATGATGAATGCCACCTTGGCCCGGTCGGAGGCGAACTGGTGTGCCAGGAGCTCAAAGTGCAGTGTTCACTGATTAATGAAGCCCCGACATAGGGCAGGGTCACCACTAAACGTGGAGGAGCAGATAGCTGGGGTGCTAAGTTGGATGCCACAGCGCCACTGGGTTGAGGTGCCGCCGGAGCGGGTGCCGCTTGGTTAGAGGCGGACACAGTCGGGGTGGACAGCGCGTCCAACCGGGAGTTGACTGTCTGCAGATAGGACAGGATAGTATCCTGTTGGGATCTGTGGCGAGAGACCTCTTGGTACAGGTCTGAGAGCGAAGGAGCCTGGGAGCCACCAGATTCCATGGTCTGTGCAAACTGTTACGGATCTGGGTGGTGGAACCTCTGTGCTGTGATACAAGGAGAGACCAGAGGGGCGTAACTAAGTGCCTACCTGGACCGACCCTGGCCATGCGGCGGCTTAGTCGACTCCATGAACCAAGGAAGGACCGGGAAGGTGAACCAGGTGCCACTCTGGGACCGACCTTGTATGAGAGCAGGCGACTCCCACGGGACTGATGGCCGAAGCCGACAGGCACAGCAGATGAACACGGCTGGTAGACAGGCAGGTGATGCGGGTAGACAAGCAGGCGGGCACGGCAGATAGACAGGCTGGCGGGCACAGCTAATAGACGGGCAGGCGGGCACAGCTGATAGACAGGCTGGCGGGCACTGGAACCTGAGGGCTGGAGAGAGTGTTAGGACACAAATAACAACCTTGCACAGGTACCTCCATTTTGGAGGAGGTGCCTTATATAGGGGCAGTCCTCCGACCATTGGCCGGGAACTCTTTAGGATGGCGCGCTCGGCCCCTTTAAGAGGGAGGGAGTGCACACGCGCGCGCCCTAAGTACAGTGCCTGGGGAACTGCACGTGGTGCGCGCATCCCGGGCAGATGCAGCAGGGGAGCCGGAGGATGCCGGACCGGGACCGCGGCGGTGAGGGGATCGGCATCTCTGCCCGGCAGGAGGTAGAGATGCCGACGCTACAAATACAATTGGCCACCAGTCAGTTATCCTCCGTACAAATTCTAGATAGAAAACCTGTTATGGGAGTTTCAAGCTACTTCTCCAGAAATGAAGATGATTTTGGATGTGCAACCCACATTGAACACGAAATCCCGACAGGAGACACAGCTCCAATCCGTGAGCGATATCAATAAATTCCCCCTACCTGCACCAGGAAGTAAAAGCCATGCTATCACAGATGCTGAGTAGTGGAGTAGTGCGGGTGAGTCTGAGTCCATGAGCCGCACCAATAGTGCTCGTCTGAAAGAAGGACGGAAGCTTGAGATTCTGTCGACTATCGCAAGATGAATAGTGTCACCGTACAAGACACTTACCCTTTGCTTAGAGTGGAACAGTCCCTGACATTGTCCCTGCCTGGCAAGTGGCTGCATGTATTTTTGCTTGCAAACTTGCATTTAACTGTTAATTCTGTTAAGTGTACCTGTATATACTCTTAGTCGGTGTTATTTAGAGTAACTGCTGTCATTGTATTTGTTATATATTCGCTGTTTACCTACCATCCTTTCCTTTGTTTTATAAATGGATTAGTAAATGTTCATATCATATTATCTAATCCTTATGAGTGTCTGCTGATTGCTGCTGTATCCCTCGTCCTGTGGCTGTCCCTCATCCACGTTTCAGATGGATGGTGCGAAACACAGGGATATTCTTGAGCAAAACCTGTTTTAATCTGTCAGTGATTTGAGACTGTGACGGAAGTTCACCTTCCAACAAGAAAATGACCCAAAGCATTCTGCTAAAGCAATACTCGAGTCATTTAAGGGGAAATGTGTAAATGTTTTGGAGTGGTGTCGTCAAAGTCCAGATCTTAATCTAACTGAGAATCTGTGATCAGACTTGAAGATTGCTGTTTACCAGAGGAAACCATCTAACTTGAAGTAGCTGAAGCAGTATTACTTTGAGAAGTGGGCAAAAATCCCAGTGGCAAGATGTGGAAAGCTCATAGAGACTTATCCAAAGCAACTTACAGCTGTAATTGCCCCAAAAGGAGGCTCTACAATGTACTGACTTTAGGGGGGTGAATATTTAAGCACACTGAAGTTTTCAGTTATTTTGCATTATTTGCTGTTTGCTTCACAATAAAAAGAAAACCAAATATTCATAGTTGTAGGCATGTTCTCTGTAACATCCCTGGTGGCGTGCTTGCATGGTGCACCACCTCCCACCATGCAAGACCGCAATCTTACCTGTCAGTCCATGCTGCACTCTTTGCTCCAGTACCTGCTGTGTCCATGTCTCTTGGCTGATTGCTTAGGGCGTCGGCGCGGCTTTCGGCTTGTTTCTTATAGCTACTGTGTGCACAGTCTTAATTGCTGTGAGTCACTGGATACTTAAACCCCCTCCACCCAGTAGGAGGTGCCTGAGCAACACTTTCACTCAGTTTGTCTTTTGCAACTGAGGTGCCAGGTCCTGTCCTGACTCTAGTCTGTCCGCCACCCTGGGGGCTGAGTACCCAGGGCCTTTTCCTGTACCTGTGACTTCTAGTCTGTTTCCGCCACACTGGAGGCCGAGTACCCAGGGCCGCTCCCTGTATCTCTGACTTCTAGTCTGTTTCCACCACCCTGGGGGCTGAGTTCCCAGTCTCGTTCCTGTATCTTGTTCCCGGTTCAGTTCCTGTCTGAACGGTGTCCTAGCCCGTTACTTGTTTCTTTCTATGTCTGTACCTTCCCTTTGCCTGCAGTGTCTGAACCTGCACCTAACTCCAGCTCGTTGTCTCTGTGCTTCTGTTTGTGAGTTTTGTGTCCACTCGCTACTTCATTGTAAGTACCTTGTGTGTACCTGGTTCTGCTTGTCCCCTTTCCCTGCCTCCGTATCTACCTCCTGTGTTCTAACCATCTTCCTGTATTTTCCAGTCTGTTCCATGTGAACAGAGCCCTGTCCTATCTGCCTTCTCCTTCTGCTCTGTTCTGCTCTGCTTATTCACTGCTCCGGCGGTTCCGCTCTTCCTGCTTGTTTACCGCACCTGCGGTTCTGTTCTGCTCTGCTTGTTCACCGCTCCGGCGGTTCCGCTCTGCTCCGCTTGTTTACCGCATCTGCGGTTCTGTTCTGCCTTGCTTATTCACCGCTCCGGCGGTTCCGCTCTGCTCCACTTGTTTACCGCACCTGCGGTTCTGTTCTGCTCTGCTTGTTCACCGCTCTGGCGGTTCTGCTCTGCTCTGCTTGTTTACCACACCTGCGGTTTTGCTCCGCTCTGCTTGTTCTCTGCACCTGCGGTTTTGCTCCGCTCTGCTTGTTCACAGCACCTGCGGTTTTGCTCCGCTCTGCTTGTTCACCGCACCTGCGGTTTTGCTCCGCTCTGCTTGTTCACCGCACCTGCGGTTTTGCTCCGCTCTGCTTGTTCACCGCACCTGCGGTTTTGCTCCGCTCTGCTTGTTCACCACACCAGCGGTTTTGCTCCACTCTGCTTGTTCTCCGCACCTGCGGTTTTGCTCCGCTCTGCTTGTTCACCGCTCCTGCGGTTTTGCTCCGCTCTGCTTGTTCACCGCACCTGTAGTTTTGCTCCGCTCTGCTTGTTCACCGCTCCTGCGGTTTTGCTCTGCTAGTCCACCGCACCTGCGGCTCTGTTCCTGTATTCCAGTCTGCACTGGTCCCTATCCAGCCTGCATTCATACCTGCCAGTATCTGCCTGTCTGCATTCCAGCCGTGCCTGTCAGCACCCGCCTGTCGGCATACCAGCCGTGCCTGCCAGTACCCGCCTGCCTTCATACCAGCCGAGCCTGCTAAATACCCACCTGCCGTCTTACCAGCCGTGCCTGCCAGTACCCACCTGTCTGCATACCAGCTAACCTGCCTGTTCCTGCATTCCCCAGTGTGGGTCAACAGCTGTGACCGGGGTCTGACCTGGAGTAGCACCTGGTTCCTCTGCTCGGTTCCTCCCTGGTTCACGAAGTCGACTGAGCCGCCGTGCGACCTTGGTCGGACCGAGTTGATACTTAGTTACGCCCCTCCAGGCACTCCTCGGTTCATGGTACAGTGGGATCACTAATCACGCTCACGCCAGTCAGTCCGGGCGCGAGCGTAACATTCTCTACATGAACTGATTCAAACCCTCAAAAAAACAGTGAAATTCCAGGTCGTAAGGTAGCAAAATATGAAAAATGGCAAGGGGTGAATACTTTCACAAGCCACTGTAGTTTACAAATTCACTTGTTCATACTTTTGTACTTACTAATTGCTACGGTAAGAGGAGGCACATTGGACCGTAAAGGGGAAAGTGAGCAGTGGAGGTGAGGGGTGAGGGGAGTTAGTTTTTTTTTGTGTGTTTTTTTATATTTTACATTAATTGTGTCTTTGGGCCTCTCCAGTCCCCAGAGTATAATACGAGACATTCAATTCCCAAAAAATAAAATTCACTTCAAATCAATTTTGCCCAATTTGGTGAATTCAAAACCCATCCGATCCAGTCATTTCTAGACCAAATCCTTGGAACCATTTGGCAAACTAAAACAAGAGCAAAACACTTGTCACATTTTGTCACTTTCCATCTGGGGAAAAATCCCCTTTAAGTATCACCTCAGTTCAGGGGAGAGACATTTTCATGTTTGTAAGTAACTTTAGCTCTGACTTCCTTGTTAGCAATCTGTTATTTAGGTGGAAGTTCCTCAGTGTTATTCTGTTGTTAGTGATTTCCCATTGAAGACTGGAGCCTAAATGCAGTAATTTCCTGCCAAGTTTTGGTAAACTATGGTAATGTATTGTGTTATTAACCATAGCGACAAGCCGAGAGAATAAGGGCACCGGTAATGAGAATAAGTCTCTATTAGTGACATACGTCTAGTGTTTCCCACACAGTACCACTGACAAAGTCACTGTAAGTTCAGTCACACTAAATAATGTACACTCATTTATCAATCATTAGTACCTGACCTTTACCTATAGCACAGTATATGTAAGCTGCCTGACTAGCAACAATGTATGTTACAGGGAACAATGAAGCTTCAGATGTTAAAGAATATTTAACATGGATATTTAACTTTCTTATTACCTTATACCATCTTAAGGCTGTGTGCCCACTATGCATTTTTCAAGCGTTTTTGCTGCGGAATTTCCGCAGCGAAAACGCTTAAAAAATGCTTGGTAATACGTGCCCCATGGTCCCCAATGATAATCCACGTGTGCAGTGCACATGCTGCAGAAATTTCCCCTGCGGATTATCATTGCGGAAAAATCCGCAGCATGTGCATTATTTTTGCGGAAATGCGGCGTTTTCGCCGCCATTGACTTGCATAGAATTGCATAATATCCGCATGACTACATGTGCACATGCGGATATTAAGCGATTCAATGTTCGGATGGTACCCGGGTCTGGAGAAGAGGAGACTCTTCTCCAGACCTGGGTACCATAGTACCTGTTAAAAAAAAGAATTTAAAATAAAAAATAAACATTATACTCACCTTCTGATGGCCCCTGGTCTCTTGTACGGTGCGTCCTGGCTTCCCGGCGGCTCGCGATGGTGTAAAAGGACCTTCCATTACATCATTTAGTCATGTGACAGGTCACGCGACATGTCACATGACTAAATGACGTCATGGAAGGTCCTTTTACACCATCGCGAGCCACCGGGGAGCCAGGATGCACCGGAGAGAAGACCGCGGGTCATCAGAAGGTGAGTATAATGGTTTTTTTTATATTTTTTACCATTTTTATTCTTTTTTGAACTAATAACTTGGTCACACTATATAAATCCATGCTGGTAGCATGGATTTATATAGTGTGACTAAGTTGTCAAGCACGTTTCCAAGTGATGCTAAAATCGCTTGGAAAAGCGCTTGATAACCTGAGTGCGAAAATGCATGCAAAAACGCTTGACAAACGCTTCTACCTGGCAGGAAAAACGCATGTAAAAACCGCATGCGTTTTTCCTGCCAGGAAGATGCAGAAAAAAATCAGCAGCATTTCTGCATCGTGGGCACATAGCCTTAAGGTGCTGTCTCATAGCTAGAGATGAAGTGCACATCCTTGTCTCCTTCCGACCTCCTGAGTTCAACATCCAGCAGCCAGACAACCCATTACAGTTATAAAATATTTTTTACATTACATATTAGATAATTTAAGCTATAGTCCATGTGACAATTTTCCACTGCTGTGGTTACAAATGTAAAATAACAGTACAATGTACAGTACCACTCAAGGTGATAGTGCCATGTCAATAAACAGAAGTGTGGTAAGTAGAGGCGTAACTAGGGTTCAGCTCATATATTCAGTGAAGAAATCCGTAGCCTGCTTTTTATAAAATCATCATTAGAAGTTTAGGTCTCCATGCATTGGGGCAGGCCTGTGGGGTTGGACTGTGGGTAGGGTCTTCGGCTCTGCCATGGCCTCTCTGCTGTCTATCTTTTTCCTTATTTAAATTCTGCGGCCCCAAACTTCATAAGGGCCCCCATAGTAATCCCTATAATGTATGAGGGGGCCCCCCACTGTTTCAGTGTCCCCTATTGTTTGATGCCCCCACAAGTTTTAATTAAAATAAACATAATTTCTAGATTATGAGCCCTCACGGGCAGGGTCCTCTCTCCTCCTGTACCAGTCGGTGACTTGTTTTTGTTTCAACTACTTGTTGTCTGCTATGTATACCCCTTTTTCACATGTAAAGCACCATGGAATTAATGGCGCTATAATAATAAATAATAATAATATGCTCACTTGATCTAGGATCCTGAGGACTCCACCGGCGAGGTTCGGGTGGACCAACGCACCATCATAGTGCCGACACATACACAACACGTCAGAGTCAGTATTGTGTGATGATGTCAATGCGCCGGGACTTTGATGTTCTGCACGTGCGTCGGCGCCTCAGCCGTTCTGTAGATTGCATGCAGTCTACCGAATGGAGAGCGGTAGTGCAGGGAGACCGTGCCTCCCTGCTCTACCATGGGGCTTAAGGGTAACGGCGTGATCCGGACGGGCCCCTCAGAGCACTGGGCCCAGGGCGACAGTACCCCCCCTTCCTATAGCTACTCTATTGGCGGTAAGTCCAGATCATGCCTCCCTGCTCTACCGTGGGGCTTAACTGTAACGGCGTGATCCGGGCGGGCCCCTCTGAGCACTGGGCCCGGGGCGACCGTACCCCCCTTTCCTATAACTACGCTACTGGCGGTAAGTCATTTTTCCATTTTCTGCTTTGTGAAAATTATTAATGTTCAGTTTTATAAGAAACAACAGAGATTACTCATGCCTCTATAATGCGATGGATAAACTGGTATCCTATTCACTATGCTGTTATACCTTCACTCTCTTTATTGCCTATGCCGAAGTTCAGTGTTGCTTTCTATGAGCGTATAGAAGGAAAGATGCAAAAAGGCAAAAAACCTTTCAACACTGGCATCGCATCAGAATTATTAGACCAGCGCCTTGAGTGCCAGGATGAATTCCATAATCTCCTGCATCCATGTCCTCAGGATGAAAATATACAGTTGTGGTCAATAATTATTGGCACTAGAGATGGTGCGAATCAATTTGTCCATAATCTGTGGACACAGGACAGAAGCCCTGTGAACCGCCTCATATCTGCCAACATTCGCAGCTCTTCTTTTGATTCCAAATATAATATAACAGTACAATGTACAGTACCACGCAAGGTGATAGTGCCATGTCAATAAACAGAAGTGTGATAAGCAGAGGCGTAACTAGGGGTTTAGCTCAGGGGGGGCGAAACAGTCTATTTGAACATCACATGTGCGTCATGCCATAATGATGATGGTCCACCAGGCCAGCTAAACAAAAGAGGAGGTTGGAATGCCATCAGGTAAGAGGTGGTTCACAGTTCTTTTACACTGAAGCCACTGATTGCTGACTTTAGCATTGGATATAGTCTTGAAAATTGATTCCCACAATCTCGATATGGGACTCATTAATTCTCATTATATAAAAAAGCCAATCTATGTTTTCATTAAACTATTTTAATAATATGTATAAATTCATTCAACAAAAAAAGTGACATGACACATTACATACAGTAATTTGAGAAAAGAAGAAGAAACATAGTATATGACATGAACAGGATCACTGATGCTTGTTTGCACAAAATATGGCAATAATGATAGCCTGCAAACATTTTTGTAACCATCTATGAACAGCTTTCACCCGACTGCTGATAGTTTCTTTCACTGCAATTGACGCGCCCCCTGGGCCGTGGGGTACTTGGTGCCGGGCCGGTCGTTGCTAGGGGAGATGTCACATTGGCGGTGACCCGGTCCGTGACCCAGGGCGGTCAGTAAAAAGGGGATATTTACAGGGGATTTATAGTTATTATATACAGTTTGTGACGCCACCTGTGGTATGCGGCTAAAGGGAGCCGCCGCTACGGAGCAGGTCCTCTGGAACTGGTGTGAATGCAGCAGGTTTGGTTTAGCTCTCCACAGGCAGAGCTTAGCTCCAGGGCAGAGTAGATGCTGTTGTTATAGAAGTAGCACTCGTGGTGCAGTGTAGTGCAGGGGGTGATGGCGCAGCAGTAATAATTGACAGAGACAGTGGGGTGCAGTCTTCCGGATTTACTCACAGTTCTCACTTTGCTCCTGGTTAAAACTGCAGATCATAACTTCCCACGTCGTCCTGTGCTTACTCAGGGAGGGGTTCAGCCAACCATCAGGTACCTCCGGAGTACATAACGGGACCCCTTCTGTGTGTTCCTTCTGGCCGTCTCCCTGCACCTCACACCCAGTGTCCCAATCCAGGGACCGCGGACCTTGTCGGGAGACGTCTTCTATGTCCCCTGGGTCCTCTATGGCCACCTTCTCGGTGAGATAGATGTGGCTTGTGGCTGCAGCACCTGAAATGCTGCAGCCTCCGGTTACCCAGTTGAATATTGTAATTCTCACTAGTTAGGGGCCGGTCCCCTCTGCGACCCGATCCCTCCACCGCCTGGTAGACTCAGGCGTACGGGTGGCCTCCAGCACTGCCTGTACCCCTGGGATCCTTTCTTCACTCCTGGAGCCTTCTCTCTGCTCCCGTTCCTTCCTCCTCTCCTTCTCCTGGGCCTCCTCACTCAGGCCCGCGCTTCCCTGAGCAGAGCTCCTGCAGAGCTCCTGCTCCCAACTCTTCCTCTGACTCTCTCTCACTGAAGACTCCCTCTGGAATATTCCACCCTCTTTTTATATCACTTCTTACTGAGCTCCCCTGAACTTCTTCCTCCACCCACACCCACTACATGGTTCCCCCTACTTTGGTTCCCCCCACTCCAGCCAGGGACAGGGCTCAGCAGAGGAGCAGCGCATCTTGCCCCTCCTGCTGGTCTGGAGTAGTGTAGTTGTGGATGCAGGTGTTTGGGTCCCCGGCAGTACTCCTTCCTTACCTGAGAGTGAGATACCACACCTCTGGGTGAGATGCAGTACCTCTGTGGCGACTGAACCTGCAGGGGCGCCACACAATTCTCTCAAGCTCTTGACTACTTGAATGTTTGCAGGTTCCTTTTTCTGACAGCAGATTTCAGCTCTCTCAAAGATTTTCAATTAGATTAAGACCATGGTTTATTGCAGGCCAGTTTAAACCAGTCTATTTTTCCTTTTCAACCATTTTGGTGTAATTTTGGATGCGTGCTTGTTAAATATTAATTATGGATATTCATTTTATTCTTAATTATTGTTAAATATTAATTATGGATATTCATTTCATTCTTAATTCTGAATTCTGTAAGATTGCATCAGCCTCGTGCTAAGGGTGTCTAGATGACATGCGCTATTTGTGTGTGTATTTTTAGTTCACTACCATATATAAAATAACAGGGCCTATAAAAGCCATGTTAGAGACAGGGGGGGTCGCTTGCCATTCCACAGGACACAGGACGAGAGTCTGTATGTAAACCAGCAGCTGATGTAGGCCCAGGAAACACGTTCTTTACCCGGACACATGGTGTCATCCGGACACACGTGCTGGACACAGACAGACACAATCTACCAGGATCCCAGAGAAAGATGGGTGAATCTCAATAATTAAGCTAATTATGGACAAATGGACAATTACTTTGTAACTAATTATTGTATGTACCTTCTGCAATAATTCTTTTTAATCGACAACCCGAGAATAAAGATACATTTTTTTTATAAGAATATCTTGATATTGATACTTTGAGAAGTCCTCGATAGAGAAAAAATACAGAAAGAAGTATTATTTTACAGTGCTTCAGGTCATTATCTTGTTTTATGACCCATTTTGTTTTAGTTAAACCTAGTGTTCACTCAGTGAAGTTTTAATAGAATCACTGTTTTCTCTGCTGTAGATGTAGCATTGGTGAGAATGCTGAGCTGTGCATATCTCCACCCACAAGACTGATTGGCAGCTTCCTGTGTACACTGTGAATTGTCAGCAAGCTGCTAATCAGTGATGGGGACTGGGTTACACAAATTAGCTTGACTAGTTTGCACATAACATCTAGTCCTGCAGTGATAATGTCCTGCTGATAAAACACTAATTGTACTGAAACTACTGCACACAGCCTAGTGAGTGACACACCCCTGGAATCTGGATCTCTTCACCTATATCATACTCCTTTCAGAGTAAATAGCAAAAACCAACTGACAAATTCCCTTTAAGCAGTGGGGTCCTTCTTAACATTTGCTTATATTCCTGTATTGTTCATTTTGCAGCATACGGCATGGGTTGAAATCATTGCTGTATATGCTATGGCAGGCCGGCACAACATAAGACCCATGTGCCTCATGCGGCATGACGAAAAATGCTGTGCAGGTCGCAGAGCTGTTCAGGAGACGTTGCTCCCTTCTTCCTGTATTCAAATATAGTTGCGTCTTTCAGAGTAGAGTAAAGCATACATGACTAAAATAACAAAACTAGTCCCTTATTCATGCTGCTTGTGTTTCAGGCAGCATAAATCAGCTGATAGGTTCCATTTAACATACAGCTTATTATATAATTTTTTCTACCTTTGCAGGATTAAAGAAAATCTGTCAGCAGGTGTTTGCTACTTCATCTGAGAGCAACATAATGTAGGAAAAAAAGACCTTGATTCCAGTGATGTATCACTTAGTTTAGTGGGTGCAGCAGTTGTGACACAATCAGAATTTTTAGATGTAGCAAGTAGCAGAGCTCAGAAAGCTGCCCCCACCCACACCACAGCTCTCTATGTACATAGTCTATAGACAGTGAGCTGCTTATCATAGAAGGGAGCGTGGTCGGTCTAGCAGGCACACCAGCTGTAGTCTGGGCAGTAATAATGTCCTGGTGATAAAACCTTCATTGTAATTAAACAACAGCAGAGATGAGCGAACCTCTCAAGGTTCGATTCCTTTCAAACCTCCCGATGTTCTCCCACTGGATTCAATGGGAGGCAAAGCCAAACGCATACACAACATCTTCAAAGGGGCACAAACGCTGCCAGAATAGCTAAAATTAGGGGCAGACACCAGGAAAAGTAGCATCAATTGACCCAAATTTTATAATGGCACAGCAGCAGTCAGCCATGAGCCATGCATGAGGTATGAGGCTATGTGCCCACGATGCAGAAATGAAGCAGAAAATTTCTGCAGCATTTCTGCATCTCCCTGGCAGAAAAATCTGTGCATGCGTTTTTCCTGCAGAATACATGCGGATCCACATGCGGATTCACATGCGTTTCCGCATGCAGATTGACAAGCGCTTTCCAGGCGATAGCATCACTTGGAAAGTGCTTGACAACTAGGTCACACTGTATAAATCCATGCAAACAGCATGGATTTATATAGTGTGAACCGTAAAAATGAAAACAAATAAAGCTATACTCATCCCCGAGGCCCCGGTGTGTGCAGCAGCGCTCGTTCCTGTCTGGTTCCTGGCTGCCGGCATATCGCGAGACAGAGCGGTGAAGGGCCTGCGGTCACATGACTGTGACATCACCGCAGGTCCTCAAGCGATGCCGGCATTCAGAGAGAAGCCGCCGGACAGGTGAATATAACTTTATTTGTTATTTTATTCTTTTTTTACAGGTACAATGGTACCCAGGTCTGGATGAGAGTCTCCTCTCCTCCAGAACTGGGTACCATCCACACATAGAGACGCATAGAAGCCGCTTGTAAAAATGTACAGTCGCGGTTTCTATGCGTCTCAATGCAAGTCAATGGCGGGAGTTCCGCTGCGCTTCCGCAAAATTAAATGACATGCTGCGGATTATTGTACGCAGCATAAACGCTGCGGAAAAATCTGCAGCATGTGCATAGAACATGCGGAATCCCCTTGGGGACCATGGGGTGCGGATTACCTAGCGTTTAACAAGCGTTTACGCTGCGGAAATTCCGCAGCATAAACGCTTGAAAAACGCTACGTGGGCACTCAGCCTCAGGGTCTGGGGCCAGCATTTACAGCTTTTAATTTAACTTCAAATTAAGACTAAGTGGGTGAGGGATCAGTGTAGGCCTGCTCTGCTGGGAGCCCTGATACCACATGCAACAGCTCAAGCTGATTTTCTGCTCAGTTGGCGCGCATATCAGCTTTGTAGACTACTATTGCTAGAAAAATTTAAGGATAGTGTTACACACATGCCGCTAGGTTCAGATAGGGGCGAGACAGGTTACATGAATTCTTTGGAATCCTGGGGGAACCGTTACTCAGGGCGACCATAGACCATGTGCTGCAGCTTCTCTCAGGCACACAGGGGTATTGACCCACAGGCACAGACACGTAGGTTGTTTCACTTGCTGACCAGACACACTTGACAAGAGTCCTCATAAACGGTAAAACAGTAGCATTTAATAAGAAGCAGCACAGCCAGGGCAAGTTAAGTCTTATGAGCAACAGGCTCCAGTGACAAACAGTACAGTTTCCTTAGCAGCACAGCAGTTCACATTCTTCCTAGTAGTACAGGACAGCACAGTTCTAATGCAAGGCACATTAGTGAACACAGCATTCTTTACAGCACAGTGAGATGGAGTTGGGGGGCGGGGGGTTTGCTGAGAGAGATGATCCCTGTGACACCATTTTTTCCAGTCCTTATCTTTTTGCCTGACAATACTCTGCACTGCTAGTTCAGGAACTCTACCTGACCTGTGCTTAGCTTCACTCCTGACTTGAATCCTTTTCACTTGCTGGGGCGCTTCTGTGAGATACAGAACACACACACCACCTTTCTCTTCAGCTCCAGCATGACAGTAAACAACTTCCCCACAACCCCCCTGGGGCTCTGCTAAAACACTCCCTTTCTCCTGTGACTGTGTTAACCCCTCTAGTTGCTGGATGTTTTTAAAGCACCAGCACTACTTCTGCATGTCACACTCTGCAAAAGCACTACTTCTGCATGTCACAATAGTAACATAGGTAGTTGATTTTAAGTAGATGCAGGCCTGCCGGTCTGGGAGCCCTACTGCTACAGGCAACACACATGAAGGAGACCCAATCAGGAGTCTCCACATTTCCAAAAATTTGGGGTACCACCAAAGTGGCATCAATTTCACCAGAGTAGAACTAGTATAATGGGCCACTGACACCCCTTCCACTACAGACAACGCAGCAGATGGAGACCCAATCAGGAGTGTTCACATTTCCAAAAATTAGGAGCAGACAGCACCAAAGTGGCATCAATTTCACCAGCGTACAGCTAGTATAATGGGCCACTGACACTCCTTCCATTACAGCCAACCCAGCAGATGGAGACCCAATCAGGAGTCTCCACATTTACAAAAATTAGTGTTAACAGCCACAGCAACAACAGGCACAAAAGCCAAGACAAAGATATCACAGACTGCAATAACGCGAGATCAATGCAGCACACTAAAAACAACACCATCGTCTAGTCTGCACAGTCTGCGATTGGGGTGCAAAAGTCCTTGGAGACCCATGACTTGTTCATCTTTACGAAAGTTATGCGGTCTTCACATTCAGGGGACAGCCAGATACGCTTATCCGTCAGGACACCACTAGGAGCGCTGAAGACACATTCTGAGAGAATGCTGGCTGCAGGGCATGATAAAACCTCCAAGGCGTGACAGGCGAGCTCAGGCCACTCTTCCATTTTTGAAGACCAAAATGTAAAAGGGTCCAAACCCTCCCTGATGGTATTGATATTGAGCTTGAGATACTCCTGCACCATCCTCTCCAGTCGTTCACCACATGTCAGACTTGTACTCTTGTTCTGGTACACAAACTGGTGCAAAAAATGTGTGAAAAGACACAGAAATTGCTTCTGCCACTTACGCTGCTGCTACTAATTTTTTGGCGTTGACGAATTGACGTTCCTGGGGTTGCAAGTCTAGAGCTGCGATGCACGCTATGTGCCTCACTGCTGTCTTGGGGAAAACCTCTTAAGGTTCTCTAAAAGCATGTTTCGATACTCCAGCATGCGCGGGTCCCTTTCCAGGGTGGGAAGCATCTGGCAAAATTTACTTTTGCAAAGGGAATTTAACAGAGTGGGAACCCAGTAGTCAGCACTATTTTGAATCCTAACTATACGGGGATCATGTTGCAGATAGTGCAGCAAGAAAGTGCTCATGTGTCAGACTCTTCCATGAGGTCCAAGCCCATGTTGTGTTGGTGGCTGGGTAACACTGATGCTTGTTTGCCCCGTCCCCTCCCGCCAACCACGGACAGCAGAGAGGGGATTATTATTCTCTTCATCTCCTGACTGTTGCTCGCCCACCACCTTTTCCTCCTCATCCTCCTCCAGTTGTTGCTCGGCTCCTGCACCTTCACTAGCAGTTTGTCTGGTAACACGAGCCCCCCTCAATCACTGTAATACCCGCCTGTGTGACGACCGAGTGAAACTTATGTGGCACCCCAGGGGTCTGGTTTCCACAGTAACAAGCAATGTTATGTCTGAGAGCAGGTGGGAGGTCTCTTGGTCAGGAATCCTATGCATGCCACACCTCCTGCCCAGTCCTGGGAGGGGAAGAACTTCCCCTATATAAACCTGGGGCTGAGGCAGGGTTAGAGAGTTCAGAGGGAGAGTTCAGCCAGGAGGGCTGACAGGGAGCTGTGGCTCCGGCTGGGCCCAGCTCCTGGGCCATGCCAGAAGTAGAGACAGAGAAGAGAAGCAGATATAGGAAAGAACATCAGGAGCTCTGTGGGAGCAGTGCTACAAGGAGTCAGGGGCTGGCAGCTGCAGAGCTCGCCCTGACTGAGAAGATTTCTTACCGGACCCGGAGTCTGAGGCTGTGGGGACTAACTCCTACCCAGCAGCAGAATCCGTCAGGCAGGGGATTTCAGGTCCTCTGGCCAAGAAACCCGAAGGCACGGTCACACGCATGGGACCAGCACCGCCGTCGTGGAGCGGAAGCTACTAGAAGGCCACGAGTCACCGGCCATACGGGTGAGCACCACACGGTACACTCAGGGACGTGGGCTACTTATACCCGCCTCTAGCAAGGTAGCCAGAAGAGTACAGTTAGTTTGGGAGGCCTACAACTCCGCCTGGCCAGGGGAGATCCCATCTGCTCAAGGACTGACCAGGCCCCAATTGCTAGCCAGTACTCCGGGAGGGTCTATCTTTGTCACCAGTAAAGACCCTGAACTACACCGCATCGTCTCTGAGTGATTCCTGCTACCCCCATCATCCACGTCTGCTGCCCTGAGGCCATACCCCTCCCGTTGGGGGTTATACCATCCCCGCTGCACCATCCTTCCACCGGCCTCAGCGGTCTGCCCTGCAGCGGCAGCTCCTTCGCTGCATTCAACGGGTGGCGTAGTCGTACAACATCTACCGCTAATACAGCGCCACTTAGTCTGACTCCCTGGGCACGGACCGGGTCACCGCCACGAGACTACAACCCTCAACAGATCCGGGTCCGGGTAAGCTCCCGCGTGCGCAACGCTGCGCGATACAGGCCCAGGGGCGCGTCAACTTTTGGCGTAGTCGGCAGGATACCGTGCCCGCAACCACCGGGTACTGCGTGCCTGAAAAAGACTGTTCAAACTTACCTGTGGTGAAGATTCCCGCCATCCGGCGCCATCTTCCGCTTCCTTCCCGCCATCGGTGGAGTTTTCCCGCCATCCGGCGCCATCTTCGGCCTTCTTCCCGCCATACGTGGAGTTTTCCCGCCATTGGACGCCATCTTGAGGACGCCGCGTGGGAAGAAGAGGGGCGTGGACTCCGAAAGCGCGCGAGAACTGAAGCCCCGCCTCACGTCCGGACGTTGCGTAAGGTCCTGGAAGGAGCCCAGCAGACGCCGACGTCACAGGAGCGCGACGGAAGGTCCTCAACCCTGACGATCCACTGCGGAGCCGCGGCCTACGGAAGAGGATCATCGCAAGGTAGGCCACGGTCCACTAGGGGGGAGAAGGATGTCGGATACGGAGGAGAGCTTCACCGCTTCAACCCCCGTCAGCGCCACCGCTGTTGCGGTCATGCCTTTCACCATGCCCTATATCCCGGGGGCAGCCTGGCTACCCCAGTACTCAGGGGAGTCACATACCCTGCATGACTTTAGAGAAAAGCTGGATAGCCTCTTCCAGGTGTACCCCCTCACAGAGGAGCAAAAAGTGAGCATCCTGGTGGCCCAATTAACCGGGGCAGCCCAAAGGGAGGTAAAGTCCTGGCCACCTGGGAGGAGGACTGTCGCAGAGATACTAACCCAGCTAACCGAGGAGGAGCTGCAGTACTACCAATACGAGGAAAGCCAAGAGGACCCGGACGGGTCTGAGGACTACCCTCAGGAGGGAGCACAAAGAGGACATAGCTACTGAAGGGAAGTAGCGTGAATAAAGAGCTGTAAATAGTTACCCGTAAGGGTACAAGGACTGCTGCTAATTAAAATATGGTCCCCGTTGGGATTAGTGAATTGTTCCCCATGTGCCCCTATCTTAAACCAGGCTGAGGACTGTGAGCAGCCATTCCTTATCCCCACTGGCCGAGGACTGAGAGCGGCCATATCCTGTAAATAATTATGTGTTTCTAGTTATTTATAGGAGTCCTTGGTGGATTTACCGGGAATCCTTGTACAATTGGTTGGAGCGTAACCCAGGAATGGACTAAAGACTGTTAAGGACTCGGGGCAGGACAGACCCCTACCTGGTTACGTCTCCCTGTTTTGGTGAAATGGACACCTTGCTTTTCTTCAAAGACTGCACCCGGTTGCGGACACGCCGTAACCATCTTTATGTGTTTTTCTTATTGTATTATTATTGTTTATACCTTGTTATGTTTTTCTAAAAATATGTTTAGTCCCGGAGTACTAAATTTCACTAGGGGGGAATGTGGCACCCCAGGGGTCTGGTTTCCACAGTAACAAGCAATGTTATGTCTGAGAGCAGGTGGGAGGTCTCTTGGTCAGGAATCCTATGCATGCCACACCTCCTGCCCAGTCCTGGGAGGGGAAGAACTTCCCCTATATAAACCTGGGGCTGAGGCAGGGTTAGAGAGTTCAGAGGGAGAGTTCAGCCAGGAGGGCTGACAGGGAGCTGTGGCTCCGGCTGGGCCCAGCTCCTGGGCCATGCCAGAAGTAGAGACAGAGAAGAGAAGCAGATATAGGAAAGAACATCAGGAGCTCTGTGGGAGCAGTGCTACAAGGAGTCAGGGGCTGGCAGCTGCAGAGCTCGCCCTGACTGAGAAGATTTCTTACCGGACCCGGAGTCCGAGGCTGTGGGGACTAACTCCTACCCAGCAGCAGAATCCGTCAGGCAGGGGATTTCAGGTCCTCTGGCCAAGAAACCCGAAGGCACGGTCACACGCATGGGACCAGCACCGCCGTCGTGGAGCGGAAGCTACTAGAAGGCCCCGAGTCACCGGCCATACGGGTGAGCACCACACAGTACACTCAGGGACGTGGGCTACTTATACCCGCCTCTAGCAAGGTAGCCAGAAGAGTACAGTTAGTTTGGGAGGCCTACAACTCCGCCTGGCCAGGGGAGATCCCATCTGCTCAAGGACTGACCAGGCCCCAATTGCTAGCCAGTACTCCGGGAGGGTCTATCTTTGTCACCAGTAAAGACCCTGAACTACACCGCATCGTCTCTGAGTGATTCCTGCTACCCCCATCATCCACGTCTGCTGCCCTGAGGCCATACCCCTCCCGTTGGGGGTTATACCATCCCCGCTGCACCATCCTTCCACCGGCCTCAGCGGTCTGCCCTGCAGCGGCAGCTCCTTCGCTGCATTCAACGGGTGGCGTAGTCGTACAACATCTACCGCTAATACAACGCCACTTAGTCTGACTCCCTGGGCACGGACCGGGTCACCGCCACGAGACTACAACCCTCAACAGATCCGGCTCCGGGTAAGCTCCCGCGTGCGCAACGCTGCGCGATACAGGCCCAGGGGCGCGTCACTTAGAGACATTGTTATCCCTTCTGCATCCTCCTCTGTTTCCTCCTCTTCCTCTGGGACCACCACCTCCTCCCGCAAGCTTTTCAAATTCTGCTCCAGCATGTACAGTGAGTACGGAAAGTATTCAGACCCCTTTAAATTTTTCACTCTTTGTTTCATTGCAGCCATTTGGTAAATTTTAAAAAGTTCATTTTTTTTCTAATTAAAGTACACTCTGCACCCCATCTTGACTGAAAAAAACAGAAATGTAGAAATTTTTGCAAATTTATTAAAAAAGAAAAACTGAAATATCACATGGTCATAAGTATACAGACCCTTTGCTCAGTATTGAGTAGAAGCACCCTTTTAAGCTAGTACAGCCATGAGTCTTCTTAGGAATGATGCAAAAAGTTTTTCACACCTGGATTTGGGGATCCTCTGCCATTTTTCCTTGCAGATCCTCTCCAGTTCCGTCAGGTTGGATGGTAAATGTTGGTGGACAGCCATATTTAGGTCTCTCCAGAGATGCTCAATTGGGTTTAGGTCAGTGCTCTGGCTGGGCCAGTCAAGAATGGTCACAAAGTTGTTCTGAAGCCACTCCTTTGTTATTTTAGCTGTGTGCTTAGGGTCATTGTCTTGTTGGAAGGTGAACCTTCGGCCAAGTCTGAGGTCCAGAGCACTCTGGAAGAGGTTTTCATCCAGGAGATCTCTGCACTTACCTTTTGTCAGTACCTCAGCCGTACCAGGACCAGCGCAGATACCATACATACTTATATCTCTGTACTTGGCCACATTCATGTTTCCTTCAATTGTAACCAGTCGTCCTGTCCCTGCAGCTGAAAAACACCCCCATAGCATGGTGCTGCCACCACCATGTTTCACTTTTGGGATTGTATTGGGTAGGTGATGAGCATTGCCAGGTTTTCTCCACACATACCACTTGGAATTATCATCAAAAAGTTCTATCTTTGTCTCATCAGACGAGAGAATCTTATTTCTCATAGTCTGGGAGTCCTTCATGTGTTTTTGAGCAAACTCTATGCAGGCATTCATATGTCTTGCACTGAGGAGAGGCTTCCGTTGGCAACTCTGGCATAAAGGCTCAAATGGTGGAGGGCTTCAGTAATATCTCCCTGCTGCATCTCTGGAGCACAGCCACAGTGATCTTGGGGTTTTTCTTTACCACTCTCACCAAGGCTCTTCTCCCACGATTGCTCAGTTTGGCTGGACGGCCAGGTCTAGGAAGACTTCTGGTGGTCCCAAACTTCTTCCATTTAAGGATTATGGAGGCCACTGTGCTCTTAGGAAACTTGAGTAATGCAGAAATTCTTTTGTAACCTTGGCCAGATCTGTGTCTTGCCACAATTCTGTCTCTGAGCTCCTTGGGCAGTTCCTTTGAGCTCATGATTCTCATTTGGTCTGACATGCACTGTGAGCTGTGAGGTCTTATATAGACAGGGGTGTGCCTTTCCAAATCAAGTCCTATCAGTTTAATTAAACACAGCTGGACTCCAATGAAGGAGTAGAACCGTCTGAATACTTATGACCATGTGATATTTCAGTTTTTATTTTTTAATAAATTTGCAAAAATTTCTACATTTCTGGGTTTTTTTCAGTCAAAATGGGGTGCTTTAAAGAGAAAAAAGTGAACTTTTTAGAATTTACTAAATGGCTGCAATGAAACAAAGAGTGAAAAAGTTAAAGGGGTCTGAATACTTTCCGTACCCACTGTAGATGACCGGAATAGTGATGCTGATGATGTCATCGTCAGCGCTAACCATCTTAGTCGCCATTTCAAAACTGTGCAGAAGGGTGCAGAGGTCCTTAATCGGTACCCACTCCTCAAACGTGATTTGCCCCACATCCGTACTGCGTTGGCCCAGGCTATACGACATGAGATACTGCTTCAGGGCTTTTCGCGGCTACCGCAGTCGCTGCAACATGTGCAGAGTGGAATTCCACCATGTCGGCAAATCGCATATCAACCGGTTAACCGGTAGGCCGAAAGACCTCTGTAGCGATAAAAGTCGATGGCCACGGGGTGCGATTGGCGGAAGTAAGCACACAACAACCGCGCTTTCTGCAGCAGTGCCTCCAGGCCAGGATAGTGGTGGAGAAATTTCTGTACCACCAGATTGAGGACATGAGCCATGCAAGGCACATGTGTGAGGTTGCCCCAGCGTAGGGCCGCCACCAGGTTTGCACCATTTTCGCACACGGTCTTCCCTGGCTCTAGGCTCAGTGGAGACAGCAAATGCTCAAACTCAGCCTGGATAGCTGTCCACAACTCTTGACCTGTGTGACTGTGATCTCCAAGACATATTAATTTTAAGAATGCCTGACTGCGGTGAGCTCTGGCTGCGCAGTACGGAGGTGGTGGGGATTCGCTCTGTACTGTTGGAACGCTTGTCTCATTAAGGCAGAGGTTGAGGGTGCAGGTGGAGGCCTTAGAGGAGGTGGAGGAGGCAGAAGCAATGGAGGAAGTGTTTGATACAGAGGTTTGTCCCGCAAGCCTTGGGGATTCCAAAACTTGTGGAGCAGCGCCTTCACCACCTGCCCCCACAGCCACCAAAGTCACCCAGTGCCCAGTCAGCGAGATGTAACGCCCCTGGCCATGCTTACTCGTCCAGGTGTCTGTGGTACAATGCACCCTGGCAGACTTAGATTTTTTCAAGGAACGGGTGATGTAATGGCAACTGAACAACTGACACTGGGGGACTGAGACAGCCATCAGTTTTCAGAAACCGTCTGTATCCACCAGGCAGAAAGGCAGCATTTCCATGGCCAACAAATTGGAGGTGGTGGAGTTCAACCTCTTAGCTTTGTCATGTGTAGGATGAAACAATCTTTTATGTGACCACAACTGCGGGACCGTGGCAGGCTGATGTACTGAGAGAGGGCAGAGTAGAGTTAACATGACAAACTGCTCGACCGTGAGTGAGGTGCAGGCGGAGAATGAATGTTATGGTGGATTGAGAAATTTGCCATAAGTCCCCACAGTCCCTCCTCATATCTACTCAACTCTCCTCCTCCAAAACCACCTTCTCCGCCATCACGGAAGATCAACTTTCCTCTTTACTCTCCAAATCACATCTCACCACCTGAGAACTTGACCCAATCCCATCCCACCTCATCCCAAACCTTACCGCAATCTTTATCCCAACCCTAACCCACCTCTTCAACCTGTCACTAGCAACTGGTGTCTTCCCCTCATGCTTCAAACATACCTCGATCACACCCATCTTCAAAAAGCCCTCACTTGACCCATCCTCTCTGACTAGCTATCGCCACATATCACTTCTCCCCTATGCCTCATAACTACTGGAACAACATGTCCACTTTGAACTGTCCTCCCACCATCTCCTCCTGCTCTCTCTTTGACCACCTTCAATCTGGTTTCCGACCTCAGCATTTCACCGAAACTGCCCTGACTAAAGTCACCAACGACCTACTAACCGCCAAATCCAAGCGACACTACTCTATCCTCCTCCTCCTCCTAGACCTGTCACCTGCCTTCGACACAGTGGACCATTCCCTCTTACTACAGACTCTCTCATCTCTCAGCATCACAGACTTGGCCCTATCTTGGATCTCTTCATGCCTAAAAGACCGGACATTCAGCGTCTCCCACTCACACACCACCTCCTCACCTCACCCCTTATCTGTCAGTGTTCCAGAAGGCTCAGTTCTAGGACCCCTGCTCTTCTCCATCTACACCTTCGGTTTGGGACAGCTCATAGAGTCTCACGGCATTCAGTATCACCTCTATGCTGATGACACACAGATCTACCTCTCTGGAACTGATATCACCTACTTACTAACCAGAATCCCACACTGCCTGTCTGCTATTTCATCTTTCTTCTCTGATAGATTCCTAAAACTTAATATGGATAAAACTGAATTCATCATCTTTCCACCATCTCGCTCAACCCCCCCATCTGACCTACAGTATCTATCAAAGTCAATGACTGTCCACTCTCCCCAGTCCCGCAACCTCACTGCCTCGGGGTAACCCTTGATCTCTCCTTCAAACCTCATATCCAAGCCCTTTCCATTTCCTGCTGACTCCAGCTCAAAAATATTTCCTGGATCCGCACATTCCTCAACCACGAATCTGCAAAAACACTAGTGCTTGCCCTTATCATCTCCCGCCTCGACTACTGCAACCTCCTGCTCTGTTGCCTCCTTTCTACCACTCCCGCACCCCTCCAATCTATCCTAAACTCTGCCATCCGACTAATCCACCTGTCCCCCCGCTATTCCCCAGCCTCTCCTCTCTGTCAATCCCTTCACTGGCTCCTCATTGCCCAGAGACTCCAGTTCAAAACCCTAACCATGACATATAAAGCCATCCACAACTTGTCTCCTCCATACATCTGTGACCTACTCTCCCGGTACTTACCTGCACGCAACCTTCAATCCTCACAAGATCTCCTTCTCTACTCCCTTCTTATCTCCTCTTCCCACAATCGCATACAAGATTTCTCCCGTGCATCCCCCCTACTCTGGAACTGTCTACCCCAACACATCAGGCTCTCGCCTACCGTGGAAACCTTCAAAAGGAACCCGAAGACCCACTTCTTCCAACAAGCCTACAACCTGCAGTAACCCTCCCTCCACCATACCGCTGCACGACCAGCTCTACCCTCACCTACTGTATCCTCACCCATCCCTTGTAGATTGTGAGCCCTCGCGGGCAGAGTCCTCTCTTCTCCTGTACCAATCGCTGACTCGTTTTTGTTCAAATTATTGTACTTGTTGTTTGCTTTGTATACCCCTTTTAAACATGTAAAGCGCCATAGAATTAATGGTGCTATAATAATAAATAATAATAATAATGTGGTGTGCTCGGTGAAGAAAAAACAGCAGGTATGCCCACTTCCGTTACAGCTGAAGGGCTCTCACTCAGCCTGACTGGAGCGGGTAAACAAGTGGAGGTTCTGCGGCTGGAGACCTGTGTGACAACACTTGGCATGGTGACGGAGGAGGAAGAAGCAGCAGATATGGTTGATGGGCAGCCGATGGTTGGTGAGGCACGCTGGTCCGCATTTTATTGCAGTGAGATTGCCAGACTACAGCATGTTGATCGCGCATGTGACTGTTCATGCATGTAGTAGTCAAATTATTGCAATTTTTCCTTCTACTGAGTCCTGTTTTGCAAAGTTAACAGATAACGTGATTTGGCTCATCCTTTGCGGTCTCAAAAAGGCCCAAGCTAGGCAACCCTTGCCTCCCCTGCGAGCTGCAGACCTGCGACCGCTGCTGGTAACAGACACAGTTGTGGCTGAGGATGCAGTGCTCAGAGTGGTTTCATCACTCCGTGTCTGTGCTGCAGGCCGCAATGTAACCTCCTCGTCTTCCTCCTCTTCAGATGAGCTACTAAGCTGCGTGCCTCTGAGTTCACACCAAGTGGGATCTACAACCTCATCATCGTCCTCTCTGTTCTCCCATTCCTCGCCCTGAAACTCACCCTCCTCCTCTTCCTGCCTTAACAGCACAGTACAGTCTGCATGCGCCTCAGGTATCTGAGTCTCATCAGGATCAATTCCCCGCACAGGGGTTAACATCTGGTGACGAGGGTCAGGATTCTACTCGAACCCTACTTTGGATCCATCATAAAAAAATTTGGGGCATATGCTTTTCTCCTCGAGTCTGTGAATCTTGATGCAGCACTTGCAATCCACTGGAGCACATGCTCTTTCTGGCCCTCATCTACAAGGCGTACCGCTGTGCGGCTGCCAAAGAAAGGGAGTGGAGTAGCCCGTCCAGTAACAGAAGTTGTCAGTTGTCTTTAGATAGGTCGTGACGATGTTGGTTCGGTAGAGCTTTCACTAACATTACCACCTACCCCACGTACACCTTGAACACCAAGCCTATTTCCCCTTCCACTACGACCTCACTTTTTCCCACTCATGCTGCTCAGATAGTGTGGTTGCAGCATGACTTTTAGCAGCAAAAAATTAGATTTTTTTACTGTGGAGCCCTGGATACAGCAGAATTTCACCACCAAAAAATTACAAGCTGAGATGTGGCCTGCGGTATGTATCACGTTAGTAACAGAAGAAATTAGATTTTTTTTTTACTGTGGATGAGGCTTATATACAGCAGAATATATGCGCCAAAAAATTACAAGCTGAAATGTGGCCTGTTGCATCAAGTTAGTAACAGAAAAACATAGATTTTTTTACTGTGGACGAGCTCTGGATACAGCTGAATTTCACTGCCAAAAAAATAGAAGCTGAGATGTGGCTTGCTGTATCACGTTAGTAACAGAAAAAAATTGTTGTTTTTTTTTACTGTGGACGAGCTCTGGATGCGGCTGAATTTCACCACCAGAAAATTAGAAACTGAGATGTGGCCTGCTGAATATAGCACGTTAGTGAAAGAAGAAAATAGATTTTTTACTGTGGATGAGGCCTGGATACAGCAGAATATATGTGCCAAAAAATTACAAACTGAGATGTGGCCTGCTGCATTTAGCACGGTAGTAACAGAAAAAAAATGATTTTTTTTACTGTGGACGAGCTCTGGATACAGCTGAATTTCACCGCCAAAAAATTACAAATTGAGATGTGGCCTGCTGTATCACTTTAGTATCAGAAGAAATTAGATTTTTTTTTACTGTGGATGACAACTGAATACAGACAGCTGAATTTCACCACCAGAAAATTACAAGCTGAGTTGTGGCCTGCTGAATATATCATGTTAGTAAAAGAAGAAAATTGATTTTTTACTGTGGATGAGGCCTGGATACAGTAGAATATATGCGCCAAAAAATTACAAGCTGAGATGTGGCCTGCTGTAAGTAGCATGGTGGTAGCAGAAAAAAATGTCATTTTTTTACTGTGGACAAGACCTGTATACAGCAGAATATATGTGCCAAAAAATTACAAGTTGAGATGTGGCCTGCTGTATCACATTAGTAACAAAAGAAATTAAATTTTTTTTTCTTACTGTGGACGACAACTGAATACAGACAGCTGAATTTTACCACCAAAAATTACAAACTGAGGTCTGGCCTGCTGTATGTAGCACGGTAGTAACAGAAAAAGAGTTTCAAAGGTGTACACCTGCATGAAGCACAATATCATCAGTGCACAATAGAGTTCTATGCTGAATTGTGGTCTGCTGTCTCTGTCTGGACCACACTAATAGCAAAAACGATTGATCTGTTGGAAGGTCAATTTCACAGCCACACAGGATCCTATCTATCTAAACTATCTGACTTAGAAGCAACCGCCTAGCTAACTATCTCAAATCTCTCAGAATCCAGGAGCAGCCTCTCTACGCTGTTACACTGACAAAATGGCACTAAAACAACATGTCCGATCTTTATATGGAGAGGGACATGTGACTTCAGCAGCCAATGGCCGAAGCCCTGGTGTCTGGACGTTGTGGATGGTTCCTGCGCCCTGATTGGCTTGCCAGAATCTGCACACATTAAGTTAAGAAAAAAATAAATAAGTAAGACTAACGGCCCTACTCTGAACTCTCCCACCCCCTCCCCTTATCAAACACATTTGCCCCGCTCACCATACAGCGACACTACCCTAGCCAAAGTCCTAATAAATACAGTAGAGGAAACGGAATCATTTCCCGCACCTTTGCCGAATTTGGGCCGATTTTCAGTAAAAAAGCTCGGGTGTCCGATCACAAATCCGAAAGTGCAATGTTCATGCCGAATTTGAAAAAAACGAACATTTCAACAATAGCACAACAGCACACAGTCTAATAAGAGACACATTGCTGAAATCTGTTTCAGCCCCTATCACCTGCTGTCTTCAGATTACATAGCAAAAACCTACTGACACAGAGAATAACATGCATTGTGCTCCATCACTAGCTGGATTAGGGTTTATTTTCTCTGCTAGAAGGATTGCTCTACAAAGACTATGCATTAAACCACGCAGACAACAACTGAAAGATTTGGTAGAGACAGCAAGACAGTCTGCAAGTCTCATATGCATAAGGAAGTAGGCAGTAAGGTTCCTATAAAAAAAAATCTTTGTAACCTGAAGTGCACAATAATATTTCAATCTGTCAACAACCTTGAAACCCTATGCAAGAAGTCCTTGTGCCAAATCAGGGTCACGGGCTGCTCGTTGTAGAACATACTTTCTCTAAACACCTGAATTGTGACGTATATTAGAAGATTGATTCTTAGGTGCAAGCAATTGTCACATGATAACAATTAGGCCATTCATGGAATGAGTCATATTTTACAATAACCAGTGTTACAAGATTGCTAACATTGTGTTTATGTAACAGCCAACAAAATTGAACGTCCAGCTATTGAAATAATGAAGCTTTGATTTTATTGTGATTTTAAGTAACATAGATAGATACATGTTTTAAATGTGTCTTTACGCTTGTGTGAGCATGCCAAAAGTAGCTCTGTCTGTGGGAACCTCAGCGCTGAAATAATTCACTACTAAAAAGTTGTGTATGTTTTTCAAAAAACATACTTTACTTCACATTACTTTTTCAAAGAACTTACTTTACTATTTCATTTTTCTCTGTGTTTGATCACTTGTCCAAGTCTGGAAGCTGGGGGACTACAGCCAAAAGATATAACAAAAAAAGCTGTGAACCCTGGCCAACGTGTAATTGGGAAAGTGAACTGTGAAAGAAAGAAGTGTAATAAATTCAATGATTGGGACGTTAATTTACTTCACCATTGGGCTGAATATCTTTAAGATCAGGGGGTTTATTAGAAACAATTCAAGGTAAAGTGGAACAGTTCTCAAAAACTGTCACATTTAAACTCTCATTTTTCAAAGGTCTTTAGATTAAAAAAAAAGCATCAGCTGACTCAGGTGTACCATCAGGACGGTATGAATGACGATGTATCCAAGGGCGCAGGGTACTGTGTGCGAAAGGTGACTAGCAATCTTATTGGCTCCCATCTTCCTTCTGACAGCGAGGCTAAGGCCAAATGGAGTGACCATAGTGTGCTCACGATGCAGTAGTCAATAGACACTTGGCAGCAATGGCTAGCAGCACAGTCACTGTGGCATCATGTCCTCAAACTTGCTTCTCCGCTGCAAATTTCACTCTCTCAACCCCCAGTTACTCTTAACCCCTCAGTGGCTGAGGCAATTTTGACCTTAATGACCAGGCCAAATTTTTGAAATTTGACAAGTGTCACTTTATGAGGTAATAACTCTGGAACGCTTCAACGGTTCCCCCTGATTCTGAGATTGTTTTGTCATGACATATTGTACTTCATAATAGTGGGAAAATTTCTTCTATATGACTTGCATTTATTTGTGAAAATATCAGAAATTTGGTGGAAATTTCACAATTTTCAAACTTTTAATTCTTTTGCCCTTAAACCAGAGAGTCATGTGTGGCACCCTGCTACCACAGGTACCACAGGACCCAAAAGGGTGCATGGACGGACTTCTCCACAAGAGGCCCTCACTACAAACAAACACCTCCTCCCTTCCACCTCAGACCACCAGAGCCCTGTTAGGGATATATAGAAATAAGGTGGAGTCAGGCAGTTGAGTTCAGTCTTGTTAGTCAGTCAGAGAGCAGTGAAGATGCAGTACGTCTGCTGCTGTTCTGAGAGCCCCGAGTGTGGCCGGAGGCAAAGAGGAGAGGAAAAAGGAGTTAAGGGGGCAGAGGAGCATCACAGGCTCACCCCAGAATACAAACCGGACACCGGGTCCGCGTCTACAGGGTCTTCTACACCCAGTAGGGATTACCGGCATATCAGGAAGATTACAGATCCCTGGTTGACCTGAAGCTAAACCCTTAAAAGGACTAGGAACCACGAAAGCCCCAGAGTCCAGGGATAGTGGTTGCCAGAGAAAGGTCCTACTATCAAGCGACAGGTGAGAGAACAACACAACACAGAAGCTAGGCCCAGTTGCAGGCTGGCCAGGAGCTTAGATAGGGAGAAACGGACCAGGAGGCCTTATACCCGCTCACTGGGGAGAGTCCTGAAGTGCACCCTTCCTACCGAGTACCCTGGACCGTACCTGACATCTGCACCAGTAAAGGTACTGAAGTGAATCTCCTGTCTCTGTCAGTTACTCCTGCTGCGCCATCTCTTCTGCACTACAACGTCCAGCATCACCATCTGCACCTACACTGCCCCGGGGGCCCGCTCCACCTGTGGGGAGCAGAAAGATCCCAGCTGCCATCCCATCACCCCCGGAGGTCTGCAGCAGCGCCGGTAACCGTTACTGGGAACCACAGGTGGCGTCACGAGAAAAACTGTACACTAAAACCCCTTTTTCAAGAGAGACCCCAGAGTACGGGACCAGGAGCTGACTGCCATGACATCCTAAACAAGGTAAAAGGCCCAGGTACCGAGTCCCCTATATCCCCCTGGGTGACACATATGTCACACAAAATAGTTATTAAATACTATTGCCCACATGTCTACTTTACATATGCATCATTTTTTAAGCATAGTTTTTTTTTTGTTAGGAAGTTAGAAGGGTGAAAATTCAATCAGTATCTTCTCATTTTTCCAACAAAATTTACAAAACCATTTTTTTAGGGACAGCATCACATTTGAAGTGATACACGCCGGGGTTCAGAAGAAAAGGAGCACCGTTTACCTTTTTGAATGCAAAAACGTCTTGAAACGATAGCGGACGCCATGTCGCATTTGGAGAGCTCTTGATGTGTCTAAACAGTGGAAACTCCTACAAGTGACCCCATTTTGGAAACTAGACCCCTCAAGGAATGTATCTAGATGTGTGGTGAGCACCTTGAACCCCCAGGTGATTCACAGACGTTCATAACGTAGAGCCGTGAAAATAAAAAATCAAATTTTTTCCTCAAAAATTTACTTTCATCCCCAAATTTTTTATTTTCACAAAGGTAACATGAGAAAATAGACCCTAAAATTTGTTGTTCAATTTCTCTTGAGTACGGCGATACCCCATATGTAGGGGAAAACTATTGTTTGGGTGCACGGCAGGGCTCGGAAAGGAAGATGTGATGTTTTGAAACGCAGACTTTGATGCAATGGTCTGCGGGCATCATATCGCATTTGGAGAGCCCCTGATGTGCCTAAACAATGGAAATCCCCATCAAAATTTACCCCATTTTGGAAACTACACCCCACAAAGATTTTATCCAGGGGTATAGTGAGCATTTTGAACCCACAGGTACTATACAGAATTTGATAACATTAGGTCGTCATATTGAAAATGTTCATTTTTTTCACGAAAATGTAGGTTTAGCCCCAAATTTTTAGTTTTCACGATAGAAAATAGGAGAAAACAGACCCCATAATTTGTTATGCAATTTCTCTGGAACGCGATGATATCCCATAAGTGGTCAAAAACATCTGTTTGGGCACATGGCAGGGCTAGGAAATGAAAGAGCGCTATTTGTCTGGAATAGATTGTGAATGCCATGTCGCATTTGGAGAGCCCCTGTCACGCGAAAAACAGCAGAAACGCCACACAAGTGACCACATTTTGGAAACTAGACCCCTCAAGGAATTCATCTAGGAGTGTACTTAGCATTTGTAACCGGCAGGTGATTCACAAAACTTTATAACTTCTAGATGTGAGAACAAAAAATTTATTTTTTTCCATGAAAATACTATTTTAGCACCAAATTTATAATTTACTCAAGGGGTAATAAGAGAAAATGGACCCCATAATTTGTTATGCAATTTTTACCGAACACAGAGATACCCCATATGTGGTTGTACACTACTGTTGGAGCACACAGCAGGGGTTGGATGGGAAGCAGCTCTACTTTCCTTTATGAATGTAGATTTCATTTTAACAGATTGTGGGCTCCATTAGCTGAGCCCCTGAGATGTCAGAACAGCAGAAACCCCTCCAGGTGACCCTGTCACACAAGGTATAGGAAAGACTAAGTGCAACACAAAGGGAAGGGGGAAAGGGGGGCCCAGACTCTAGGGAAAGGGGGTAGTGGAGACCTCCTAGGCTGACCTTATATCACCCCATCTCCCCTAACGTCCCTATACTGGTTCCTCACCAATCACCGCACAGGAACTTCGCCCTGTCTTTCCAAGGAGTTTAGCCCTGGCTAGGGAAGGGAGGGGATGAGTGCTAGTGGATCCCCACTGACAACTAAAGACAACAAAGGGGAACAAACAAGGGGAGATAGCTTAGCTTTAGTCGACTTCAGAGAGATTAACACACATCCTCTTAGCACAAGAGAGGACGAAGTAATGCACTTGCTCCAAGCCTTCACAAGAGGTCATGTGAATATCACCAGCACTTTCCTCTAGCAAACAGCAGGTATTTATACACCCAGGCCAGGGTGTTAATTAGCAAGAGGAAGATAGCCACTGGGTCCTAGAAAGACACCTTCTAAGAAGGTGTCTGCAATGCCAAACGTAGAGATCTCCTGCAACCATCTGCAGGGCAACTGTCTGTCACTTCTGACACACCCGTGACAGATCCCATACTGGAAACTTTATTGCCTAAGGAATTCATCTAGGGTTGTAGTGAGTATTTTGAACCCATAGATACCTCACAGAATTTTATAACATTGAGATGTGAAACTATGACATTTTTGTGGTAAAAATTACATTTTTGGATTTGTTGCAAACTTGTCAGGTACAAAAGGGTTAATAAGTGAAACTGGATCCCATAACTTAATGAGCAATTTCTCCCAAACGCAGTGATGCCCTATATGTCGTCAGAAATTAATGTTAGGTCACACGTCAGAGCTGAGAAGGAAGGAGCGCTATTTGGCTTTTGGAGCACAGATTTTGGAAGAATAGTTTGTGGGCGACATTTGCGGAGCCCCAAAGGTGCCAGAACAGCAGAAAAACCCCAAAAGTGACCCCATTGTAGAAATTACACCTCTCAATTAATTCATCTACAGCTACAGTGACTATTTTGTAGCATCCACGCCAGGCTTTGTTTCTGGAGAATTGCAAATATGCCAGTTTAGTGCCCATACATTGAGCCCCCATATATTTTAGCTCCCATATACTTTGTTCCCAGCTTGTGCTTCTGGAGACACGCACCCCGTAAATTGTTAAGTGCTCTCTCCCCACTACAATAATGCCAAACATGGGGCTCAGAAGAAGGGAAGCATTTGGTTTTTGGGAGCGCAGAATTCAATGGATTTTATTTGAGAGGGTGTGAGCCATGTCGCATTTTCCAGAGTTTTTGTTCTACCAGTTACGTGGGAACCCCCTATAGTTCCAATGACGGACCTGAGTGGGGGCTGGTTCTGTGCGGTATAAATTAGAATTTTTATTGGTAACATTTTGGAGTACATAATAAAGCCCAACGGAACCACCATAATAAGGCAGATGGAGACACTTTGGGCTCCATTTGGCCTCTGCTCTTGTGGTATGCATCTTTTTAGGCGTGCACTTTTTAGGCGTGAACAGATCTGTGGACGCCCACATTTGTGCTCTAAAAAGACGCCTAAAATGATGGGACACCGACAGAACAGAGACCATTCCAAAGTGACTCCGTCTGCCTCATAAGTGAGTGGTTCCATCTGCAGTTTTGTCTGAATCGCTGTTTTGGGGAATTCATACGGAAACCCTGACTTAAGCACTCAGCGGTGAGCACAGGATAAATGTGAGCAGAACCTTATTCCGATTTTTTGCAGGCAGAATAAACAAATAGACAGCAGTACAAAAATAGTTATTTTCATTTTTGTACGGTTCCCGGTGCGGTATAAGTGATAAGGCGGATTTATTCTTCGGGTACCATTTTGGGGCACATAATAATTTTTGATCGCTTTTTATTTAGATTATTCAGACACAGAATGAACAAAAACCAGCAATTCACTTATTGTTTTTATTTTTTGCGCCGTTCACCGTTTGGTGAAAGTGAAAAGACCGATTTGTTTGTCAGGTCGGTACGATTACAGCGATACCAGATTTATATATTTTTTTATGCTTTGTTATTTTTACTGACTAAAAACAATATTATACAAAAATGAATCGTTATATTCTGAGAGCTGTAACTTTTTTATTTTTTTGCCGAATGAGCCATATTAGGGCTTGTTTTTTGTGGGACGGTTTGGCGTTTTTATTTGTACAATTTTTTTTTTACATATGACTTTTTGATTGCTTCATATTAATTTATTTGTGAGTCAGTATGATGAAAAAGCGACATTTATGTCATTTATTTTTTTTTTTACGGTGTTTGCCATACGGAATAAATAGCATGCCAGTTTTATAGAGCAGGTAATTCCGGATGCAGAGATTCCAATAATGTGTACTTTCTTTGTTTATTTTTGTTTTATCACAAACGCCGCATTTTGTGTAGCAAAACAGATTTTAGTGATTTGTGTGCACTTTTTGTGTGCTTTTTTACTTTTTTACATATTTTCACTTTTATTTACTTTTTAATTAAGTCACACTGTGGGACATGTATAATTTTCACTTTGATCACTGGTCTAATACACTGCAGTTCTCGTGTACTGCAGTGCATGAGACTGTCAGTGCTTCACTGACTCAGCCTGTGAGACCCAGCTTATAGCTGGATCTCACAGGCCACCGTACCCTAAGGTTATCACATGACCTCAGTGTACCATGGTAACCATCGGGACCCGCGATTCTCATCGTGAGGGTCCGATGGTTACTAAGGGGGTCTTGCGACTCCCTTGTAGCTACTTAAATACCGCTGTAGGTATTTAAGGGGTTAATCGGCCCTGATCGGCTTCAACACCGGCCGGGGCCGATACCGCAGGGTGTCAGCATAGGCCTTAAAAGGTTCATTAAGGTCATACCATTTCTTCTTTAATTTTACCAGGGTGGAAATAGGTGGAAAGAGGGATAACAAGATCTATATGTGAAACCTGACAGGACATTCATGCTGACCAAAGAATAGGCTTCATGAATCAGACATTGGCTGTGTAATTGCAGCGATATACAGTCATGGCCAAAAGTATTGAGAATGAGATAAATAGTAATTTTTCCAAAGTTTACTGCTTCATTTTTTGTAATGGCAATTTGCATATACTCCTGAATGTCAAAGAGTGATCAGCTTAACAGCAATTACTGTACTTGCAAAGTCAATATTTGCCCAGAAAATTAACTTTAACCCCCAAAACACATTTCAACATCATTGCAGTCCTGCCTTAAAAGGAGCAGCTAACATCATTTTAGTGATTGATCCATTAACACAGGTGTGGGTGTTGATGAGGACAGGGCTGGCGATCAATCAGTCATGATTAAGTAAGAATGACATCACTGGACACTTTAAAAGGAGGCTGGTTCTTGGTATCATTGTTTCTCTTCAGTTAACCATGGTTATCTCTAAAGAAACATGTGCAGCCATCATTGCACTGCACAAAAATGGCCTAACAGGGAAGAGTATCGCAGCTACAAAGATTGCACCTCAGTCAACAATCTATGGCATCATCAAGAACTTCAAGGAGAGAGCTTCCATTGTTGTCAAAAAGGCTCCAGGGCGCCCAAGAAAGACCAGCAAGCGCCAGGACCGTATCTTAAAACTGTTTCAGCTGCGGGATCGGACTACCAGCAGTGTCGAGCTTGCTCAGGAATGGCAGCAGGCTGGTGTGAGTGCTTCTGCACGCACTGTGAGGTGGAGACTCTTTGAGCAAGGGCTGGTTTCACGGAGGGCAGCAAAGAAGCCACTTCTCTCCAGAAAAAACATCAGGGACCGACTGATATTCTGCAAAAGGTACAGGGAGTGGACTGCTGAGGACTGGGGCAAAGTCATTTTCTCTGATGAATCCCCTTTTCGATTGTTTGGGACATCGGGAAAACAGCTTATTTGGAGAAGAAGAGGTGAGCGCTACCACCAGTCTTGTCTCATGCCAACTGTAAAGCATCCTGAAACCATTCATGTGTGGGGTTGCTTCTCAGCCAAGGGAATCGGCTCACTCACAGTCTTGCCTAAAAACACAGCCATGAATAAAGAATGGTACCAGAATGTCCTCCAAGAGCAACTTCTCCCAACCGTCCAAGAGCAGTTTAGCGCCCAACAATGCCTTTTCCAGCATGATGGAGCACCTTGCCATAAAGCAAAGGTGATAACTATATGGCTCATGGAACAAAACATAGAGATTTTGGGTCCATGGCCTGGAAACTCCCCAGATCTTAATCCCATTGAGAACTTGTGGTCAATCATCAAGAGACGGGTGGACAAACAAAAACCAACAAATTCTGGCAAAATGCAAGCATTGATTATGCAAGAATGGACTGCTATCAGTCAGGATTTGGTCCAAAAGTTGATTGAGAGCATGCCAGGGAGAATTACAGAGGTCTTGAAGAAGAAGGGGCAACACTGCAAATATTGACTTGCTGCATTAACTCATTCTAACTGTCAATATAACCTATTGGTACTCATAATATGATTGCAATTATATTTCTGTATGTGATATAAACATCAGACAAACACTAATAAAAACCAGAGGCCAGCTGATCATGTGAAAATATAATTTTGGTGTCATTCTCAAAACTTTTGGCCATGACTGTATGGTTTAGTCTGAAATCTGTGGCATTCCAAAGAACACATACTTTGAAAAGCCGGTCATGGATCATGTGTCTTGGATGACTAGTCCAAGAGGCCAGTCTCCTTCAGCTTCTCCTCTTCATGCTCCATTAGACTGACATACCTATCCCTATACCCTATGTCGATCTATGGGGAGTGAGGCAGGGAGAAGCCACCAGGGACCTGCCTTTTGGACTCTTTATCATAGATGCATGGTCCAAGGCCGGCTTTTGAAAGTAGCACTTGCGCAGACAAGCTCCAATGTGTGCTGCCCGTCTTTCTGGCAGCTTGAATGTCCTGTCAGGTTCTATTTAATAGGTGATTATGTCATCATGTAGTTCACAAAAAGTCAGGTGACTGTATCCTGTCTTCATATAAGAGCATGTACTCTAAAGGGTGTCATACCGAAATCACATGACCTGACTATCCCTAATGAACGATGGAAAATGTATAGATGTAGCTAAGAAGGAGTTAAGAAGGAATTGAATAATTTACATTGCTGGAATATTTCTCCTACTTTAAGGTCAACCTTTTATAAAATGTAGCAGATCGAACTTTCTAATAGAATACTTCAGGGACACGCAGAGTGATAAATATCATGGGTAAGGTGAAGGTCAATCTCCTGTTTAGCACTTAAGCATTTGTTACTAGGCTCAATGCTTCTTTAAAATAGTCCATAGATTGTTTGGCCAACTCATATTTAACCATTTAATCATTAATGTCATGGGAAACAATGCAGTCAAGCAGCTGCTGGTAAATTTATTCAGCCCATCTATATGATTATGTCCTCACTTTAACTTATTGTTATTTAAAGAAAATTTTTCACATGGATCATATAGTCCAACCTACGGGCAGCATGTTATGGAGCAGGAGAAACTGAACAGGTTTCTAGTGAAAAATTCAGTATAAGTTGAATATTTAGCATTTTAATTCTTTCTTAACCCGGGTTCTGGAGTCTGTGCTGTCACTATAATAATTCAGCCTGCCATCCTACACATTGTATGGGTGCACTTACTATCTTTTCTAGTGCTTCCCAAATCTAGTTTCTCCCAATAGCCTCAACAACTCTGACATGGCACATTAGTGGACACCAATCCATACATAGCATGGACTGTTTGTCCCCAGCAACCTAAGTACCACTGTACACAAGTGATATTGCTTGCTATGTCCTTGATATACTAATGAACTTGCATATATTGTATATCCAAATGTCTTCAATTGTATTTCGCTCATGCTTTGTATATATGACACTCACTATTGTTTTTCTTTTTCCTCAGTGACATTGTGAACAAGGCCCAGAAAGGGTAGAAACGTTTATTGTATTTTCGTCATATTTCTTCCTGCACTCTGATAAACACTTGCATCTTAAAGTATAGAGTGTGCGGTGACTTTTCTCTACATATGTTACTGGGATCCCATATCCCGTCCACCAACACCTCGTACCATAGACTGTGCGTCAATGCTCCTTACCACTGATTGACAGCAGGCTCTGCATGCACAATCATACAGGGAAGACTGTCAATCATTGACAGCACCACCCACTGGATTCTTGAGCCGAGAATGAGCAGAAAAAGAAATTAATAAAATACAACTTATGCTAAATCTTTCCCTACAAAGCTATATGTCAGTCTGCTCAGCTTCTCCTGCTTTATAACTTGTTTGCTGCAGTTCAGACTACATGATCCATGTGACAGGTTCCCTCTAAGTTCCCAGGGAATACAATATGCTCTGTGTAACAAATACCACTAATGTCAATAAAATAATTAAAAAAAAATGGGACTGGCTATTTCCCAACACTCCTCAGGCAGACGTACACGCTGTTTACTTTGCTTGCTGGAGCCAGAGAAGATCGACATGGAGACTACAAGATGCAGGGGATTAGCAGGAAAATGTAAAATGTTATTGTCCAATTAACCAAATAAAAACTCCATTGAAGCAGATATATTACATTTCTAGATTAAATGGATAGATTTTTGTTCACAGGCACACTGGTTATCTGCTGCTTTCCGCTTACCATAGATCACCTTAAAAGGGTTGTCCGGTCCAAATCGATAAGTCTGTAGTCACTCTGTGTGACTGCAGACTTATGAATCCCCCTAATGCGCAGTGCTGTATACACTTGTATAAAGTGTATGGAGCGAGGCAGTGCCCACTAGACGGGTCCTGGCCAGGAGTATGCATAACGCATACATACCCTCCGGACCCGGGTCAGAAACCAGCGAATCCCCGCAGCACACAGTGCGTACACTGGGGGGATTCATAAGTCTATAGTCACACAGAGAGACCGCAGACTTATCGATTTGGACCGGACAACCCCTTTAACGATTGCCACATGTGTGGCCACTTTTACTGTTTAGTTTCTATAAGACAATACTTTATAGTTTGTAAATACTATACACATATTGGTTTACATAGGAGATCCTCCTTGGCTTATTTGTGACTCTCCATCAGCCTGTGTTGCTGATGGGGGTTTTACACATAAGTGATAACATTGTATGCTAGGAATTAAGACATTCTATAAGAAAAAAAAAAACTTTCATTGGATAAAACTGGTCGTTGAGCTTTGTAAACATTGCTACCACAGAAACCAAGAAAACAACTGGTAGCATTGTATGGGAATGTTTTCAGCTGCTGAGGGGTTAATAGGGAACTATTTGCGGGTGGGATGAGTTAATATAACCACTTTGATCTCTAGGTTCACAGACAGAAACACACCCCTCCTAGCTCATAACAAGTGCTTGTATTCGCCACTCCCTTCCATGCAGAAACAAAAGCCTTATTGCTGTGTCCAGTGCAGAATCCAGTGGAAACAGTTCAGGATGCAAAGTATGTTTCTAGTGCAGGCAAAGGTGAAAGCTTTAGAGAAAAGACAAGGGAGGGTGATTCATCATTTCTTTTGCGCCTTTTTTCTGGAGTAAAAATGGTGATTTTTCATATGCGCCCTTCTCATTTTTCTAAATGTGTTCCTTTAATTAATTTAACTCTACTTGGTTTCATCTATTCTTTTTCATTCTCCATTATGGGCATGGTTTTGGTTATACAAATATTTTAGCTTAATTCATCATTTGTGACTTTTTGAAGTGTTGCTAAAGTTTTGCAGAAACCCATCCTGGTAGTTATGGCCCCATCCTGGTATATGTTCCTATATGGCCCTCATCCTGGTGTATATGGCCCTATCCTGGTATGCATGGTCACCCATCCTGGTATACATGTTCCCCTATCCTGGTATACATGGTCCCCATCCTGGTATACATGGTCCCCCATCCTGGTATACATGGTCCACAAGCCTGGTATATATGGTCCCATCCTGGTATGCATGATCCCCAATCCTGGTATACATTATCCCCAATCCTGGTATACATGGTTCCCCATCCTGGTATACATGGTCCCCTATCCTGGAATACATGGTCCACAATACTGGTATACATGGTTCCCAATCCTGGTATACATGGCCCCATCCTGGTATACATGGCCCCATCCTGGTATATACATGGCCCCATCCTGGTATATACATGGCTCCATCCTGTTATATACATGGCCCCATCCTGGTATACATGGCCCCCATATATTCAATGCATAAAAAAAACAAAAACAATAAACACTTCTACTTACCTTCCCTGTGCTCCCACGCAGCGCTGTGTTTTGGTCTGTGTGTTCAGGTCAGCAGTGAGCGGTGATGGCATCCTGTACTGTAATACTGACAGTCTGTGATCATGCTCCCCACAGATGCTCACCTCACCTGGGACCTCTGCTCCATGGCACTTCCTCTCCTCGGCCTGTAGCTTTTGTCATCGAACACACTGAGCAGTGCCTGGGGACGCGCCAGGACCATGACGCCCATGCATGCAGGCCCTCAATAGACAGATGGAAATAAAACCTAGCGCATCGGAAAACTAAACAATGCATATTCAACTGCATATAATCACAGCATTTCATGGTCAACCAAGGATCAGGCAAACAAAGAAATAAACTCAATATTTATAGTACAAATATACCAAGGAGTCGCAATTGGTCAAATGATGTGTGAGGAGAAGAATGCATATAAACATCAATATTATAGCTAATTTTTTATATATAATTGAAAAATTTCTCATATTCATATACTGTATGAAGGGACAGCATCCTACTCCACAGACATCATCCCACCATTAGCATCAGATTGCACAACATCAAGAGTTTATACCATTACAGACATATTTATATTGAATGTAAATATATATACATATCACAGGTCAAAAAAATAATACCAAGCACATGCTCCTTAATACGTACTTTTAACTGGCGACTTGTCAGACCGATATAAATCAGTCCACATGGGCACATAGCATAATAGGTCACAAATCTTGAAGTACAGGAGATGTGTTTACGGATATCATATATTTAGGAGCCAGATGAATTACTAAATGTAGCGGCTCGCTTCACATTCAGGAAAACTACACACCAACCATACGGGATGACGCGCCCCCTGGGCCTGTGCTGTGCAGGGGGATACCCGGAGCCGGGCCTTCTGTAAGATGCTGGGGGTTGTAGTCTCCGTGTGGCGGCGACCCGGTCCTTGCCCAGGGCGGTCAAACCAGTGGCAGTCTATTGGTATTGTAATTGTCCGACTACGCCACCCGTGGATTGCGGTCAGTGGGGACCACCGCTGTGCTGCAGACCGCTGAGGCTGATGTTGGTTGCGCAGCCGAGTATGGGATAACTCCCCACGGGAGAAGTATTGCCTCAGGGCAGCTAGAGTGAATGATGGGAGTGATGGTGTGAGCGTCCCAGAAGTAATGGTGCTGGTGCGGCGATGAAACACAGAGACGTGTGGTGCAGTTCAGGGTCTTTACTGATGTTATAAGGCAGACCCTCCCGGGAGTACTGGCTAGTATAAGGGGCCTGGTCAGTCTGTGAGCAAGCAGGATCTCCCCTGGCCAGGTGGAGTTGTAGGCCTCCCCGACTATCTGCACTCTTTCCTGGCTACCTTGCTCTATGCGGGTAGAAGTAGCCCACGTCCCTGAGTATACCGTGTGGTGCTCACCCGTATGGCCGGTGACTTGGGGCCTTCCGTTAGCCTCCGCTTCACGATGGCGGTGCTGATCCCTTGCTTGTGACCGTGCCTTCGGGTTTCTAAGGCCAGAGGACATGGAATCCCCTGCCGGTTGGATTCTGCTGCTGGACCTGGATGTCCCCACAGCCTCGGACTCCGTGTCCGGGTTTAGTGTCTTCAGCCAAGGCGAGCTTTCTAGCTTCCAGCCTCTGGCACTCGCTCCTGCTCCTACAGAGCTCCTGTTGTCACTTTCCCTGTGTCTGGAACTACTCTCTTTAATCCCGCCCCAGGCCCAGTTTATAAGGGCAGATTCCTCCCCTCCCAGGTCTGGGTGGGCCGTGTTGCATGCTTAGGGCTCCTCACCAGAGAAACCTCCCACTTGCTCTCAGACATAATATCTCTATTACTGTGGTAACCAGACCCCTGGGGTGCCACATTCCTCCCTAGTAAATTTTAGTACTCCGGGACTAAACACAATTTTAAAGAAACATAAATACAGGGTATAACAATAATACAATAACATATTTACAAGAAGCTTTAGTTCTTTAAAGGTCACGGCGTGTCCGCAACCAGGTGTCCATATCACCCAAGGTGAAGTTTTAAGCGAAGTAGGGGACCTGTCCAAAGCAAAGCCCTTGTGTTGGCCCTGGGCGTGGCTGCAAGGCTGGAGCTAGCTACTTTGGGCCGCAAGTAGGCCACGCCAGACAGGTTTTCTCTTCTGCGGCCGTCTTCACAAGAGGCACCAAGGTGCAACTATCTACAAAATTGTTCCGGTTATCCAGTGTCCATAACCTGTTAGTCCAAATAAATCTGCAGGGTAACTGAGAAACATAATTAATAACAGGCAACAAACATAAACCATAGACATTTTCAAGAAACAGGTGAATTCACAGTGCATTAGTTATATTCTCCAGCGAGCGGGCATCTGACCTCTAGTGACTCTAGTGGACCTACGAAGCTCACTAACTGGTCCTGCACTACAGGGTGTAGGAGGTGTTATGGGAAAGCTGGGCAGCTGTATGCGTACTCTTTGGCTCACTAGGGGCACGGCAGACTCACTACTAGCAGAGGGTTGATTCTCCTTGGCTGCTGGTGTGGATTCTTCTGCCTCCTGGGCCGGATGCTCTTCCAGCTCTACCTGGTCTTCTGTAGTCACTTGAGGGGCTGGCTGGAGAAAGGTGAGGACGGGCACCACGATAGCGTTGTTTACTTGTGTCCAGGACCGGGGAAAGTCTCCGAGTACGGTGCTGATCATTTCCTCCTTTTCCTCTACGGGTTGAGGGTCTTCCTGATCTTCATCCGTGCTTTGCAACTTCTCGGGGCACTTTTTCAGGTGGTCTCTGGAGACAGTGGCTGTGGTCTCTCCTCCATCCTTGCTGATGACGTACACCTGAGGATTATTGTGGCTTCAGGGCAGTACGGTGTACGGGTCCTTTTCCCACTGGTCGTCCAACTTATGGAGCCGCCTTTTTCTTTTCAAGACCTGCTCTCCAGGTACCAGGGGAACAGCGGGAGCATGTTGGTTATAAGTCCTCTCCTGCCTTTCTCTTGATTGGCAGAGACTTCGCTAGACGCTCTCCTGTACCTTCCGGTACTGCTGCTGCCGTTCTGTATCCCAGTCTGTCTCTGGCGAGGTGTCCTCGGGTATCAGGACTCCCATATCCAGGTCAACAGGCAGCTTACCTGGTCTTGCTCGCATTAGGTAAGCCGGGGTACAGTTGGTGGAACCTACCGGGATGTGGTTATACAGGTCCACCAGATCGGGCAGTTTCTCAGGCCACAGACTGCGTTCTTCCAGGGGCAATGTTTTTAGCAGATCTATCACCACCTGGTTCATCTTCTCGCAGAGTCCATTGGTTTGGGGGTGATAGGGCGTTGTTCTTATCTTCTTGCAGCCATACAAGTTGCAGAACTCCTGGAAGACCTTCGCTTCGAAGGCTGGTCCTTGGTCCGTCAGCACTTGGTCCGGGTACCCGTGTGGGCGGCAGAAGTGCAGCTGGAAGGCTCTAGCTGCTGTTTGTGCTGTTAAGTCTTTGACGGGGACCACCACTAGGAATCGGGAGTAGTGATCCACGATGGTCAGGGCGTAGACATACCCGCTTCTGCTTGGAGCCAGTTTAACATGGTCCAGAGTGACCAGTTCCAGCGGCTGCCTGGTGATGATGGGCTGCAGGGGAGTCCTCTGGCTGGCACGGTCCCTTCTTCTTAGATTGCACGGGCCACAGTCTCTACACCACCTCTCAATGGCTCCTCTCATGCCTATCCAGTAGAACCGTTCACGCAGCAGGAACTCCAGCTTCTTCCATCCGAAGTGCCCTGCCCCATTGTGGTAGGCCTCCAGCACCATAGCTGCGTCCCGTCTCGGTACCACCACCTGCCAGATCAGTTCATGTGTCCGGGAATTGACCATTCTGCGGCACAACTTCTCCTTATAGAGAAACAGTCTGCTCTTCTCCGTCCACAGTTGTTTGGTCTCTTCCGGAGCGTCTGGGTCCAGGCGGGCGTCAGCCTGGGTCAGCATCTCCTTCACCAGACGGACTGCAGGGTCACTGTCTTGCGTCTCCGCCCAGTTGTAGTGGGGTAAGGGGTTGAACGTAGCGGTTCGCTGGCCCCTCACACGGTGGGAATACTGGGTAATTCTATGACGGTGGAACGCAGGGAGTTCGATCTCTTCCAATTCTTCTGGATCCTCCCCTTCGTCCGGTAGGTTTGGCATCCTGGACATGGCGTCCGCGTTGGTATTGGAGCGTCCTGCCCGGTACTTGATCGTGAACTCAAAATTGGACAGGCAGTCCATCCATCTCTGCTCCAGGGCACCCAATCTTGCAGTGTCCAGGTGTGTCAACGGGTTGTTGTCCATGTACACGGTGAACCTGGAAGAGGCAAGGTAATGCTTGAAACGTTCGGTTACTGCCCACACCACTGCCAGGAACTCTAGCTTGAACGAGCTGTAATTCTCAGGGTTTCTTTCCGTGGGTCGCAGTTTTCGGCTGGCGTAAGCAATTACCCGTTCTCTCCCCTGCTGGATCTGGGACAGTACGGCTCCTAGCCCGATGTTGCTTGCGTCCGTGTGGAGGATAAAGGGCTGGCTGTAATCAGGGTACGCCAGGATTTCATCCCCTGTGAGGGCCATCTTCAGCTGGCGGAAGGACTCCTCTTCCAGCTTTTCCCATTTGAAGGGTGGCTTCTGGTTTTTGGCCTTCCTGGACTGGCCTATCATCAGGTCCTGCATAGGAGCTGCCTTCTTGGTAAAACCGGGAATGAATCTTCGGTAGTAGCCTACCAACCCGAGGAACTGCCGCACTTCCTTTATGCTGGATGGTCTTGGCCAGTCCTTGATCACGGTGATCTTGTCAGGGTCGGGGGCTACTCCGTCAGCACTCACCACGTGTCCCAGGTACTGTACCTTTGGCTTCAGTAGATGACACTTCGAGGGTTTTACCTTTAGGCCATAGTTTGCCAGGGCTTAAAACACTTCTGCCAGGTGTTCCAGATGGTCCTCATAGGTCTTGGAATAGACGATAACATCGTCCAGGTATAGTAGGACCGTCTCAAAGTTCCGGTGTCCCAGACAGCATTCCATCAACCGTTGGAAGGTTCCTGGTGCGTTGCAGAGCCTGAACGGCATACAGTTAAATTCGCTGAGTCCCATCGGGGTGGTGAATGCGGTCTTCTCCCGGTCCGCCTCTGCTACAGGAACCTGCCAGTACCCGCTAGTGAGATCCAAAGTAGAGAAGAAGTTAGCAGATTTTAATGCAGCTAAGGACTCTTCTATCCTTGGTAACGGGTACGCATCTTTGTGTGTGATACGGTTGACCTTCCTGTAGTCTACACACATTCTCATGGTGTTGTCTTTCTTTTTCACTAAGACTAGTGGAGCTGCCCAGGGGCTACAGCTGTCCCTAATTACCCCAGCCTCCTTCATGTCTTTTAGCATCCCCTTGGCATGTTGATAGTGTGCAGGGGGTACGGGTCGGTATCTCTCCTTTATGGGAGGATGGTCTCCCGTGGGGATGTGATGTTCTACCCCCTTTACTCGCCCGAAGTCCAGCGGGTGTTTACTAAACACTCTCTCGTACTCTTGAACCACCCGGTAGACTCCCTGTTTTTGGTGTGGGGGAGTGGAGTCAGTACCCAAATGCTGACACCAGTCCTCCAGTGGTTTCTTAGAGCCGTTACCTTCCTCTGGTTGAGATGGAGGAAAGGGTTCCACGGCCTGTACAGAGTTCTGGTTGATGGTGAACAATTTGGCTAGCGTGGCATACCGGGGCAGGTATACTTCTCTCTCCCCTATATTTATGATGCGGACGGGCACCCTCCCATGGCGTACATCGACCACCCCCCGTGCTGTCAAAATGGTGGGCCTACTGTCTGAGTAGACGGGTTCTACCATTGCTTGGTAGTCTCTACCTCTTAGACCAATAGCTGCCCGACACCAAATCATCATCTCACTTTTTGGGGGCATGGCAATAGGGAACGGGTCACACATTCTCACGCTACCTATCTCACCACCAGATAATTCCACCTGTTGCCGCTTCATCAGTGCCCGGATCTCTTTTTGGAGCACACGCTGCTGGCTGGAACTGGCGTTCTTGGCAACCTGTTGCAAAATAAGAATCACCTCTGCAAGACAGTTTTCAATTACGTTAGTACCTAGGGTGATTTTTGGGTGACTCTCGCGACGGTCAATGTCCACAATGATCAGTCCTTGTGCCGGCAGTTCAACTCTACCGACCTTGATGGTCACTTCCTTAAATCCTATCGGTGGCACGGGCTGACCATTGCTGGCGATAATGCTCAGGTCGTCATCTGCGTAGCGGGTTATGTCCGAGTCATTCCAGTACCGCTTGAAGAGCACGTACGGGATGGTGGTGACCTGTGACCCGGTGTCTAGTAGGGCACTCATAGGAATGCCATCCAGTACCACAGGCAAGACCGGACGGCCCCCTACGTATTTGTCACGCCAGTTTGATGGGCCTGATGATCTTATGCCTGGGGGTTGGCCCTCTACCCCAGGTTGTGCCCGTTTAAATGACAGTACCTTGCCATATGTCCGGGTTGATTGCAGCGGCGGCAGATGGGTCGTCCGTCCTCGTTGTATCTGTCGCTGGGTCTTCCTCTGGCCGGTGGGGTCCTCCTCAGTCGGCGCCACGGGACGTCCTCCGGTCCGGATGCCAGCTGGATCTTTCCTGGAGAAGAGACCTGTAAAGACTGCACAGTTCTGGTTAGCGCGGCAACGCTCTTAGTCAGCTCTTGGACCTGATGGTGCAGGTCTGTAGCCGGGTCATTGTTCAAAGCCTGCGCATCAGCTCCCACAGGCCCTGCAGACAAGGGCGCCGCGTCCTGGTGATAAGTGATAGCAGGGCACCTGTGGGTCACAGCTCCACCTGGTGCCGGTTCTCGGAGCACCCGGATGGCTCTGTCCTTGAACTGTGCAAAGTCCAGGTCAGGGTCCTGTAAGGCCATTGCTCGCAACTGGGTTCGGTGGGCATTGCACAGTAGACCCTCAATAAATTGTTCGGTCAACAGCTTGTCTTCATTTCCCACGCTATCAGGGTCTGCCTGCTTAATGGCTCTCAGGGCCTCTTGTAGGTTTAGAGCATAGTCTCTTATACTTTCATGTGCCCGTTGTTTGCACCCGTAAAATCTGAGTTTTATCTCGGCTGAGGTGCGGGTGTCAAATGTGTCTTTCAGCCGGGCTAGTATCTCTCTGACAGTCCTCTTCTTCCCAGGTGACCAGGACGTTACCTCCCTTTGGGCTGCCCCGATTAACTGGGCCACCAGAATGCTCACTTTTTGCTCTTCTGTGAGGGGGTATACTTGGAAGAGGCTATCAAGTCTTTCCCTAAAGTCACTCAGGGTATGTGACTCCCCTGAGTACTGGGGTAGCCAGGTTGCCCCCGGGATATAGGGCATGGTGAAGGGCATGACTGCACCAGCGGTTGCGCTGGCGGCCGGTGTGGCAGTGGAGCTCCCCTCAGTGTCCGACATCCTCCTTCCCCCCTAGTGGACCGTGGCCTACCTTGCGATGCTCTTCTTCCGTAGGCCGCGGCTCCGCAGTCAATCGTCGGGGGAGAGGACCTGGCGTCGCGCTCCGATGACGTCAGCGTCGCTCTTCCTTCCTTCCAGGACCTTACGCAGCGTCGGAGCGTGGGGCGGAGCGTGGGACGGAGCTTCGGATCTCGCGCTCTTTCGGCGTCCACGCCCCTCTTCTTCCCGCGCGGCGTCCCGAAGATGGTGTCCGAAGGCGGGAAGCAGCTGCGGATGGCGGGAAGAAGGCAGAAGACGGCGGGAAATGGTCCAAGATGGCGTCCGATGGCGGGAAACAGCTCCGGACGGCGGGAAACTTCACCACAGGTAAGTATAAAAGTCTTTTTTCAGGCACGCAGTACCCGGTGGTTGCGGGCACGAAATCCTGCCGACTACGCCAAAGTTGACGCGCCCCCTGGGCCTGTGCTGTGCAGGGGGATACCCGGAGCCGGGCCTTCTGTAAGATGCTGGGGGTTGTAGTCTCCGTGTGGCGGCGACCCGGTCCGTGCCCAGGGCGGTCAAACCAGTGGCAGTCTATTGGTATTGTAATTGTCCGACTACGCCACCCGTGGATTGCGGTCGGTGGGGACCGCCGCTGCGCTGCAGACCGCTGAGGCTGATGTTGGTTGCGCAGCCGAGTATGGGATAACTCCCCACGGGAGAAGTATTGCCTCAGGGCAGCTAGAGTGAATGATGGGAGTGATGGTGTGAGCGTCCCAGAAGTAATGGTGCTGGTGCGGCGATGAAACACAGAGACGTGTGGTGCAGTTCAGGGTCTTTACTGATGTTATAAGGCAGACCCTCCCTGGAGTACTGGCTAGTATAAGGGGCCTGGTCAGTCTGTGAGCAAGCAGGATCTCCCCTGGCCAGGTGGAGTTGTAGGCCTCCCCGACTATCTGCACTCTTTCCTGGCTACCTTGCTCTATGCGGGTAGAAGTAGCCCACGTCCCTGAGTATACCATGTGGTGCTCACCCGTATGGCCGGTGACTTGGGGCCTTCCGTTAGCCTCCGCTTCACGATGGCAGTGCTGGTCCCTTGCTTGTGACAGTGCCTTCGGGTTTCTAAGGCCAGAGGACATGGAATCCCCTGCCGGTTGGATTCTGCTGCTGGACCTGGATGTCCCCTCAGCCTCGGACTCCGTGTCCGGGTTTAGTGTCTTCAGCCAAGGCGAGCTTTCTAGCTTCCAGCCTCTGGCACTCGCTCCTGCTCCTACAGAGCTCCTGTTGTCACTTTCCCTGTGTCTGGAACTACTCTCTTTAATCCCGCCCCAGGCCCAGTTTATAAGGCTCCTACAGAGCTCCTGTTGTCACTTTCCCTGTGTCTGGAACTACTCTCTTTAATCCCGCCCCAGGCCCAGTTTATAAGGGCAGATTCCTCCCCTCCCAGGTCTGGGTGGGCCATGTTGCATGCTTAGGGCTCCTGACCAGAGAAACCTCCCACTTGCTCTCAGACATAATATCTCTATTACTGTGGTAACCAGACCCCTGGGGTGCCACACGGGACACATCCAGACCCAGGACCAAACCCATCTAAAAATGTAACTCTTGATTTGCCACGGTAGTGACTACGTACCAAGTAATCTCATAGATTCCTAGATCGACGTATAGTGATACTAGGCAAATCAGGTAGAAATTTAGAGATACTTGGATCTGTTTGGAGTATCGGCGCCCGTGAGAGGCAATCTTTCATATAAGAGAACTGTGCATGGTAATTGGTGATAAATCTAACTTTATAGGTGTACAGACCAGAGAAACCTGACCAGCACCTCCTAGTGTGAACTGGTGCCAGCTGCCGTAACTATAAAATATATCAAAAGAATGCAGCAGCACTCCATATGGCCAAGACTTTATAGGTGGATTTCTCCTCTCTTTGTTTATATAGTTGGTCATGGCGAGTGGAATGCTTAGCCCGATGGTAAGCTCTCTTAACCATGCACCTACTATAGTCTCTCTGATAAAATCTGCTCTCTAAATACTTTGCCTGTTTTCCAAAATCAGAATTATTCGAGCAGATCCTACCGAGGCGAAGGAACTGACCAATCGGAACTGATGGCACCATGGATTTGGGGTGGGAAGAGTAGTTGTGCAGGAGCATGTTCGTGGACGTACTCTTCCTATAAATATCAGTCTGAAGGAGGTTTTCATTATCTCTCCTTATTGTAATGTCCATGAAATTTATGACATCACTATCACAGTCAACCTACCATGATTTCTAGCGATTGTCCCTTTGTTTGTTTGTAGTCCATAATAGTGCATATAATTTAGATATTATCATTATGTTTTTATCATAAGCATGCACATGTATCTGATGAGTGGTTCATTTCAAATAATCATGTGCATATACGATTTCTAAAATCTGTAAACCATCAAATAAACCTGGGGTAAAGAACCTTTTTTTTGCCTAGGGTCATTTGGATATTTTAACATAATTTACGGGATATACAAAATTGTCAGTTTAAGGCTACATTCACAAATTCAGTATTTTCCATCAGTATTTGTAAATTAAAACCAGGAGTGGGTAATAAATACAGAAGTGGTGACGTGTTTCTATTATACACTGCTCAAAAAAATAAAGGGAACACTGAAATAACACATCCTAGATCTGAATGAATGAAATATTCTCATTGAATACTTTGTTCTGTACAAAGTTGAATGTGCTGACAACAAAATCACACAAAAATCATCAATGGAAATCAAATGTATTAACCAATGGAGGCCTGGATTTGGAGTCACCCCCAAAATTAAAGTGGAAAAATACACTACAGGCTGATCCAACTTTGATGTAATGTCCTTAAAACAAGTCAAAATGAGGCTCAGTATTGTGTGTGGCCTCCACGTGCCTTTATGACCTCCCTACAACGCCTGGGCATGCCCCTGATGAGGTTGCGGATGGTCTCCTGTGGGATCTCCTCCCAGACCTGGACTAAAGCATCCGCCAACTCCTGGACAGTCTGTGGTGCAAAGTGACGTTGGTGGATGGAGCGAGACATGATGCCCCAGATGTGCTCAATCGGATTCAGGTCTGGGGAATGGGCGGGCCAGTCCATAGCTTCAATGCCTTCATCTTGCAGGAACTGCTGACACACTCCAGCCACATGAGGTCTGGCATTGTCCTGCATTAGGAGGAACCCAGGGCCAACCGCACCAGCATATGGTCTCACAAGGGGTCTGAGGATCTCATCTCGGTACCTAATGGTAGTCAGGCTACCTCTGGCGAGCACATGGAGGGCTGTGCAGCCCTCCAAAGAAATGCCACCCCACACCATTACTGACCCACTGGCAAACCGGTCATGCTGAAAGATGTTGCAGGCTGCAGATCGCTCTCCACAGCGTCTCCAGACTCTTTCACGTTTGTCACATGTGCTCAGTGTGGACCTGCTTTCATCTGTGAAGAGCACAGGACGCCAGTGGTGACTTTGCCAATCCTGGTGTTCTGTGGCAAATGCCAAGCGTCCTGCACGGTGTTGGGCTGTGAGCACAAACCCCATCTGTGGACGTCGGGCCCTCATACCACCCTCATGGAGCCGGTTTCTAACCATTTGTGCAGACACATGCACATTTGTGGCCTGCTGGAGGTTATTTTTCAGGGCTCTGGCAGTGCTTCTCCTGTTCCTCCTTGCACAAAGGCGGAGGCGGCGGTCCTGCTCCTGGGTTGTTGCCCTCCTAAGGCCCCCTCCACGTCTCCTGGTGTACTGGCCTGTCTCCTCGTAGCGCCTCCAGCCTCTGGACACTATGCTGACAGACACAGCAAACCTTCTAGCCACAGCTCGCATTGATGTGTCATCCTGGATGAGCTGCACTACCTGAGCAACTTCGGTGGGTTGCAGAGTCCGTCTCATGCTACCACGAGTGTGAAAGCACAGCCAACATTCAAAAGTGACCAAAACATCAGCCAGAAAGCATTGGTACTGAGATGTGGTCTGTGGTCCCCACTTGCAGAACCACTCCTTTATTGAGGGTGTCTTGATAATTGCCAATAATTTCCATCTATTGTCTATTCCATTTGCACAACAGCATGTGAAATTGAGTGTTGCTTCCTAAGTGGACAGTTTGATTTCACAGAAGTTTGATTTACTTGGAGTTATATTCTGTTGTTTAAGTGTTCCCTTTATTTTTTTGAGCAGTGTACTTTTCCTCTGATTGTTCCACTCCTGATTTTGTATTACAAATACTGATGGAATAGCCTGACCAAACACTGAACAACCAAATGGGTTGTTCAGTACTCTGATGAATGTCTGCAGTCACATTGATTCTGAATCTTTACACCACACGCTATCAGGATTCTCCGGTGTTGCTGACGAGAGCGGGCAGTCACGTGACTGCAAGCATGCGATTTGCATAAATGCAGTCAAGTGCAGACTAGACATGCCCAGCCTACCTCAATACAAGTGAGTTGAGGATACACTGAGATGGCACTATACATCACTCAGGAGATACTGTGACTGTTTCAAACATCATATAGGAGACATTGCGACTACTGCATTTATCAAAAGGAGCAGTGGGGCAGAAGCACAGAGCGCACTAACTCCAATCACAAGGAACATCCTGATGCTGGCACTGGCCAACATTAGGACTTAATCCAGTGTTGAATGTGCCACGGCCTTCAGTAGTGAACGATGTATACGTGTGCGCGCACTGTAGGATAGAATTAAAGGTCCGGCGTTCCGAACGAGGCACAGCCTTAGCACTGCAGGCCACCGGGAATCTGCCCGAAGGCCAAAGGAAATGACACCGCTGGATGTACGCAGTCCACGGGCTGGAGATTGCCCACCCCTGATATAGACATATAAATTCAGTGTGCACATCTTTCCTTTTATAACATATAGAGTGTTGTCTTATTAGTTAAACTGATGCTTTCTGGTCCCTCTCTCTGGCATTAGCCTTAAGAAATGAAAATATATGAGTCTGTGAGTGATACCTACAATAGGTGAGGCAGCTGTGACTGCATATCGTATAGTCAGTGCTGCATGTGCAGATTACAGAAGCCTGATTTGTAAATTGCAGGAAATAATTATATCATAATGTACTGAATCATGAGGAAGGGGATGCAAAAAAGGAGTAAGTTGTAGGAAAGTGTAAATTGTGGGTGTGTAAATTGGGATTTATACTGTATTTCAAAGACACGGGAGCATTTAGAGAATTATTAGCAACACTTTAATGGTTGACATGTTGTCGAACTTGCAGATCCTATATTTAAAAAAAGTAAAGAGAACATTAAATTTATTTTTCATGTGCACTGACCCATTTAGGAATATATGTACTACACTATTATTCTATAATATAGATTTATAGGTTCTCAATGTGCAAAGGCCAATCTAGAGTTTTCTACATCCGGAGAAAAAATTCTGTTTCGTGCCGCCACCCATACACAGTTTAAGCGGTTTGAGTAGTTGTCATTGGACTGCTCATATGCAATTTGCATAACTGCAGTCACATGCCAACTAGCTGCTCTTCCTAATTCTCTCAGTGTTCAGTGAAAAACTACTTTACCTGTCTCATTGAAAGAAGCTTGTTGGCACATGACCATGTGAAAATCGCCTATGAGTGGTCATGTATCACGGGCAGCATGTATGAGGCACTGGTTGCATGATTTCAGCCATGTATGTTTGACTCTGAAATGTTGTGGCATTTCACAAAAAAATATGGTTTAAAAGCTGACCAAACTGACCAAACTACATGATATACTAGTCAGAAAAGTGGGTCCCAGGCAGCTTCTCTTCACCTGCACCCCTTGAGTGATAGGTCTCTCTGCATGCATGAATAGGGAAAGACATGTGAACTACTGGCCGCAGGCAGGGAGAGGCAATCAGGCACTGGCCTTTCCGTCTAGTCATCCATGTGGCTTGGTCCCCGGATGGCTTTTAAAGTATGTTTTTCTTTAAAACCCCATAATGTTTCAGAGTCAAACAATCCATGGGCAGCAAGTATCATGTATATGAATACATCACCAGAACCATTATCTGTACAAGAATACATCACCAGAACCAACATCAGTACAAGAGAACATATCACCAGAACCACCACCAGTACAGGAATACATTACCAGAACAACAGTCAGTACATGAATACATCACCAGAACCACAATCAGTACATGAATACATAAGGAGAACCACCATCAGTACATGAATACATCACCAGAACCATCATTAGTACAAGAATACATCACCAAGCTTAGTACAGTGATCAATTGTAAAGTCAGGTCAGTCCCATATACAGTGATGAGCAAAAGAGTAACAATGTTTTGAACTTTTGACTTTCAGGCTCCATATCTCACCATCCACTGCTTCTAACATGAGACTGCCATCATTTTATAGACAATCATCTTGGCTATCTCATACATAAATTTGACTTGCAACTATTTAGCATATGATTAGTTATGCAGATTTTTGTCACTGTATTGTTGCTGTTTTACTCCTAAAAATCTAAATTTTAATTTTTATCATTTTGTTGATATTTTTTAAATCCACTTTTGGCTTTCAACACTGCCTGAATCCTTCTGTGCATTCGGTCGATCAGATTCAAGCATGTGCCAACAGAAATCTGATCCCAGGTCTCTTCTACATGTTCCCAACGTTGGTGCAAACCTTCTACTCACTTGGGTATGTATACAGCTTTTTCTTCCACTCTACCCACAAGTGCTCAATTAGGTTGAGGTCTGGGGACTCTGGGGGCCAATCCAGCACCTCTACTTTATTGTCATTGAGCCATTTCTTCATCAATCGTGACTGGGTGATTTCCATACTGGGTCTCCTCTTCAGAAAGTATCCACAAAGTTTGTCCCCCACCTATACTGCACAGGCTCTATAAAGTGCTGCTTTACACTTTTCTCCCCCATACTGTCCCCTTACACTTTTCCATACCTATACTATTCAACCACACTTTCTCCCCCATATTGCCCCATCACACTTTCTCCCCTCATATTGTCCCTCACACTTTTCTCTCCATACTGTCCCCTCACACTTACACTTTTCTTCCAGATCCAGTCCCCTCACACTAACCTCTTTGTCTTACTGCCTCTGAAAAGACAGAAGTACACTTGAATGTAGGGAAGTAATGTTTTACATGTTCTCCAAACAGGCTGTCAGCTGTCAGTGCCAATTGGGAGACACCTCAGACCACTGCATTAGGCAGTCGGATGGTGACCACTTACTTGCTGTGACCCGGGGCAAATGCATCACCTGCCCCCCCTAGTTACACCACTGTAATGGATCATCATGTAGTGCCCCCATTATGCTTCTAGGGAGAATATCTCCATACAACATTATAAGTGCAGTTTTTTTCATAGAATCTCATTGTCTCTGAAGCACTCTATGATACAATAAAGACCCTTGGAACTCCAGGAACTTTATGTAAATAATGCATAATCACTTTAAAAATTAAATGCTGTGCAACTTTGTGATATAACTTTATAAAATGAAGATTATCCAGCTTAGTGAACTGTGAATAGGCTTTTATTCACACAACATGCATAATAGAAGAAAAGATCAGCAGTACAGCTAAAAGAAATGCGATATCAACACGTTTCGAGTGGCAGCCCACCCTTAGTTGTGACTGCCCACCCTTCATTTCACGATTGTTCCACTCCTTGATGCGTTGTTTCCGAGCTCTGAACACCTTCAAGATGTCTCTCATGGTGAGCTGGATCTAATTTTCAAGATAAATGTTTGCTATCAATGAATGAAAACAACATTGTTTATATTTAAAGTCATACAGTCATACTTACATTCGCACATTAAACACACCTGCAAATGTAGGAAATCTATACTGTAGTTCCTGTCACAAAGTAAATATTCTGGAACTACAGGCCGGCATTTATTTATTTTTTATTTATTTATGCCAGGGATTTTGTTTATAAACTGTGCCTTAAAAAATTTTTCAACATGTGCAAATATCGCCAACATTTTTCACCACCAAGAAAGTGGACCTGGTCCTCAATGAGTGGGATTGTCTCCCATGTTTAAAACGAAAGCCAGACAACAGCACATATTTTGGTGCAAAGCTAAGTCTCTTCATGGCAGGTGTAGATGTTATTTTCTATTTTTTTGTGACCGTCTAAAATGCACCAAATGTATTGAGATTTTAGCTTCTTTCAATAAATTTGGGAAAAATCACTGCATCTGTTTCCATAGTAAATGTGAGCTACTTTATGTTATATGGCTAAAATGCACAAACTTTCATATGACTTCTGTGGTTTGCCAGTGACATGATATGAAAGTTTGCCTCATCATTGTCATTAGGTGTAACGTGAATGTTTGTGGCATAAATAGATGCCTAGTTTTGACTGCTACCTCTACAACATTTACATCTCCATCATTGCCAAATCTAAAGGCCCCCATACATATTAAGTTAATGTCGGCCAAAGGCACCAATATCGAAGGGTTCAGCTGTCAATGTAAAGTGTATGGGGGCACCGGCCAACTGAAGATCGTAAGAGAAGTCAATAGGGCATGTTCAATTTCAGACTGCCGATAACATTGTTCTCCTGGGAATAAGCCACCTACCGACGTATGTGTGTAAGGCAGAGCCGGCTGAAATGGCTATCAGCCAAAGCACCGCTCTACCAACAGCCATCTAATCTGTAGTGTATGGGGCCTTATAGTTAATCAAACAGATGGAAATAAACCAAGCATTTCTATACATGTGAAGTAATCTGATCATGTTTTTTATACCTGAAGATCAAAACAGACAGCTTAAAATCAAAATCACTGAACCATGCACAAAACTAATAACACTGTTATATGTTTACTCTTTTTTTTACACAGTAATCATCTTTACAGAAGTCAGTAGACAACAGAATCACACATATAATCAACTTTCCAAATGTATGTTTACCATCTAAACATCTTTTGTTCCAAATCTGGATGCACTCCAGCCTCTTGAAAGCCTTCAATAGAAACTAAATAATAGGCATTTTAAGCAGGTGAAGAAGGACTAGGATTAGAAACCTTTGCATGGGGTGAGGATGTGTTTATGTCTGGGTCACAATTTGTACACAAGTCGAAATTTATGATTTGGCTGCAACCTTCTAGAAAACAAAACCACATGCATATTGGTAAACATAAAAAATAAAGCAAGCAAACACATATAATTTAGACTTGATAAAGGCGCAAATTAAAATAATAATTTGGCGCAAATCAAAAACAGGATAAAACTAACTAATACTAAACTGAAAAAAGGCTCAGATGGAAAAATGCATAGGGCCCACAGTTTTGTGATATATTTGCAGTAAAAAATATATGAGCTGAAATCCAACTAAAAGCAAAGAAACTGAGACCACCCTTTAGGCCTCCTTCACACGTCCTGGTGAATTCTGTACAGGAAAAACCAGGAGTGGTGAGATCTGTGGTCTGTGTCAGTGTGCCATCCGTGTATATGTATGTGACAACCGTGTGACATCCGTGGGCTGTCAGTCTGCGGTCACGTATTGGAATGAAATTCAGAATAGAAATTAAACGGTGTTATGTATTAAAGATGTTTAAACTTAGAGATAGATAGCGATGAGGAACATGATAGATTAGATAGATAGATTAGATAGATAGATAGATAGATAGATAGATAGAAAGAAATATGTCAGTGTGCTATATATTCATTGCTTTGTGTGCTTTTTTTTCTGTATTTGTATGTATTGTTTAAATAAATAAATAAAAAAAACGGTGTGGGTTCCTCCATAATTGTCATAAACAGCAGAGGGAAAGCCGACAGCTGGGGGCTGATCTTAATAATCTAGGAAAGGAGCCAATAGCCCTAAAGGTTCACAGGCTATTAATAACAGCTCACGGCTGTTTGGTTAGCCTTTACTGGTTAGTTTACAGCCTAACCCCAGAAAGAAAATGACGTAGGGTCCCCCTATAATTACTAACCAGCAAAGGGTAAGCACACAGTTGGTAAAAAACGGACATGTCTGCAGGTTTTTCACACGGACACAAGGTCAATGTGAGAAACCTGACATGTGCACGCCACCATTGAATACAATGCGCATGCGTGTGTCCACATTTGCAATCCTAAAAAAACGGACCGCATACGGACATGAAAAACGGACTTGTGAAGGGGGCCTTACATAGACTCATGTTAACTTGGATGCCATCTGTCAATGAGCAGATGCACAAATACTAAACATTGTTGACAACACATCTTATGTAAAATAGAGGATTTGCTGCCGACAATATGCAAACTGTATAGGGACCAGGCGATGGCAATAACAACCGCTTGTCCCCATACAGTTTCCATCGGTCTCGGTACATCTAAAAGGGCCTAAACCAATGCGATTGACTTGTTATATTGTCCCAAAATATATAGATTAGTTCATTGTTCTGATAGTTTAGGGTATTGTTATTGCCAAAAATAAGAATGATTATTTAGTTCAAGGCCAGCTCCAAGTTTTCGTGAACCCCGGCCAAAATAGTCTCAGTGGACCCCTATAACACATAACACCACTAATGATGCACAGATACGGCAGAGAAATATAGGTATATGTAGCGCCCTGAGGGTTCGGCTGCTACAGGGGTATTGCACCTCTGCCAGAGGTGTGATATTCCACTTCCGGGTAAGGATGGAGTGTGGACCAGGGCTCAGGTAGCTGCACACATTTCACTCCTCATTCAGGGGGGGGGGGCAGCTCGATGGTGCTCCCATTAATATAAATGCAGGCACAAGTGACCTTGTTCCCTGCCTGGAGTGGGGAGGGGGGGAACCTAGTGATGTGGGAGCAGATAGGGGCTGGTTTCTGGGCATAGGTAGGAGCCCATTGGTTGCAGGTCACCTGGGCTCATACACAGAGAGGGAGGTATAAAAGGTGGGGGCCATCTTAGGAGGAAGTCAAGTCAGTCTGTGAGGAGAGGTGACAGGGGGCAGAGGCTCTGCAGGAGCTCTGCTCCAGGGCCAGGCCTAGAGTAGAGGCCGGGGCCTGAGAGAAGAGAAGAGAACAGAAAGGAAAGTAAGAAGGAACAGAACACCAGGAGAGGCCCAGAGACACGAAGGCAGAAGGAACCCTAAGGACCCAGGAGATTGCGTGTGATGGGTTGGCAGAACAGGGTACCGGATCCCAAGTTGGTGGAGGTGACTAATCCTTAGCCAAGAACCAGTGGTTGTGATCATTTACTGGTGCTACCCCTCACTACACCTACTAGGAAGGCACACCACATAGGGTCAGGGAAGTGGGCACCTAGCCCTCCCAGGAGAAGACCCGAGGCAGCTGGACAGAAGTAGTGTCACTGGTGGGGCACGGCTGACGAAAGGATAGAAGGGAGTCCTGTGCCACACTCCAGAATTGCCTGGGGGTTGATCGAGCCCCCTGCCTGGTGGACGCAGCACGGCTCAGGCGGTCCTACCTGTGCAGAAGTGACCTGGATGAGAACTGTGAGTAAAGAACCTGAACTGCAACACCTTGTCTCTGTGCTTTCTCACCGTGTACAGCACTACTAGTACTGGGACGCCCCGCACCACAACCACCGTCATCGCTCTACATTGCCCTGAGGCTAAACTCTTCCCGTGGGGAGTTATACTACACTCTGCTGCCCTCACAACATAAGCCTCAGAGGTCGGCTCAGCAGCGGCGGTTCTTATTGACCGCAATCCACGGGTGGCGTAGTCGGACATTACCTAAAGCACATAGTAGACTACCACTGGTCTGACCACCCTGAGCCACGGGACCGGGTCGCCACTACTACCCCCCATCACCGCGCAGAAGCCTGGTTCCGAGTGCCCCACGGCCCAGGGGGGCGAGTCATATACAACACAGAGCCCATCCTGCCTCCTCATCCTTCACATATGCAAATATGCACGTACACGCACAGTTCGCAGACATGCGCGCACACGGTACGCAGACATGCGCGCACACACGGTACGCAGACATGCACAGTACTCAGACATGCACACACACAGTACGCAGACATGCGCACACATGCACATGGCACACAGATATGCACACATACAATACGCAGACAGGCACATAGACAAACACATACACATAGAGACATACATACATATTTGAACACAAATTCTTAAAAACACATATAAAACGGACATAAATATATATACACACACTGAAATACACACTGACATACACAGACCTTCACATCATACATGCACGCACACACACACACATTAGAAATGTTTTTTAATATGGGGATTGGGGAAGCTGGCGACAAGCCTTACTCACCTGCCCCTGGCCTGTGTCCAGTCCAGCAGCTCCTCAGGTATGTGGCAATGGAGGGCCGCCAGTGTGTCAGACATGGCTCTGGACCATCAGGGGGGTCCACTCGCTGTTGAGGCCCGGCCGCTCCCCAGCATCTGTGCAGGACCGCCGGCGCTGCTGCTTGATTGCCGACACTTCACCAGACATGGCAGCCCGCAGAGCGCTGTGCGGCTGTGTCTGATAGTAATGACACGGCAGGGGCGACACACCAGCACAATTAAAGGCGCCCCTGCTGTGACATTACTACCAGACACAGCCTCACAGCGCACTGCACGCGGCCATGTCTGGTGAAGTGTCGGCAATCAAGCCGCGCCGGTGGTCCTGCAGAGATGCCGGGGAAGTGGCCTGGGCCCCGACAGCGAGTGGGCCCCCCTGATGATCCAGGGCCCCGACACTTGCCCGGGAGCTCCGGGTGTTGATGCCGCCCTGATTTAGGTGGAAGCTTATCTCAAATGTTTGAATATCATTTTTCTGATACCTGATACAATGTTAAAACTGAAAAACTTTTAAAGGTTTTATATTCACCCTAGGAGAACATTATTTTTTTGCAGAGTAACTAGAGAAAGGCAAGTATGTACTACATCACCTAGAGACCAGCAGCCATGGTTTTACACCACTTCAAAACACTTGTTGTAGAGACCATAATATTACAATAATGAGTAGAGATGAGCGTTGTTCGACTCGAACTGTTCGCCAATCTCAAATCTCGAGCTGTTTTGGGTGGTGTTCGAGCCATCCGGCGAACACGAACGATTTGAAAAAAATTCGGCTGTTCGAGGTTATGTTCGATAACTGTTCGTGCACCAAAATCATAACTGGATTTTTTCTCAGTAATGATGAAAATTAATGTTAATACACAGTTTGAGTGTACAGCGGGGCGGGGGGAGGGGCAGGGGATGGATCTCTGCAGGAATAATGAAGATCTCCATTTTTTTTCTCTTTCCCGCACTTACAGTGGGGAGGTGCAATCTGTCAGCCTATCAGCAGCGCACAGAAGGAGCGAAGTGCTTTTTTTCACACAAGCAAGGGCATGTGTCATTGGCAGTGTATGTCACATGTCCTTGCCCTATAAGACCCAGCCATTTTCCCCATCGCCACCATTTTCTCACTGCTGCAGCTGCGTGTTAGACGGCACCGCTGTTGCTGTGTGCGCTATACCTTGTTAATTTCAAGCCAATTTTCGCACAAATCTACAGATAGCTTGGGAGTAGGGAATAGTTGTGATTGCAGTCCTTTTAAGGACTAGGTTACAGCATTTCCTACGACTTTTATCAGGCAGGTCTGTGCTCTTAAATAGATAGGTTGGGAGTAAAGACTAATTGTAATTGCAGTCCTTTTCAGGACTAAGTTACATCAGTTCCTATCAGTTTTTGCCAGGCAGGTCTGTGCCAGTGCTGTGCAAGTTTTTTTCACAGCATTTGGCTAAATCTAGCAAAGCTAATCCTTTTTGGCCTATTGCAGAGTGTGTTAGTCACTGGAGTAGCCTATCTGAGTTGCAAGCTACACCACCTGTGTATAGAATAGCAATTTTTTTACTGCACCTAGTGAAGTAAAACCTTTTGGGCATAGCATCATTCTATTAGTCCATCTATACTGACCTCCATCAGGTTGCAAATTGAATATAATTTTTTTCTGCATCTAGCTCTGAAAAAATATTTGGGCTTCTAGCAGTGTGTGGGACTTGTTCTATTAGTCCATCTATACTGACCTCCACCAGGTTGCAAATTGAATATAATTTTTTTCTGTATCTAGCTCTGAAAAAATATTTGGGCTTCTAGCAGTGTGTGGGACTTGGTCTATTAGTCCATCTATACTGACCTCCATCAGGTTGCAAATTCAATATAATTTTTTTCTGCATCTAGCTCTGAAAAAATATTTTGGCTTCTAGCAGTGTGTGGGACTTGGTCTATTAGTCCATCTATACTGACCTCCATCAGGTTGCAAATTAAAAATAATTTTTATCTGCATCTAGCTCTGAAAAAATATTTGGGCTTCTAGCAGTGTGTGGGACTTGGTCTATTAGTCCATCTATACTGACCTCCATCAGGTTGCAAATTAAAAATAATTTTTATCTGCATCTAGCTCTGAAAAAATATTTGGGCTTCTAGCAGTGTGTGGGACTTGGTCTATTAGTCCATCTATACTGACCTCCATCAGGTTGCAAATTAAAAATAATTTTTATCTGCATCTAGCTCTGAAAATATATTTGGGCTTCTAGCAGTGTGTGGGACTTGGTCTATTAGTCCATCTATACTGACCTCCATCAGGTTGCAAATTAAAAATAATTTTTATCTGCATCTAGCTCTGAAAAAATATTTGGGCTTCTAGCAGTGTGTGGGACTTGGTCTATTAGTCCATCTATACTGACCTCCATCAGGTTGCAAATTAAAAATAATTTTTATCTGCATCTAGCTCTGAAAAAATATTTGGGCTTCTAGCAGTGTGTGGGACTTGTTCTATTAGTCCATCTATACTGACCTCCATCAGGTTGCAAATTGAATATAATTTTTTTCTGCATCTAACCCAGCCAATAGTTTTGGCCTAATACCATAGTTTGGCCACTCAGCTCTGCTCGGTTCCCATCCATTGTTTTTTTGTGCAAACAACTCCAGAGTTGTGAATTAGTTAACCACCAAAATTAGTGGAAAAAGGCCTGCTGCTGGTGGAAAGGGGAATAGTCGTGTTGGGAAGGGGAAAAAAGGTTGTGTCCGTGGGGTAGGTGTTAAAGCAACAGTAACATCTGCAGAAGAAAGACCATCTTCCAGCCAAACTAAAATGTCTACTTCTTTTAGCGGACAATGTGATAAGATCCCTTTCTTACGGCCACGCCAATCGCTACAAATTCCAGATGAGGCACAAAAACAGCAGGTGCTTCAACGGATATCAAGTGCTCCTTTAAGTGGGCTCTCCTCCACATCAACTTCAACATCACAAATACTCCAGTCCTCAGAGGTGTCACCCCAATCGCACTTGCTTCCTCACAGCTCCCAAATCTCCAGCTGCCCGTCTGAGTATGAGGTAGAACAGATGGTTGAGTCTGCAGAGCTGTTTACTCATACTATAGTCGGCTCCAGCGCTTCTGTGAATCCAGACGAGGAAATGATCTGCACTGATGCCCAGAATCTTTATGAGTCGGATCCAGGACCAGATGCAGAAGGTTCTGACGATAATGTAGACCCAAGTTCCCAAACTGTAACTCCTGTTGGTGGAGACAATGAGGAAGACGATGATGAGACTCAAATACCTGATTGGAGCGACAACTTGCATAGCCTGGGCATTTTTTCAGATCGATAAAGATGACCCAACTCATGTTATCTGTAACATTTGTCAGCAAAAGCTAAGTAGAGGCCAAAAAATACATAGCTTGAGTACTTCATGCATGAACCGGCACATGGACATGAAGCATAAGTTGCAGTGGGAAGCTCACTGTGCTACAATGCGGCCTAGCCGGCCGGGCCAACTACCGTCTGCCACATCTTGTGCATCCGCGTCCTCTTCATCCTCTGTGACTGGGGGGACAGCAGTCACACCTGTTTTGGGACGCAAACCTGCCACCTCTTTACCCGCAACAGCCAGTGTGATTGCCAGGTCATCATTTTCTTTGGAGGTGGTAACACCAGCTGGTATTGAGCACTGTCCGACATCGATAGCACCACCTTTGGATCAAGGCAACCTAACATGTCCGCCTGCATCTTCCTCACAGACCGGCAGTTTGCCGGGGACACCCTTATCAACCCCGTCTAAGCACAACAGCCAGCCCTCGGTCCCTCAGATGTGGACAAGTAAAAGACCATTTCCTCCTAGCCATGAGAAAGCTAAGAGGTTGAATTTCACCTTCTGCAAGCTCTTGGCTACAGAAATGCTGCCTTTCCGCCTGGTGGATACAGAGGATTTTCGAGACCTTATGTCCGTCGCAGTGCCCCAGTACCAGATGCCCAGTCGGCACTACTTCTCAAAGAAAGGTGTGCCTGCGCTCCACCAGCATATCGCACAGAATATCACCGCTTCTTTGAGAAACTCTGTGTGTGACAGGGTGCATTTCACCACAGACACTTGGACGAGTAGGCATGGACAGGGGCGTTACATTTCGCTGACTGGGCACTGGGGCAAGGGGCTGCTGTCCAAGTCTTCCCGTCGCCACGAGTTGTGCGTCAATCCTCTTTATCTCAAAGTTCCTCCACTGCTTCTGCCTCCTCAACCTCCTCTCGGTCCTCCACCAGCACCCAAAGCCTGTCTGGTCATGCCACAAGCTTTCTAACTGCGCAGAAGGGATCCTGCACACCTCCTTACTATGCTGGCAGTAGTGCTCAACATCATCAGGCGGTTTTTACTTTGAAATGTCTGGCAAATGTGAGTCACACAGCTGAGGAGTTGTGGTCAGCTCTGGAGAACCAATTTCATGAATGGTTGTCTCCACTGGACCTGAAACCAGGGAAGGCCGTGTGCGACAATGCTGCAAACCTGGGTGCGGCCCTTCGCCGGGGCAATGTCACACACGTGCCTTGTATGGCTCACGTGTTGAACCTGGTTGTCCAGCAATTTTTAGCCCACTATCCCGGACTAGATGGCCTTCTGCAGAGAGCACGGTCGCTGTGTGCTCACTTCCACCGTTCGCATCCCGCAGCTCAGCGACTTACATCTCTACAGAAGTCGTTGGGCCTGCCACTTCACCGGCTAAAATGCGATGTGCCTACCCGGTGGAATTCAACTCTGCACATGTTGCAGCGACTGTGGCAGCACCGACAAGCCCTGGTGCAATACGTTCTGACGTATAGCCTGGGCCAACGAGATCCAGAGGTGGGGCAAATCACGCTGGAGGAGTGGTCTCAGATCAGGGACCTATGCACCCTTCTGCACAGTTTTGAAATGGCGACGAAGATGTTTAGTGCTGAAGATGCCATTATCAGCATGACTATTCCGGTGATTTACATGCTGGAGCACATGTTAAACAGAATTCGGAGTCAGGTGGTGGCAGAAAAGGAGGTGGAGGAAGTAGAGGAGGAGGAGTTGTATGCGGAAGGGCTAACATCTGCAAGGTCCAGACGGTCGGCAGCACCAAGACGGCAGGCATGTGAGGGTGGGGTAGATGGTTTTACCAGGGCGCATGGTAGCAGCCAAACTAGTGAGGAAGGTGCAGGAGCCCAGGAAGAAGTGGAGGATGAACTGATGGAAGACTCATCAGATGAGGGAGACCTTGATCACATTTCTGTTGTGCGAGGTTGGGGGGAGAGGACAGAGGAAGGAAGCATGATTGTTACCTTGCCACCAACACAACAGGGACTTGGTGCTCCTGGATACGCAAGACACATGAGTGCCTTCTTGCTGCACTACCTGCAACATGACCCTCGAATTGTGAGAATTAGAAATAATCCTGACTACTGGGTTGCCACACTGTTAGATCCCCGGTACAAAAGTAAATTTGCAGAAATTATTCCTGCCATAGAAAGGGATGCACGCATGCAGGAGTATCATCAGAGACTGTTGCAGAATCTTACATGTGCTTTTCCACAAAACACCAGTGGTGCACGTAGTGAATCTCACAGTTCCAACTTGCCAACTGTGGGACCGTTGAGTGTTCAGCACTCAAACCGTAACAGAAACACAGTATCTGCTGGTAACATCAATTTTGCGGAATCATTTCACCACTTTTTTAGCCCATCCTTTGCAAGGCTACAGGAGACAAGAAGTCTGACACATAGTCAACGCCTAGAGACGATGGTACAGGAGTATCTCCAAGTAAACATTGAAGCCATGACTGTGTCACTGGACCCTTGCTCTTTTTGGGCTTCCAATCTGGATAAATGGCCGGAGCTCGCCACTTACGCCTTGGAGATCTTGTCATGCCCCGCAGCCAGCGTTCTGTCTGAACGTGTGTTCAGCGCTGCTGGTGGTGTGCTGACAGATAAGCGCACGCGGCTCTCCACTGATAATGTAGACAGACTCACGTTCATAAAGATGAACAAATCATGGATCCAAAACGACTTTTCTACCCCTGTGTCATCCTGGGGAGAGTAAAAGCTTGATGATTGGTTAAAATCACCTCACCAACCATTTTAAGCTTTCAAATTACTAATCATGTTTATCTGTATCTTGGCTTGAAAATAATTTGGGCTTTGTAGCAGTGTGCAGTACTGATTCTATTAGGCCATCTATACTAAGCTCAAACAGATTTAAAATTACTAATCATGTTTATCTGTATCTTGGCTGGAAAATAATTTGGGCTTTGTAGCAGTGTGCAGTACTGATTCTATTAGGCCATCTATACTAAGCTCCACCAGATTTAAAATTACTAATCATGTTTATCTGTATCTTGGCTGGAAAATAATTTGGGCTTTGTAGCAGTGTGCAGCACTGATTCTATTAGGCCATCTATACTAAGCTCCACCAGATTTAAAATTACTAATCATGTTTATCTGTATCTTGGCTGGAAAATAATTTGGGCTTTGTAGCAGTGTGTAGTACTGATTCTATTAGGCCATCTATACTAAGCTCCACCAGATTTTAAATTAATAATAATTTTTAGCTGCATCTAGCCCGGAAAATAATTTTGGGGCTCCGAGATGCGCAAGACACATAAGTGCCTTCTTGCTGCACTACCTGCAACATGACCCTCAGTTTGTCAGAATTCGAAGTAATCCTGACTACTGGGTTGCCACACTTTTAGATCCCCCACACTCTTCGATCAACCTTTTCATTTTAATAAAGACCAAAAAAATGGTCATTTTTGAAATTATAAGCATTAGCAGGTTATTAGAAACTGAAATCAAACAGTTTTCAACTCAAAACTTTATTCTAGGTGATGTTACATTTGCACATAGGACCCCTTGTTCGAAGGGAGCTTCTGAACTCTCTCGTCCATTGAATTTGTCAGGTTTTGGATGGTTTCTGCGTCAATTGTTTTGCATGAGGACAGAATACCCTCCCAGAGCTGTTGCTTAGATGTGAACTGCCTCCCGCCATCATAGACACTCCTTTTGATGATGCTCCAGAGGTTCTAATGGGGTAGAGGTCAGGGGAGCATGGGGGTCACACCATAAGTTTGTCCCCTTTTATGCCCATATCAGCCAGAGATGCAAATGTGTTATGTGCAGCATGAGACAGTGCATTATCATGCATGAAAATGATCTTGCGGTGGAATACACGGTTCTTCTTCTTGAACCATGGCAGGAAGTGCTGTTTGAGAAACTCCACATACATTATGGAGTTCATCTTTACCCCTTCAGGGATCCTAAAGGAGCCGACAATCTCTCCCCATGATTCCAGCCCAAAACATTACTCCACCTCCTCCTTGTTGGTGCTGTAGCCGTGTTTGCGTGGGGTGTCCATCAACCAGCCATCTTCCACTCCATCCATCTGGACCATCGAGCGTTGCACGGCACTCATCCGTGAACAAAACAGTTTTGAAATCAGTCTTCATGTATTGTTTGGCCCACTGGAGCCGTTTCTGCTTGTGTGCAGTGGATAGAGGAGGTCGACAGGATGGCGTACGCACAGCTGCAAACCTCTGAAGGACCCTGCATCTTGTTGTTCGGGGGGACGTTGGAGGCACCAGCAGCTTCAAAAACTTGTCTGCTGCTATGACAAGGCTTTTTTGCCGCTGCTCTTTTAACCTGACGTAATTGCCTGTAGGAAAGAGTCCTCAATTTGCCCTTATCAGCACGCACACGTGTGTACTGTGAATCAGCTACATACTTCTTGATTGCCAAGACACTTCATCCTGATCATCGCACAATGTTGATTGTAGTCATGCCTTGACCTAAACACTCCACAATTTGTTGCTTCTCAGCAGCCGACACATCGTTTTTCTTTCCCATTTTGGCAGAAAATGTAGGCTGCTTAATAATGTGGGACAGCCTTCTTAAGTAGTCTTGCCTTTCATTGGACACACCTGCCAAACTAATTAGCACAGGTGTCTGCAATTGCTTACAGTGATATAAAGAGCCCTGACACACATCGCCATCAATGAGTTTAACTGACAAACAAACAAATTCTTCTCTTATCACTCCTAAACACTTTTTGCATAATAATTTGGAACACAGTGTACATGTGCTTTTCCACAAAACACCAGTGGTTCACGTAGTGAATCTTACAGTTCTAACTTGCCAACCGTGGTCTGTATGGAGTTGTTCAATAAAGGACCCAAAATTAAGATAACATAGACGGGAGAGGTCTCTATGAATAGGAATTCCTAAGTATTTGATACCATGTGAGGGCCAGGCAAAGGGAAAGTTGGACTGGATGGAATCCTGTATGGATTTGGGGAGGGAGACATCGAGGGCCTCAGACTTCGCTGCATTGATTTTAAAATTTGACCATGTAACAAAGTGATCTATTTCAGCCATAACAGAAGGGATGGATATATGTGATTGAGTTATATATACTAGGACATCATCAGCAAATAGAGAGCACTTGTACTCGGTGCCTCCCACCTCAATCCACCTAATATTGGGGTTATGGTGAATTGATGAGAGCAGGTGCTCCGTCACTAGGATGTATAAGAGAGGGGACAGAGGACATCCCTGCCTTGTCCCATTGGTGATTATGAAAGCTGATGAAAATGTTCTGACGCGCTCCCTGGGCCTTAGGACACCCGGAGCCGGACCCTTTTTGGTGGATGCTGGTGGTTGTAGTCTACGTGGCGGCGACCCGGTTCCGTGGCTCAGGGCGGTCAAACCAGTGGCGGAACTATTTATGTGGTTTTGATGTTTAAACGTCCGACTACGCCACCCGTGGATTGCGGTCAGATTGAACCGCCGCTGCAGGGCAGACCGCTGAGGCTGGTGTTGTGGGTGCAGCAGAGCGTAGCATAACTCCCCACCGGAGGAGTATAGCCTCAGGGCAGTGTATGCGGAGGATGGGGGTGATGGTGCAGGGCAGCAGCAGTAACGACACAGAGTCAGTGATGCAGTCTAGGGCCTTTACTCACAGTTCTTATTATCCAGACCACTTCTGCAGGTAACGGCTGCCCACGTCGTACTGTGCTCACCAGGTGAGGGGCTCAGACAACTCCCAGATAACTTTGGAGCGCTTCACAGGACCTTCTGTCCGGCTGCCTCGGGCCTCCTCTTGGTAAACTTGGCGCCAGTTTCCCTGACCCTATGTGGTGCCTTCCTAGCGGGTGTAGAGAGGGGCTGCGCCACATAAAATGTCACAGCCTCCGGTTTCTAACTGAGGGTCGTTTCCCGCCTCCACTAGTTTCGGGGACCGGTCTCCCCCTTTGGCCTGACCCCTCCACGCAGGTGGATTCGGGCGTGCGGTGGCGACTCGCCCGTCCGCACCCCTGGGATTTCTTCGTTCCTCGTTCCTGGAGCCTTCTTGTTATGTTCTGCTACCAAAGCTAAGGAAAGAGAGGAGATCTGTCCCTACTATAAGACTCAGCTGAATCCCTACGATGTAACAGGGAACCTGATCCTGCGATCAGACCTGCTAAAGTCCTAATCTAGTCTGTACGGAGACCTATAGATGTGAGGAGGGAATCCCTACAAGTACTAAGGACTGGGAGGAATATGGGACACCTCCTAACAGAAATAGTAGCAGACAGACGAACAAACAAAATAGATAGAACATAGAGGTCCGTAGACCAAGCAAACTAACAGAGTTAGATACAGAGCACAGGCTAGCTAGAAAGTAGATATACAATGAAGTCCAGCAAAGCCAGAAGGGCGGAGCAGGATTAAATAGGCCAACAAGGTCATGTGACCAGCAAAGGAAAAAAAAAACCTAACAGCAAGGTTCTAACAGTACCCCCCCTTCTAAGAGGATCCTCCGGATCCCCTAGGACCAGGCTTATCAGGAAATCTCCTGTGAAACGCTCTGATAAGTCTGGACGCGGAAACATCATCTGACCTCACCCAAGAGTTATCCTCGGGTCCGAAACCTTTCCAGGCCACAAGATACTGCAAACTACCTCTATACCGTCTAGAGTCAAGGATGCGAGAAATTTCATATTCCTGTACTGGATTGGTCTACCAGTGAAATTAAATCCTGGAGCCATAAATGTTATGACAAGTGTTGTAACGGGCGTATTGCAGCTTTGGATAGGGGAGAATTGCCTGTTCCTATTCAGGATTTTTGGAGAGTTTTTTCTGAGAAGGAATCGCAGGTTTTGCCTCCCCATAGAGACTATGATTGTTCTATTGAATTTGTCCCTGGAGCGACTCTTCCTAAAAGTCGTTTATTTAACCTTACCATTCCTGAGAGGAAGGCTTTGGAGGAATACATACAGACAAGTTTGGCCGCCGGTCACATTAGGCCCTCTAAGTCTCCTGTGGCGGTTGGATTTTTTTTTGTAAAAAAAAAGGACGGCGGTTTACGTCCTTGTCTGGATTTTCGTGAGATTAACAAAATAGATAGAACATAGAGGTCCGTAGACCAAGCAAACTAACAGAGTTAGATACAGAGCACAGGCTAGCTAGAAAGTAGATATACAATGAAGTCCAGCAAAGCCAGAAGGGCGGAGCAGGATTAAATAGGCCAACAAGGTCATGTGACCAGCAAAGGAAAAAAAAAACCTAACAGCAAGGTTCTAACACTTCTCCGCTCCTCTTCCTTCCTTCTCCCTCTTCCAGGCCTGGGCCTCTGTTACTAGGCCCGCCTCCGGAGCAGAGCTCATGCAGAGCCCCTGCTCCCTGTCACTTCTGCTCAGACTTCTCTGCACTGAACTAAGATGGTGCCCACCTTTTATACTCCCTTCTCAATGCACCCAGGAACTGCTTCCTCCCTGCTCCTGCACTACAGGGTTCCCCTTCCTCAGTGTTCCCTCCCCCCACTCCAGCCAGGGACAGGGACTGTCGTGCCCATCTCAGGGGCATATTGGTCGCCCTGCCCCACGGCAATGTGGTGTAATGCATGCAGGTGTCGGGTCCTGATCCACACTCCATCCTTACCTGAGAGTGAGATATCACACCTCTGGGTGAGGTGCAATACCTCTGTAGCAACCGAGCCCTCAGGGTGCTACAGCTCCATTTATCTTCAGCCTAGGTGACGTATTGCGATACAGGGCCGTGATTTTGGCTATAAAAGGGTCCCCTAGACCCCCTACCCCAAGCTTTTTAAGAGAATAATATATGGCGTGCCAGGAGACTCTATGGAATGCTTTCTCAGCATCCAACGAGAGTATCTAATTACAAATTTTTAACTGCATCTAGCCCAGGAAATACTTTGTGCCTAGTAGCAGTGTCTGCTAGTCAGCGGATTATCCCGGCTGTTAAGCAAGCTACACCACCTGTAGTTTGGACACTTAATTTTTTCAAAGGAAATGCTTCGGGACCACGGGATACTCAGTGAAGAGCATCAGGAGGCACCCCAAGGCATAGGGGCTGGGACTGGCGGTAGGATGCCTTGCGGTGGACAGCCGAGCTCGATCCTTATAAAAGCTTTTTAACTGCAGCCGCTTTAGTGGACGCTACTGGAGCTGGAATTACGCGGCTGCTGGCATGAGACTTGCCCTCCAATAGATCCTTGTAAAAGGATTTAAAGTGTATTCATTCAAATTAGAGAGACAATTTAAATTAAAAAGCTTAGAGCTGCCTCCACCACAGGGGGGCTCGCTCGACCCACCAGCGGACAGGCACCAGTATTGGGAGAGGGGGGCTGGCCGTCAGGGTCCACCGCAGCTCTGGCACAAACCCGGCGACACGGAGGTGGCACGGGCAGGAACGGACTGGCCGTGTCGGCTTCTCACTTTTTGGATTTTAGAAGGGCATGACATGCCTATATCTGTGTCTCCGCCTCCTTTTACTCCTCCACCTCTTTTCTTTTCGCATGACTATATGTACTTGTCACTTTTCCATGTGTTAGTTATGTCTTCTGAGCAGTTTGTCAGCTTTTGGACACCTTTGAAGGTGTTTTCTATGTGTTTCTATGTGTTTTTGTTTGCCTGCCATTGGTTTTAACGGTGTTCGAAGGTGTTCGACGAACAGTTCGGCGAACACACGGGTGTTCGACGAACCGAACCCGAACACTACGGGGGTGGCTCAACACTAATAATGAGCACTATTTTACCATTAGATTAATTTAATTAGTCCATGAATGTCATTTAACTATTGATAACTGATAGGCCAAGTGATGTGTAGGGTGTTAAAGGAAATCTGTCATGTCAGATAAGGCTCTTAATCTGCAAATAAAGGGTTAATTTGCATGTTAATAGAGTTTCTATGGTGCCAGGCCACCATACTGAAAGTGCACCTCAAGGGAGAAAATCAACTTTTGAATAGGAGCAGCTGGTATTCAGTCATAAAGGCATGCCTCCCAACTTTTACAGAACAGAAAGAGGGACAAACTATGGGGCACGCTATGCCCCTGGCTACACCCCAAGCCACAACCATTTACTATATCTGTCTACCTTGGCAGGAGGAGATGTCAGAGGGGCGGTGGCAGTGAGGGACATTCAGCAGACGCAGTGCATAGACCTAAATACGGCACTGTCGGCTGTACCTGGGACAGTTGGGACTAGAGATGAGTGGACGGATTCCCGGGTCTCTAGTCCAGCGTCCAGATCAGTGGTACCTGGCGGCTTGAAGGGAGGCTGCAAATCTCTTACCTTCTGGTGTCCACGACATGACCTTTGATTAGCCAGGGTCTGCGCAACATCATTTGTGCATCCTGCTCACCTCTAGTTGGGACCTGTGGAGTTATCTTTTGTTCATTCATTCATAGTCAAAGCAGCTAGAACTAGTAAGGCCATGTTAAGCCATCTGTATCTTGTAAGGCCATGTTCAAACGCAGCATAACTACTGTGTTTTTTGTTTTCTGCTGATGTCTGCACCAAGCTACGCAATAACAATCTTCTCTGATTATTGCATTTTTTATGCATTTCCCCCTAATTTGATGCTTTTTTTGGCACAGATTTGAAGCATAGCTTTTAAATGTGGTTTTTATAGAACAGAAACACTTTGATTCTGCACTTAAAAAAGTAACTTCAATTTTTTAGGCCCCACATACAGTAGAAGCCTCTAGAGAAAAAAAGCACTAAAACCGCACAGTTCAGCAGCGCCTTTAGACACACAGGGGGCGCAGTTTTCATTAAATTACATCCACTTTGCTTGGACAGTTAAACACAGCTGAATTTATTTACAAAAAAAGCGGCAAAAAAAACCCTGCAGCATTTACGCTACCTGTGAACATAGCCTAAATGTCCAAGCAAATTGGATGTGATTTAATGAAAATTCATACCCTTTGTGCATCTAAAGATGCTGCTGAACTGTGCAGTTTTGGTGCATTTTCTCTATAGGCTTCTATGTGGAGCAGAGGCGTAGCTAGGGGTTCAGCTCAGAAGGGGTGAAATATATGAGTGGGCCCCTAACCAAGTAACCCTGATTACAGCTACGGTGGCGAATCCTAATAGTGGGTATAGGGGAACCTCAGCAGATGACCGTGCCGTTACTGAAAATAAATTTCTATAAAAAGGCAAGCACTGCTATTACCACCATATGGTGACCATATAGTGGTAGATATCAGTCCTGTAGAGCATTTAAGAGATTATAGTACAGTTATAGATGGTGACTTACAAGTGACGTTTTTCTAATAGAGTCGTCCACTTTTCAAATACACACTTGACTTCTCACATTTCCATCTATTCCCAGCCTGCACAAACTCCTCATCCTATTGCTGAGCCGCTGCTGCCATACATGTCTCTATTAATGCACCTGCTGTGTGGTACCAAAACAAGGCTTCTCTTACTGCCCCATATAATAATGCCCAATGTGGCGCCCCTGATGGCTCAGTCGCCACAGAGGTACTGCACCTCACCCAGAGGTGTGGTGTCTCCTTCTCTCAGGTAAGGAGGGAGTGCTGCCCGGAACCCCAACACCCGCATTCAACACTACACTACTCCAGGCCGGCTGGAAGGGCAAGATGCACTGTGTTTCTGCTGAGCCCTGTCCCTGGCTGGAGTGGGGGGAACCAAAGAGAGGGGAACCAGTAGTGGGTGTGGGTGGAGGAAGCAGTTTAGGGGAGCACTTTTATAGGAGGTATATTAAGGGAAGCCATCTTAGGGTGGCGGGGGGAGTAGTGCAGAAGACAGAGAGTGAGTAGCAAGGAGAAGAGGGGAGCAGAGTCTCTTTAGGAGCTCTGCTCCATAAGGGGCCTAGTAATAGAGGCCCAGGAGGGGAGCAGAGGAGGAAGGCTCCGTCGACAGAAGGGATCCCAGGGGGTATGGTGAGTGCAGGATGGCACCCGTACGCCCGAATCTGCCAGGTGTCAGAGGGATCAGGCCGCAAGAAGGGAACCGGTCCCTGGACCAGCCGTGTTACTCCAGGTCTCGGCTGGAAAACCGGAGGCTCATGCACTTCCATGGTGCAGTTGCCACAGTCTCACCCTAGTCACCGTGAAGGGCATCAAGTAGGTCCGGGAACTCCAGGTTGCCCAGAGGGACTTCAGAGCACCCGATCGGGACTGTGTGTGGGAAAGCCCAGAGCAGGAGGGAGAAGACCCAGCGCGAGAAGTCGGTCTAGTAAGCAGCATAAAGAAAGCGGGGTTCCGTCAAGCCCTCCAGATATACTTGAGAAAGTGTTGGACCCCTTATCTGGTAGACGCAGTGCGACGCGGGAGGCTGATACCCGTACAGTGTACCTGAGGAACTTGAACAGAACTGTGAGTAAACTCAGATGACTGCACTCCACGGCCTCCGTCAGTTATTTCTGCTGCGCCATCTCTCCTGCACCACAAGCCCCAGCATCACCATCATCTATACTACACTGCCCTGGGGCCCACTCCACCTGTGGGGAGCCGTTCCAACTCAGCTGCCCTGCCAACCGCCCCAGAGGTCTGAAGCAGCGCTGGTATCTATTACCAAAAGCCACAGGTGGCGTCACGAAATAAACCATACACTAAAAATCCCTTTTTCAAGAGAGACCCCAGAGGACGGGCCCGGGAGCCGACTGCCGTGACATCCTAAGCAAGGTAAAAGGCCCAGGTACCGAGTCTCCCATATCCCCCCCTGGGTGACACATCTCTCTTCCTGGCGTCACGAACAGGATTTCGTGCCCGTTGCCACCGGGTACTGTGTGCCTTATTTGAACTGTATATTTTCACTGGATGTGGCGCCCACCCCAGACGAACGGGCGCCATTATGTGCGTGATCAAAGACAACAATATGGAACCTCCCATCGTGGGCTGGGTCCCAGAATGGCGCCAAAAGCACAACCCGCCCCTTGCAGCTGTGACTGTCCACATAGATGTGTCCGTCAAGGCGGGGAGGACGTCCCAGGGAGTGACCGACAGCAGGCTGCCATGGAACCGCCCCCGAAAACGGAGGGGAGGAGGAGAGAAGGAATGGAGACAGGGTGTGGTCTTAACCAGTCTAGACAGACCGCACCCGGCAGCCAGAATGGAAGGAGGTGAGGACCAAGCCTCCGCCTCTGGCCTGCAGGAGCTGGCGACCCCTCTCACCCTGGAGGGAGCAATTGTTAAACTGTCCCTGGAGGATGCCGAGTTCCTCCAAGCAGAGCTGCAGGTATACCGCAGAGTCGAGGAGGAGGAGGACATGCCCCTGCAGCCTGAGGCTGATGACCCGGCCGGATCAGTCGGCAAGAACCAGGCCTACCCCAGGTGGGGACACTATCACTAAGATGGAACAAAGAACTGTAAATAGTCACCCGTAAGGGTACAAACAGAGAAGTTGTTTTTGTGTGCATTTGGCTACCCATGAGGGTATACAGACTGACAGGCTGAGGACTGTGAGCAGCCAAAGACTTATACCTGTACATAGTTTGCACTTATTAAAGTGCCCTCTATTGGTTTTATATACGTAACCGCAGACCTCAGAACAAAAACCCGTTTGGCGTGGCCGAAGACATGGTCCAGCACCAGGATCACTTAAGCCCTGCAGCCACGCCCAGGGCCTACATTGAGGGTTTTCGGACGGGTCCCTCATGCTGCTCGATTTGCACCGTTACCAGTGAGATGGACACCCTGTTTCGGATCTCACTACATTTGCTTGAAAAATGTTGGAAATGTTTTACATGAAAAATATGTATGTTCAAGTGAAAAGTTTTATATTGTTCTTGATAATGTTAACCTGTAACGTTCAAGTAATGTGCCTCCCATAAAGGGAAGAAAAAGTTTTATAATCTCCTAAGTGATGCATCTAAAAATTTTGTATGTCTAAAATACCGTGTTTTTGCTCAGTTCCAGCCCGCGGACGTGCTGTGTTTTACCAGGGGGGAGTGTGGTGCCCCTGAGGGTTCAGTCACCACAGAGGTATGGCACCTCACCCAGAGGTGTGGTGTCTCCTTCTCTCAGGTAAGGAGGGAGTGCTGCCTGGAACCCCAACACCCGCATTCAACACTACACTACTCTAGGCCGGCTGGAAGGGCAAGATGCACTGTGTTTCTGCTGAGCCCTGTCACTGGCTGGAGTGGGGGGAACCAAAGAGAGGGGGAACCAGTAGTGGGTGTGGGTGGAGGAAGCAGTTTAGGGGAGCACTTTTATAGGAGGTATATTAAGGGAAGCCATCTTAGGGTGGTGGGGGGAGTAGTGCAGAGGACAGAGAGTGAGTAGCAAGAAGAGGAGGGGAGCAGAGTCTCTTTAGGAGCTCTGCTCCATAAGGGGCCTAGTAATAGAGGCCCAAGTGCAGAGGAGGAAGGCTCCGTCGACAGAAGGGATCCCAGGGGGTATGGTGAGTGCAGGATGGCACCCGTACGCCCGAATCTGCCAGGTGTCAGAGGGATCAGGCCGCAAGAAGGGAACCGGTCCCAGCCGTGTTACTCCAGGTCTCGGCTGGAAAGCCGGAGGCTTCTGCACTTCCATGGTGCAGTTGCCACAGTCTCACCCTAGTCACCGTGAAGGGCATCAAGTAGGTCCGGGAACTCCAGGTTGCCCAGAGGGACTTCAGAGCACCCGATCGGGACTGTGTGTGGGAAAGCGCAGGGCAGGAGGGAGAAGACCCGGCGCGAGAAGTCCGTCTAGGAACATAAAGAAAGCAGGGTTCCGTCAAGCGCTCCTGATATACTTGAGAAAGTGTTGGACCCCTTATCTGGTAGATGCAGTGCGACGCGGGAGGCTGACACCTTTACAGTGTACCTGAGGAACTTGAACAGAACTGTGAGTAAACTCGGATGACTGCACTCCACGGCCTCCGTCAGTTATTTCTGCTGCGCCATCTCTCCTGCACCACAAGCCCCAGCATCACCATCATCTATACTACACTGCCCTGGGGCCCGCTCCACCTGTGGGGAGCCGTTCCAACTCAGCTGCCCTACCAACCGCCCCAGAGGTCTGAAGCAGCGCTGGTATCTATTACCAGAAGCCACAGGTGGCGTCACGAAATAAACCATACACTAAAAATCCCTTTTTCAAGAGAGACCCCAGAGGACGGGCCCGGGAGCCGACTGCCGTGACACCCTAAGCAAGGTAAAAGGCCCAGGTACCGAGTCTCCCATATCCCCCCCTGGGTGACACACCCACCACTGTGCCCCTTACATACACTGTGAGCCGAATTATTAGGCAAATGAGTATTTTGATCACATGATGCTTTTTATACATGTTGTCCTACTCCAAGCTGCATAGGCTTGAGAGCCAACTACCAATTAAGTAAATCTGGTGATGTGCATCTCTGTAATGAGGAGGGGTGTTGACTAATGACATCAACACCCTATATAAGGTGTGCTTAATTATTAGGCAACTTCCTTTCCTTTGGCAAAATGGGTCAGAAGAGAGATTTGACGGGCTCTGAAAAGTCCAAAATTGTGAGATGTCTTGCAGAGGGATGCAGCAGTCTTGAAATTTCCACACTTTTGAAGTGTGATCACGAAACAATCAAGCGTTTCATGGCAAATAGACAACAGGGTAGCAAGAAGCGTGTTGGCCAAAAAAGGCGCAAAATAACTGCCCATGAATTGAGGAAAATCAAGCGTGAAGCTGCCAAGATGCCATTTGCCACCAGTTTTGCCATATTTCAGAGCTGCAACGTTACTGGAGGTGTGCAATACAACGTTACTGGAGGTGTGCAATACTCATGGACATGGCCAAGGTAAGGAAGACTGAAAAATGACCACCTTTGAACAAGAAGCATAAAATAAAACGTCAAGAATGGGCCAAGAAATATCTTAAGACTAATTTTTCAAAGGTTTTATGGACTGATGAAATGAGAGTGACTCTTGATGGGCCAGGTGGATGGGCCAGAGGCTGGATCAGTAAAGGGCAGAGAGCTCCACTCCGACTCAGATGCCAGCAAGGTGGAGGTGGGGTGCTGGTATGGGCTGGTATCATCAAAGATGAACTTGTGGGACCTTTTTGGTTTGAGGATGGAGTGAAGCTCAACTCCCAGACCTACTGCCAGTTTCTGGAAGACAACTTCTTCAAGCAGTGGTACAGGAAGAAGTCGGTATCGTTCAAGAAAAACATGATTTTCATGCAGGACAATGCTCCATCACATGCATCCAACTACTCCACAGCGTGGCTGGCCAGTAAAGGTCTAATATAAGAAAAAATAATGACATGACCCCCTTGTTCACCTGATCTGAACCCCATAGAGAACCTGTGGTCCATCATAAAATGTGAGATCTACAGGGAGGGAAAAACAGTACACCTCTCGGAACAGTGTCTTGGAGGCTCTGGTGGCTGCTGCACGCAATGTTGATCGAAAACAGATCAAGCAACTGACAGAATCTATGGATGGAAGGCTGTTGAGTGTCATCATAAAGAAAGGTGGCTATATTGATCACTAATTTTTTTGGTTTTTGCTTTTGCATGTCAGAAATGTTTATTTCTGAATTTTGTGCACTGATATTGGTTTACCTGGTGAAAATAAACAAGTGAGATGGGATTATATTTGGTTTTTATTAAGTTGCCTAATAATTTAGCACAGTAATAGTTACCTGCACAAACAGATGTCTTCCTAAGATGGCCAAATCTAAAAAAATCTACTCCAACTTCCAAAAATATTAAGCTTGGATATTTATGAGTCTTTTGGGTTGATTGAGAACATAGTTGTTGATCAATAATAAAAATAATCCACTAGAATGCAACTTGCCTAATAATTCTGCACACAGTGTAGTAAAATGCTGTCTAGATTATAAAATTGCCCCCTAGAAAATATTAATGCCCTGTGCAAGTGTCATAGTAAACAGTGTCCACATTTTGACCCTAGAATGTAATAATGCCCTTTGTGCACCTTTGAAGGTCACAATACTCTGAGTGCCCCAATAACAATAATGTTTAAGTCCCCACTTAACATTTAATAATGTCCCCAGAGTCCCCCCATATAAAGCTCCCCCATACACAGTATGATAAGCCCAAAGCTCCGCTATACAGAGTATAATGCCCCCACTGCTCCCCTATAAACAGTATAATTCCCCCACTGCTCCCCAATACATAGTATAATGCCTAACAGCTCCCAATACAGAGCTCCCTTATATGCAGTCTAATGCCCCCACAGCTCACATATATGCAGTATAATGGGCCCACAGCTCCCTTATATGCAGTATAATGCCCCCACAGCTCACCTATATGCAGTATAATGGACCCACAGTTCCCCTATATTCAGTATAATGGGCCCACAACTCCGCTATAGATATTATCATGGGCCCACAGCTCCCCTATACACAGTATGATGGGCCCAAAGCTCCCCTATACACAGTATGAGGGGCCTACCACTCCCCTATATACAGTATGTTGGGCCTTGAGTTCCCCTATGCACCATATGGTGGGCCCACAGCTCCCCTATAACCAGTATGATGGGCCCATAGCCCCCTATACATAGTGTGATTGGCCCACAGCTCCCTTATACATAATGTGATGTCCTCACTATTCCCCCAAAACACAGTGTAATGACCCCCACAGTAGTCGTAACATGGACCCTCACATTAGCTCCCACACTGTATAATGGCTCCTACAGTAGCCTCCACACTGTATGATGAACCCCTCAGCTGTCCCTAAACTGTATAATGGTCTTCACATTAGCTCCCTCACTGTATAATGGCCCCCACATTAGGTCCCACACTGCATTATAAATCAGAATAAGGTTCTGGCACTCAAAAACCACAATAGCATTGGGGTCAGAGGTTATATATGTCATTTTATTGATGTACATACAGCAAAATCCAATTTAAAGGAAGATTCCTGCCCAACATTTCAACCCAAATGGGTTTTCCTCAGGGGCTTCAAAAACTAGTTCCATAGTATGTGAAAATAACAGCAAAAGACAGAAGTATCAATAACAATGTACGTTTTACGGATCCGGGTGGTGGAACCTCTGTGCTGCGGTGCAAGGACGGACCAGAGGGGCGTGACTAAGTATCAACTCGGCCCGACCAAGGTCGCACGGCGGCTCAGTCGACTCCGTGAACCAGGGAGGAACTGAGCAGAGGGACCAGGTGCCACTCTGGGACCGACCTTGTATGAGAGCAGGTGACTCCCACGAGTCAGAAGGCAGGACCTGACCGGTACAGCGGATGAGCACGGCAGGCAGGCTGACGGGTGGTCCGGGTAGTTAAGCAGGCTGATTCGGCTGATAGCCAGACGGGTACTCCGGGTAAGCAGGCAGACGGGCACGGCAGGTAACTGGCAGGTTTTTTCAGGTGAGCGGGCTGGCGGACAGGGCAGGTAACAGGCGGGTGCTTCCAGGTAAGCAGGTGGGCAGACACAGCAGGTAACAGGCAGGTGCTTCCAGGTAAGCAGGCGGGCAGAGCCCATAGACAGACTGGCGGACTGGACTGTAGACAGACTGTCGGGCTGGAAAGTAGTCAGACTGGCAGACTGGACTGAAGATCAGACTGACAGACAGGACTGACTTGCAGAGGACCTGAGGGCTGAAGCAAAGTAAGAATCACAGAGCAACAACCTTGCACAGGCACCTCCATATTGGAGGAGGTGCCCTTTATAGAGAAAGTCCTCCGGCCATTGGCCGGGGACTTTTTAGGACGGCGCACGCGGCCCCTTTAAGAGGGAGGGAGCGCGCGCCCTAAGCACAGAGACAGAGAAGCTGCGTGCACCAGCAGCAGCAGCAGGGAGGCCGGAAGACGCCGGAGCAGGACCGCGGCAGTAAGGGGGACAGCGTCTCTGCCTGACAGGGAGCAGAGACGCCGATGCTACAATACGTACATCATCAAAATAACTTAGGTATATATATGAAGAGTAAATATAGAATATGAAACAGCGGACATTCCCCAAAGAAGAACCCATAAAGTTTCAATATCAAAGCTGTTTTATCATGAGAACATAAAATTATAGATATAATTATAGATATAAATATCAACGGGGTAGGAGAAAAGGTAAAGTGGCAAAATTTATAATAACAGTACGTAGTGAAAATTAATAACGATCATGATCCTGTATTAATGTCACTGTGATAATAGAAATGAAAAATTAATAATACCCATATGGAGAATTGAAGAGTATATGGTCAGGACTTGCTGCGACTAGTGAATGTTGGATATCCTATAGTGAAAAATTGTTATATTGTGGAAAATTCATAGAGATTGTGGAAAATCAGGGATCTAGCGAAATTTTTATACATACCAAATGGTCAGTGAAATGGTAGAATATGGCCACAACCAGTATACTACACCGGGAGTTACCTTGTGTAGCTGAAATGAGATGACACACCACTCAGTGTCTATAGCACATAGTCCATATATCTAAAATGTGAGGGTCTCTCAGTGATTTACCTGTTTAATATGTGGAACTTAGGAATGACAGGCAATGATCCTAGGAAAAAAGAGGATAATAAAAGGTAACATGTCCCACTATAGAGGCTCCAAAGTAGTCCCATGGAAGCGGTTTCAAAATAGAACGGATAGAAATGCTCACTTGGGTATATAGAAATTACCTGTTGGTGCAGAGGGAGTCCTGAATGTTGTGGCGCTCGCTGTGCTGACAGAGCAGGTTTAAATACAGCGCTCCATGAAGCATCTGCTTCCTATTTCCGGTCTGCTGGAGCGCAGGATCCGGTATGTGGAACGCAAGCTAGCGCATGCACTGTGTGTGCTGCTATTATTTGCGATGAGCGCCTGTTCCTGCCGTGTGTCAGCATGAATGTGTGCAGGGAGAAGGAGGGGGGAGCCCAAATAAGGAGAAAAGAGGGAGGGGTAAACAATGTGAAACGGTCACGAGGTACACAAGTATGGAAATTATTCAAATGACAAAGGATACATGATTAAACCGCAAGGCTGTAAGGCTATGTGCCCACGTTGCATTTATGAAGCAGAAAATTTCTGCTGCATAAATGCAAGTCCTCTCCCGGAAAAACGCATGCGGAATTCCGCACACGTTTATCGCGCATTTTTCGCGCGTTTATCACGCGTTTTCCACATGCGGAATTGTCTTGCGTTTTTTATGCATTGGACTAAGGCAATTCCGCTTGCGGAAACGCAAAATTAAATGACATGCTGCGGATTTTTGAACGCGGCATAAACGCTGCGGAAAAATCCGCAACATGTGCATAGAACTTGCGGAATCCCATTGGGGACCATGGGGTGCGGATATACATGCGTTTTTCAAGCGTTTACGCTGCGGAAATTCCGCAGCATATACGCTTGAAAAATGCTACGTGGGCACACAGCCTATATGTAATAGGAACAATGCAGATCTAACTGTGAAATGTCTGAAAAAGAGAAGGATAAATTAGTGATAGGACAGCAAGCTCATAAGGTAAGTATAAGAGGGAAGAGGAAGGTAAAAAATAAATGAAAAATAGAATATTGATTACATGATTCATGAATATAATAAACATACAATTATAAAAATTGAGAAGTAAATCATAAACACTGAATAAATGAAAAAGGTCAAATATTGAAATAGTACATTGTAGATATTACACCATATCATATTATATCACAAATAATGGCATATGTTCAGAAAAAAAAGGGGGGGGGGGTATATTGAACAATATACTGGATTTCCGAACATAAATCCAAACATAAATTCAAATGTGAATCTCATATTCCCGATTATGTCCATGAGGTTCTAATGTCTTAAGTGTGTAAATCCAGAACGTCTCACGTTCCTTTAATTTGCAAATCCTGTCACCTCCCCTTCTTCCAACAGGCACATGATCAATGACCTGATATCGCAACTGGGCAATAGTGTGTTGATGGGAAATAAAATGATAAGGGATTGGTAATGAAGTATACTTGCAGCGGATCGTGGATTTATGTTTACTAATGCGGTCCCGGGTATGCAGGGTGGTCTCACCCACATATCCGAGACCGCACGACACTTGATAAGGTATATAACATATGTAGACTCACATGTAAAAAAAACTTTTATGGGGAACTTTTTACCCGACATGGGATGGGTAAAAAAATTTCCTTTAATCATATTAGAGCATTGGCGACAGCCAAGGCATGGGAAATTACCCATGCGTGGTGTCACCAGTGTAGTCTGTCTGATGTCCCGTGTAAGGCTACCAATGTCGGCCCGTACCAATTTATTACGTAGGTTGAGAGTTTTTTTATGGCAAAGTAAAATGGGTTGCTGAAATTCTTTGATCTTGGGATAAGAATGTCCCAGTAATGGCCAGTGTCCTCTAATAATATTATGAATTAATGTTTGATATGGATGAAATGTATTGACGAATACCATCCTTTCAGTCTTGGAGCTACAGATCGTCTGAGTATTGGTGGGTAACGCTATCGAAGGTGGGCAGCCCCTGGCAATAAATTTCTCACCCATTTCCTTCTGACGAACTGGTTTCAGAGTCAAATCTGAGACAATCCGATTAACTCTTGCCTGTTGTGATTTAGGAAGAGATTTCTTAACATGTCTAGGGTGACAACTAGAATAATGTAAAAGTGAATTACGGTCTGTAGGTTTCACAAAAAGGTCAGTTACTAAATGTCCTTCCTTGTTAGTCTTAATCAGGACATCTAAAAAATTAATTTCAGATGTACTATGATTTAAGGTGAAAGAAAGATGTGAGGTACAATTGTTGAGATATGTGTAAAAATCTAATAGTTGATCCTCATCACCCGTCCAGATGACAAAAATGTCATCTATGTATCGTCTCCATGAGACGATATAAGATTGACCTACTGTATAATTGTATACATATGGTTCAAAATGGGCCATAAATATGTTTGCGTAAGGGGGCGCAACATTGGACCCCATTGCGGTCCCCTTATGCTGCATGAAGTATCTGTCACCAAAAAGGAAAAAATTGTTCCGTAAAATGATACCTAGCAAATCTTTGCAAAACTCCTTTTGTAAAGTAGAGAGTGTGCTAGATTTGTCGAGGAACCAAGAAATCGCTTCGAGACCTAAATCATGGTCTCTGCTGGTATATAAACTGTTGACATCGAGAGTAACCAGACGTGCCCCTGGTGGGATATGTTCAAGATCCTGAATATGGGCAAGAAAATAGGATGTGTCCTTAATGTAAGACGTAATGTATGGGACTAGGGGGGTAAGAATCTTCTCAACAGTCTTTGCTAGAGGGGATAGAAGCGAATCAGTAGCCGCTACAATGGGGCGTCCCGGTGGGTGATGTAAGTCCTTGTGGATTTTGGGAAGCATGTAAAAAACCGGGACAACTGGGTTAAAATGTACCAGGTAATCTGGCAGTTTTTGGTCAATAGTACTCGACTTAAGGTATACATCTACACATTGTTGGATCAAATTCCTAATCTGAGAAGTGGGATTATGAGGAATTTGTGTATACGTATCTGAATCTCTCAATTGCCCCTCTATCTCACTGATGTAATAAGTGCAATCCATCACCACTATTGCTCCCCCTTTGTCCGCCGGTTTAATAATAATTTTGTTATTCTGACTGAGGGAATGTAATGCTTGTCTCTCCTCACTATCGATATTTATTTTAAGGGGAAATTTACTATTCTCTATGTCATGTGTTAAATGTTCGATATCTTTACCCACCAATGTAATGAATGTCTCCACTGGATGATAATGTTTGGGAGGGTTAAACTTAGAAGGTACCCTCAAGTCTAATTGTTTCAAAGAAAAAGATCCAGTATTGTGATCAACTGGCTGTGTGTAAAGAGGGACATCATTGGCCAATGGCCATAAAATGTACCTTAAGTCTCAGGGTACGAAAAAAACGTCTAAGTTCTTGGTCTAGGGTGAATGAGTTAAAGTATGGGGTAGGGCAAAAGGAGAACCTTTTCTGTAAAACTCTCGTCTCTGTTGGGGTGAGGATATAAGAGGAGATATTGCATACGAGGTTCGAGGGCCTACCTGTGATCGAAGGGTCATCCTGTCGCTCTTTGCCTGTAGGGAAGGGGGAGGCGGTGGCTGCGATGTATGGCCCAACGTGACGCTTTATGCTCCGCCGCGTTTTACGCGTCTTGGAGGACGTTGCCCAAAAAAACGTCTTGGGCGTGGTGCTCCATACTCTCCTTCGCTGCCTGAAGAAGAGTAATATCGCTGATTTGGCATACTGTAGCCGGACCGCCATTTATAGACGTGACTTAAATCGTAATCTTCTTGATCCCTTCTAAATTTAGCCCTTTTACGTTCCTGAAGGAACTTTTTATAAGTGATCAGTGTCTTTTTAAGACTCTCAAATTGATCAGGTGGTGTAGTATTAGCCAATCAGTTTTCAATAGTGACAATCTTATCTTCAAGACCCGCTATCTCTTTCTGTAAATATTCGATAGTAAGTAATATCAGGTCCATTGAACATTTGTTGATAATACTTTCAAATTCATTACAATAGTCCAAATTGTCCGAGAAAAGTGTAGGATGAAGATGAACTCGGAGTCCTCTAGGAATACGTTTGACCCGATGGTATTCCGCCAGTGTTGAAAGATGGAAGTCTAAGGCCACCAACTTTTTCCTCTCTTTCTCATAGTCTCTAGACTTGATCTCCTCCGCTGCTGTGGTAAGGAAACTCGTTCTGTCTATCCTTGAAAGAATAGCCGCTGTTTCTCCATCGTTGTATGCAAATGTTGTGAACGACATAGGGATATTTAGATCAAGATAGGAGCACAGGTCAAAAATACTGTATTATGGCCCCCACACTATATGATGGCCCCTCAGTAGTCCCCGCACTTTGAGTTCCCCAACACTGTATGAGGGACCCCATATTAGCTCCAAAACTGTATGAAGGCTCCCACAGTAGTCTACACACTGTACGATGGTCCCTAACAGAAGTCCCCAAACTGTATAATGGCCCTCACATTGGTTCCCACACTGTATAATGGCCTGCACACTTTATGATGGCCCCTTCAGTAGTCCCAAAACTTTATGATGGCCCCTTAAGTAGTCCACACACTTTTAGGACCCCTTCACTGTATGAGGGCCTCCATATTAGCTCCCACACTGTATGAAGGCCCCCACAGTATTCCCCACACTGTCTAATAGCCCCCACATTGGTCCCCACACTGTATAATGATCCTCACATTAGTTTCCACACTTTATGATGACCCCCACACTTTGAGGGCCCCCAAAGTATCCCTTACAATGTATAAGGGCTCCCCTACCCACTGTATGAGGGTTCCCCCACACTGTAGGATGCCCCACAATCACACCAAAAGTTTTAAGTAAAATAAAAAAACATTATATACTCACCTAAGCCAGGATCCTGATGAGTCCACCGGGCAGATCAACGCACTGCCATCACGTTGGCGCACGCACAGGATGTCAGAGTAATGACACAGCTCGATGAGGTCACAGCACGGCTCTAATGTCCTGTGCATGCACCAGCGCCTAGGCCACTGCATTATCCTGCCGTTCTGTAGACCACAGACTTAAAGCGACCTGTGGTCTACAGAACGCAGAGCGGTAGAGCAGGGAGATCATACATCCCTTGTTTACTGCACAGCTTAACTGTACAGTTAAAAGTGCTGCATACAGTTAAAAGTAGCGGTAGCTCCAGGTAGGCCCCTCTGAGAGCGGGACCAAGGACAGACGCCCCCTCTGCCGGCTTTGCTACAGTCACCGCTCGCTGAACCTAGAGCAGCTGCTGTAACCACACCCCAGCACTGATTAACAGCCACCTCTACAGTGCAGAGCCGGCTGTCAGCAAAATTGCTAGGGGGCGCTTACAGCCGGCACTCACAGTGCTGTGCGATGTGACTGTAGCCACACCTACAAGCCTGTGCGACTGAAATACAACAGCTCCCGGAGGGAAAAAGTGCAGCTGTAATCATTGGTCAGAGCGCTGTGAGTGTTGGCTGTAAGCGCACACTGGTACGCTGACGGACAGTTGACTTTATAGTGCACCAGTGCACGCCTGTAAGCCCGCTGCTGGGCACCTTTCTATCGCTATTAACCTGCAGATTCATCCTAAATCTGCAAGTTAATAGCATTATCTGGGGTGACAGGTTCCCTTTATGTCCTATACCGTCAGCCAATGAATGCATAACATAGCACTGATCCATAGACCATTCTGCTATGCAGACATGGAGCTTATTCATGTATTCATTTTACCCATTTACATAGCGTCATCTTATTCCACAGAGCTTTACAGATGCTTGAATTTTATAAGACAGTCACGTGAGTGGAATTTTAAATATATGCATAATAGAAACGAAATAATTTCCAATTCTATTATTAAAATAACAATTAAAATTATTAAGTCAATCTTTTAAAATATTTTTCTTTTATCCTTATGTCTATTGTTATCTTTTGAGTTTGGGAGCAAACCAACAGCACAGTTTTTCTTAGTGACATTTTCCTTTCTTCCCTTTGAAATAAACAGGCACACTCAACAAGTCACCTTCACTTTATATGGGTATCCGGAGAGATAGTTGTCAACTCATCCAGTAAGTAATTCCAGTTTAACATTTGAAACAGAAAGTATCAATTAGTGAATCTGCCATTAAATTCTCTCTTTGTCTGGGATTTTGAGTCTGATTACCTTTATAATAAGGAAACTCTTTATTATGTTGAAGGAGAAACAGCTTCTCTTCCTGCTGTAATGGAAGTTTTCACCTAAGGGAAGTTCATTAGTGATTTATTTGAATTGATTGAAAGTTAAATTCTGTTAGCACAACATCTCAAAATGGAGATCAAAAGGATCTTAGCACTGCAGGAGGTTTTTAAAGATATAAAGTACAAATATTTTTAGCTTTTCCGAGGCTAAGATCTGTCCTTGATTATACAAGACACACTACTGATCATTCCATCCATTAGTGTTCCTCTGTACACAGATTCTACCACTATATTGATACTTCTCTGGCAGTTTTTTTATATTTTGTTACTCCAAGACAGCTAAAATAAAAGAATGGAGCTTGCAAATAATTTGAATAAGATATCTTGCCATTTTCTGAATACAGCAGCTATACAGATCTATATGTTTTTAGAGCAACAGACAACAAACAAATGTATATCTTGACCCTATGACACCAGAGTTGAATTGCCATCTTTAAATGTTCTGCAAATTTGGAATATACTTTGAGGGTTCAGACTGTTATAGCCCATGGCACTCTTGACGGGAATCTGTCAGCAGGTTTTTGCTATTTAAACTAAGAACAGCATGAGGTGGGAAAACATTGAACTCAAGGATGTGTCACATGACCAGCTGTGTGGCGTTTACTTACACTGAAGGTTTAATCACGTTGTGATTAACATTGTTGTGACTTGCAAGTCCGACTCCGCACCCTTTTCTGTGGTAAGCACCTTACTGTCTATATAGAGAGAGCCCGGTGTGGGCGGGATTAGCTTTCTCAGCTCTGCTTCATTGCTAAATCTAAAAACCCTGTGGCAGAACTGCTACACCAAGTAAACTAAGTAATACCTCATTGGATTCAGGGTCTCTTTGCCTACATCAGGCTGCTCTCAGATGAGGTAGCAAAAAGCTGCTGACAGATTACCTTTAATGAAGCACTGGCTAGAGTACGCTGACCTGAATAACTAAAGAACCAGGCTCATCTGATGCCCATTGTGCGCCAGGGGCTGGCATACATTTCTGGAGTAAGTTGTATCACTTTAGAGGCATAACTTATGATGAATTTGATGAGCATGACCATGCCCCATCACGCTCATGCTACACCCATATTGGCGCAGCTGGCCAGGACTGGCATGTAAACGCCAAATGTAGCAACATTGTTGTGTAATTGCCATGTTGCACAAAATTATTGTGACTTATTAAGGTGTATATGCTTAATGAATTGATTGCTGTCAGTGAATGGAAACAGTGTCTGTTGGTATATCTTTGGATACCCCCTGGGCACACTGGTTAGGAAAATACTTGAACCCCATTGAGGACAGGGACTGATTTGTAAAATTACAATCTCTGTATAGCATTCTATTCTGATGCTATATAAGCAAAAAAAAATAGTAAAATCCTAAAGAAGCTTAAAACCTGTCATGATTATGTTCAAGTGACTCAGTGGCAGGGCTGTATCTGATCTCTCCTTTTGTAAGAAGCAATGCATTTTTGTGTCAACATAATGATAAATTGCAGCTACTGATGTAAACAATACACATTTCAGTATACTGAAAGCTATTTTCAAAATAGTAAGCAATGGAAATACAAAGGTCCTAATGAAGACAGGCGTTGTTTATACCAGTGTTACTGAGGGGGCATCCTTCATGAATCAGGAGCCTCGGACAAGCGGCATACACCTCTGTGCGCACCTCACCACAAATCCTACTCCAGCAGGGTTTGTGGCGTAGCGAATGCCGCCACTTGTCTTGAATTTTACAAGCAGCGGTCGCTACACTCCGTGTCGCCTCAGCTCTGGCCATTTTGCAGGAGCAGTGAGAAACGGGTGTGAAAACGCAAAAAGTAGCCAAATTTTGATGCAACTCTGAGTTGCACCTAAATTTTGTAACTTTTCCAAGCTTCTACGTCAGAAATCTGGAATAAAAGCTTTGTTTCATTGGGCCCAAAGTATGTTTGAAAGCTGCAGAGCTTGTCAATATACAATGAATAAAAGCAGTTTTTATATGCTGCAATGCACAGTCCTTTCTATGTCTGAAGCAACATTATTGACTCATTTTGTACTTATTCTAATATTATATTGTGTTTAGAAGACAAAAAATGATCATTGAGAGATATTTTTAAATTTAGTGTGGACTTCTACTACAGATGGTGAGGCCAATGCATTATCTTGGTCTATCTAATGAGACCTTTTCACATTGTAGATTTTCCATTAGTATTCCCCATCAGGTATTGTAGTCCAAAACCAGGATTATATCATAAACTGAGAAAAAAATATTCCAGAAAAATATGGACCTTTTCCATGTTTACGAAAGTCTTTGTTTTCATATGCATCAGCCCACTGAACATAATGTACATGGTGTGAGCGACAGTATTTTAGGTTCGAGTGCTGTCGATGGAAAAAACTGACAATGTTATTCAATTGGGTTGCTCAGATGACCATTTTTTACACTGACCGAATGTCCACATGAAAAAGTAGCAGTAGCCGCATGCACTTGTCTCTTCTTGATTTTTGAATGAGGCTCACCTATTCAAGTCTATGGGTGCTCAAAACAAAATCAGCATGGCATCATAGCATCTGAGTTTTAGGGGAAAATTGATATTATGAGACTGTTTTTGATCTTGTAAATTTTATTCACTGCTAATGTATGAAAACGAATGCTACATGGATGACAACACGGAAGAAAAATCATCCATTTTTTGGGGATGGAAATTGGATGATTTTTTTTTTTATACACTTGTGTGAACTTGTGTGAAGCCATGCTGATAACTAAATGAATATAGCATAATGACTAGTGATTAGCGAACGTGCTCACCACTGCTCGGTACTTGCCCGAGCATCTCACTGCTCGAGATGCTTGGCGCTCTGCGAGTATTTCCGGGTTGCTCGGGTGGGAGCTTGGGTCCCCTCCCTGCATGTTTGGCGCTCTTTAGAGAGCCAATGAGCATGCAGGGATTGCCTGCCACACACTGTAATGCCGTAACCCTGTTGGTTGTGGCATTTTTGTGATTGGCTGGTTGCACAGCATCATCGGTGTATGTAAGACAGGGCGCCGCAATTAAGCCATTTCTGGCCTCCATGTACATTTTGTTGCAGTGTGTTAGTGAAGTTATTGACACCAGGTCGCTGTGAAAAATAGTAACCTGCAGGCCAGCTATTTAAAACTGTGGTTTTCCGTCACATGTATCACATATCACTGCGGTTCAAATCCAGCCATTTGTAGTGAACGTGGAAAATATTGTCCTCCATCCACAGTGGATGTGATGGTGATGATGGTGCATGCAGAGGACGAGGCCAAGGCCGTAGGCAAGCTGAAATGGTGACACAACAAAAACCCACATCTTCTCGCTCGACCTTCCTGTCCCAATTAATAAGGGACCGCAGGACACCACTATTGAAAACAGAGCAGTGTGAAAAGGTTATTGGTTGGATAGCAGATAATGCTTCCAGTTACTTAACCACCACCACAAACACCCTGTCTTCCACACGGTCAAGTCTCAGTAGCCGTGAGTCTGGACTGCATATTCCACACCCTGATCCTCCTTCCTCTCACCATGTTGAGTGCCCAGAGACAACTGATCCCACACTTGGACACTCTGAAGAGCTGTTCACTTTTTCATTTATAGATTCGTGCCTCTCACCTGGTCCACTTGAAGCGGGGCAAGAGGAGATCGCATGTAGCGATGCCCAAATATTTGAGCAGCCACGGTCACACGAAGGCGATGGTGGGAAACTGTCACAAGAGGTGGATGATGATGAGACACAATTGCCAGAACGTCAGTAGGAGGACCAGGGTGCGGAAGTGGAAGATGAGGTGGTGGACGATGAAGTCACTGACCCAACCTGTCAAGTTGACATGCAGAGCGAGGACAGCAGCACACAGGGAGAGGGAGGCGTAGCACATCAAAAGGCAAGAACAAGCAGTGTGATGGCCGCAGACAGATGGTGGGCAAACGTTCCCCGTAACACCAACAAGACGGAAGTTGCCAGTACAACTATTAGGTCTTCCCGAGTCTGGTACCTACAGTCAGGCATGGTCATGTGTGACAATGGCTGGAACCTGGTGGCGGCTCTGAGGCGAGGCGAGCTCACACACGTACCATGCCTGGCCCCTGTGCTTAACCTAATGGTTCAGCAGTTTCTCAAAACCTACCCGGATCTGTTGGATTTGTTTGTCAAAGAACGCCGCCTGTGTTCCCATTTTAGAAAGTCAGCTACAGCTTCCGCCGCTCTTGCTGTGCTTCAGCAGCATTTGCAGCTTCCGGCTCATCAACTGGTGTATGATGTCCCCACGCGTTGGAACTTTACATTGCAGATGTTGGGAAGAATTTGTGAGCAGAAGAGGACAATTATTGACTACCTGCATCAACAAGGCCATCGGTATTCAGGTCAGACTCCACACATAAAACCTCAGGAGTGGACATGGATGTCAGACAGACATCTGTACCATCCTCCAAAACTTTGAGGAATCCACCTAGATGGTGAGCGACGATGATGCCATAATTAGCGTCACCATCCTGCTTCTCTGTCTTCTGAAACGCTCTCTGCTCACAATCAAAGAAGATGCATTGCAAGCGGAGCACGATGAGATGGAGCAAGGAACCATACAAGGTGATTACACACAGCCCAGCCTCTTCTCATCCCAACGTGGAAGGGGTGACAATGAGGAAGTTGAGCTAGTTTCCTGCACTATAGACGGTAGTACCTGCACAACTGCCATACCGTCTGTTCAGCGTGGATGGCCTGAGGACTGGGAGGAGGAGGAAGAGGAGGAGGGGAACATGGTCAGTTGTCCTCTTGGTGAGGACACGGAAGTCTTGTCTCTTTGCAGTCTGGCACACATGGCTAAGTTTATGTTACGCTGCCTTTCCAGTGACCCTCGCGTTGTCCAAATTTTGGGTGACAGTCATTACTACAGGGAGAACTTTATGTCTCTTATTCCTTTGCAGGACAGGCCTAATAAAATGTGGCAGTATGAGAAGGTCCTTGTTGCGGAATTAATGAAAAAATTCCCATCTGAAAACGCTGGCGGCAGAGGTCACAGTTCGTTGGACAACCAAGGAGTAGAGGCGAGAGAGCCACAAATGCAATCCAGCAGAGGCAGGGGAACACTGTTGAAGTTCTGGGATAGTTTTCTCAGACCATCCCATCGCACAGGCCCTGAGGCGGGGGGTACTCTCACAAGTAGTGCAAAGTTTCGGAAGATGGGGTGAGGGAGTACCTTGCCAACTGTACCAACGTCCTCTGTGATTCCTCTGTGCCTTATAATTATTGTGTATCCAAGCTGGACATATGGCATGAACTGGCTCTCTACGCCTTGGAGGTCCTGACCTGCCCTGCGGCTAGCGTTTTGACAGAGCGGGTTTTTAGTGCTGCCGGTGGAATTAAAACCGATAGGCGCATTCGCCTGTCAACTGAAAATGCTGACAGGCTGACTCTTATAAAAATGAACAAGGGCTGGATTGGACCAGACTTCTCAACACCACCGAATGATAGCAGCGTAACATAAACTCAAATACAGTGTCTTTTTTGGGGGAGGTCTAACTCTATTCCCATGCACCTCTGTCTTCACACCCAGACATGGGTATATGCATCCTGATTTTGTTTATTTGCTCTTGTCCTCCTCCTTCTCCGCATCCTCATCCTCCACCACCATATCACCACCATATGTACCATATCAACATATCTACGTCTCTTGCCAGGGGAATTGGAGTTCCTCCAAATTTTTGGCAGCCGTTGCTCCACTGCATAGGCAAACACTAAGGGAGACCCACTTCCTAATAATGGGAACATTGTTTTTAGGAGGCTCCCTGACCTCTGCGTCTCTTGCAAGGGGCATTGGAGTGCCTCCAAATTTTTGGCAGCCTTTGCAGTCACTGCATATGCAATAACAGTATTGGAGACCCACTCGTTAATAATTGGAACAACAAAGCATAGCCAGCTGATGGCTCTCTAACAATAGTGAGGGCCGAATGCTGGCCCTTTAAGAATAGTAAGGGCCGCCTGATGGCCCTATAAAAATAGTCTTTGTGAATTTCAGAGTCCCTCCATCATAAATGAAACAGGATGTGTCTGATGATGTGTCACACACCACATGACCAGATAAGGTTGTAAAATGTTAAAATGACATTTCCCAGTGAATGCATTTGTCTTGGTTGAAAGCAATGCAAAAGTGAAAAAATGCATCAAAAATGCTATATGTGAACATAGCCCAAGGTGTGGAGGATCATTTTTGTTTTTGGTTATTTATTTTGCCTTATATGCAAGTCATTACCCTGGAAATGATGTTCTTTAACATATTTCCCAAGAAAATCCATTTTGGTTTCATTTTTGCATGTTTTATTGTAAGTCCTTAAAAGTGGCGTAATACCTCTGACAACGTTGTTGACAGCAGTGACCTGGGAGTCAGAAATGGTTCCAGGGGTCTTCCTCATGCTCTTCCAATGTCATTTGAGCACTGTTCCCGTCGATTTGGCAATTTTTAGGCTCTCTGCAGACCGCCGGGGAGAGCCGCCAGAAAAATGCTCGAGTTTCCCATAGACTTACAGTGGGCTCGTTACTCGGACTCATCAATAATAATGACAGCTAATAAGTTTTAAAGTTAACCTGTCACTTTAGAAAATGTTATTTACTTGCAGATAAGTAGGGGTAATCTGCAGGGAAATAGCGTGCAAAGGATGCCTGGCCACCTTACTGAAAGTGGGGCTACCAAGAGAAGATTAACTTATTTCTTTACGGGAGCAGCCAGCTTTCAGTCAAGGGGATATACCCGGAGCGGCTATGGTCACCACTCACAGTGCTGCTCACTCTACTGTGAGCGGCAGCTTTAAGCACGTCCCACCACTTTGATTGACAGCCAGCTTGTAGTTCATGTACGCAGAGAGAGTTGTCAATCAAAGTGACAGTAAAATGAGCAGCACTTTTGGTAAGTCAGCCAGGCAGCATTGGAATGATATTTACCAGCAGAATAACCCTGTATCTTCAGGTAGAGAACATTTTCCGAGGTAGCAGGTGACCTTGATAGCAGGTGACCAAGGTAGCAGGTGACCCATGATGAGCTTTTGGTGAGTTTTAGATGTTACAGATTTTCTGCACCTATTAAGTAAATTAAGTTACTTTTGCTTTTTCATCGTGTTCTTGAGAGCGTTTTTTAAAAAAAAAAATTCAGTTATTTTTGTCTCTTGTGTCATGTTTTAAACAAATCTGCTTTTTTTTAATACTTCCTTGTATTTAGCTTTGACAATTTTTTTTTTATATAGTCATGTGCAGATTACATACATTTTTGCAGCATTTTGACTGCGGAAACAAACTAAAAATGCATGTGCATTTTTTACCTGCAGAATTTCCGCATCTAGGACAAGTCTCAGGGAAAAATATGCACAGAATTTGAAACACGCACAGCAGGTCAGTTTACACTGAGTAAAAAAAGCAGAATAGGTATGAGACTTCTATAAATCCTATCCACTTTGCTGGAACTGTAAGACGCTGCGTTTTTAATGCAGCGAAAACATGCAGCGTGAAAAACTCACCAAAAACTCATTGTGAGCACACTGCCCTATGGTCCCCATACACATTAGACATTAGTGTCGTCCGAACTAACAAATTTGCACGACAGTGTACTGTATGGGGGGGGGGGGGGGGCTAACAGATGATCATCATGGGAGTTGAGGATCCGGCATGACCAATTTTGGACTGCCGATGCTTTTGTTTTCTAGAGATGAGTCTGTAAAGATAGGTGCCGGCCGAACAGTCGACCAACAGCTATCTAAATTGTATGGGATTTATAAGTATCATAATCTATCTGAAAGAACATCAACTTTGATTCTACAACAATAAATATTTCATGCAAAATTATAGTTTACAAGTTTAAGAAAACCATAAAGCTGCATTCCTGCATACAATGTTACTGTGCAAAATGTTAATAGTATTGTCAGAAGTTAATTAAATGGATTCATGGGAGCTCTAGTAGTGGAAGCAAATCAGCATGTGTTGACTATCACACAATGGGAAGAATTTGTTACATGATAAAGAACTGGATGAAAGGCAGGAAATGGAAGTTGCTGTTCAGTGATTCCCATCTGTTGTTTATAACACTTGTTGCTCAGAGCAAGTTCACAGATATAAATTATATACAGAGAGACTGAAGAACAATGCAAATTACGTTTATTATACAGAGGTAATATATAAGAAAATTATAAAATACACTCACATTGCTATTTGCCATAATATATATCTAAAAAAATGTACTAATAGTAATCACCACCAGATTGTAACTTCTTATAGTAGTTATATCAACAAATAGATATAATTATGAAGATATATAAATAAAAATAAAATAAGAAAAAAATGTAAAAATTTAAAATAAATAAAATGAAGAGGAAAAAAAATTCTAAAAAAATGACACAAAAAACTTCCGTTTTAAAAACACACACAAAAAACACAGAAAAACCTTCCTTTTTGAAAAAAAACTTCCTGTAGAAAAACACATAAATAAATTAAAAAAAAAAAACTACCACTTTGAAAAAAAAAACTTGAAAAGAGTTTTCTGGTCTGGACTTCCTATTTTCGATACTCTTATTCAGACCTTCAGTGCCAAAGTTGCAAGTTTGAATATCTAAAAGGATTCCCTATTTATTAATCTTTGGAATCGATTTAGAATATTTTTAGGTTGTTCAAGTATTATTAATTTCAGATGGCCAGGATCTTTATAATGTTCAATTGAAAAATGCTTAGATAGGCTGTCATTAAAGACACCAATCTGAATATTGTGCCTAGGTTTATTCATTCAATTGTGAAAAGGCTGGATTGTCCTACCGACATACTGGTGATTGCAACTGCATTCCAATAGGTAGATGGTATAGGACGTGTTCCAATTAAAAAACTAACAAACAATAAAATTCTCTCCTGTGACAACTCATCTGAATTCCTTACAGCCATGTGGGATCCTATGGCAACACTAACATTTTGTTCTGCCGCACCAGAAAGATCCACTCAGACTAGGAAAAAGGGACAGTGTTTTATGTCTGTTAGACCATGTTCACACGCTGAGTATTTGGTCAGTATTTTACATCAGTATTTGTAAGCAAAAATCAGAAGTGGAACAATCAGAGAAAAGGTACAATAGAAACACGTCACCACTTCTGTATTTATTACCCACTCCTGGTTTTGGCTTACAAATACTGAGGTAAAATACTGACCAAATACTGAATGTGTGAACATGGTCTTATCGTGAGGCTCAGCGGATCTAACTCGGCTGGGTGCAACATGCTTTTTCAAATTCGTATTCCTTCTAAATATGATATGCGGTTTGTCAGGTAATTTATCTGAAAGAATGGGGTCATTCTTTATTATGGGCAAATAGTTCTTTAAAATCTTCAAGTATATTACAATGGGATCTATTATCATTATTCTCTTCTTTTTACCAAAGCTTATTTTCTTTTTCTTTACTTAGATAATCTGTTTGTTTCAAATTTTTTGTATGTTTGAATGCATCCCTCAGCATATTTTTTGGGATATACTTTATCACAAAATCTTTTTAGTAATCCTTCATTCATTGGCAGAACCCGGAATATTCCGCCAGTGGATTTTTTTTCATTCTCAGATACAATATTAGGGCTCTTTCACACATCAGTATTTCCGGTACGTGAGGTGACAGTTTCCAAATGTACCGGAGACACTGACACACGTAGACCCATTCAAATGATTGGGTCTGTGCACATCTCAGTGTGTTTTCACGGACCGTGTGTCAAGTCAATGTGACGCGTACCGGCGCCTGGGAATCAGCACTACAGTTAGCGCTGTTCTCAAGCGCCGGATGCTGAGTGCTGCCCTCATCATTGTTACCTGCCGGTGCTGCGATCAGCACCATCAGAGGATAATGATGAGGGTAGTAGTGTCTGCTCCTGCAGTGTCCACCTGTGTAAAAATAAGAATAAAATAAAAAATCCATAAACTCACCTACAGGTGCATCTCACTAAATTATAATATAATATCACCAAAAAGTTAATTTATTTCAGCTCTTCAATACAAAAAGTGAAACTCATATATTATATAGAGTCATTACAAACAGAGAGATCTATTTCAAGTGTTTATTTCTGTTAATGTTGATGAGTATGGCTTACAGCCAATGAAAACACAAAAGTCATTATCTCAGTAAATTAGAATACTTTATAACAACAGCTTGAAAAATGTTTTTAAAATCTGAAATGTTGGCCTACTGAAATGTATGTTCAGTAAATGCACTCAATACTTGGTCGGGCTCCTTTTGCATCAATTACTGCATCAATGCGGCGTGGCATGGAGGCGATCAGCCTGTGGCACTGCTGAGGTGTTATGGAAGCACAGGTCGCTTTGATAGCAGCCTTCAGCTCGTCTGCATTGTTGGGTCTGGTGTCTCTCATCTTCCTCTTGACAATGCCCCATAGATTCTCTGTGGGGTTAAGGTCAGGCGAGTTTGCTGGCCAATCAAGCACAGTGATACTGTTGTTTTTAAACCAGATATTGGTACTTTTGGCAGTGTGGACAGGTGCCAAGTCCTAGAGAATGAAATTTCCATCTCCAAAAAGCTTGTCGGCAGAGGAAAGCATGAAGTGTTCTAAAATTTCCTGGTAGATGGCTGCGCTGATAAAACACAGTGGACCTACACCAGCAGATGACATGGCTCCCCAAACCATCACTGATTGTGGAAACTTCACACTAGACCTCAAGCAGCTTGGATTGTGGCCTCTCCACTCTTCCTCCAGACTCTGGGACCTTGATTTCCAAATGAAAATTGGAACTCTGAGACCTTGTGGAATGTGTCAATGACTGCCCTCTGAACATTTGTCAAGTCAGCAGTCTTCTCCATGATTGTGGAGCCTACTGAAATAGACTAAGGGACCTTTTTAAACACTTAGGCTGAGTTCACACGATGCGTTTTTAATGCATTTCCGCGGCGTTTTTGCAGTTGCGGAAACGCATTAAAAACGCATGGTAGAAGGGCAGCAATGTTCCCCAATTGAAATCCGCATGTGCTGTGCACATGATGCGGATTTTTCCGCAGCGTAAACGCTGCACTCAAAAATCCGCAGCATGTCAATTAATTTTGCGTAAACACGTCGATTTCGCCGCCATTGACTTGCATTAGAACGCGCCAATTCCGCAAGACTGCATTTGTACTTGCGTAATTGGCGCGTTCCAATGTGCAGATGGTACCCGAGTGTGGAGGAGAGGAGAGTCTCATCCACACCCAGGTACCATTAAAAAAGCTGTAAAAAAAGGATAAAATAAAAAATAAATGTATATTTACCTTCTGGCGGCCCGTGCAGCGCTCCTGCTTGTTTCCCGGCACTTTGCAGTGAGTTGAAGGACCTGCGCTGACGTCAGAGTCATGTGACGGGTCTTTCAATTCAAAGTTGCCGGCGAGGGAGAACGGAATGAGCGGGACACCGGGGGCCATCGGAGGTAAGTATATACACTCTCTCGGGTCACACTATATAAATCCATGCCGGTTGCATGGATTTATATAGTGTGACCTAGTTGTCAAGCACTTTCCAAGTGATGCTAAAATCGCCTGGAAAGCGCTTGTCAATCCACATGCGGAAACGCATGGGGGAACGCATGTGAATCCGCATGTATTCCGCAGGAAAAACGCATGCACAATCTGCATGCGTTTTTTCTGCCAGGGAGATGCAGAAATGATGCAGAAATTTTCTGCTTCATTTCTGCATCGTGTGCACATACCCTTAGAAAGCCTTTGCAGGTGTTTTTTGTTAATTATTTTAATTTATTGACTTTTGTGTTTTATTAGCTGTAAGCCATAATCATCAACATTAACAGAAATAAATACTTGAAATAGATCACTTTGTTTGTAATGACTCTATATAATATATGAGTTTCACTTTTTGTATTGAAGAACTGAAATAAATTAACTTTTGATGATATTCTAATTTAGTGAGATGCACCTGTAAGTGTCCCCCGCTGTAATCCATGCGACCGATCAGCAGAGGAGCCGGGAGAATTAAGCGCTGCAGCCACCTATACAGGTGAGTATATGGATTTTTTATTTTATTCTTATTTTTACAGAGGTGGACACTGCAGGAGCAGACACTACTACCCTCATCACTGGCCCTGCTGGTGCTGATCGCAGCACCAGCAGGGAACCATTATGAGGGCAGTGTTCAGCACCCGGTGCTTGGGAACAGCGCTAACTGTACAGCTGATTCCCAGGCGCCGGTACGTGTGCTCCTGATGTGGCACACGGGCGGCACACGGTTGCCACACGTGTGACACACTAGAACACACGGACACACGGGACAAGGACGTGTGAAACCGGCCTTATAGGTATTGTCTACTAAGTGTGCAACACACATTAAATATATTAACAAAAATTATTGCTTTACATTTTACCAATGTCTCATCTGCATGACAAAATGTAAGACTGGTCAAGAAAGAAAGAGCATAATTTCATGTTAATACATAAGAATTTTCTTTTGTGATGATGTCATGTATTCAGCTGTCAGATGCCACTGATATAATCCACATTAATAATCAACCAGCCAGTTGCACAATAAGGAGACAGAGGCTTTGTGCTGGATTGATGGAAGCCCAGTTTCATCTGGTTTCTTCAGCTTTTGTCCTTTAACCTTAGATGGGGGATGGTATAGAATAGTGATTGCAAAGCCTTGAGTCTGGACAAGTGTGTATCTAAATATCTAGCTGAATGTATTGTATGAATTATTCATCATAATGGACAGACTGGAGATTTGGAGCCACAATTATACATCTATGTAAAACTTTATCATTGATAAGGGCAGATTATTAATAAACATAGAACAAAACCATAATGCCCACATTGCCTGTAGTTTTGTTCTGGACTGTAAGTTTTCTGCATAGATGTGTCCATGCTACATTTGTTCATTTACAGAAGCTTCTGACTTATGGGATATTGAAGGTAATGAGTAGCTAGCACTTTTTACTTATAGTGTCCTTGTGACTGTAAAGATATGTTTGTTTTAATGGGAGAATATCTGTTATGCTTAGTGTTATAGCATGACTGTAATATCATTTTTGCTGGTTGCAAAAGTGATTTTACTTATGAACCTTTGGCAGTCAAATTATGGAGACCTAGATTTGTATTTTTGAGTCATTGTTTTCTGTTAAAACTATTGACTAGTATCTGACTAATGAAAGGACACACTATTAGATACTGTGTGCCTTTTTTTCTCTGCTGTCGAGACTTTGATAATGTCACTGATTGCATAGTTTTAGTCCCCTTCTCTCCTCTTCTCCTTCTTTCGATCCCCTCTCTTGTTGCTCCTATGTTCATTTTTTTCCTTTTTAAGTTTGTACATTTGAGATTTTGCTGGGCTCAACTGGCATTTAGTCTTTGACCGCTAAGGTTAAGTTCCTATGATGAGTTTTTGGTGAGTTTATGATAATGCGTATTTTTGCTACACAAAAAATGCTCATGAAGCTCATCAAGAGAATGCCAAGAGTGTGCAAAGCAGTCATCAAAGCAAAAGGTGGCTACTTTGAAGAACCTAGAATATAAGACATATTTTCAGTTGTTTCACACTTTTTTGTTAAGTATATAATTCCACATGTGTTAATTCATAGGTTTGATGCCTTCAGTGTGAATGTACAATTTTCAAAGTCATGAAAATACAGAAAAATCTTTAAATGAGAAGGTGTGTCCAAACTTTTGGTCTGTACTGTATAAGTTTTTAGTGCATTTGTACTGCAGAAATGCACTAAAAACGTATGTAATCCGCACATGACTTTATCAATAAAGTTTTGTCAACGCATGACATGACATATCAAAAAGAGACAAAAAACACAGTGTAAAAAATTAGATAAAACGCATATAAAAAAATGCACTCACAAACACAATTAAAAAAAAGCAAGTAACCTTTACCTAATAGCTGTAGAAATGCTGTAGAAAATCTGCATCAAAACCCCCCCAAATACTCATCATAGGTATGTAGCCTAGAGTTGAACTAATGCACTTACTTATTTGAGGCATTTTCCTTGGCTATACTTGTTTTCATATGCTCTGTCATTTCATTCTAACTAAAAATCTAAAGTTTAAAAATAAATGCATGTGAAAAATAAATGGATGAAAAATGTCATAAAGATGGCAGATATTGGTGATGCACTGTTTTTCGAGACCCCATTATAATCAATTAGGTTTCTCTAGTGCAGTTTTCATCAGTTATATAAAAAACTGCGCTGTGCACGGAACAGAAAAATGGAAATGCAAAACATTATGCATATACCATACCACTTTTCAAATGCATATTACTTTGTTATTATCAAGAAGAACATTAAAATGATGTGATGAAAATCATTTAAAGTGGTTTTCCCATGAACAAAGTACATTTTAATCAATAGATCTTGGAATAAAAATAAGTTCCGCAATTGGATGTGTTAAAAAAATGTTCCTGTGCTGAGATAATCTTATAAATGTGCCCCTGCTGTGTACTGTGTAATGGCTGTGTCTGACTGTACAGGAACATGGTCTGATCATACCACATCTCCTGGGCGGGGGGGGGGAGCAAAAGAGAATATATAGACATTACAGCAGGGGATCACAGATCACTGCTTGTTTTTAAACAATGTTTTACCTCAAAGAAAGAATCATTGCTTCCTCCCCTGCCCTTGAGATGTGGTATGATCAGACCATGTTCCTGTACGGTCAGACACAGCCATTACACAGTACACAGCAGGGGCACATTTATAAGATTATCTCAGCACAGGAACATTTTATTTAAACACATACAATTGTGGATATTATTATTATTCCAAGATCTATTGATTAAAATGTTGATTAAATTGAACTTTGTTCATGGGAAAACCCCTTTAATACTCATACATCAGCGCAATTTTGAGCTGGTTCTGTTGTCATGTGTGGAAAGTACACATTGAGAAGCCCATAGGGTTCATGTTTCCAGCTGGCTGTAGCAGAGCGCTCCAGTGAATACATAGCAGACTGACTGCAATATGATCATCCAGTTATGCTGGTTTGTGGTTAATGCACTGCAAACATGTTTACAATGATCTACAATATTTCATGGCTAATCTCTTATTTTTTTATTTTCAGGGTCAAAAAACAGTGCGCTGTAACCCTCAAAGATGTTGAGTGTTTTTCTGCAACAGACACACTAAGAAATTTAATTGAAAGGTACAATGATATACAGCATCTTTCTAAGGCCACGGCCCCACTATCAGTATTTGGTCAGTATTTGGTCAGTATTTTTTTTTCAGGAGTGGGAGTCAAAACCAGGTGAGGAACAATCAGAGAAAAGGTATAATAGAAACAAGTCACCAATTCTGCATTTATCACCCACGCCTGGTTTTGGCTCCCACTCCTGAGAAAAAATTCTGACCGAATACTGACCAAAGGCCACAGCCCCACTATTAGTATTTGGTCAGTATTTTTTCTCAGGAGTGGGAGCCAAAACCAGGAGTGGGTGATAAATGCAGAATTGGTGACTTGTTTCTATTATACCTTTTCTCTGATTGTTCCTCACCTGGTTTTGGCTCCCACTCCTGAGAAAAAATACTGACCGAATACTGACCAAATACTGATAGTGGGGCCGTGGCCTTAATCTGAAATGAAGATCTATAACATAGTTGTAACGGGTCCGGGAGGCGGAACCTCTGGGCTGGCAGGCAGGTAGGTAACGGAGAAGCGCTCCCAGGTGAGCGGGCAAGAGTCTCTGGAATAGCTGGTGGTCACCGCACGTGACAACAGGACCTCCGGGCTGGCAAGCAGGCAGGTAACGGAGATGCGCTCCCAGGTGAGCGGGCAAGAGTCTCTGAGATAGCTGGTGGTCACAGCACGTGACAACGGAGCCTCCGGGCTGGCAAGCAGGCAGATAACGGAGAAGCGCTCCCAGGTGAGCGGGCAAGCTGGTCCATAGACAGACTGACCGGAGTAGTAAGGCAGACCGTCGGACCTCAGGCAAGCAGGCAGGTAGCTGATATGCGCTCCCAGGTGAGCGGGCAGGCTGGTCCTTTAGACAGACTGACAGGAGTAGTAAGGCAGACCGTCGGACCTCAGACTGGCAGACAGGTAACAAGTATTCAGGCAGGAATCAGGCAGGTAACTGGCAGGTAACTAGCAGGAAACTGGCAGGTAACTGGCAACGGGACCTGAGGGCTGAAGCACAGGTGAGACACAGGTGCAAACAACATTGCTCGGGCACCTCCATTTTGGAGGAGGTGCCTTATATATGATGAAGTCCTCCGGCCATTGGCCGGGGACTCCTTAGGACGACGCGCGCGGCCCCTTTAAGAGGAGGGGAGCGCGCGCGCGCGCGCCCTAAGCACAGGGGCCGGGAAGGAGCGCGCGCTGAGAGCAGAGCGGGAGGAGGACGCCGGGAAGGAGTGCGCGCTGACAGCAGAGCGGGGAGAGGACGCCGGGCACGGAGCAGAGCGGTGAGGGGAGCAGCGTCCCTGCCTAGCAGAGGGCAGGGACGCTAGCGCTACAGTACCCCCCCCTTTAGGCCCCCCCTTTTTTAGGCCAGACAGAAATTTAGCTACGATGAGAGGGGCATGGATGTTCTCCCGGGGCTCCCACGTTCTCTCCTCAGGACCAAACCCCTTCCAATCTACCAGAAAAAAGGTCTTTCCTCTTACCCTTTTGGTGGCAAGAATGTTCTCTACCTCAAACTCGTCCTCAGCAGAAACCGGAGCAGGAGGCGTACCTGTAGACTTGGAAAAAGAGTTAAGCACCACAGGTTTGAGGAGAGACACATGGAAGGAGTTAGGGATCCGTAAGTTGGCCGGGAGTTTCAATTTATAGGCCACCGGGTTGATCTGACTGATGACCTCCAGTGGGCCGATGAACCGAGGCCCTAACTTATAGGAAGGGATCTTGAGCCGGACATATTTGGACGAGAGCCAGACTTTATCCCCAGGGCGGAATTGAGGAGGGTCCAGACGTTTTTTGTCAGCGTGTCTTTTCATACGCTCGGATGACAGAAGGAGTGCGGACCGGGTACTCTCCCATATGGAGGAAAATTTGTTAACAAGAGATTCCGCAGCCGGATTGTCCGCCGAGGTGGAGACGGGAAACGGGATCCGAGGATGCTGACCGTAGACTACAAAAAACGGGGATTTGGAGGAAGACTCGCTCTCGTGATTGTTGTACGAGAATTCGGCCCATGGCAGGAGATCCACCCAGTCAGAATGGTGGGCATTAACGAAGTGCCGAAGGTAACTGGTCAGGTTCTGATTGATCCGCTCCACTTGACCATTAGACTGTGGGTGGTAAGCGGAGGAGAAGTCCAGGGTGACGTCCAGCAATTTACAAGTGGCTCTCCAGAAACGGGAAGTGAACTGTACCCCACAATCCGACACGATGTGACGGGGCAGGCCATGAAGACGGAAGATGTGGCGGATAAAGTCTTTAGCAAGCTCGGGTGCAGACGGAAGACTTGGCAGTGGAATGAAGTGAGCCATCTTGGAGAAGCGGTCAGCGACCACCCAAATGACCGTACAACCGGCAGAGACGGGTAGATCAGTAATGAAGTCCATCGCTATATGCTGCCAGGGGGCAGCAGGTACTGGCAGAGGTAGGAGGCGGCCGGCCGGCAGGTGTCTCGGAACTTTGTTGCGGGCGCAGGACACACAGGCAGAAACAAAGTCTATTACATCCTTGTGCAGGTTAGGCCACCAGTAGTGCCGGGTAATAAGCTGGAGGGTCTTTTTCTGACCGGCGTGGCCAGCTAGTTTAGACGAATGACCCCAGTGTAGGATCTTCTCCCGATCAGGTACTGGTACGAACGTCTTACCAGGAGGAAGACGATTTAGACTCACGGGAGCCACCTGCATTACTCTGGCGGGATCGATGATATGTTTCGGATCCTCCTCGAGATCAGACACCAGAAAGGACCGAGACAAGGCGTCCGCCTTGACGTTTTTGTCAGCCGGGCGAAAATGAAGGACAAAATCAAAACGAGCAAAAAACAAGGACCACCGGGCTTGGCGCGGGTTAAGTCTCTGGGCATGCTGGAGGTAAGCCAAGTTCTTGTGGTCAGTGTAAATTATTACCGGGTGAAGAGCCCCCTCGAGCAGGTAACGCCACTCCTCCAATGCCAGTTTGATGGCCAATAACTCTCGGTCTCCTATGGAATAGTTGCGCTCAGAGGAGGAGAAGAGTTTAGAGAAGAAGCCACAAGTTACCATCCTCCCGGAAGATGATTTTTGAGTAAGTACCGCTCCGGCTCCAGAGGAGGAGGCGTCAACTTCCAGGAAGAACTGCTTGTTGCCATCTGGGCGATGCAGCACCGGGGCGGAAGAGAAGGCCTGTTTAAGGGAAAAAAAGGCCTCCTCTGCTTCGGGTGGCCACTCTTTGGGATTAGTACCTTTACGGGTGAGCGCAGAAATTGGGGCCGTCCGGGAAGAGAAGTGTGGTATGAAGAGGCGGTAGTAGTTGGCGAAGCCCAGGAATCGCTGAATGGCCTTCAACCCCTCCGGTCGGGGCCATTTCTCGATGGCAGACAGTTTCTCAGGATCCATTTGTAGGCCGGTCTGAGAGATAATGTAGCCCAGAAACGGAAGCGAGGTCTGCTCAAAGAGGCACTTCTCAAATTTAGCGTAGAGATGGTTCTGCCTTAGCCTGAGCAGGACCTGACGAACGTCCCTCCGGTGAGTCTGGAGATCCGGAGAGAAGACCAAGATGTCGTCCAGGTACACCACTACGCAGGAGTAGAGAAGGTCCCGGAAGATGTCATTGACCAACTCTTGAAAGACGGCAGGAGCGTTACAGAGACCAAAGGGCATTACCAGGTATTCATAGTGGCCGTCCCGGGTGTTGAATGCCGTCTTCCATTCATCCCCCTGACGAATACGAACCAGGTTGTACGCCCCACGAAGGTCCAGTTTGGTGAAGATCCTAGCCCCCCTCAGGCGATCAAATAATTCTGGAATGAGCGGAAGGGGGTACTTATTCTTCACCGTGATCAGGTTTAGGCCTCTATAGTCTATACAGGGACGGAGAGAGCCGTCCTTCTTTTTGACGAAAAAGAAGCCTGCTCCCGCCGGGGAGGTAGATTTCCGGATGAATCCTCTGGCCAGATTCTCCTCAATATATTCGGACATTGACCGGGTCTCAGCAGCGGATAAAGGATAGATACGCCCACGGGGAGGAGTAGTACCAGGTAGCAGATCGATGGGACAGTCGTATGGTCTATGTGGTGGTAATGTCTCTGCCTCCTTTTTATTAAAGACATCTGCATAAGACCAATAAGGAATCGGAAGTCCAGGTAGATTAGCTGGGGTAGGAGAGGGACGGACGGGATGGACGGGAACCAGGCAGGTTTTATGACAGTCTTGTCCCCAGCGAAGGACCTCTCCGGTTTGCCAGTCTAGCACGGGTGCATGTCTCTGGAGCCAGGGCAGACCTAGCAAGAGGGCGTGAGAGAGTCCAGGCAGAACATGAAAGGAGATACTTTCAGAATGCAGCATTCCCACCTGCAGGGTAATGGATTCAGTGATGAGTTGAATGGGGCGAGGTAAAAGGCCCCCATCCACGGCAGCGACAGACAAGGGTACAGCCAGAGGTTTGGTGGGGATGCGGTATTTCTCAACCAGGGACTGTGAAATAAGGTTCCCGGCTGCTCCAGAGTCAAGTTGGGCTAGTTCGGAATAACGGTTCTCCCCGTAGATGATCGAAACTGACAACAGCAGGGATGGAGAGGATTTATTCTTGTCTAGGTGGACCTCTCTGAGCGAACCTAGACACAGGCGTTTCCCGACCTCTCCGGGCAGGCACGGATCCGGTGCTCCTTACTGCCACAGTAGAAGCAGCTCCCCTCGGCACGGCGTGAGTCCTGACGGGTTTTGACCATCTTGGTCTGGTCGACCTGCATAGGCTCAGGAGAGTGTACCTGGGGAGAGATGGAGGGAATGACGGGTTTCTGGAAAGTAGGAGCTAAACGTGGAATCCTTCTCTCACGGGTGACCTCTTTGGCACGCTCCTGGAACCGTAGGTCAATCCGGGTGGCAAGGGTTATTAGATCATCGAGAGAGGTAGGAATGTCCCGACCAGCAAGTTCATCTTTAATACGACCGGACAGACCCTCCCAGAAGACGGATACCAGAGCGTCGTTATCCCAGGCCAGCTCCGAGGCAAGGGTGCGGAACCGTATGGCATATTGGCCCACGGTGAGACCCTCCTGACGGAGGCGTAGCAGAGAGGATGCGGATGAGGTCTTCCGTCCGGGTTTGTCGAAGACTTTCCGGAAAGCCGAGAGAAAAGCAGGCAAGTTGGACACCAGGGGGTCTCCTCTCTCCCATAGAGGATTTAGCCAGGCCAGGGCCTCCCCGGTGAGATGGGACATGATAAAGGCAATTTTGGCCCGGTCGGAATTAAACTGATGGGACAAAAGTTCAAAGTGCAGGGTGCACTGATTTATGAAGCCCCGAGCCTGGACGGAGTCGCCTCCGAAGCGAGGAGGTGCAGACAGCCGGGGACCGGGATAGGTTACCATGGTATTAGTGGGTAGCGGAGCTGCCGGGTTGCGAGTCATGGTACTGGCAGTGGCTGCAGGTGGTGCAGTCAGAGTGTCCAGGCGAGTATTGACATTCCGCAGGTGACCCAGGATGGACTCCTGTTGGGACCTTTGACGGGACAGTTCATGACACAGGTCCGTGAGCGAGGGAGCTTGGGTGCCACCGGGTTCCATGGCCCGAGCAAACTGTAACGGGTCCGGGAGGCGGAACCTCTGGGCTGGCAGGCAGGTAGGTAACGGAGAAGCGCTCCCAGGTGAGCGGGCAAGAGTCTCTGGAATAGCTGGTGGTCACCGCACGTGACAACAGGACCTCCGGGCTGGCAAGCAGGCAGGTAACGGAGATGCGCTCCCAGGTGAGCGGGCAAGAGTCTCTGAGATAGCTGGTGGTCACAGCACGTGACAACGGAGCCTCCGGGCTGGCAAGCAGGCAGATAACGGAGAAGCGCTCCCAGGTGAGCGGGCAAGCTGGTCCATAGACAGACTGACCGGAGTAGTAAGGCAGACCGTCGGACCTCAGGCAAGCAGGCAGGTAGCTGATATGCGCTCCCAGGTGAGCGGGCAGGCTGGTCCTTTAGACAGACTGACAGGAGTAGTAAGGCAGACCGTCGGACCTCAGACTGGCAGACAGGTAACAAGTATTCAGGCAGGAATCAGGCAGGTAACTGGCAGGTAACTAGCAGGAAACTGGCAGGTAACTGGCAACGGGACCTGAGGGCTGAAGCACAGGTGAGACACAGGTGCAAACAACATTGCTCGGGCACCTCCATTTTGGAGGAGGTGCCTTATATATGATGAAGTCCTCCGGCCATTGGCCGGGGACTCCTTAGGACGACGCGCGCGGCCCCTTTAAGAGGAGGGGAGCGCGCGCGCGCCCTAAGCACAGGGGCCGGGAAGGAGCGCGCGCTGAGAGCAGAGCGGGAGGAGGACGCCGGGAAGGAGCGCGCGCTGACAGCAGAGCGGGGAGAGGACGCCGGGCACGGAGCAGAGCGGTGAGGGGAGCAGCGTCCCTGCCTAGCAGAGGGCAGGGACGCCAGCGCTACAATAGTGCATATAAACAGAAGCAGAAATGCCTTATTGATCAGAATGGTATCTGTCTGATGTCAGTTATCTGTTGATTTTTAAAGAAATAGATAACAGAGTGCTAAATGCGACAACCCGTCTCATTATGTAATTCCTCATGTGGTAGACACTTTTATTCCCAAACTAAAGTCAGTGGGATTAGAGATCTACCACTCCCATAATTGTCTAGCAGCTGCTCTTTCCCCACCACCCACTGCTATAAGAATGCAGGATCTACTGAGTATGCATGTTTATAGGGGAGTCAGGAGAGACTGTAGGCTACCCTAGCTGCTGTTCTTCTTCAGGTCTCAAACACTCAATAGAGGTGTATACATGATGCCCAGGTGGAGTGCCTACTCTATGTACAATATGGGGCATTCTTAATACTTCATAAATTTTCCAGAAATAATTCTCCTAGGTGAGGAAAGTTCCGCAATATAGTAGACAATGGCATAAAACTGCATCGTTTGGAAAGGAAAAAACATTTTTGTTTCAGAGGTATAGTATAATATGGTACACTATGGTCCTTTATGGGTGCTGTATTATGGCTCCATAGAAAGGCTCAGGCTTTGGTAGAGGTGTCCTGTGAAACACGTAGCCGATCAGGCGGTCTGCTCTACATATGAACTTTTAAAGGTGTCTTCAATAAAAAAAAATGATTGTTTTACGGGATCTTCATGTCATGTTAGATTTTTTTTCTTCTTTCTTGGCACCTAAAAAATTTCCTATATGACTTATAAAAATCTGGTAATAAACTTATTTTAGACAATGTTAAATATGAAATTTAGATGTTTTTAGCTAAGGACAGGTTGCCATATACTACAATAATTCGTATCAGCAGAATGCAAGCAAGAGGTTTCCTGCCAGTTTGACCCTACAATTGTCAGCTGGGTGATGACAGGGTAATATTTGTCCTCCTTCTCCATAATAAACACACAATTCTCCTGATTTGTTTGACACTTTGCCTTTGTTTGCCAGGGGCAGTGTGCCATAAATAAACATTAGACAATGAAGCCTTCTTAAAGTGTACCTGCCATATGTTTAGCCATGTGTTTCAAAGCTGCAAGCTATGGAGCATCATTAATAGAATGTATAGCTTAAATTTGTTCTACCAATTATACAAATACAGGCCAACAAAATTCAGGAAATCATCTGCTTAAGAGACTGAGTATTTTTACAGTTTGTTTCAACGTTCAGGTTTTTTGATGCAGTTTTGAACAGAAAGACTGAGACTTCTGTTTCAAAAACTATATCAAAACCCTAAATGTGAAAACAAGACCTAAGTGCTATAATTTCAGAATACATTAGTTGCTCAATTAGTGCAGAAAATCCATCCTTTTCAGGAATTTTCCATTATTCTTGTCCTAAAACAAGTAAATATGTACTGACATTTATTAAAACGGATGCCCAGTTGTGTTTCTAGCAATATTATGGAAGCTAGGATCCTTGATTAATGTTTACCTGCTATTTATTTTCTTGTTGGTTTTGGCTCTGCTCCAGGAGGGCACTGTAATGCCTCTTTCATATAAGTGTATTTGTCATTTGTTGGGTCCTAATGTAAACCAATGGGGCTATTCACATGGACTTTTTTTCTCATGTCCATTTTTGAAAAACACAGCACGTGATTCATTTTCCGAATAGGATACAACTATTAAAGTGAGGACCTTTCACCAAATGTTTCATGTTGAGCTAGACACACAATGTAATAGAGTGGAATAAAACATGTTTGTTTTTTTTTATTTCACCTCTCTGTTGCGTTAGCAATCAAAATATTTGGCACCTAATGAGTTAACTTTAGTTAAGTCCAAGTGGGTGTTTTCTTTGGGGTGTGTACGTCTTCTAGTTGTATGAGTTTTTATCCGATAACACCCACTTGGATGTAGCTTGTTATGTGCCAATACTTTGATTTCTAATATCTCCCCAACGGAGAGGCGAAATTTAAAAAACAGAAACGTTTTATTCCGCTCTGCAGCCACTATTGTGTCGTGTGTCCAGTTCCACATTTAAAATTTGGTGAAAGGTCCTCTTTTTAATCTATAAAAAGTGCTTAAAATACAGATGCATCAGTATTTCATTTGTTTTTGCATTCATATTTGCATTCATTGATATTCTTTTCTATTGAGCAAACATACTGATACATCCGGTTAATTGAACTTCCATATTGCGGATCTGTATTATAGACCTATGATAATTCGCTCGTGTGCAAGAGGATGTATAGTCAGCACCTTCTCATGAAGTGCTCTTACTGCTGTTATGTAGCTCCTCATACTTTACACTGCAGTTTTGTCATCTGAAATTGATTGATGTATATAAACCAAACCCAGGAACTCAGTGAATGAAGTATTGATTTCTGTTACAATAATAATGAGATATTAAAAACTTCAGACAGCTAAAATATACATTTTAAAGAATATTAGGTAACTGACACTTACATTGCCTTGAAAAAAGTATTTATACCCTGTGAACTTTTCCACATTTTTTTACATTACAGCCACTTAAAGGTATTTTATTTTGATTTTATGTGATATACAGGTGCTTCTCACAAAATTAGAATATCATCAAAAAGTTAATTTATTTCAGTTCTTCAATACAAAAAGTGAAACACAAAGTAGCACATATTTGTGAAGTGTAAAGGAAATTGTACATGGTGTTCTAAATATTTTTAAAAATGTAAATCTGGTAATTGTTATGTGCAATTGTATTCAGCTCCACTGAGTCAATACATTGTAGGACCACCTTTCACTACAATTAGTGCGGCAAGTCATTTGGGATATGTCTCTACCAGCTTTTCACATCTAGAGGCTGACATTTTTGCCCAATTTTCTTTGAAAACTAGCTCTAGCTCAGTGAGATTGAATGGAGAGCCTCTGTGAACAGCAATTTTCAAGTCTTGCCACAGATTCTCAATAGGATTTAGGTCTGGACTTTGACTGGGCCATTCACACACATGAATATGCTTTGATTTAAACCATTCTATTTTAGCTCTGGCATAATGTTTAGGGGCGTTGTCCTGCTGGAAGGTGAATATACGCCCCAGTCTCAAGTCTTGCAGCCTCTACCAGGTTTTCCTACAGGATTGTCCTGTATTTAGCTCCATCAATCTTCCCATCAACTCGGAATAGCTTACCTGTCTCTGCTGAAGAAAAGCATCCCCACAGCTGCCATGCTGGCACCACCATGTTTGACGGTGGGGATGTTTTTTTCGGGGTGATGTGCAATGTTAAATTTCTACCACATATAGTGTTTTGCATTTAGCCCAAAAAGTTCTACTTTGGTGTAATCTGACCAGAACACCTTCTTCCACATGCTAGCTATGTCCCCCAATGGCTTCTAGCAAACTGCAAACAGGACTTCTTATGGCTTGCTTTCGGGTATGGCTTTATTCTTGCCACTCTTCCATAAAGGCCAGATTTGTGGAGTATACGACTAATAGTTGTCATTCTCGAAGGTTTGCAGTTGTGCCATACTCCTTCCAATATTGAATGATAGATAGAACAGTGCTCTGTGAGATGTTCAGTGCTTGGGTTATTTTTATTATAACCTAACCATGCCTTACCCTTCTCTGCAACTTTATTCCTGACCTGTCTGGTGTTTTCCTTGGTTTTCATGATGCTGTTTGATTCATAATGTTCTGAAACAAACCTCTGAGGCTTTCACAGAACATCTGTAATTATACTAAAAATACATTACACACAGGTGGACTCAATTTATTAACTATGTGACTTCGATGAACGGCAATTGATAACTCAGGATGTGCAATCTTCAACTGGATGTGCATCCTTGGACACACATTCAGCTGAAGTGTATTGCGGAGCAGAAACCCGCCAGGTCCGTGCACTGCAGTACACGCTGCCGGCCATTCAAAGACCAGCAGTTGACGTCGACGTGCACATAACTGGGGCCGCAATGCATTGACATCATGCACTCCCATTGCTTTCATGCTGAAGTCAGCTGCTGTCTTTAGAGAGAAGTGTCTGCAAATTGAGATTCTGTTTTGGCTATTATCCTAAGTCATATTGCAAGACTCGTTAAAGGGTTGATTGTGACTTGTAGGATTACTGCAATCAATAGGTAGCGCTATAGAGTTCAAGTCCTCCTCTTTAAAGAGGCAATTTGCATATTAAATTTTCCAGAGGAGCATTGCACGGCGAATAAGCCTCCTTACCTTGGCATGCCAGAGCCGGTATGTCACTCTCCACAAGGAGAAACATTACCCCTTAGACCTCAGTCCAGAGCCTCTTACCTAGCCAAATCAGTTCTCATACTTTGCACTGACAAGGGCCAGCGTCCGAAACACCGTGTCTGCAAATCTGATTTGGTTATTATCCTAAGTCATATTGCAAGATTCGTTAAAGGGTCGATTGTGACTTGTAGGATTGCTGCTTCCAATAGGTGGCACTATAGAGTTCAATTTCTCCATCTCTCTAAAGAGGCATTGGACAGATACTCCAGTCTCTGCTTGGTAACTCTGCAGCTCCTTCAAAGTTACTTTTGGTTTCTGTACTGCCTCTCTGATTAATTCTCTCCTTGCCCGGGCTGAGTGTTTTGGTGGGCGGCCCTCTCTTGGCAGGTTTATTGTGTTACCATGTTCTTTCCATTTGATGATAATGGATTTGATGGTGCTCTTGGGGATCATCAGAGATTGGGATATTTTTTTTATAACGCAACCTTGACTTGTCATGATGTTGTTTGGTTAGTGGTGCCTCTGCTTAATGGTGTTGCAGCCTCTGTGGGCTTTCAGAAAAGGTTTTTATATACTGACAGACCAGGTGACACTTAGATTGCACTCAGGTGGACTTCCTTTCACTAAGCATGTGGCTTATGAAGGAAATTGCCTGCATCAGAAATTTTTAGGGGCTTCATATCGAAAGGGGTGAATACATATGCAGATGCCAATTGTTAGCTATTTGATCCCATAAATTAAATTTATGTCTACATTTTTCTCATTTCATCAACTTAGACTATTTAGTGCTGATGCATCCCACACAAATTGGATTACAAAAATGTTTAAACTCAAGTTGTGATGTAATTAAATAAGTAAAAGCCAAGGGGGGGAATACTTTCGCAAGCCACTGTATATATTAGGAGGGAGGACATATATATACTAGGATGGGTCCACTATGGGGGACATGTATACCAGGAAGGAGCCCAAGATGGGGGACATTACTACACAATGATGGAGGGGATGCAATTCGTATTTCCTAATAGGATTTAGAACTCTACAAGAGCCCATACATCTGACCAACATGCGGGGGGGCAGGGCCAAATTTTGCAACAGGGACCATCGGACTCTAATTACGCCACTGAAAATGCTTGCTACTTTATGCTGGTATATCATCTAAAATACAAATAAAAATAAAATATAGTTAAGTTTGTGGGTGTAACATGAAAAATATGAAAAAGTTCACGGGGGATGAATACTTGCTCAATACACTGTATTTATGGTAAGATAAATGAGCCCCAATGAAGGGGGTCTGGGAGAAGTACTATAATTATAACAAGGCATAAAGAGATTTCTTTATCACCATCTTATGTTCTGTTACTGTATGTTGTTACAAGTACAACTAATAGTAAACTTTTATTTTCGGCATTTGGACCCATAGAAGCATACTAACACACGAAACGGCCATAATCTGGTCTCACCTTGCAAGCTGCCATACTACCTGTATGTTTTAACGGATTCTAAAATAAGACACATATTATTTATTATACATAGTGAGTGCCGCTTACATCTTCATTAGATTATACACTGTTGGTCTTTTCCACTTGTTGGACTTTAAGCAGAGTACCACCATATATTTTGGCTTCGGCAGAGTCAGAATCAGTATTTGATCTCCTCCCCATTTTAATGATAGTACCAAGCTGTTTTCTTTTCTTTGTTTTTGTAAGACATTTTTTTATCACCATCTTATATCCCATTATATTGTTACAAATGCAAACGTACAGTAAGCTTTTATGTTTGTAATATATAGCAATGTGTCACTATGGAATGTGGGATTTTACCGTGCATTGGTTTTGTTATGTATGTGTATAATCTCTGAAATACATAAAACACGTCTGTGCTGACAGACAAGTTGGGCAGATACCTTATCAAATCAGTTTCCATATGCATCCACTGTCATCTGAGTATGAAGTGTCAGCATTCCTCCAGTGTTTCTGAAAGCTGCCTACATTTACCATGCATTCCACAACAGATACTAGATACACTTAATTAACTCTGCAATGTGAAGTTCACTTTTATGAGATCAGTTGAATTTCTAGTTTTATGAATATGTAAAGACTTGGACTGGCCCACAGGAAAACAGGAGAATACTCCGGTGGGCCTCTGTGCAGGATTGGGCCACCACCCTCTTATATGAGCAGTACTTGGCACAATATACTTGAATCACTATGTACAGACAAAGGCAGCATCTTATTCATGTAACAATCTACCCAGTTCATTGTTATATATATTTGTGATTGAGGATAATGTCACATTTGCATGTACTGTAGTTGAAAAGTGGGGCTACTGGTGGGCTCTTGGAACCCCAGTCCAACACTGAAAATGTCTGATATTTTATTGTTCTTACAGTTTTTTCCTGCAAGACATAAGGAAATATGTATTTAATCAGAATACAGAAAGGCAAGAGTTTGAATGCATTAATTATAATGAGCAATGTAAGTTATTGTCCCATGTAAAGCTAATATAAGCTTGTTTATATTGCTAGTGATAAGCATATTCTCCAGTTCAGCGGTCAATATGTCGTCAGCACACATCCTGAGATTGTGAGCACCTTTGTGTGTGTTTGTTATGGGTATGGCTTATCCCAAACAAAGAATGAATCAGTTAAATAAAGAATAGCAGAATGTTTATTCATGTGCATTGACTGGTCCATATGTGTGGCTATCCTGCAGCTCAGTGCATTACCAAGTATACCTATATGTATGCCCCTTTATTGTGCTGGACCCAGTGGTGAGGCTCTTAAGGGTCGGACTCCGACCAATAAAACAATGATAACTTACCTTAAGGCTAGGGTCACAGCACTGTATTTTCTTTCATACGAGAGAATCGAATCGATTATGCTAATCACACTCTGATCAGAGTTTGATCACCGTGTGAGACGATTTTCTTGGATGTGGAGAAGATGGTAAAAAAAGTTTCTTCATCTTCTCCATTCTGTCAGCCTGTGAACTCATTGACTTGCATGGCTGAGTGTGATCCGAATATCGGATGCAAATTGTGCTGGTTGCAATCTTTTTCCCTTGGACAGCCTCTGTCCGAGGAAAAAATCGGACACGTGCATGGGCCCATAGAATAACATTTGTCCAAGTATGATCCGATGAGTTTTGACGCTATATATTTTTGCTGCTTCAAAAATGCAGCATCTTACAGTTTTAGCAAAGTGGATGGGATTTATAGTCTCATGCCCACTGTGTTTTTTTTTTCACTCAGTGTAAACTGACCTGCAGTGCGTGTTTCAAATCCGCAACATGTTAATTTCTCTTGCGGGTATGGTAAGTTTTATGTACAGATTTTTTCCATAGAATTGTGGAAAATTCACAGGTAAAAAACGCACATGAGTTATTTCTACAGCAGGAACACATTAAACGCATATAAGGAGCACATGACTGTATCAATAAAGTTTTGTCAAAGCCAAACAGCAGGAAATATCAAAAACAAAGCAGCTTTGTTTAAAACATGACATACCAACAAGAGACCAAAACTGCAGGGACAAAAATGCAATAAAAACGCATGTAAAAAAACACACTCAAAAACGCAATAAAAAAAATGCAAGTAATATAATTTACTTAATAGGTGCAGAAATGCTGCAGAAAATCTGCAACATCAAAAGCCATAGAGAAACAAAAAGGAAAGTCGACCAAAGAGTTCAGGTATGTGGGTGATACAAATAATACTTTTATTAATAACCAGGTGATAACAGACGAAATACAAAAACAGTACGCACAAGGGGACGCTGAGACAGGAATGACAAAATAGGAATGGATCATGATTAGAACAGCAAAAAGATAATGCAAAGGATCAAGCCACAAATTAATCCAATATAACAAATATACACTGCTCAAAAAAATAAAGGGAACACTTAAACAACAGAATATAACTCCAAGTGAATCAAACTTCTGTGAAATCAAACTGTCCACTTAGGAAGCAACACTGATTGACAATCAATTTCACATGCTGTTGTGCAAATGGAATAGACAATAGATGGAAATTATTGGCAATTATCAAGACACACTCAATAAAGGAGTGGTTCTGCAGGTGGGGACCACAGACCACATCTCAGTACCAATGCTATCTGGCTGATGTTTTGGTCACTTTTGAATGTTGATTGTGCTTTCACACTCGTGGTAGCATGAGACGGACTCTACAACCCACAGAAGTTGCTCAGGTAGTGCAGCTCATCCAGGATGACACATCAATGCGAGCTGTGGCAAGAAGGTTTGCTGTGTCTGTCAGTGTAGTGTCCAGAGGCTGGAGGCGCTACCAGGAGACAGGCCAGTACACCAGGAGACGTGGAGGGGGCCGTAGGAGGGCAACAGCACAGCAGCAGGACCGCTACCTCTGCCTTTGTGCAAGGAGGAACAGGAGGAGCACTGCCAGAGCCCTGCAAAATGACCTCCAGCAGGCCACAAATGTGCATGTGTCTGCACAAACGGTTAGAAACCGACTCCATGAGGGTGGTATGAGGGTCCGACGTCCACAGATGGGGGCTGTGCTCACAGCCCAACACCGTGCAGGACGCTTGGCATTTGCCACAGAACACCGGGATTGGCAAAGTCGCCACTGGCTCCTTGTGCTCTTCACGGATGAAAGCTGGTTCACAATGAGCACATGTGACAGACGTGACAGAATCTGGAGACGCCGTGGAGAGTGATCTGCTGCCTGCAACATCCTTCAGCATGACAGGTTTGGCAGTGGGTCAGTAATGGTGTGGGGTGGGATTTCTTTGGAGGGCCGCACAGCCCTCCATGTGCTCGTCAGAGGTAGCCTGACTGCCATTAGGTACCGAGATGAGATCCTCATACTCCTTGTGAAACCATATGCTGGTGTGGTTGGCCATGGGTTCCTCCTAATGCAGGACAATGCCAGACCTTATGTGGCAGGAGTGAGTCAGCAGTTCCTTTCAAGATGAAGGCATTGAAGCTATGGACTGGCCCGCCCGTTCCCCAGACCTGAATCCGATTGAGCACATCTGGGACATCATGTCTCGCTCCATCCACCAACGTCACGTTGCACCACAGACTGTCCAGGAGTTGGCGGATGCTTTAGTCCAGGTCTGGGAGGAGATCCCGCAGGAGACCATCCGCAACCTCATCAGGAGCATGCTGTGGCGTTGTAGGGAGGTCATACAGGCACGTGGAGGCCACACACAATACTGAGCCTCATTTTGACTTGTTTTAAGGACATTACATCAAAGTTGGATCAGCCTGTAGTGTGTTTTTCCACTTTAATTTTGGGGGTGATTCCAAATCCAGGCCTCCATTGGTTAATAAATTTGATTTCCATTGATGATTTTTGTGTGATTTTGTTGTCAGTACATTAAACTTTGTACAGAACAAAGTATTCAATGAGAATATTTCATTCATTCAGATCTAGGATGTGTTATTTGAGTGTTCCCTTTATTTTTTTGAGCAGTGTATATATAGTTATGTCACGGCTGTGTCAGGTTTGACAGACAGTCATTCTGGATCTGGCTGTAGAAGGTCACTGCGCTTGGCCTTGCAGACACTTTCTTGATCCTTTCATCATCCCTCCCTCTCTAGGACCCAGCGGTGATCTCCACCTTCTGCTGCTAATTGACACACCTTTGCTGTATCTTTAAATAAACTCAGTTTCTCCAGAGACTTGCTGGTGATAGAGTAAATTTCTCTGTTCCGTTTTCTGACTTCGGCTTGAATTTTAACCATCTGTTTGCTATCTGATTTTGTCTCTGATGTCACCTCTTGGCATTGGCCCGGCATGGTGACCCTTCGTGCTTCTGATTCGCTCATCCGGCCTGAAGCACTTCCATGACAGCAGATCAGTGGTGGACTAAAGAGTGAGGGTCGGGGAATCTGCCAGATGTAATGGCTTGTGTCACATCTGTGTGAGGTAGCCTTTTTGAGCCTGTGACCTCTCATGCACTCTCATAAAAACTTTGTGAGCATTCATATGAGAAGTTGGAAGGAAAATTTGCTGTTTAAAAGGGGTTGTCCACCCCTGAGGAAATTTTTCTACAAGATTCTGCTATTTGCAGGGCATAATGGTGTATAATGTACTCAAATTTAAGATTTGGCTCCACTTGCCTGCTCCAGTGATCTTCATAAGACTGCAAGTATGTGATTTGCATAGTTATTTTGCTGCCTAGAGTGTCAGCCACTTCTCAATAGAATCTACTGAAAGAAACAGCAGCTGAGACGCTAGTCAGCACATGACTTCAAGTATGCAAATCACTTACATGCGGTCATGTCACGAATCCTAGCAGTGTGTACTTTACACAGGATTTGGATGTGGCAAGCTGTAGGGCTTACTGAAAACTTGGAGAAAAAGTGGAAATCCCCTTTAAGCTGGCCAAACACATTAAATGTATATTGGCTGAACATGCTATATTTGGTGAGGCCAGCTGACCATGCAATCATACCTCCCAACTTTTGACGAACAGAAAGAGGGACAAACTATGCGTAGCGCGTCGCTGCAAATTTTGGCCACGCCCCTGGTCAAGCGTGTTTGCTGAAAGGGTTAACAATACACGCTCGCTCATCACTACTCTGCGGTTTTGGTGCATTTTATCTCTATAGGCTTCTTCTGAAAAAAACTCATGGACAAAAAAAACGCCGCTGCATTTTTAAGTGCAGAATCAAAGCTTTTCTGTACTATTAAAAAGAGTTAAAAACTCTGCTTCACATCATCCCCAAAATCGCATCAAATAAGCAGGAAAACACATAAAAGAAACACATCAAATACACAATAGTCAGAGAAGATTGTTACTGCGTTGTCTGGTGGGAATACCTGCAGAAAAAAAAGCAGCAAAAAGAACGCAGCATTTACGCTACGTGTGAACACGGCCTCAGCATTACAGTTTTATTACATTTTTTATGGGTTTAATAAAGAAAAAATATAAATCACACCATTTTTTATGCCATTTACCAATCCCCGTAAATAATCTGATCGCTGTGTTCTGCAGGTCGTTACGATTACAGGGACACCAAACATGTCTGTGTTATTTGCTGACTCTATAACACGAAAAAGAATATACGCTACTCCTTGAGAGTGCCTAATGGATGCAAAATTAATATCCTAGTAAGATTAACATCCCGGCACTTTACAAAGTCCATAATCAATAATTCATTGGAATTTTTCAAAAATGTATTGCCAACATGGTCAGACAGACTTCAAACCAACGTTTCGGCTGTCAAAGCCCTTATCAAGGTTTATCTGCATATTAACAAATCAATTCGTTATTATTGTGATAATTAAAAATTAAACAAAATGATACAAAAGAAAATCACAAAACAAAATATGCATCGTTCTGTAAACCAATAGCATAAGATAAACATCAATGAAAAAAGGAGAAATAAAAAGTAGTGTAGATATAACAATGATACTATAGGAATAATAATATCAAAATAGCGAGGGCCATCGTCTTCAAACAGGATTCATACTGTAGAAAAGTGTGAAGCTCTGCAGATAAACATAAAACCAATACGTGAAAAAAGGCATAATGGAAAATAGTAAAAACATATCCATTAGAGAAATCCTCTTGTAGGCAAAAAGAGAAAGAAAAAAGGGAAAGAAAAGAGAGAAGGGAAGAGGGGGGGGGGAAGATATATGAAAAAGAGAGGTATATGAAAAGTGAGTTGTTGAAAAGTAGCGGGCAAAAGAGAAAAGAAAAAAACACCTATCTGTATAAAAGTGATAACATGGTGGAAAAGGATAATTACCTGTCCACTTGTGTTGGAAAGGGTAGAGTCTCTATGAAAAGTATAGTATAATATAAACTGTTAGTCATTTAGAGTAAGGAGTTAATGAAGATGATGAAAGAAAATGAAGAGAAATCATCCCCCAAGAACGAATAGACAATACCTGGTAAATCCTGCGTGACACGTGTGGATGGATGGCCTGGGCTGGGCGGTGTGTGAATACCCACGGCAAACGCCGTTTAAATAAGGCCGGGGCGGAAGTACGCGCTCGGCAAAAATCAGCTGTGCGATGACGTTTCAATTAGAACTGCACATGCGCCGGGATGGAAAAGCCGAGGAGAGCCGAAAGGAGCCGAAGCAGAAGAACAGGGCAGCCCGAGCAGGGGATATGACAGCAGAATACGTGACTCGCTATACAGCAGAGGAAATAGACTAGACAAAGGTCGGAGAAAGAGAAAAAAGAGACAGAAAATAATAGAATGAGGAGATCAAAAGGAAAAGAATATATACTAACACAATGGTGAAAAGATATAGAAAAATATAAGAAAATATAAAGAACCAATAAAGAAATAATAAAGAAATAATGTAACATATACACATATAAATGCCCATAAATACAAACACACATACACATGTATCCACATACATGTACGAATGAACATATACATTAACATACATCCCCATATATATAATCACATACATATCCCAGCATAACCTAAAAAAGGAGAACTCAAAATTCTAACAAAAGTAAGAAAATAAACAGATGAAATAAAAAAAAGGGTGAAAAAATAAAAAATAGAAGGAAGATAAGAGAAAAAAAAAACGGGAAAAAAAGGGGGAAAAACGGGAAAAAAAGGGGAAAGTATATGGTAAGAGGGAAAAAAAGGGAGAAAACAAAAGGGCCATACCTGAGGAACCCCTAATTAACCTATGAAACATAAAAGAAGAAAGAAAATATATAAAGGAAGAAAAAAAAAATTTGTATACTATTAATGAATTCAGACAATTTAAATAACTATTTCATAAAGGTAACCAAATGAAATTAAATGGCACATTTAATAGGTACAGAGATTGGGAAAAAAAATTTAGCTCGATATTTTAAAAGCTAAAATTATCTAAACAGAATTATCCATCAATAAGAAATCCCATGAATAAAGAATTGTAACTAATAAAAAATTTCATATTCCCTGTTGAGGCCAAACGGTTACAAAGTATTCAATCTATAAATCCAATAGGCTTCTCTTTCTCTCAACCTAAGGATTCTATTGCCTCCACGTCTAAGAGGGGGAACGTGTTCCAATACTTGAAAACGAAGCTGAGAAATGTCATGTCCTCTCAAAATGAAATGTGCCGGTATGGGTAACATTGTTCTCTTACAACGTATTGTAGACTTATGTTGGGAAATGCGGTCTCGGATATGCTGGGTGGTCTCTCCAACATATCTGAGACCGCAAGGACATTTAATTAAATATATAACGAATGACGAGTCACAAGTGTAAAACCCACTGATAGGGAATTTCTTTCCCTATCGGGGATGCGTGAACGAGTCACCCTTGGAGATGTTGGAACATTGTAAACAATGAAGACAAGGGAACGTTCTTCTTCTCGGTGTAGACAAAAAAGTCTGTGTGTATTTAGTAGTTGTAGAGCCAAGATCGGCTCTAACAAGTATATCACGAAGGTTCTCGGGTTTCTTATGACAAATTAGAGGTGGTTTTTGAAATTCCGATATGTTGGGGTAAGAGTTCCTTAAAAGAGCCCAATGGGAATGAATGACTGTATGAATAACACGCATAAATGGATGGTAAGTATTCACGAACGTCGCTCTCGGACCTGCAATTTTCTCCTTAGGTGTCTTGGAAACAAGGAAAAGACAGGCATCGGGTAACCCCGGTTCCTAAATTTGTTTTGCATCTCTTTCAATCAGATCTCACTAGTGTGAGTCTCTGAGACAATACGGTGGACCCTCTGAATCTGTGAGTGTGGTAATGCCCTCTTCATATGGTTAGGGTGACAACTAGAGAAATGGAGAAGACTGTTCCTGTCTGTTGGTATAGTAAAGAGATCTGTGGTCAATGTTCCCTCCTGATTCAAGATAACATAAGTATCCAGAAAACTGATCCTATGAGAGTGGGAATGTAACGTAAAGGTAAGCCGTGGTACCGCAAGATTGATAACCCCAAAAAACATATCAAGAGAGGTTTGATCCACCTGCCATATAAGAAAAATATCATCAATGTACCTCTTCCAGAGTAAAGCATGCTTCTGCAAGAGGACATTGGGATAAATGTGAATGGATTCAAATTGAGCCATGTAAATATTGGCGTACGGAGGCGCCACATTAGAACCCATAGATGTGCCTGTTGTTTGCATAAAAAATTTGTCCTCAAACATAAAAAAATTATTGGACAGGATAAGTTTAAGAATCGATATGCAAAATTCCTTTTGTAACATTGCAAGGTCAGTAAATTCGTCAAGAAATGCTTCGACTGCCTGAATGCCTCTCATATGTTCAATATTCGTATATAAACTATTCACATCTAGGGTAACAAGTAAACTGCCCCAAGGGATAAAGGTCAGGTCCTTAATGGACGCGAAAAAAATGAGAGGTATCCCTAAGATATGACGGTATATGGCTCAGAAGTGGGGTAAGAATCTTTTCTAAGGTGATGGCTAAAGGTGATAACAGAGAATTGGTAGAAGCCACTATTGGTCGACCTGGAGGAGAGTGTAAATTTTTATGTATTTTCGGAAGGGTATAGAAAACCGGATCACCGGATGTTGATTAATAAGGAAATCCCCCAATTTATTATCAATAACTCCCTGAGATTTAAAGTGGTCCACCAATTCTCGTATCTTTTTAGCAATGTGAAACGTAGGATCATGTGACAATGGTAGGTATACGTCTTTATCATTCAATTGCGAGTAGATTTCGGAAACATAGTAACGTCTGTCCATAACCACAACCTTTATCGGCGGGTTTAATCACAAACTGTTTATTCATCTTAAGACCATGCACAGCCCGTATCTCCATCTGCGAACAATTGCGTTGGATCCGTAAATGACCATTCTGAATAAGTTGTATCTTGTTAATAATATCCCTTTTAACAAGTGATATATAAGTCTCAACCGGATGGTAAGATCTAGGTGGGCTAAAATTACACGGGCTGTGCATGATCTTTCTATTTTTTATTTTTTCACCCTTTTTTATTTCATCTGTTTATTTTCTTACTTTTGTTAGAATTTTGAGTTCTCCTTTTTTAGGCTATGCTGGGGTATGTATGTGATTATATATATGGGGATGTATGTTAATGTATGTGTTCATGCGTACATGTATGTGGATGCATGTGTATGTGTGTTTGTATTTATGGGCATGTATATGTGTATATGTTACATTATTTCTTTATTATTTCTTTATTGGTTCTTTATATTTTCTTATAGTTTTCTATATCTTTTCACCATTGTGTTATTCTTTTCCTTTTGATCTCCTCATTCTATTATTTTCTGTCTCTTTTTTCTCTTTCTCCGACCTTTGTCTAGTCTATTTCCTCTGCTCTATAGCGAGTCACGTATTCTGCTGTCATATCCCCTGCTCGGGCTGCCCTGTTCTTCTGCTTCGGCTCCTTTCGGCTCTCCTCAGCTTTTCCGTCCCGGCGCATGTGCAGTTCTAATTAAAACGTCATCGCACAGCTGATTTTTGCCGAGCGCGTACTTCCGCCCCGGCCTTATTTAAACGGCGTTTGCCGTGGGTATTCACACACCGCCCAGCCCAGGCCATCCATCCACACGTGTCATACAGGATTTACCAGGTATTGTCTATTCGTTCTTGGGGGATGATTTCTCTTCATTTTCTTTCATCATCTTCATTAACTCCTTACTCAAAATGACTAACAGTTTATATTATACTATACTTTTCATAGAGACTCTACCCTTTCCAACACAAGTGGACAGGTAATTATTAGTGTTGAGCGAACATGCTCGACACTGCTCGGTACTCGCCCGAGCATCACGCTACTCGGGATGTTCGGCGAGCACCGAGCATTTCCGGGTTACTCGGGCGGGAGCTCGGGTCTCCGCCCTCCATGTTTGGCGCTCTTTACAGAGCCAATGAACATGCAGGGATTGCCAGCCAGTCACTGTAATGCTGCAGCCATGTTGGTTGTGGGCATTACAGTGATTGGCTGGCCGCACAGCGTCACCTCGAGTATTTAAAACGGGGCGCCGCCATCTTGGACACAGTCGCTCCGGATTAGACAGTGTAGGGACAGCGCTGCTGATTTAGGGAGAGATATAAACTGTGAAATAGTTAGTGTAGGGTCTGTAAAGGCTGCCAGAACAAACAAACAGTCCTTTTCAGGACTAATATCCATCCCAGATACCAGGCAGGCAGGCTGTATAGGAGACACAGTGGTTATACCAGCAAACGCTGCATTACAGTCCTGTGTGCTCCTGTTGCTGAAATTGCTGGACTTAGCACCAGGTGTCGGGGGCCAGGAAAAATCCTTTTTTTTTCATCTAAATCCTCCTTTTTTTTTCCTCCTTCACACTGTACAAATACCCGTCTTATTAACCTTTTGGTGTGTGTCCCCCCCCCCCCAAAAAAAGCGTGTCTCTGATTTTTCAGACACAAATATAACTGTTGAAAATAGTCTGGTGTAGGCTAGAGAAACAGAAATGTTGTTTTGCACTTCCACGGTTCAAACCTCTGAATTATCCATTTTGGGCCATTTGTATCTAAAAAAAAAAAACAGTTTGAGTGTGTCGCTCACTGTTCAGCCGCAAATATCTCTATTTAAAAAAGTGTGGTATACCCCAGTAAACAATAACTGTGGTTTTGTCATCCCACGGTAAAAAATCTATATTATTCAGGTTTTGGTAGTTTTTTCCGTAAAGAAAAACAGTAGTGTCTCCTGACTAATGTGACACAAAAATATATCTGTTGAAAATAGTCTTGTGTAGGCCCGACATCCCAGTGTGGTTTCGCAGTTCCACGGGTCAAATCGCTGTGCTATCCAGTTTTGGGCCTTTGGTATCTAAAAGAAAAGCAGTTTGAGTGTGTCGCTCACTGTTCAGCCGCAAATATCTCTATTTAAAAAAGTGTGGTATACCCCAGTAAACAATAACTGTGGTTTTCCTCTTCCACGGTTCTAATCTACTCTTTATTACCCTTTTTCCATTGATAGTGCAAGTGTAAGCTATTTTACTTCATTTACAATGGGCAAGGCGCGTGGTAAGGGACGTGGAAGTGGACGTTCTGGTGATGGTTCGTGCAGAGGACGGGGCCGTGGCCAAGGTGAAAATGTGCCACAACCAACAGCCACATCTTCTCGCTCCCACTTCTTGACCGAATTACTGGGAAGCACAGAACAACACCAGTATTGAGAACTGATCAGTGTGAACAGGTTATTAATTGGATAGCAGATAATACTTCCAGTTACCTGGGCACCACCACCTCCGGTCTGTCTTCCACACGGTCGACTCTTAGTAGCCGTGTGTCTCGACCGCATACTCCTCCTCACCCTGATGCTCCTTCCTCCCACCATGCCGAGTGTCGTCAGACAGCAAGTGATCCCACACTTGGACACTCTGAAGAGCTGTTTACTGGTCCATTTCCATATTTGGGCCCCTCGCCTGATACGCTTGAAGTGGTGGAAGAGGAGATCCCATGTTGCGATGCCCAAATATTTGAACAGCCACGGCCACAGGAAGTCGACGTTGGCAATCTGTCACAAGAGGTGGACGATGACGAGACACAATTGCCAGGAAGTGAGGAGGAGGATCGTGGTGCGCAAGTGGAAGAGGAGGAGGTGGTGGATGATCTAGTAACTGACCCAACGTGGAAGGAGGACATGCAGAGTGAGGCCAGCAGCACACAGGGGGAGGGAGGCAGAGTACCCCAACAGGCAGGAAGAAGCAGTGTGGTGGCCGCAGACAGAAGGCAGGCAACTGTTCCCCGTAACACCAACACGAGGGACGTTGCCAGTACAAGCGGTAGGTCTTCCAGAGTCTGGAATTTTTTTAAAGACTCTGCTGATAACCCCAAAAAGGCCATATGTTCCACCTGCCATGCCAGCATCAGCAGGGGTGACAAAACTACCAGCCTGACCACCACCAGCATGATCAGGCACATGGCAGCAAAGCACCCGACTTTGTGGGGCGAAACCCAGGGTCCACGACCAGTGTCAGCGGGTGTCACCACTGCTTCTTCCACTGTTGTGCGTGCAATAGAACCCCCTGTTGTGTGTGCAAGGCAATCCCCTGTCCATACTGCATGTAAAGATGCCCCCTCCTCTCAGTCTTCACTTGTTATGGCAGTTTCTCAAGAAACAGCATCAACGTCCACGTCCACGTCCCACCGCAGCGTTCAATTGTCCATATCCCAGACATTTGAACGAAAGCGGAAATTCGCAGCTAATGCCCCACAGGCCACAGTCCTAAATTCGCACATTTCACGACTGCTTGCATTGGAAATGCGGCCTTTTAGGCTGGTGGAGACGGAATCCTTCCGCAATCTTATGGCGGTGGCCATCCCTCGGTACTCGGTCCCCAGCCGACACTATTTTGCCCGGTGTGCCATCCCCGCACTACACAAGCACGTGTCCCAAAGCATCTGCCGTGCCCTCAACAACGCAGTTACTGGGAGAGTCCACCTGACAACGGACACGTGGACAAGTGCTTGTGGCCAGGGACGGTACATCTCTCTGACGGCACACTGGGTAAACATAGTGGAAGCCGGGACCCAGTCGGACCTTGGGACGGAACACATCCTCCCCACACCGAGGATTGCGGGCCCTATGTCAGTCAGAGTTGCCCCCACAGTGTACAGCTCCTGCGCATCCTCCTCCTCCTCCTCATGTTCAGCCTCCATCTCAGATATCACCACATCAGTTACAAGCTGGAAGCATTGCAGTACTGCCTCCGCCAAGCGGCAACAGGCTGTGCTGAAACTCATAAGCTTAGGTGATAAACCTCACACTGCTTGTGAGTTGTGGACAGCTGTGAAAGAGCAGGCAGATCTGTGGCTGAGACCGCTGAACCTACATCCCGGCATGGTTGTGTGTGACAATGGCCGTAACCTGGTGGCGGCTCTGAGGTGAGGTGAGATCACACACGTACCATGCCTGGCTCATGTGCTTAACCTCGTGGTTTAGCGGTTTCTTAAATCGTACCCCGAGTTGCTAGATCTGCTCGTGAAAGTACGCCGCCTGTCAACTCATTTTCGCAAGTCGGCTAGAGCTTCCGCCGCCCTTGCTGTGTTGCAGCAGCGTTTGCAGCTTCCGGCACACCGACTGGTGTGTGATGTCCCCACACGTTGGAACTCTACCCTCCACATGTTGCAAAGGATTTGTGAGCAGAAGAGAGCAGTTGTGGAGTACCAGCTGCAACAAGGCCGTCGATATTCAGGTCAGACTCCACACATAAGACCTCAAGAGTGGACCTGGATGTCTGACATATGTACCATCCTGACAAACTTTGAGGAGGCCACCAAGATGGTGAGTGGCGATGACGCCATCATTAGTGTCAGCATCCCACTTGTCTGTCTTTTGCAACGCTCTCTGCAGAGAATTAAAGAGGAGGCATTGCAGCCAGAGTATGATGAGATGGATCAAGAAGCCATAGCGGGCGATTACACACAGCCCAGCCTCATCTCATCCCAACGTGCATTGGGGGACAATGAGGGAGAGGAGGAGGAGGAGGAGGAGGAAGAACAGGAGCTGCTATCATGCGTTGTAGACGGTAGTACCTGTACAAGTGTCATACCGTCGGTTCAGCGTGGGTGGCCTGAGGACGGGGGAGGAGGAAGAGGAGGAGGAGGAGGAGAGCATGGTTAGTCGTCATCTTGGTGAGGACACGGAAATCTTGCCCGTTACCAGTCTGGCACGCATGGCTGACTTTATGTTACGTTGGCTTAACCGTGACCCTCGCGTTGTCAAAATGTTGGATGACAGTCATTACTGGTTGGTGACACTTGTAGACCCCCGCTACAATGAGAACTTTCACTCTCTTATTCCTGAGGTGGAGAGGTCTACAAAAATGGGGCAATACCAGAAGGCCCTTGCTGCAGAACTCTTAAAAAAATTCCCATCTGAACACGCTAGCGGCAGAGGTCACAGTTCGTTGCCCAACCAAGACGTACAGGCGAGAGAGATGCAACTCCAATCCAGCAGAGGCAGGGGAACACTGTCAACGTTCTGGGACAGTTTTCTGACACCCGCCCAGCTTACAGGCCCTGAGGCGCGGGGTACTCTCACAAGGAGTGGAAAGTTTCAAAAGATGGTGAGGGAGTACCTTGCCGATCGTACCAGCGTCCTCCGTGATTCCTCTGTGCCTTTTAATTATTGGGTATCCAAGCTGGACACTTGGAATGAACTCGCTCTGTACGCCTTGGAGGTCCTGGCCTGCCCTGCCGCTAGCGTGTTATCGGAGCGTGTTTTTAGTGCCGCTGGGGGAATTATAACTGATAAGCGCACTCGCCTGTCAACTGACAATGCTGACAAGCTGACCAAAATGAACAAGGGCTGGATTGGGCCACACTTCTCATCACCACCAAATGACAGCAGAGTAACATAAAGTCAAATCCACTGTGTTATTTCGGGAGGTGTATTCACATGCACCGCTTCACACCCACACATGGGTATACGCTTCCTCGTTTCGGCTGTTTAATCTTCTTCTCCTTATCCTCAGCCTCCACCACCACTATACCACCAGGGTGCCAGCATTGCAAGTTCCTCCATCCTTATTTTTGGCAGCTTTTGCTTGCAAGGCATAAGCAAATACTATGGGACACCCACTCCCCAATAATAGGACTTATGTTTGTAATATGCTGCACTGCATGGCTCTTGTAAGGGGCATTGCAAGTTGCTCCGTCCTAATTTTTGGCAGCTTTTGCTGGGAAAGCATAAGCAAATACTATGGGACACCCACTCCCCAATAATGGGACTTATGTTTGTAATATGCTGTACTGCATGGCTCTTGTAAGGGGCATTGCAAGTTGCTCCGTCCTAATTTTTGGCAGCTTTTGCTGGGAAAGCATAAGCAAATACTATGGGACACCCACTCCCCAATAATGGGACTTATGTTTGTAATATGCTGTACTGCATGGCTCTTGTAAGGGGCATTGCAAGTTGCTCCGTCCTAATTTTTGGCAGCTTTTGCTGGGAAAGCATAAGCAAATACTATGGGACACCCACTCCCCAATAATGGGACTTATGTTTGTAATATGCTGTACTGCATGGCTCTTGTAAGGGGCATTGCAATTTGCTCCGTCCTAATTTTTGGCAGCTTTTGCTGGGAAAGCATAAGCAAATACCATGGGACACCCACTCCCCAATAATGGGACTTATGTTTGTAATATACTGTACTGCCTGGCTCTTGTAAGGGGCATTGCAAGTTGCTCCGTCCTAATTTTTGGCAGCTTTTGCTGGGAAAGCATAAGCAAATACTATGGGACACCCACTCCCCAATAATGGGACTTATGTTTGTAATATGCTGTACTGCATGGCTCTTGTAAGGGGCATTGCAAGTTGCTCTGTCCTAATTTTTGGCAGCTTTTGCTTGGAAAGCATAAGCAAATACCATGGGACACCCACTCCCCAATAATGGGACTTATGTTTTGTAATATGCTGTACTGCATGTGACGCGCCCCCTGGGCCGTGTGTACACGTGTGTGGGATACCCGGTGCCGGGTCTCTGGGGTCTGTAGTCTCCGTGGCGGTGACCCGGTCCTGTGGCTCAGGCTGGTCAAACCAGTGGCAGTCTTTCTTAGGTTTTGAGGTTAATTGTCCGACTGCGCCACCCGTGGATTGCGGTCAGGGAGTCCCACCGCTGCGAGACAGACCGCTGAGGCTGGTGTTGTGTGTGCAGCATAGAATGGGATAACTCCCCTCGGGAGGAGTATAGCCTCAGGGCAGTGAGTGTGGATGATGAGGGTGATGGTGCACGAGCGCAGCAGGAATGACTCAGAGTCTTTGCAGTGCAGTTCAGGGTCTTTACTGATGATTATAAGGTAGACCCTCCCGGGAGTACTGACTAGCATAAGAGGCCTGGTCAGTCTGTGAGCAAGCAGGAATTCCCCTGGCCAGGTGGAGTTGTAGGCCTCCCCGTCTGTCTGCACTCTTCCTGGCTACCTTGCTGTAAGCGGGTAGAAGTAGCCCACGTCCCTGAGTGTACCGTGTAGTGCTCACCCGTATGGCTGGTGACTTGGGGCCTTCTGTTAGCCTCCGCTCCACGACGGTGGTGCTGGTCCCTTGCTTGTGACTGAGCCTCCGGGCTTCTATGGCCAGAGGACCTGAAATCCCCTGCCGGCTGGTTTCTGCTGCTGGATATATAAGTACTCACAGCTTTGGACTCCTGTGTCCGGTTCCTATTGTCTTCTGCCAGGGCGAGCTCTGCTCAGCTTCCAGCCCCTGGTCTTTAGCTCCTAGCTCCTACAGAGCTCCTTGCTGTTACTTTCCCTTGCTCTCACTCTGACTCTGACTGTTCTCTGACTCACTCAACCCCGCCCCAATAACAGTTTATAAGGGCAGAATTCTCCCCTCCCAGGACAGGGGCAGGAGGATGTTGCATGTTTAAGGGATCCTGACCAGGAAACCTCCCACTTGCTCTCCGACGTAATATCTCTATCACTGTGGTGACCAGACCCCTGGGGTGCCACACATGACTCTTGTAAGGGGCATTGCAGTTCCTCATAATTTTTGGAAAGCCTTCCATTCACTGCTTAAGCCAACAGTGCACAGGAGACCCAGTTGCTATAAATGGAAAAAAAGGTTTAGTTAACGCCCTCTGACCTCCATGTCATTTCCAAGGGGCATTGGAGTGCCTCGAAATTTTTGGTAGGCATTGCACTCACTGTATGCCCTATAACTGTGTAGCCGAACCGCTCCTTTTGTTACAGAAACATATCCTACAAGACATATCTGGTTGACAGGCCTGATATTGATGTGAATGGTCCTTGTTCCTCCTGCTCTTTCTCCTTTGCCACTACCTCATCCATCATTTATCACCTGAAGCTTTGTTTTCACGGGAGTCATAGAACTTGGATAGTAGCAGGAAAACATCCAGCAATCCTCGGAGGAGGTAGGATATGCGCCAAAACGCTGACCACCTCAGGCCTAGCCGCTACTACATACATGCGCTTGCATTACAACAAAACAAAGCAGATGCTAACTTCTATCATCCTCATCATGCTCCTCACCTTGGCACTCTCAACTCCCCTGATGGAGAAGCCAGGGCCCACCGGAGGAGTCTGATAGTCCGGTGGGCTCGGCCAATGCTGCCCTAAAGCAGGCCAGGCTAAGAAAAGTGTGGGAAAGGTTACCGGGACAAATAGGGGTGGCTGGGGACCGAGTATGGACACCCGGCCACCCCTTGGAGGCTGGGGAGCAAGCGGGGACACCCGGCCACCAGGCGGCTGGGGACTGAGTATGGATACCAGGCCGCCGACACAGCCATGGCGTGGTGGCCAGATTCCGCCTCCACATGCCTAAAAGTCCCAATTTAAAATGCAAGCAAGCAAGCAGTATGGTATTGCAGCCTGGGGGTGGGTGGGTGGCAGGCTGCATACTTGCGCTTGCATTGCAAGGAATGGGAGAGGTACAATTGAACACTGCCCTGGGACAAGGACTTGAATGGGGATAGTTCCAAGTCTGCAACGACAGGTGCAAGGTGGGAGGCATCTTCGCATGTACCATGAACCGGGGTTTGGCATGCACACACTACAGCGGAATAGGCTCTCCTTCCCACTAAATGCACTGGGGAGGGCACAGGTAATGTTTTGGTATACGCGCTTAATCTTATGTATAAGGCACACTAGGACAAATATGGGCGGCTGGGGACTGAGTATGGATACCTCGCTGCCGAAGCAGCCATGAGGTAGTGGCCAGCTTCGGCCTCCTCCAAACTAAAAGGCCCCATTTCAAGTGCAAGCTAGCAGTATGGAATTGCAGTCTGGGGGTGGGTGGGCGGCAGGCTGCACACTTACACTTGCATTAAAAGAAAACATAGCAGATGCTAACTTCTGTCATCATCATCATGCTCCTCACTTTGTCACTCTCAACTCCACCGATGGAGAAGTCAGGGCCCACCGGAGGAGTCTGGTTCTCTGGTGGGCTCGTCCAATGCTGCCTAAAGCAGGCCGGGCTAAGAAAAGTGTGTGGGGGGATGTTCCAAGGAGAAATAGGGGCGGCTGGGGACCGTTTATGGAAACCCTGCTGCCCCCAGGCGGCTGGGGACCGTGTGTGGACACCCGGCCGCAGGGCGGCTGGGGACCGAGTATGGACACCCGGCCGCCGGGCGGCTGGGGACTGAGTATGGATTCCAGGCCGCCAACACAGCCATGACGTGGTGGCCAGATTCCGCCTCCACATGCCTAAAAGGCCCAATTTCAAGTTCAAGCAAGTAAGCAGTATGGTATTGCAGCCTGGGGGTGGGTGGGTGGCAGGCTGCATACTTGAGCTTGTATTGCAAGGAATGGGGGAGGTACAATTGAACACTGCCCTGGGACTAGAACTTGCATGGGGATAGTTGCAAGTCTGCATCTTCTGATGCGGTAAGGATCACTTATGATGGGCACACTTTTAGACAGTGACCTGGGAGTCAGAGATGCTTCCAGGGGTCTTCCCCATGCTGTTCCCTTGTCTTTTCAGCACTTTATGCATGTGTCACACAGCACATGGCCAGATAAGGTTGTAAAATGTTAAAATGACATTTCACGGTGAATGCATTTGTCATAGTTGAAAGCAATACAAAAGTGCAAAAACGCATAAAAAATGCTACTTGTGAACATAGCCGAAGGTGTGGAGGAGTATTTTTGTTTTTGGTCATTTATTTTAACTTATACACAAGTCTTTACCCTGGAAAGGATGTTCCTTAACATATTTCACAGGAAAAAAGTTTCACTTTCGTTTTTGAACGTTTTATTGTGAGCCTGTAAAAGTGGCTTAATACCTCTGACCACGTTGTTGACAGCAGTGACCTGGGGGTCAGAAATGCTTCCTGGGGCGATCCCCATGCTGTCCCCATGTCATTTGAGCACTGTCACTATCGTTTTGGGCACTTGTTAGGCTTTTAAAAGACTGCCGGGGGTGCCACCGCAAAAATGCTCGAGTCTCCCATAGACTAACATTGGGCTCGTTGCTCGGGTCGAGCACCCGAGTATCACGGCGAGCTCGGCCCGAGCTTCGAGCACCCGAGCATTTTAGTGCTCGCTCAACACTAGTAATTATCCTTTTCCACCATGTTATCACTTTTATACAGATAGGTGTTTTTTTCTTTTCTCTTTTGCCCGCTACTTTTCAAAAACTCACTTTTCATATACCTCTCTTTTTCATATATCTTTTCTTTCCCACCTCCCCCCCTCTTCCCTTCTCTCTTTTCTTTCCCTTTTTTTTTTTCTTTTTGTCTACAAGAGGATTTCTCTAATGGATATGTTTTTACTATTTTCCATTATGCCTTTTTTCACGTATTGGTTTTATGTTTATCTGCAGAGCTTCACACTTTTCTACAGTATGAATCTTGTTTGAAGACGATGGCCCTCGCTATTTTGATATTATTATTCCTATAGTATCATTGTTATATCTGCACTACTTTTTATTTCTCCTTTTTTCATTGATGTTTATCTTATGCTATTGGTTTACAGAACGATGCATATTTTGTTTTGTGATTTTCTTTTGTATCATTTTGTTTAATTTTTGCTTATCACAATAATAACGAATTGATTTGTTAATATGCAGATAAACCTTGATAAAGGCTTTGACAGCCGAAGCGTTGGTTTGAAGTCTGTCTGACCATGTTGGCAATACATTTTTGAAAAATTCCAATGAATTATTGATTATGGACTTTGTACAGTGCCGGGATGTTAATCTTATTTGCTGACTTTGCCATGTTTTTTCAACAGGGAGTTAGGAAAGAATCGGGGGGCCCCATTCACATCTGATGCTGGGCCAGTCCCGCTAAAATGGGTGGGTTCAACTAATGTTTATGGGGACATTTAGAGTGTGCACATCTCAGTGGAGCAAACAGCAATAAATCTGTGAACTATATAATAGAAACAGAACCATCTGCCAGCAACCTGATCTGGTTATGCAATGTATTCAGTAACAGTTGTAACATGCGGCAATCAGTACAATAAATCATATTCTCTTGGAGCATTAGCAAATAATTGCACAAAACAATTTAGATAAGATCAGATAAATAGTAATATATTCACAAAAAAAGGAAATAGTAAAGTAATTGGATCTACGCTTGCAGGTTGTTTAGCACACGAATAATGGTATGATGTTTCCCAATGCTGTAGGGATCATTCTTCTATAAATAGGCTTAGCTCAAGAAGTTTATTTTGTGAATAAAATCCATGCTTTACCAAAAGAATATAATTTGGATAACTTCCTACTTGGTTACATTTATTCTTAATATCTGTTTCTAGTTCTCTAGTGTTGTAGTCAGGATCCTTTGTTTTGGAGCACAAGTGTAGTAGTATAGAGGTGAACACTCCCAGTCTTCAATGTCAGGGGGTCAATGACACAGTAAACCATATTCATGGTGTAAACAAATAAATGGCTGACCATAAATATTTTAAGACTAGGAGAAGCCCTTGATCACATAGCATAAGACTCGCTATCCTTATTACTGCTCTGGCAAATTATAAGAGTTTAGAAAGGTTTATTGTGCTTGGTTGAGCACGCCTCTCTAGATTTATTTGCATTGCTCCTGTCAGTGCTCTACTATAGTAACTTAACCCAGTCTGCAGCCACTCACACAAATGGAATTTTCGCCATGGTGTTTGCTTATGTACACATGGTATTTATTTAAACTACATGTCTTTCGAAAATAGTTTCTATTACTGTCAATATTATGATTAAAGTATTAACCTTCTTGTATGTTTATAGTTTTTGTCCCCTGTCTGATAAGAAATAAAAGCCATGGTATTATTATTATTTATTTTAGAATACTATTGATTCCATGGTGTGGTACATAAGGGGTTACATACAAAATATGACATACATTTTCAATTTATAAGAATTTTCTTCAAACCCAGAGATTTAAGTGAGATTGGCCCAATCGTAAATCCTAAGATCCTCAAGAGTGACATTACAATACAGGATGCCTAGAGTGCTGCAAGGGCCATGTGTTTTAGATTTTTGTGCCCTTTGACCTATGTAATCCCAGCTGTACAGCTTAAAATAATTGCTATGCAGTTAGGCTATTCCCTAAATAACTGTCATGCTGCGCAGCCTGACAGGTAAGGGACATGATATATGTTTGGCTAGTTGTACAATTCCAAGTTCAGTTGTTTGGCCCCTGACTGAATACATAGCTGCAATCTCCATTGCAGCTATATTTCATTTTTAGAAGGTAACTGCATAGGGTGGGTTCTTGGTGTTAGGTTCATAGGTGTTCTTTATTAGAAACAGAAAAACATAATTCATGCCACATGGACAGATCATTTGTATTAGTATGAATACTCTCAACCAACCAGTCCAAACATGCAGGAAAACAGCAGAGTTCATTTAATGTATAAATCTACAATATACATACAGCTTAACCTGAGGGTGAAGTCAGTAATACTAGACCCAAGTGACTGAAATGTCAATCACATTCTGGCCCACCAGTGTACGATCCCCAATGGTCAGGGATGCCAGCCATCCAGAAATTCTTGGACAGTAAAAAATACAACACTTTTTTCTACCCAGTTTGTAAAACAAAATTAACTTGTCCTTGATGTTTTTCAAAGCTTCAGACACTTGTACACATTATTATAACTGTAATTATCATCATTTTATAGTTCACAGTGAATGCAGCTGATGTCTTTATATCAGAATTATGGGCTGTAGACATTGTATATCAATTAAAATCTAAATGATTTGCTATGGGTTTACAACGTGTCTATAAAAAATGTTGGCAGTTCGTGATTTTTTTATAAGCTGTCCAAAAAAATACAAATCCAGTTAGTAACCCTACCAATAGTCCAGCAAAAACAATGCCATTTGAAGCTAATCACTTAAAACTGGGGTCTATTTCTCATGGAATAATTCATAGAAAACCTATTAGCCTTATTGCTGATATACTGAACAAAAATATAAACGCAATACTTTTGTTTTCGCTCTCATTTTTCATGAGCTGAACTCAAAGATCTAAGACTTTTTCTATGTACACAAAAGACCTTTATCTATGTAACTGTAACTATTCTCTGCTCATTCTTCTTGACCTCTCTGCAGCTATAGACACTGTTGAGCACATCTCCTACTCTCTATGCTCCACTCAATTGGCATAAGGCTGCGTGCCCACTATGCGTTTTTCAAGCGTTTTTGCTGCAGAATTTCCGCAGCGAAAACGCTTAAAAAACGCTTGGTAATACATGCCCCATGGTCCGCAATGATAATCCACATGTGCTGTGCACATACTGCAGAAATTTCCGCTGCAGATTATCATTAAAATACGCAGCATGTCTATTAATTACGTTAATTAATTAAGTTCATGAAAAATAACAAAAGTGTTGCAAAAACAAAAGTGTTGCATTTATATATTTTTTTCAGTATATGTCCTATATGTACACTGACCAGGGGTGAATTAAGGGCAGCCAGGGCCCCGGGCAGTCCTGACTGTGTGGCTCCTCCCCCCACATCATGTGACGGGTCATGTGACGGTCCAAGTACAGCAATGTGACCAATGTCATAATCATATACCTGAAAACGGATTATTTCTGAAAAATAGCTGCTGAGTGAAACTATAACCTAACCTGGATATTCCAAAGGGGAAAGAAGTGTTACACATAGTTGTAAGGAAGAATACAGTACAAAAAAATGAGGGATAAGGGAGGTGACTGTATACATTAAAAGAGTACTAAGCTGGCGGTCCTTACTGTGAATGGGGAAGGTGGTCTGTACAGTTCCGGTGTTCTACAGCGTGCAGCTGCTCCCGGAGCCCTGTGCGCTGTCGTACTGTTCAGTGGTTGGTGGTTCGGGTGTTCAGCTCCCAGAGCCTTGTGCGCTGTACGTACTGTTCAGTGGTTGGTGGTCTGGGTGTTCTGCTCCCGGAGCCTTGTGCGCTGTCGTACTGTTCAGCAATTGGTGGTCCGGGTGTTCAGCTCACGGAGCCTTGTGCACTGTACGTACTGTTTAGTGATTGGTGATCCAGGTGTTCTGCTCCCGGAGCCTTGTGCGCTGTACGTACTGTTCAGTGATTGGTGGTCCGGGTGTTCTGCTCCCGGAGCCTTGTGTGCTGTACGTACTGTTCAGTGGTTGGTGGTCTGGGTGTTCTGCCCTCAGGTAGCCTGGTCGTGAGAGTATGCATATCGTATACTTGGGGTCACATGACCGCCATTGCCAGCACCGGCGAATGCTCACAGCCTGAAGTGCGTGCCATGTGAAGATTCACAAGTCTGCAGTCACATAGAATGAATGCAGACTTGTAGCTTAAGACCAGACTACCACTTTAATATCTTTATTTTTAATGGGAGAAAATGGGTAGTGATTCTAATTTTTTTTAAATATATATTTTTTTAAATATTTTTTTTACTTTGTTAGTCCTCTTTGGGGACTTGAACCTGTGATTGTTTGATCACTTGTACTAGTTTAGTTTGTAAAGCCGAATAAAGACTTGCGTCCATCAAGTTCGACCTGTTAGTTCTGTAATTGCTAAAGTTGATCCAGAGGAGGGCAAAAACCCCAAATGATTTGGCCAATCTTCACCTGAGGAAAAATTCCCTCCCGACTCTGAAACCAGCAGTCAGAATAAATCCCTGTATCAACCTACTATTTTATTTTATTTTTAAGTATATGCTGAAATCTTCCTGGTATCTAGAAATGCATCCAGTCCCCGCTTGAACTGGTGTAGTGAATCCGACATTACCGTCTCCTCACTCAGTGAATTCCATATTCTCACTGCTCTTACCGTAAAGAACCCCTTCCTATGCTGGTGCTGAAACCTTTTCTCTTCCAGTCTTAGTGAGTGCCCTCTTGTTACCGTAATATCCCTCCTTTTGAACAAATCCCGGGCAAGATCTCTATACTGTCCCCTAACATATTTGTACACATTTATTATGTCCCCCCTCAACCTTCTCTTTTCCAGGCTGAATAGTCCTAGTTTTGCCAACCTCTCTGGGTATTGCAGTCCCTCCATTCCCTTTATTAATTTTGTTGCCCTCCTTTGTACCTTTTCAAGCTCATTTATATCCTTTCTATATATTGGGGCCCATAACTGAGCACAGTATTCCAAGTGTGGTCTGACCAGTGCTTTGTACAGTGGAAGAACAATGTTCTCATCCTTTGCAGCTATACCTCTTCTGATACATCCCATTACCCTGTTTGCCCTTACAGCAGCGGCCTGACTTTGGGCACTCCAATTTAGTTTGCTATCAATCAAGATGCCCAAGTCCTTCTCCATCTCTGAATTCCCCAATGATTTCCCATTCAGTGAGTACTGGTGACTTCCATTTTTCCTTCCCATATGTATGACCTTACATTTCTCCTCGTTAAACCTCATTTGCCATTTAATGCTCCACCTACCCAGCTTATCCAAATCCCTCTGTAGGTCTGCACTGTCCTCTTTTGTATTAATTGTTTTACATAACTTTGTGTGATCTGCAAATATTGATATTTTACTATTTATCCCGTTGACTATGTCGTTAATAAAGATATTAAATAACATTGGGCCTAGTACAGACCCCTGTGGTACCCCACTAGTGACGCTTACCCAATCTGAGTATATTCCATTTATAACCACCCTCTGCCTTCTATCCTTTAGCCAGTTAGCTACCCACTTGCAGACATTTTCCCCCAGCCCCATCATTCTCATTTTGTATACCAACCTATTATGTGGCACGCTATCGAACGCTTTTGAGAAGTCGAGATACACGACATCCACTGGTTCCCCCTGATCTACTCGAGAGCTAACCTCCTCGTAGAAGTCAATCAGGTTTGTTTGGCAGGAGCGATTCCTCATGAATCCATGTTGGTTCGGGATTAAAAGATTATTAGCATCAAGATGCTCCGTAATTGCCTCTTTAATGAAGCTTTCAAAAATTTTGCCCACAACGGACGTCAGACTCACCGGCCGATAGTTTCCGGCGTCACTTTTCGCTCCCTTTTTGAATATTGGCACTACATTCGCCTGTCGCCAATCAAGTGGCACAGACCCAGTCTCAACAGAGTCCTTAAATATAAGATATAACGGTCTGTCTATCACATTACTTAGTTCCCTTAGTATCCGTGGGTGTATGCCATCAGGTCCTGGTGATTTGTTTATTTTAATGTTACTGAGGCGTTTCTGTACCCCAGCTTGGGTTAGATTTGTCATACTTAGTGGAGGATTAAGTTTGTCACTTCTCATTTCTCCTGTTAGTTCGATTTCCTTTGTGAAAGTTGTCGAAAAAAAATTATTTAATAGATTAGCTTTATCCTCATCTTTCTCTATGATTTTGCCTTCCTCACTTTTTATCGGTCCAATATTATCCGATTTAATCCTTTTACTATTTATATACGTAAAGAACAGTTTGGGATTTGATGTACTTTCCCTAGCAATACGTCTCTCTGTTTCCTCCTTCGCTATTTTTATTTGTTTTTTACAGGTTCTCGTTTTTTCCTTGTAACACATTAGTGCCTCCTTACTGTTTTCCTGTTTTAATCTCTTGAATGCCTCTTTTTTGCTATTTAACGCCCCTTTTACGTTCTTGTTCAACCATATTGGTTTCCTCTTATTTCTGGCCCTTTTATTCCCATACGGTATATATCTCTCGCACTGAGTATTCAGAATTCTTTTGAAGGTTTCCCATTTTCTATTCGCATTCCTTTGATTAAGAACTTTGTCCCAGTCAATAAGTTGAAGGCTTTCTTTCAGCTGATCAAACTTCGCCCTCCTAAAGTTTAATGTTTTTGTTGTTCCCTTATTGATAACCCTACTGAAGGGCATTTTGAAGTCGATAATATTATGGTCGCTATTACCTAGGTGCCCCCCTATCTGTACCTCAGTTATTCTATCAGGCCTATTAGTCAATATTAAGTCCAACACGGCCTTCCCTCTCGTTGGTTCCTGCACTAGTTGGGAGAGATAATTATCCTTAATATTTGTCAAGAACCTTTTTCCTGTCTGAGATCTACAGGTTTCTGTTTCCCAGTCAATATCCGGGTAGTTGAAATCCCCCATTACAATCACTTCATTATGTTTTGCTACTTTGTCTATTTGTCCTAATAGCAGATTCTCATTCTCCTCTGTTATATTGGGTGGCTTATAGCAGACCCCCAGTAATATTTTATTATTATTTTTAGTTCCCTCTATCTCTACCCACATGGACTCGACCCCCTCTTCTCCCTCTCCTATATCTTCCCTTAGTCTGGGTTTTAGACATGACTTTACATATAAGCAGACTCCTCCGCCTTTCCCCTGTTTCCGGTCCCTTCTAAATAAACTATAATCTAATAAATTTACCGCCCAGTCGTAGCTATCGTCTAGTCAAGTCTCTGTTATACCTACGATGTCATACCTCTCCTCCGATATAAGCGCCTGCAGCTCATCCGCCTTATTGGTCAGGCTTCTTGCGTTGGTCAGCATGCAAGATAAAACTTTGGGGTTATTTAGCATCCTATTCTTCTCTAACGATCTAACTGTACTATCCCCACACCCCTCTCCACCCTCATTATATTCACTTCTCCACTTCCCCCTTGCTTGCCTCACATCCCACCTTTTTCCTATATATATTCCTACTATATACAGCAGTACTTTTGAATTGCTGCATATAGGAAAAATCACTATTGCCTGTGAAGCCTAGCCACAGAGATTGACAGTGGCATGTAAAGAGAACCCATGTTGTTATTTTACGAGGGTCAGTCAATAAGTAATGCCTCCTATTTTTTTTCTCCTTAAATAAGGTAGTTATGTTAAATATTCGAATTTGGCACAATTCCTCAAACCTTCTTCTCCAATCCACAGCAATTGCAACTTCCTGCACCAACAGGTGGCAGGACTGTATCCGTTTGCAAAATGGCTGACATAGATGTTCGTATTAGACAACGTTCTGTGATTGAATTCTTGCATGCAGAAGGTGAAACGCCCATTCGAATTCATGAGAGACTGAAAAATGTGTACGGTGATGCAACAGTGGATGTCAGTACTGTTAGACAATGGGTTCGTCGCTGTAACACAGCTGAAGGGACATCACCGTTGGCTGACAAAATGCGGAGTGGCAGGCCAGTAACCGCAGTGACTCCAAGCAACATTCAGTGAGTCAATGACATCATTCGTGGTGACCGCCGGGTGACTGCAGATGAATTGTGTGGCATTATCTGCCTCAGTAAAGGCAGTGTGATGAAAATTATTGGACAACTGGGATACAGAAAAGTTTGTGCACGGTGGGTCCCAAGAATGCTTTTTACCATGCTGGAATACATGCCCTTGTTAAACGGTGGACCAAGACTGTGAAAATGGATGGAGATTATATTGAAAAGTGACAAATTAATCGTTAATGTTGTGGTTTTCAACCTATGTAATTGCATTTGAATTTCTTGCCAATTAAAAGGAGAAAAAAAATAGGAGGCATTGCTTATTGACTGACCCTCGTACAAGGGGGAAACATACGGATTGAGATGGGGTTGTCTGAGTAATAGACAACCCCTTTAAAGGGAACCTGTCAAGTTCCCAAACTCCATTAACCTGCAGATGTAGTGTTAATCTGCAGGGTAATAGTGTTAGAAAGGTGCCCGACCGTTGTACTGAAAGTGTGGCTTATGGGAACAAAATGGGCTTTATTCATCCCAGGAACCGCTGGCTGTCAGTCAGACAGGTGTACGAAGCGTCTATAGTTGCCGTTCACAGCATTGTGAGTGACTGCTATAAGCACGTCCTGGTACTTTGGCTGACAGCTGGCTCTGCAATGATGCACCGGAAGCTGTCAGTCAAAGTGCCAGGACATGCTTACTGCAGCGACTCAGTGCTGTGAATGGCAACTGTAGACACTTCGTACACCTGTCTGACTGACAGCCGGCGGTTCCTGGGATGAATAAAGTCCATTTTGTTCCCATAAGGCTGTGTGCCCACGATGCGTTTTTTAAGGATTTCCGCAACGGCAAAAACGCTGCAGAAACGCTTAAAAAACGCATGGTAGAAGGCCTGCCATGTTCCCCAATGATAATCCGCATGTACTGTGCACATGCTGTGGAAATTTCCGCTGTGGATTATCACTGCGGAAAAAAACGCAGCACTACCAATTATTTTGCGGAAGTGCTGCGTTTTGACTTGCATTGAAACGCATGGATTATGCATCACTGCATATGTAGATGCACATTCCATGCGTTCCAATGTGCGGATGGTACCCGGGTGTGGAGGACAGGAGACTCTCCTGCGGACTCGGGTACCATAGAACCTGTGAAAAAAAGAATAAAATAAAAAATAAATGTTTTATTTAGCTTCTGACGGCCCCCGCTGTGCTCGTCCTCCCTTGCCGGCAGATCGCGGTGGACTGAAGGACCTGCCATGACGTCATTTAGTCATGTGACGGCAGGTCCTTCAGTGTACCGCGATCTGCCGGCAGCCAGGACGGAGCGAAGCAAGACTGCGGGGGCCATCGGAAGGTAAGTATAGATTTATTTTTTTATTTTTTACCATTCTTTCGGTCACAGTATATAAATCCATGCCGTTTGCATGGATTTATATAGTGTGACCAAGTTGACAAGCACTTTCCAAGTGATGCTAAAATTGCTTGGAAAGCGATTGTAAACCCGCATGCGAAAATGCATGTGAAGAACGCTTCACATTCGCATGTCCCTGGCAGGAAAAACGCATGTACAATCCGCATGTACAATCCACATGGGTTTTTTTCTGCTAGGGAGATGCAGAAACGCTCAGGAAAAATCCGGAGCATTTCTGCATGGTGGGCACATAGCCTAAACCACACTTTCAGTACAGCGATCAGGCACCTTTCTAACACTATTACCCTGCAGATTAACCCTAAATCTGCAGGTTACTAGCGTTATCCGACATGACAGGTTCCCTTTAAAAGGGGTTGTCCACTACTCAGACAAACCCAACAGCACCATTGATATAGTGGCAACGGTGAGTATAAGTGTTGTTATTTTACAAGGGGGAAACATAGGCATTGAGACGGGGTTGTCTGAGAAGAGATAAACCTCTTTAAGGAGTTAGCAGCTGCTAGAGCTCAGCTCCATCCGGCTGCGAGAGTCAGGTCCTGGCTGTAACCACGCCCCGGCACTGACAGCCGTTTAGCATTAGAGCCGGCAGTCAGTCAGGGCAGGGGCGCTCACCTGCGCTGCATCCAAACCGCTGCGTTGTACATTACAAGCACAGTGGATGGATGTATAGAAATCCTATGCTCCCTGTGCTTCTATTTGCCGCTCGTAAACTCACCCGTGGCGCTGGTTTACGAGCCGCAGCATGTCAATTTCTGCTGCGGAGACACTAGTCTCCGCAACAGAAATGTCCCCAATACAATGTATAGGATGCGGATTTACCTGCGTGATCAGATGCAGCGAAAATACGCTGTGTTCAAAGTATAGCCTTAGTACAGTGGCCGCATGACTTCAGAAGGCTATTAGCCTACAGATTAACTCCATATCTGCAGGTTAATAGCGTTATTTTACTAGACAGATTCCCTTTAGGGTACATTCCCACAATCAGGATTTTCTGTGGTTTCGACGCTGTGTATTTATACAGCGTCAAACCCGCAGAGTCCAGATGTTACAGCATAGTGGATGGGATCTCTAGAAATCCCATGTCTGCTACCCGTGCATCTGAGGCTGTGGATCACCCGCGGACACGGACATGCGGCGCGACTTTCAGGACCGCAGTATGTCAATTTCTCTTGCAGAGTCACTAGTCTGCGCAACAGAAATTTGACCACTAGAAAGTATTGAATGTGGTAAATCTGCAAGGTCCAGTGAACACATGCGGATTTACCCTCGTTCAATACAACGCAGTGTTTTGGACGCAGCAAAAATATGCAGTGTTCAAAGCGCTGCTACGTCTGTATCGAGGGCACAGAGCCACAGTCAAAGGGCTTGACTGGTTTTCTAACATTAATCTGCAGCCACGCTATGTGACTGCACATCAGGAAATAGTGACAGTAGTATGAATGCACAGCAGCAGAATTTGTAGCGGTGCTCTGTATCTAAGGGCAAGGGGTCTTTTATTGTTGTGTATAAATTGTGGGGGATAGGAGTAGACTGAAACTACATGGAGCAAATGCCTCTGCACACTGTGTGCCCCTCCAGCTTGGAAACCTTGCTTGTATCATGTATGTATATAAATACACGATGCAAGCAAAATTTCCAAACTGCAGGAGCACACAGTGTGCAGGGGCCTTTGCTCCATGTAATTTCAGTCCACTCCCACCCCCCACATATTATACACATTTTAAAAACTACAATAATGGCCATTAAATACATTATACATAACTCTGCTGCCACATTATACATACTTTACTGGCAGACCCAGTGCAGGCAGCAGCTTTACAGGAGGCTTTAGGAGGGAGACCTGCCAGGCAGGAGCAGCAGCTTGTCCCTCAGTCTTCAGGCAACGCTCGAGTGGGCAGAGCTGACAAGCTTCTCCCCAGCACACCAGACAGTAGGCATGGCTTCAGCAGACGTGCCCAAGCTCTGCGTGCTAGGTACGTCCTGCTGAAATTCATGCTGCATGTGCACGGGTCCTGCATTACTTAAAGGAGCAGCGGCAGCCCCTGTGCACTGCAGGTTATAATGAGGGCAAATATTTTTAGGACCATGGGCCTCCCCACAGCCTTGGGCCCCGGGTGGTAGCCCAGATTGCCCTCATTATAATCCGCCTATGACACTGACAGCAACAAAGCTTAAAGGGATTATCCATGACTTTTTTTTGTCCCTATGGGGCTAAGCACTTACCAGCAGGTAGTTGCTAACTACGTGCCTGTTCTGCCCTGCGACAATATCACCCGGCTCAGAGTAGGCACGATCAGCTCCTGCTAGTGATTCTCCTGCTTCACATCGACAGAGCAGCTCCTTCTCTCCTGCTCTCTTCTGTCGTCGGGGTCTCACTGCCGACATCTTTGTAATTGACAGTCAGCTCAACCTGATACAGCATGGAGCCCGCTGTTAACCAATATGCCTGAGCTGGGAGAGATCGTCGCAGGGCAGAACAGGCAGGTAGTATTAAGCCCCATAGAAAAAAATCCTGTATAACCCTTTTAAAAGGAAACGGCTTATTTCGGTATGGATGAAACTCAACCATTGCAACCAAACATTGGCCTCTTATTACCTGTAGTAGTCACCTGATGCCTCTGCCACAATGGGATATAGGGAGGAGAATGGAGGAATGGGGGGTTGAGTAGATGAGTACCCTGAGTCTATTAACCCCTTAATGCTTGATATCGTACATATCTGTCATGAGCGGTCATTTCCATTTTTTAATATTAATTGATGCTAAAAGTAAAGCACTGTCTTTAATATGAAAACAAATTCTGACGTTTTTATTTCCATTTAACTTCTTGTTTATGTCAGTATTATGTGATTTTTTTTTCCTTTCATGCGGTTGTCTGACATTGTGCTTTAATAATCTGTTATTAAGTAGTGGAACACCTTTAAGATGCAATTAAAAGTGAGTGAGCACAACAAGTCTACCACGCTTTTTTGTCTCTCTAAAAAAGATGGACAGCAGTGAAATGGAAGCCAGATAGAGTACAATGGGACAGTCTGCCTCATTATACTGATTGGCCCCATCAAAGGTTCCATCTGAATCTCAGTTTTAGGCTGTGTGCCCACGATGCGTTTTTGGTGTGTTTTTTTGGTGCGTATTTGCAGCGCGTAAACGCTCCAGAAACACTTTGCATACCTTATCCCATGACTTCCTATGACATTCTGCAAGTTCTGTGCACATGGTCAGGATTTTTTTTCGCAGAAAAAATACGGACATGACCAATTCTTGTGTGTTTCTGCATGCGTATTTGTCTATACAATGCTCAGGAAAATTTCTGCTTCATTTCTGCATCGTGGGCACTAAGCCTTAAGTTATTTGAATGGAAACTCAGATTTAGTACTGAACATAGAACACCGTATCTATGAATGCAAACCAGGCCTTAGGGGCATGTAATTTTTGGATGTTTGTGGAAAAAACAAAACAATGGAAACAATGCAGTGTCAACTAGGGGCGTACGTAGAAATCATGGGGCCCCAAAGCAAAAGTTCAAATTGCCCCCCCCCCAGCCCCCACACACACACATAAAAAAAAATATTAGGCTGAGTAGACATGGTCATATCTCACAACTTTTATAAACAGAGAGAGATACATGTGACGCGCCCCTGGGCCTGTGTCGCGCTGCGTTGCGCACGCGGGAGCTTACCCGGAGCCGGATCTGTTGAGGGTTGTAGTCTCGTGGCGGTGACCCGGTCCGTGCCCAGGGAGTCAAACTGAGCGGCGATGTATCAGCGGTACATGTTGGACGACTACGCCACCCGTTGAGTACAGCTAAGGAGCTGCTGCTGCAGGGCAGACCGCTGAGGCCGGTGGTAGGATTGTGCAGCGTGATAGTATAACCCCCAACGGGAGGGGTATGGCCTCAGGGCAGCCGACGTGGATGATGGGGGTAGCAGGAACCACTCGGAGACGGTACGGTGTAGTTCAGGGTCTTTACTGGTGACAAAGATAGACCCTCCCGGAGTACTGGCTAGCGATTGGGGCCTGGTCAGTCCTTGAGCAGATGGGATCTCCCCTGGCCAGGCGGAGTTGTAGGCCTCCCAAACTAACTGTACTCTTCTGGCTACCTTGCTAGAGGCGGGTATAAGTAGCCCACGTCCCTGAGTGTACCGTGTGGTGCTCACTCGTATGGCCGGTGACTCGGGGCCTTCTAGTAGCTTCCGCTCCACGACGGCGGTGCTGGTCCCACGCGTGTGACCGTGCCTTCGGGTTTCTTCGCCAGAGGACCTGGAATCCCCTGCCTGACGGATTCTGCTGCTGGGTAGGAGTTAGTCCCCACAGCCTCGGACTCCGGGTCCGGTAAGAAATCTTCTCAGTCAGGGCGAGCTCTGCAGCTGCCAGCCCCTGACTCCTTGTAACACTGCTCCCAGACGTAATATCTCTATCACTGTGGCAACCAGACCCCTGGGGTGTCACACATGCATTGTGGGATGTACCTTGTAAATATACCACTATTGTAGCCCCTAAGAGCTCATGCAGATGTCCGTGGATCTTGATCCGATCATGGACTGGCCACAGGTCTCCCGATCAGAGCAAGACATCTTCATAGAAATATATGAAACTGTCATGCTCCAGTCGGGAGACCCGCAGCCAGCCCATACATTGCAATCCATTATTGGATCGAGATCCACAGACGTCTGCATAAGCCCTTAGTGTTCTCACCCACGATACTCCTTTCATGGCCATAGTGAATTCCCCCCACAATTTCACCCTACAGCCCCCCGACTTATACAGTATGATGAGTCCACAGTGCTTCCAGTAAAGTATGATGCCCTATCAGTGCCTCCAACACTGTATAATAACCCTACTGTATAATGCTCCTTAGGTGCTTCCCCCACAGTATGATGTTCCGATAGTTTCCCACACACACAGCATCATGCAACCCATACAGTAAGATGCTCCTACAGCCACCCACTCAGTATGATGGTCCCTACAGCTCCCACTCAGTATGATGGTTCCCAGAGTCACCCAATCTCAAAGATGGCCCCCACATCCCCTCATTCAGTATAAAGGCCCCCACAGACCCTCATTTAGTATGTTGGCCCACTCCTCACTCAGTATTATGCCCCCATAGCCCCTCCTCCCCACTCAGTATGATGCCCCCTTATAGCCACCTCCCTCTCAGTATGATGGCTCCCACAGGCAGCCACTCAGTATGATGGCCCCCACATCCAACCCCCATTCAGTGTGATGACTCCCACAGCCCCCCTAACTCGTTATAATGCCCACAAAGGCCCTTATACAGTATTATGGCCCCCAAAGCCCATCTCTCACTCAGTATGATAACTCCCAAAACCCCCAACTCAGTATGATGCCCCAACAATCCCCCACTCAGGTAGATGGCCTCCGCATCCACCTCCTACTCAGTAAGATGACCCCACAGCGCAAGCATGATATAGTGACGTTTTCGCACGTGCAGTGTATTGAGTCTCAGACTCACAGGCTCCCTGGTCCACTATTCTATTCAACTGAAATTGTAACAGCGGGCAGGGAGGGCCCAGCACCAAGCAGCACCAGACTACCTTCCCCTCATTCATGGGTCCCATACCAGCTGTGTTGTCGGCAGCTATGGATGGTATGACCCTTGTTTGAATATACAGGTACCCTTAAAGTAATGAATAAAACGCTACATTTCTCAAAACGAAAATGCTTCTAAAACATTCAAAAAGACCCTCACGTGTCTTCTGGGTGTCTTTATAGCCTTCCCGTTGACTCTTATTGTTAAGTACCAAGCATCTTCCTAGAGGAAACTTTTCTTGACCACTTGGAGTTTTTGAAAGTTTGAAGCAATTAAAAGCCATTGAAAAGCATGAATTTATGAAAAGAAAGGTTTTTTTCCATAGAAATTCCTCTGAAGAGTCTTCTAAGAATTTTGTGAGTGCTTTTTCCAGAGTTTTTTTTGGTACAGACATGTAAGAGTGGTGGATAATGGCTGTCGCGTTCCTACCCCAGAAGACACCAATCGCGTTGTATTGTGTTATGTACCCTGTGAAGTATGATATATAATGTAGGATGTGATAATGAACAATGCATAAGATAGGATAGAGTTAGTGGGAGGGGCTTAGTGTTAGGGAAAGGGTGCGAAGAAACATCCAGTCTTTCATCAGGTACACCTACTGAAGGGAGTGCCGCAACCAAAAGAGCCTGCCCACAGCAGGGTATGACAGTTGTTGCAGAGTAAGGTGGAAGGAGAAGATCCGTCCAGTAAGGTGTGGCCCAAATAAATGGGCAGGGACATTCGAGAAAAGAGATGGCGAGTTAGGGCGGACTCCACCAAGTGAAAGGCGGGACCATTGCTGGCCTCAAGAGGCAGGCAGTTGTACGTCGACGAGAGAACAGCCATACAAGATAATGGCGGAATGGTATGGGCACCTGATGATGGAAGAATGTGCCGACTACAAGGAGCTGGCTAGCTCCCTTGCGGAAGAGGCAGAAACTGACAACAGGGACCCGGGGCAGGTTGGTTCCGCTAGTCAGATAGAGCCCGAAGGCAGGCCCGGGCTGACATGTTGGGGTTTTCTGAGGACCGACAGGAGAAGAGCGTGAGTCTGGCAGCTTGCCAATTACCTAAGGGATTTGAGCTGGTCAATGAAGTACAGAAGGGATTGCGGTGCCTGGACTAAAGATGTGCTGATGGGTCCCCTGGCCGAGCGTTACCAAGACCTTGCATCCCGAGGTATAGTCATTAACCACGACTCCCTTCGGGGCCATGGGTTTATTCGAAAGTTTGGAACTAACCACAATGTTTATGTGGAGAGAAGAATGGTGAATATAGAATATTCACCACGAGGGCAGTATTATTTCATGGCGGTCACGCGGGTCCGGTTCCTGAAAATGGATGGTCGCCACGGATGTTATGTGGTTTGTGTTATTTGTGAGGAATGAGACTCTCCTGGGCCTTGGTGGAAAACATAGAGAAACTGGGAGGGGATCTTTGAGGTCAGGCATCCTAGAGCCTCAACCACGCAATACCGGAAAAGACCCTCGCAGGCTCATGGGTGAGTTGTCATCCAGGTCATGGCAAGGGCATTCGTTAATGTCCACACATCGGGAACCCCGCCTGTACCGGAGAATGCACCTCACCCAAGGCAGGTGTCTGGAGGGATGGGATCGCCTCCTGGTACAGTACAGACCAAAAGTTTGGACACACCTTCTCATTTAAAGATTTTTCTGTATTTTCATGACTTTGAAAATTGTACATTCACACTGAAGGCATCCAAACTATGAATTAACACATGTGGAATTATATACTTAACAAAAAAGTGTGAAACAACTGAAAATATGTCATATTCTAGGTTCTTCAAAGTAGCCACCTTTTGCCTTGATGACTGCTATGCACACTCTTGGCATTCTCTTGATGAGCTTCAAGAGGTAATCACTGGAAATGGTTTTCACTTCACAGGTGTGCCCTGTCAGGTTTAATAAGTGGGATTTCTTGCCTTATAAATGGGGTTGGGACCATCAGTTGTGTTGTGCAGAAGTCAGGTGGATACACAGCTGATAGTCCTACTGAATAGATTGTTAGAATTAGTATTATGGCAAGAAAAAAGCAGCCAAGTAAAGAAAAACGAGTGGCCATCAATACTTTAAGAAATGAAGGTCAGTCAGTCCGAAAAATTGGGCAAACTTTGAAAGTGTCCCCAAGTGCAGTTGCAAAAACCATCAAGCGCTACAAAGAAACTGGCTCACATGAGGACCGCCCCAGGAAAGGAAGACCAAGAGTCACCTCTGCTTCTGAAGATAAGTTTATCCGAGTCACCAGCCTCAGAAATCGCAGGTTAACAGCAGCTCAGATTAGAGACCAGGTCAAAGCCACACAGAGTTCTAGCAGCAGACACATCTCTACAACAACTGTTAAGAGGAGACTTTGTGCAGCATGGTAAAATCATGGTAAAATAGCTGCTAGTAAACCACTGCTAAGGACAGGCAACAAGCAGAAGAGACTTGTTTGGGCTAAAGAACACAAGGAATGGACATTAGACCAGTGGAAATCTGTGCTTTGGTCTGATGAGTCCAAATTTGAGATCTTTGGTTCCAACCACCGTGTCTTTGTGCGACGCAGAAAAGTGAAGCATGCAGGAGGAAGTGTGATGGTGTGGGGGTGCTTTGCTGGTGACACTGTTAGGGATTTATTCAAAATTGAAGGCATACTGAACCAGCATGGCTACCACAGCATCTTGCAGCGGCATGCTATGCCATCCGGTTTGCATTTTGTTGGACCATCATTTATTTTTCAACAGGACAATGACCCCAAACACACCTCCAGGCTGTGTAAGGGCTATTTGACCAAGAAGGAGAGTGATGGGGTGCTACGCCAGATGACCTGGCCTCCACAGTCACCAGACCTGAACCCAATCCAGATGGTTTGGGGTGAGCTGGACCGCAGAGTGAAGGCAAAAGGGCCAACAAATGCTAAGCATCTCTGGGAACTCTTTCAAGATTGTTGGAAGACCATTTCCGGTGACTATCTCTTGAAGCTCATCAAGAGAATGCCAAGAGTGTGCAAAGCAGTCATCAAAGCAAAAGGTGGCTACTTTGAAGAACCTAGAATACAAGACATATTTTCAGTTGTTTCACACTTTTTTGTTAAGTATATAATTCCACATGTGTTAATTCATAGTTTTTATGCCTTCAGTGTGAATGTACAATTTTCAAAGTCATGAAAATACAGAAAAATCTTTAAATGAGAAGGTGTGTCAAAACTTTTGGTCTGTACTGTAGTTCAGAAGAAAAGGAAGGGATCCTCCTGAAGTAATCGGAGTCGGAAATAGAGAGAACCATGCTGTGCTAATTGTACCTGTGTGCTAAAAGGTCCCACAACTTTCAGCGGGTCTAGGACCCATTTATGTGGGACTCCTTGTTGCTGGCCATGGACGGCCAAAGGTTTGGTTTGCCCCCTTGCTTATCCCTTGTTGATCTGAGGGACTTTAAGCTGTGAGAGGGTTCTAACACCCTTCGACATGGACTTTGCCCCAAAAAGACTGTGTCCCCGTCATGTGGACTGATAGGGGACCGATGGGCTGTGTCGTTGTCACAAGGACCCATGTTTGGGGGATGGGGGTTGGACGGCCCGAAGTCCCAACCGGGTCAAAGACAGTTGGGTCGTGCCCATGGACTATTGGGCCATTGATGTATTGGCCTGTGGGCCCTTGAAAGGACTTGAACTCTCATTTTTGCGGTCCTAACCTAATAAGGCCAGGGTCGTGCCGATCCACCAAGGAGGAGGACCTTGCTTGTTCCGCAAAAGAGACTGTTGTTTATGGGGGTGCATTATACTGCAAGGAGGACCATGGGGGTGCATAGTACTGTATGTGGGATCATGGGGGTTCATTATATTGTGTGGAGGACCATGAGGGTGCATAATACTGTATGGAGGACCATGGGGAGAGCATTTTATTATATGTAGGACCATGGGGAGAGCATTTTGTTATATGGAGGACCATGGAGGGTGCATTATATTCTATGGCAGACCATGGAGAGTGCACTGTATTTTATGGAGGACCATAAGGAGTGCACTATATTTTATGGAGGACCATGGGGAGAGCATTATATTCTATGGAGAACCATGGGGAGTGCGTTATACTATATGGGTTGCGCATTATACTATATGGAAGGCTATGTGGGGCCATAATAATATGTGGGGGTCCATTATACTGTATGCAAGCAATTATACAGTGTGGAGGTTTGTGTGTGGTCTTTCATACTGTGTAGGGGCCATCAGGGCTGCCACCAAGAATTTCAGGGCCCCATACTGGCAAAATTTTCAGACCCCCTTGAGACTCTGCCCAGGCTCCATCTTAGCTCCGCCTTCACCCCAGCTCCGCTTCCACCCTCCGAACCTTCCACAGTCCCACCGCCCACTCTTGGAAAAACTCCACTTTTGCACCACGTCCTTACCAATCACACATTACCAGTTCCCATCGAACACCATATCACATACATAGCCAGCAGCTTTTGTTTTGGCCAAAAGATTTTTTAAGCCGCCACCATGACAAGGTAGACTCTTCTGGCCGGGCCCTACTCTACTCTAAAATGTGAATTAGAGCAGAGTTTAGAGTTGCACACTATAGATACATATATCAAGAAAGGTAAACATAAACCATCCATGGTGCAACCCACTCATTGGATATATATATCTGTGGCCAATCGTTGAAAAAACTATAAATAGGAGAGTGCCGAAGCAAAAAACAACGATCACATGGCCATGATATGAAAAGTGTATATAGACTTTATTCAAACATTTATTTGTATATAGAAAAATAGAGCAGAATGTCAGGAAGACAAATAGGTACCAAATCGCCATACAATTAATAAAAACATGAATAAAAACAAGCAGGTAACACATACGATGCAGGTGTCATGTCTCACCACTGATTTCCACTGTATTATCAAGTATTAAGAGACCATAGCAAATATATGAAGAGGGACACCCCGAGGAAAATCAATACATATTATAACTAGCCATATCCCAAGGTGAACATTACATGTCCTTATGGTCTCACATAGTCAGCAGTTTAAACATAATTACCTAGGTGGGAGGCTGAAAACCCGCACGATACGTGCTTCCCCGACGCGCGTTTCGGCGCTGTTGCCTTTCTCAAGGGGACTGCTGTGGCTGGGCGAACGATCATTTAAATATCCCGCACAGAAAAGGACTGGCCAATGAAGCGGCACACCGCCCATATCGGAAGTAGTAGCCCACGTGTGTGTCGTCATGGTGATGCATGACGCTACCCAGTCATGCCCTGCGACTCACCGGAAGTGACGCAGAGAGCAACGCCGTAACCAGGATACCAGGCTCCGTCGGCATCACTGGGGAAACCGAGAGAAGACAGGCATGTAGGGACGGCGGTGCCCCTGCGTACAGAGACGCAGGTACATATTTCATTACATATTGTACCGGTGTGAACCTACTTGTAAGTGTGCCAATGTGGAAGAGGGAACTCCATGGCTGACAGACAGAGGGACTGCGGATCATAAGGCGCCTCTCATACAATTAACCCATACTGTAATGGGAAACATAAACGGAAATGAGTGCATCAAGGCAACAACATATGTGGCCATATGGGACATTTATATATACCTGTATGCAATAATCAATTGATCGCGCATATTAAACCGATATATAAATTTAGCGCTTTAAATGTAGCTATTCCCCTCGTGGTATAAATGTACATATCAAAAACATACAGTATAAAAAACACATAATCACATATTCAAAATACCATTCATATCATCATTTTAAGTCATAAGTGATTACATATGTAAACCTAGTTTGGGAAGAAGGAGGCGCCATATGCAGATATAGCCATATCATACAATATAGATAATACAAATATGTGTAATGAAAATTACAACAGTTAAACATCACAATATGTATTTAACTGTTTTCACAGTCGTCCTATCCCAGGTGGAGACTCCCGGCACAGATGGTATCCCTGTATGGTATAGATGTTCTCACATGATGGCCACATAGATACATCTAGAGATCATATATTCAGCCACAGCCAAAATCAATATACCTGCTAGAAAAAAAAATAAAAATAAAAATAAAAAACTACAACTACACAAATTAAAATATGCGGACAAATGGCACCAGCGCTATACTCTTACCGCATAAGATGGGTCACAAGAAAGGGGCAAAAGTATTATTTTCGTTGAGACCGTTTGGGTGTAGGGTTTTCAAAGTCCAAATCCACCTCGTCTCTATCTGTGCAAGTCTACGGGATACAGGACCACTACGTATGCTAACATCCACCATATCAATACCTCTCACCTTTAATAATTTGGCATTGCAATTGTGATGTGATTTGAAATGTCTTGGTATAGGTTTGAGAGTAGATACATCATTTTCTTCAGACGCAGCCAGTATCCGATTCCCCAGTACATGTTCTCTGATGCGTATTTTTAGGCAGTGTGTGGTCATCCCAATGTAGATCAGGCCACAAGGACACGTAGCATAATAGATCACATTGCGTGACAGACATGTGATATGTTTTTTAATTTCAAATATACGTGTGCCCGTGGAGTCCACAAATGAGGTACACCTGATCACGTTGGGACAAGCAACACACCGCCCACAGGGTGTACATCCTGGCATTGTCCAAAAAGGTATGTACACCAACTCCCTCGTAATGACTACGGACTAAGTGGTCTCGAAGATTCCTGGCACGTCTGAATACAATCGATGGCTTGGCTGAGACTCTAACCTATTAAACATTTCTTAAAATAGCAAATACTCTTTCTAGGTATATTTTTATTTATTTCTCTTTAAAGAAATGTGTCACATACATATTTGAAAATGAGCAATAATACCACATACAAGGGACAAATACCGCCACACCATGACCAGACCACATAATACCACCACATAGTGACCGAATAATACCACATACAAGGGACAAATACCGCCACACCACGGCCGGACCACATATTACAACCACATAGTGACCGAATAATACCACATACAAGGGACAAATAACGCCACACCATGACCAGACCACATATTACCACCACATAGTGACCGAATAATACCACATACAAGGAACAAATACCACCACACCATGATCAGACCACATATTACCACCACATAGTGACCGAATAATACCACATACAAGGGACAAAAACCGCCACACGATGACCAGACCACATATTACCACCACATTGTCACCAAATTAAACCACATACAACGGACAAATACCGCCACACCATGACTGGACCACATATTACCACCACATAGTGACCGAATACTACAATACTGATCATTAATAAAAAAACACAATACTAATATTACCATAAGTACCATTATACACGGGAGTTCTGTACATGGTATACAGTGTATAGTGTAAGTGTACAGGTAATACATTGATCACCAGTGACATTATACACAGGAGCTCTGTACATAGTATATAGTGTATAGTGTCAGAGTACAGATAACACACTGACTCACCGGTGACATGTCTAGGTGAAGTCCTTCATCTTCGCTTTTCTCCTTCATCCAGCACAGACCGCCATCACTTTTTCCCGCCAGGACTCATCTCTACATAAAATAACACACAGTTATCTAGAGCACATTCCCCAACTTCTACACTACACAGCTGAATACAGACGTGAACCCACCATTAATATATAATTAGTTATTAATGCAACTTACCATTCCAAATATAAATTGTAATCCACCCCTGCACCCCCCACTAACTGTAAATAGCCACTTCCCCACCTAATAAATATATAAATTAATTAGAACATGTACTCTTTCCCCCAAATGATTACCAGACACACTCCTGTATCCTCAACGCCCCTTACTCTGTACCTCCTGCTCCCCCGATTCATTATATTTACATGCACCCTCCGCCCCAATTCATTGTCATGTCCGTACTCTCCCCACCCTCTATTCATCACCATTTATTTTCCCCCACTCCCAATTCATCATTTGCTCCCCCCAACTCCCAATTTGCCTCCCGCTGTGTATAGATGGCTACATGCGCCCTCCCGCTGTGTATAGATGGCACCGTGCGGCCTCCCGCTGTTTATAGATGGCGCCGTGCGGCCTCCTGCTGTGTATAGATGGCTACGTGCGGCCTTCTGCTGTGTATAGATGGCTACGTGCGGCCGCCTGCTGTGTATAGATGGCTACGTGCGGCCTTCTGCTGTGTGTAGATGGCTACGTGCGGCCTTCTGCTGTGTATAGTTGGCTAGGTGCGGCCTTCTGCTGTGTATAGATGGCACCGTGCGGCCTCCCGCTGTGTATAGATGGTTATGTGTGGCCTCCCACTGTGTATAGATGGCTACGTGCGGCCCCCTGCTGTGTATAGATGGCGCCGTGCGGCCTCCCGCTGTGTATAGATGGTGCCGTGCAGCTTCCCGCTGTGTATAGATGGCACCGTGTGGCCTCCCGCTGTGTATAGATGGCTAGGTGCGGCCTCACGCTATGTATAGATGGCTACGTGCGGCCTCCCGCTGTGTATAGATGGCTACGTGCGGCCTCCCGCTGTGTATAGATGGCACCGTGCGGCCTCCCGCTGTGTATAGATGGCTACGTAAGGCCTCCCGCTGTATATAGATGGCTACGTGCGGCCTCCCGCTGTGTATAGATGGCTACGTGCGGCATCCCGTTGTGTATAGATGGCTACGTGCGGCCTCCTACTGTGTATAGGAGGATTGTGGCAGCTCATATTGTGTGTAGGGTCTCATATTGTATATAGGGGATGTCAGCATACTTAATTGTGCTCAAAATTAAGTCATACAATTAAAGTAAAAAAAATTATTATAATTAATAAATTAATATTGTGCCAAATTAATTTCACGTGAATTATCACTACTGCTACTGCTCACCCAGGGCCCTTGCTACTCTTAATCCACCCCTGCTGTGAGCGCTCATAGGGTCCAGTCGCCGAGGTGATGTAAGCTGGCTGCTCCGGGGCCCCGACACACGAACACGATTACCCGGGGCCCGGTGAGCAGTAGCACAAGAGGGGGGTCCCCGGACCCCTGCTCTTTGCTTCTGGTCATTGGGCCCCATACAGCAGTAAGGGCAGTAATGCCCTGATGGCGGCCCTGGGGGACATTATATTGTTTGGAGGGCTAGTGTGGGCCATTATATTGTATGTAGGCCCATTATACTACATTGAGGGCTGTGTGGGGGTCACAGTTGGGGCTATCATACTGTGATTGGAGGGGCACTTTTGTTTGCATAATATGTTATGGGGGCAATGAAAGAGGAATCTGGGACTTCAGCAGGAGGAAAATTACTATGTTAAGGCTGGAAAGTTGTGAGACATGCTCTTCTGTGACTCCGACAAATATTTTTTTTTTTTGGGGGACGGACCCGAATTAGAACTTCTGCTCTGGGGCCCCATGATTTCTATGTACGTCCCTGCTCACAACACGAGTACAAACACCCAGCCAGGACCCACAATTTCATGTAGCGTGCCCGGACGGAAAAAGAGGAGATGAGTGCCTTGCCTGTGGCTACCGCCCCGCGCCGCGCTACAGACAAACTAAAGAACGCTGGACAAAAATGTAGTGTGATTATATCTTAAGGCTTCCATCAAACAGATTTTTTGCTGTTTTTTGTTACCTTGAATTTCATGTGTCTTTATATGCATTTTTGGGTGATTTTTCATTCAGTTATACATTTATCTTAAGCCATTTAGAAGGTAATGAAAAAAAATGCATGATAAAAGCCGTACCTCTGGCATGCTGGGCTTTGAAAGCATGGACCTAAAAAAATCACAAACAAAAGTGGAAAAAAAATACCACAAACAAATAACATTGTTGTTTGAAAATCGCCAGAGAAAAGGGATTCAGGCAGAGCGTTTTCAGTCAGAGGTTATCTGAAAATCAAAAGTGAAATATAACATGCAGTACAGTGTGTTTCCATGCGGCATTTTTCTGCACTTTTGTCATTTTTCAAGTCAGAGGCATTTTTTTTCAGCATTTAGTCAGTTTTTTACATCAGTATTTATAAGCCAAGACCAGTAGTGGGTGATAAATACAGAAGTGGTGACGAGTTTCCATTATACTTTTCCTCTGATTGTTCCACTCCTGGTTTTGGCTTACAAATACTGAGGTAAAATACTGAACGTGTGAACGAGACCTTATAGGTTGGGCAATCGGACACATAAAGTGTTAAAATGTGTACATAAAAAACACTGCCAAAACCCATTGTAAAAATGCTTGAAAAATCAAGATGCATAAAGAAATAACATTTAATAACAGATGTAAACTATAAGAGAGGTGAATGAGAAGTTCCTGTCAGCTGTGGACAGAGCGTTATTACAGAGTTCCCTCAGCACATTCCCTTCTGCCATGAGAATGACTGGAACCGTGTGATCCAGGCCAGGATTTGTTTGAGGCCTCGGATGGGATTAGTGACTACAGTAGTGAGTAATGGAGTCCAGGCCGCATCTTGTCAGAGTCTGGAGGACAGGACTGGTGTCCCTGCTTCTTTCCTGAGAGGAGTGTTCAAACCTCAGAGAGGGAAGTGTGCGAGTCAGTGAGAGAGTCAATGAGGGAGAGGCTGCAGCCGCATCTTCCCGGGTCCGTGCTGACTTCTGGAATATGGTGAGTGCTGGGATTAAGATGTGCCCAGATTACTTAGTTTCTTCCTAGATTGTGCACAGCATGTGGGAGACTGTATGGTTGCCGTCTGCATTGGAAGATTCCCACCTGAGCTTCACTTTATAAGGTTTGAGCTCTATTGTACTGTGCTTTCTGCATTAGATGGGGGCTTAATCTCCTGGGGTTTCTGGATTAGATGGGGGCTTAATCTCCTGGGGTTTCTGGATTAGATGGGGGCTTAATCTCCTGGGGTTTCTGGATTAGATGGGGGCTTAATCTCCTGGGGTTTCTGGATTAGATGGGGTTTATCTCCCAGTGTTGGAAAATCTGAATCCACTCATCTGTCTCTGTTGTAGCAATGCACCAGTTCCACTGAAATCTGTAGATCTCCCTCCTTCCCATTGGGATCATGGTGGGAGATCTGTGAGTTATCTGCCTATCTGATTGTCCTCTGCATACACAAGATTGGGGTCACTGGTCCCAACACATGATGTTGGTTTAGGATTTTTTTTTCTTTTTTATTACTAAATCTGTAATGGTCTTGTGTGCATCAGTCGGATGCGATGAACTGAATCTTTAGGAAAAAATGTAATTAAATGTTCTGCAAGGATTTATGGCTTATTGATCCCAGATGAGTATTGGTTATTTGACGTCTGATGTGCTGGTCCTCATTATTTGTCCTTTAGGTTACATGATTACATTGGATGGTTTCATTCTCAGTAAATGTGAAACTATTTATCCAAACCATGCCAGTCCTATAGGAGGAAACTGGCTGGGGTTTCCTCTTTTGATGACTTTTTGTACTTTACTGGTAGAGGGGAATTTCCTTAATCTGGAATAAAATCCAGAAAGTTTCATTAGTTCAGAACTAAATTCAAAACTTTAGGCCCAATTTATTATTGCACTTATCCCTCATTTTTATGTTTTTCATTAGCACCTTATTCTTTTAACCGGTCCTTTTTTTTTTTTTTTTTTTTTTTTAAAGACTTGTGTGTTTGTCCATGGCCCTTTTTATTATTATTATTATTTATTATTATTATTTTATTTTTCAATGTTTGGTGTTGTGGCGTTTCCAGATGTTTTCACCTGATTCATCAGTTGTGACTTTTTAAAAAGCTGCAAAATGTTTGCACAAATATAGTCAAGTCCTCTTGGAGTGATCTTATATATTCCCAAAATATTTTAGTGAAACGTAACTTCTTGTGCCAAAAAGGAAAATAAAAGGTAAAGCCAAAAATAAAGAGCGGTTTTGTTTTTGCGCATAAAAACTCATGAATCGTGCGTGCTATGTTGAATGGGTTGGCGTAAAAAGGTCAATGAATACCACAAGGCAAAAAAAAATAAGTTATGAATTGGGCCCATCGACTGCAGCTTTTTCTTTTTGTTTTACTGGTCCTTGGCATATAAATATAGTCTATAATAGCATCACTATGGAGACGCTTGGTGCGCCATCCACCTGGCATCCAACGTTCCCATCGTCTGCAGTGATTTACGACCGCATGAACTGGAATTAATGGAGAGGGGAACTACACCCCAGTATGTCCATACCTTCAGGAGGGCACCAGACACTGTTGTAGAGTCATGGCAGGTGGTGATCTTAAGTAACATGGGTTTGTACTAACCTGTGGTTGCAGCATTTCCTAGACTTCTAGTTCGCCAGATGCTAGTTCAGTGATATCCAGTCCTTGATGCTGTGACCAACAACTAATATGGACTGTATTTCACTAGCACCAGGAAGGCCGCAGGTGGCAATACAGAGCAGGCAATGACGTGCACCCATTATCCGCATTACTGCCGCTCCGGAGGTTAAAATATTAAGTGACGCTCCAGTTTATAAATGTCATGTATAGCAATTTCCAGGTCTCATAACAGGAGCAATGTTGAGGATGTCAAGCTTCCTAATTAGTGCCCTCAGAGACATGATCTGCCATTTGCAGCAGCCTATATTCATTCAGCGCACTGCCAAATGAAGCTGTGGTGGTATGGCAGGCACCTATATGACAACCAGGCTTATGACGTTTCTGGTGCATATGCAGACCTCCAATATAAGTCAGATTTTCCTTTCTGAAGTGTCACTTTGATGCCGCTTTGGCCATCATCTTCTCAAGTTATGTAACTAGATGCCCACTGGCAATAAGCCATTTTTGTACAGTAAAATGTAGCTATTGCACTGGTTTGGCGATCTACATCGGTGGCCCTGGCGCAGGGATGCAGATTCTCAGGACCACTAGTTCTGTAGCTGAAAATCCCCAGGTCAGTGAGCTATATGCTGCACATCCATAGAGAAGGTGTGATTGCAGCTGGTGTAGTAAACTGGGATGAGCTGGGAAACCCAGCAGGCACACCTATGCAATGGGACAGGATTATCACAGATTGATGTTTGTCACAGGAATCCATTTTAACCCTTTTACTGCATAGATCATTTACACTTCAAACTGATAGGAAAAACTGAGGGAACTTTTTCACTTTACTATTATTCTGCACAAGTAAGCAGATTTATCTTGGTGCCTGAAGTCTGGGTGACAAATCATAAGGGCAGAGATTTGCCAGGTTCTTGTATGGCAAGATAGTCTAACTATATAGCATTGGATAACCTGCCATTCTGGGGGCTGGGTAAGCTAGTTGATATGTGAGAACTGTATTGGTGGACCTATTAGGGCTTGTTCACATGTTGCGTTTTTGCTGCAGTTTACAATACCAGCAAAAATGCATGAGCTTTCTGAAATCTCATGAACGCGCTGCATATTTTTTCCTTTTCAGATTTTAACCATCATAGCATTTTTTCAGATCTGCAGCGTGTCAATTCTTTCAGCAGTTTTGCAGTGTTTTACACCCATTCAAGGGACTGGGAAAACAAGCAAGTAAAATGCTTCAAAAACACTTGCTCGTGTTGTACATTTTTTGTGCAGAAAAGTCAGCTGCAAACACTCAACATGTGCACATACTATACTATATGTGCATGGTGTTGTTTTTTTTGTTTTCTTTTTTTTTGTTTGTTTTTATTAGACCATCAAAAATAAGTTTTCTGGTAGAAACTGCTTCAAGAAACGCACCTTCTTTTAATGAGTTTTTAGTTTTTTCAAGCGGTTTTGGAAGAGTTTTTTTCTGGAAGCATTGTTTTGCAATCTTTTGTTTGGACAGTGCCTAGTTTGGCGCATATTCCATCAGGATCCTCTTCAAAGAAGTAACATGTATCTTTTTTTTTTGCCATTTTTTTAAAACCTGACGCAAAAAAAAATGCTCAAAAGACTGAACATACATATGAACAGTAAAGTGGTTTTGCAATATAAATGAATATGAAGAGTATTTCAAGTGATTTTTGAGTTTTTCAGAGGACGATCCTACATTTACGAATCATATGTTCAACCACTCCAGCGGGTCCTTTTTATTGCAGCGCTGGAGTGGTGCAACTAACGTAAGGCCTCCGCGCTTAGTCTTTCACATTCTTCATCTGGTATCGGCGCCGCTCCTGTCTCTCCATCACTTTGTGACCTGCCCGGTGGCTCCGGAGTTTGCTGGGCGAACCGGAGGACACTTTTCAATACAAGTCTGAGAGCCTCATTCTGTCTCTCATAGCCTTGCATTGAGAGATTGTGGCCGTTACCTCTGACTTTTGGTCAATCAGAAGGTGCGGTGACAAGATGGTGACTGGGACCTGTATGGTAGCGGGACAAGATGATGGCTGGTGGTGAGTATACTATTAGGTGCAGGGATCTTACGTTAGTAGCACTGAATTAGGAAAAAAATGCTGGAGTGGTGCTTTAATTCTAGTAGGAAATGCTCCATTAGGAGTTCTGCATTCATGAACTATGATTCATTAAAGTGGAAAATAAGAGTAAAGACATCTGCCCCCGTGTGAGTGCTTCTTTATTATAACAATAGTAAAACTAATAGATTTTTAATATTATTCGCTGCTTGTACAGTGCTAAGTCTGTAATTGTTGCTTTTCCCATTTTCACCTAGAAGCCATTCATTATTGTTTAGCAGCAGCTAATGGGTGCATTCCTATTGTGCGCTGACTACGCTCAAGCGATTTCCGCCTACCTACATGTGAGGAGTTCACTACACCCCATAGGCATGTCTGAACTACCAGCGTGCATGCAGATTTTCTGTCATTCCCTGCCATGTTTTCATTGTGAGGTTATGACTTAGCTGGCAAGTGAGAAAATTCCTGTAATCTGTTTTATACAATGCCACAAATATAAAAAAAAATGTTAATGTAGGCGCACAAGACCAATATGTCTCCAAGTTTCTTAGATATATAACCAAAGATTTTTTTTTTGTTGTTGCCGTTCGTCATTGGTGTATTAAACTAGTTGCAATGGAGCATGGAGGGGAAAAAAGGTACTACATGTTTAAAGGGGTTGAAAAAAAACAAAAAACCATGGCTGGCATATGCTCATGAATGTATAAAACAAATCGTCCAAGTTTGATCCAGAAAAAAACGAGCGATTTTTTTCATCTCAATGGTCATTTGTATGGCCTCTGATTTTATAGATCAGCAGTTCTTAAAATTTTACAAGACAATGTTAAAGAATTGTAATTACTATGTTAAAGAATTGCAGTGTATCTATAAAAATCAGGTGCTATACGGTTTATCCATATGAGATCCAATTAGTATTTTTTTTATTTCTTTATCGCATCCATAGACTTAAATACATGAGGCTCATCAAACAAACAAAAGAAACTAGGGCATGCCGCCTTTTTTTTTTTTTTTCTTAATTTGGTCGGTGAAATAAACTTCACATCTAAACAGCCCACTTCTGATCCAATGGTCTTGTGAATTTTGCCTGAGGGTGTAGTCAAACAGCCGAATAACACGAACGTCAATCGCAGTGCACGGACTGGCCGGTGGCACTCCTGACCCAAGTGTGACGGCTGCATAGAAATACAAGCTGTCATGCTTGGGTCAGGATTGCTGCCGGCCAGTCCGATTATTGTGATGTGATAGGCGTCCGTGTTATATGGCCGTCTGACTGCACCCTCACAGTGCCGCTCACCTGCCCATTGGTCATGTGCTCATAAAAACTTGTATTTGGGACTTGCCATGTATGCAGTTCTCTGATATTTAATTGTACAGCAGGTTTTCTGTTGATTTGTCACGTGTCGTAGACAGCAGCAAAATTTAAATATATAGAAATGATTAAAAAAAAAAAATAGCACATATCAGTAAAAATAATTATACCCATGATCAAGGTTGATATGGGCAACTATACATTTTTACTTGCCATTAGAGTCTGAGTTTGTGCCTTACTTCTAGCATGGAGGCTTCTGTATCTCTGAGCTATGCCTTTGGGTTCTCATGCACTTGTCTTGGTGAAGTCATTGGCGAGGCCAGCGTATTGCACAGTTCTGTTGCCTTGTTACCAGTTTATGGCCCAGTTTATAGTTAATTGATTTGTGCCTCGTGAGGCAATTAAGTAGACTATAGCATTTATGAGTTCAGCAATGAAAAGGGGCCTTTCAGAAGCACTTTGTGTGGTCCACTGGCAGATTTGGAAGAGATGTTATACCAAGGTCTATAGTATGTATATGTCAACATTACAGTAAAACTATAGCAAGTAAGGTAAAAAGCGAATCTAAAAGAATCACTCCCATTAAACCTTTGGAAATGTATATGTAATGTAGTGTAAGAGTGTTAATATGCTTACCGATTGGCGTCTTCCCCAGCTCTGTGTCTCTCCGTTCCCACTCACATGACTATACAGACGTGTCGGATGACAACCGGGAGTCACTTTTAGGATATGTTCACATGAGCATATAAAACCATCGGTCAGAGTTTCATCCAGAAAAATGTTTTTTTTTTTTTTTTTTATTTTTATTCACTTGTTATCCATGTGCAGTTTGTTTTTGCAGCAGCTGTTTATCATTTACAGACCACTTACAGATTCCTATGTTACAGAATTGCAATGGATCCATAGAAAATCGGATGCTATACTCCATCAATGTATGGCATCCAATTTTTCTTTTTTTTTTTTTTTTTTTTTTTTTTACGCACTCATAGACTTGAATGGGCAAGTCTCATCCCACATAAGGAAAAAATTGGGGCATACTGCGATTTCCTCCACACACAGATCCGGTTAGAGAAAAATCGCTCATCTGTACTGCCCCATTGGCTAACATTGGTCCGAGTGCGATCCATTTTTTTTTTTTCATGGACAGCACTCGAAAATATGATCTTGTGAACAAGCCCTTACAATGTAAGTCTATGGAACTTTGTTCTGACACTTTATAGACTTAAATTGGAAAAGCGACTTTCGACTCCCACAAAGACCCCAGGGTGAAATGACTGGTCGGAATAGAAGTCATCTGAGTGGAAAGAGGAACAGGCTGACGCTGGAAACCAGGGAAGATGCCGATTGGTAAGTACACACTTGTATTACATATACATTTTCACCTGTTAAAGGCATAACAAGTTTCATGGGAGTACGTCTTTAAGATGAGGTTTAAAAGGAATCTTGAAGATTGTACTATAATATTTTATCTAATGACTATTAAAGGGGTGGCATTGCTTTTGTTATACTACAGACTAATAGCAGCTCCGAATTATTCTTGTGCTACGTATGTCGGCATGTAGCCCTTGCCTAAATGTTATTGGCCTCATGAGGCTGTGGTGAGACTGGATTAGTTTCCCATAGTTTGCAGTCATGGTAAGGGTGTCACCCGTAGGTGTAGCTCCTTACTAGTCCAGCTTGACTTGTCTGGAAATTTAGTAATCCTTGTTCCTTCTGCTGGGTTATTTATAGAGTCGGCGGGATTATTGAAGCCCCAGCCCTGTGCTTCCATTCTACACAGCTGCTCATGTCGAGGTCACTGCATGAATAGTTTCTGTTGGAGACCAACCAGTTTTGCCTGCAGGTGGATTTGTCTTCTAGGTCTCTGGGTTTTCGTTGTTTATATTGCTCAAGGAACACATTGCTGCATTGTCATTCTGCTATTGTAAGCTATGCTGATTCCGTGAAGTCGGTCATAGAATTCCCCAAATTATTATCCTAAGTAATGAAATCACCAGGGTTCTTCTGACATCACCTATTGGGGAACTTTGTAACTTCTAACCGGTTGATTTACCTATGTGACATCATGTAAACCTAGGAAACTCAGGTCACTGATTCCTTTGGCCAGTAGAAGTCCACGTGTAGAGCGGCAGAGGTCACTTGAGTGCCAAGTTATCGTTTAAACAGTCTAAACAGACTTAATCCTTTTTGCTGGAACATTTAACTAGTTATCTGTCCCTTTATTTTCTCGCACCATGCTTTACAAATTGCATCAATAGTAAAGTGGAAACGGATAGGTTCTGGGTGGTACATGACCCTCTGACAATTTTCCATGCTCTGTTCTATAATGTCCATTTTTTTTCCATAACCCACCATTCAAACGCTACTGTATACACTATCATATAGCTGCACACCATAACCCGGCTGATAGATGCAACGAAGCACTGTTCTTACCGACTACCATTTTCTTAGGGGAATGGTGATTAAATTCACCTAACGGGGACCATATACATTAGGCTAAACATGATACAAATGGCCAAATTCAGCCAAAATAAATGTTTGTGGGGTGGAATTTAACAGTTCATCATTTGAGGAAACCATGACATATGGTCATTGTCTGGAACTATGTTACCTGCTTTTTACGTGTTTTGGCGAATAAATCAACAAACCAAAATTTTTCTTGCGCTTTTCTCACAATAAACTCAAAAGCGCATGAGGGATCTGCCATAAAAGATCATTTGTCTTTCTTAGTGATCATCACTTCCATCAACAAATTGGTCGTTACACCGTGTAGCATACAGGTTCTTCTCACTAAATTAGAATATTATCAAAAGTTAATTTATTTCAGTTCTTCAATACAAAAAGTGAAACTCATATATTATATAGAGTCATTACAAACAGAGTGATCTATTTCAAGTGTTTATTTCTGTTAATGTTGATGATTATGGCTTACAGCCAATGAAAACACAAAAGTCATTATCTCAGTAAATTAGAATACTTTAGAACAACAGCTTGAAAAATGTTTTTAAATCCGAAATGTTGTCCTACTGAAATGTATGTTCAGTAAATGCACTCAATACTTGGTCGGGCTCCTATTGCATCAATGCGGCGTGGCATGGAGGCGATTAGCCTGTGGCACTGCTGAGGTGTTATGGAAGCACAGGTCGCTTTGATAGCAGCCTTCAGCTCCTCTGCATTGTTGGGTCTGGTGTCTCTCATCTTTCTCTTGCCAATACCCCATAGGTCAGGCGAGTTTGCTGGCCAATCAAGCACAGTGATACTGTTGTTTTTAAACCAGATATTGGTACTTTTGGCAGTGTGGACAGGTGCCAAGTCCTAGAGAATGAAATTTCCATCTCCAAAAAGCTTGTCGGCAGAGGGAAGCATGAAGTGCTCTAAAATTTCCTGGTAGACGGCTGCGCTGACTTTGGTCTTGATAAAACACATTGGACCTACACCAGGAGATGACATGGCTCCCCAAACCATCACTGATTGTGGAAACTTCACACTAGACCTCAAGCAGCTTGGATTGTGGCCTCTCCACTCTTCCTCCAGACTCTGGGACCTTGATTTCCAAATTAAATGCAAAATTTTACTTTCATCTGAAAACAACACCTTTGCACCACTGAGCAACAATCTTTTTCTCTTTGACCCACGTAAGACACTTCTGGCATTGTCTATTGGTCATGAGTGACTTGACACAAGGAATGCGACACTAGTAGTCCATGTCCTGGATATGTCTGTGTGTGGTGGCTCTTGAAGCAATGACTCCAGCAGCAGTCCACTCCTTGTGAATCTTCCCCAAATTTTTGAATGACCTTCTCTTAACAATTCTTTCAAGGCTGTGGTTATTCCGGTTGCTTGTGCACCTTTTTCTACCACACTTTTTCCTTCCACTCAACTTTCCATTAATATGCTTGGATGCAGCACTCTGTGAACAGCCAGCTTCTTTAGCAATGACCTTGTGTGGCTTACCCTCCTTGTGAAGTGTCAGTGACTGCCTTCTAGACATCTGTCAAGTGAGCAGTCTTCCCCATGATTGTGGAGCCTACTGAAACAGACTAAGGGGCCTTTTTAAACGCTTAGGAAACCTTTTCATGTGTTTTTGGTTAATTATTCTAATTTACTGAGATAATGACTTTGGTGTTTTCATTGGCTGTAAGCCATAATCATCAACATTAACAGAAATAAACACTTGAAATAGATCACTCTGTTTGTAATGACTCTGTATAATATATGAATTTCACTTTTTGTGTTGAAGAGCTGAAATAAATTAACTTTTTGATATTCTAATTTTGTGAGAAGCACCTCTATGTATGGCCCTTTGAAAGGCCAATGTCAGCAAAAATGTGTTGCTGCTTGCTTTGTACCGATAAATATTAACCAGTTAAACATTGCATACTATATATTTAATACTGTATATATTATTTATTTGATATATGCGGTCTATGTAATGTGTATGCGGGCCTTTACATACACAATTATGTACTAATGTCAAGGACTTCATCTCCTAGCAAGGGGTTACACATCCATACGGGCTGCTAAATGGGCTTATGTGGATATTATTGTATATATGATCTGATTTTAGATGAATGAGAAGTATGGAGTACTTACTATCTCTAGGACAGCTAGAACAGTGGGGTTTAAGTTTTGTCCTCTACACATGCTTAGTTCGACATAATTCATAATTTTTTCTTTTTTTCATTTTTTTCTTTTTTTCTACAAATAATGTTTAGGTGCACGTTTTCTTCTCTCCATCCAAGAAAAACAGATTGATTATTCTGATCAGAGTAGCATCAGTTTTGCTCTGAGGTGGAGAAAAAAAAAATAAAAAAAAGTTTCTCCACCTTCTCCATTCTCAGTCCATGAACATCGCACTGCACTCTGATCTCACCCAATTGCAGTACAATGGTTTTCATGGACCCATAGACTCACATTGCCGATTTTGATCAGCGATGTCTCTATTTTCCTCGGACCACTCTGTCCAAAGAAAAGACATGCACAGCCCGAGTGCTATCCGTGAAAACCGCGGATAGCACTTGTACGAGAAAATTGATCGAGTGCATGAGCTCTAAGGCTCAGATTCATATGCTGTAACTCAAGCTGTCTTTGATGGCTTTGGACCCTCTCTCGTCACATTGACAGTTCCCTCCAGACAGGTTGGTTGATGAAAGTGCAGCTGTTATCTGTGGGGAAGCCATAGAGGAAGGTCTCATGCTTGTGACTTATTTTTGGCATCTTTGTCACGTGTACACTACCTTATATACTGTGGCACATGATATTACAGAGGTATGCTCTTTTTGAAGCTTTGCTTTCAGGGACAATACTAAATCTTATGGAGGTACCATATGGTGCCACATAAAATGACAATATCGTACACCCACAGGAACTTGGTTCAGGACCATACACTTGACTTTGTTGTATCCATGACTCTAAGCACCTAAACATCTCAAGGTCTTGAAACGTATGACTGGTCACTGATTTCAGCAAGCACTTCTGGTTTTAAACTAGCAAGACCCCACTCTATTGGCTAGCCACGTCCTTGACCAGCAGCTAGGGATTGTCTGAAGGACATAGACCCTTTCCAACATATTACTGCACAGTCCTTGCACATTACACAAGAAGTGCTTGATCTTATGGATGTAACCTGACAGATGTCAATGAGACTTCCTATGGATGCAAATTGGCGAAGAGGAGATACAGAAGTGGTGATGGGTTTCTATTATACTTTTCCTCTGATTGTTCCACTCCTGGTTTTGTGTTACAAATACTGATGAAAAATCCTGAACATGTGAACATAGCCTAATACTTACACTATTTGATTATGATGAGCAATGTTTGTATATTAGCATTTTGCTATAAAGGAATGCAAACACCCCGTCCAGTTCCTAATGTTCTACCAGCTGCTACCGCTCATGGTAAAATAGTATACACTTTCTGCATATGTGGACCATCAAAAACTAGTGTGAAGAACTGTCCTGTCACAGCTAAAAAGATAGGGAGCAAATGGACTGTGGGAAGGGAAATGTATAAGTACATGACCCAGTAGGGTTCCAGCTCACGGAAATCCTATTTCTGCTCAGCATAAAGAATATGTTCATCATACTGACAGCCACAGGGAGTAGTCCATTCATAAAATCCAGGCTGTCCAGACTTTACTGCATAAAGCTGAATCATTACACATGATAATACTTAATAAAAAAAATTACGCAACATTCTGTATTGTGTATCGTAGACGTCTTTGTTTGTTAGGGTTTTCTGTTACATCACTACAATACAAGTGATTGGGGTACATTGCAACCCCCAAGGGTCATGCAACAAGCAAGTAGCAAAAAATCAGACACAGATGGACTTCTTGCAACTTGCTTGTCGCAGCTACAATAAACTTTAGGTGCCAATGCGACCCCATTCACTTGTGTTGCGCTGCAAACTTTGGTCACTCGACATGTCTTTGCTAAAGTTGAAGTGTGGCCTCAAACTAAGGCCACGTTCACACGTTCAGTATTTAGTCAGTTTTTTACCTCAGTATTTGTAAGACAAAACCAGGAGTGGAACAATCAGAGGAAAAGTATAATAGGAACACGTCACCACTTCTGTATTTATCACCCACTCCTGGTTTTGGATTACAGATACTGATGTAAAATACTGATCATGGCCTAAAGATGCACGAACATCCCCAAGAACTTGGCACAGACCATAAGAGTCCATTTGGCCTATGTAAGTTCAGTGTATAGGTCGGTAAGCCCTGTTGTTTTTTTTCAGTTGTATGAAATGGCACAGTCACTTGCTCTACTCTATGCTGAGGCTTGTACAAAATTATATATATATATCCTTTTTTTTTAAACAGGAGCCAATGTCACTCTGTCCATATGTTGGCATATATCAAAGGTGTTCCATCGGAGATTCGGAGGTATACATTGGCAAAGCCTACTGATGAATATCTCCAGTGTACATTATATAGGAGCATAAGGCTCAGCATAGAGTATGACCATAAGACTCTGCTCACACTTCTGTTGCCTGTCAGAATAGCCTAGCATATTGTAGTTTTCTAACTAATTAAACAAGGAAGTTACCTGTTCCCTTTGTGTGTAATTGGACTATATTTACAGATCTATCATATTTGTCATTAATCCTTTAAAAAGGGAAGCTGTGACGCCTGTGTGAATGGAATATGACCATTCCAAAAATGGGCAGTGTATTCTATTCACATGTTAAAATCCAAGGGCAGGTAATTCAATTTTAACTTTTCAATTACCCAAATGTCTTAGACATATAATAATTCTGTACCATAAATTGGCTTTTAAAGTGACGCCGTACTAAAGTGTCATTTTATAGATCATCTCGTAAGGTATACTGCAATACTTTGGTATTGCAGTATATAGTATACCGTAAAAGTCACATTCTTCTATAAAGTCCAGCTAGTGGTGTAACTAGAGTCCTATGGTCCCCGGTGCAAAATTTGGACCTGACCACCCCCATCATTCCTCCCTCCTTCAATTTCACCCAGAATGTTGGTCAGCTGTATGGACCCTTGTTGCGTTCTAAATCCTATAAGGACATGGGTGTCCCGTCCCCCCACCCCCCCACCCCCTCCATTATGTAGTAATGTCCCCCATCTTGGGCCCCTTCTAGGAATTCCTTCCTAGTATATATCGTGGGGGAAATTAGCTGTTTTTGTAAGTTTGCCCACTGACAAAGACATGAACAGTCTATAATTTTAAGGGTAGGTTAATTTTAACATTGAGAGATAGAATATCCCCCCAAAAAATCAAGAAAATCACGTTGTATAGCTTAGATAAATTTATTTGCATTTTGCAGTGAGAAATAAGTATTTGATCACCTACAAACCATTATGAGTTCTGGCTCCTACAGACAAGTTAGACGCTCCTAATCAACTCGTTACCTGCATTAAAGACAGATGTCTTACATAGTCACCTGTATAAAAGATTCCTGTCCACAAACTCAATTAATCAGTCAGACTCTAACCTCTACAACATGGGCGAGACCAGAGAGCTTTCTAAGGATGTCATGGGTAAGATCATAGACCCGCACAAAGCTGGAATGGGCTGCAAAACCATAAGTAAGACGTTGGGTGAGAAGGAGACAACTGTTGGTGCGATAGTAAGAAAATGGAAGAAATACAAAATGACTGTCAATCGACATCGATTTGGGGCACCATGCAAAATCTCACCTCTTGGGGGTATCCTTGATCATGAAGAAGATGAGAGATCAGCCTAAAACTACACGGGGGGAACTTGTTAATGATCTCAAGGCAGCTGGGACCACCGTCTCCAAGAAAACCATTGGTAACACATTACGCCTTTAAAGGTTTAAAATCCTGCAATGCCCGCAAGGTCCCCCTGCTCAAGAAGGCACATGTGCAGGCCTGTCTGAAGTTTGCCAATGAACACCTGGATGATTCTGTGAGTTATTGGGAGAAGATGCTGTGGTCAGCTGAGACAAAAATTGAGCTCTTTGGCATTAACTCAAGTCGCCGTGTTTGGAGGAAGACGGATGAGTACAGCCCTAAGAACATCGTCCCAACCGTGAAGCATGGTGGGGGAAACATTATCCTTTGGGGGTGTTTTTCTGCAAAGGGAACATGACGACTGCACCGTACTGAAGGGAATATGGATGGGGTCATGTATCATGTGATTTTGGCCAACAACCTCCTTCCCTCAGTAAGAGCATTGAAGATGGGTCCTCGCTGGGTCTTCCAGCAAGACAATGACCCAAAACATACAGCCAAGGCAGCAAAGGAGTGGCTCAAAAAGAAGCACATTAAGGTCATGGAGTGGCCTAGCCAGTCTCCAGACCTTAATCCCATAGAAAACTTATGGAGGGAGTTGCTCCGAGTTGCACAGCGACAGCCTCAAAATCTGAATGATTTAGAGATGATCTGCAAAGAGGAGTGGACCAAAATTCCTCCTGACATGTGCGCAACCCTCATCATCAACTACAGAAACGTCTGACTGCTGTGAAGGGTTTTGCCACCAAGTATTAACTGTTTGCCAGAGGAATCAAATACTTATTTCTCACTGCAAAATGCAAAAAAAAATTAATCTAACTTATACAATGTGATTTTCTTGAATTTTTTTTTTTTTTTTTGGATCTTCTTTCTTTCAATGTTTAAAATTAACCTACCTTAAAATTATAGACTGTTCATGTCCTTGTCAGTGGGCAGACTTACAAAAACAGCAAGGGATCAAATACTTATTTCCACAACTGTATGTCCCCATTCTGCTGTTTGTAAAAAAACAACATTCTACTCACCTTCCCCCACTCCCACGTTGCGCCGTGTCCTCTTCTGTAGCAGGTGCAGAGACTTGCAGCTAACATTGGCATGCCTGCTATAGGTGATGTATGACGTCACTACCATGCGTCGCCGGCCGACGTCAGCTGCTGGCCTCTGATTGGCTGGCAGCACATATTGCAGTTCAGGGACCTGGCGGGTATCTGCACTGCAATACATTTCAGCTGAATGTGAGACACACATCCAGGTGCCATCAGCAGCACCACCCCTGCCGCGCGATCCTGGTTGTGGTCACACCTTCTGCGACTGTAAACTCTTCACCCCTGAGTCCAGCCACCGGCTAGTCTTCATAGGAGCTCCGTCTTTGCAAATTTGAGGATTTTTAGTAACTACCCAGCTGCTCTGAGATTGACAGCTGGATTTAATAGGTTAACAGCAGTGTCTAGAACTCAGCCCTGCTCACTGCTGTTAGATGCAGTTGCTTGATGTTCCTGCATGGTGCCACCCAGCCAGTACACAATACACAGCAGGGGCACATTTATAAGATCTCCACACAGGAACATTTTATTTAAAACACATCCATTTGTGGAATTTATCATTATTCCAAGATCTATTGATCATAATATACTTTGTTCTTGGGAAAACCCCGTTTAAGAGCTCATGCACATGGGCATTTTACAGCAATGTTTGATATGGAGCTGTATTAACCGTTCCATAGAAGTGCATGATCCCGCTCCTTTACATCTAGATTACATATCTATCCATACAGAAGCTTGTCCCATCTGACTCCATATCTATATTTTCTTCTAGCAGCAAAGTTTATAGGGGACAATATGTCTACACATATCATGCCAAAGAATATTAAATGCGGAGGCCGTGCTGCTCTGTATTAGGCTGCCATGTAGGCTCTATGTTCATGAGACCTAATTCTCATTATTTGTATTCCTGGTATATCAGAGGGGATTCAGGACAAAAGGAACATTACCACAATATTGGCCTTTAAAAGCCACTTTTAAGGTTTGATTACAAAAGTAACTGTTAATACAATTTCATAATATAGCAACTACGTATATTGATATCAACTGTGAATAGTCTCTGAAGATTAAAAACTGCCTGTCCATTAGTATGTCTCTGGTGGGGACGGAAAGTAAAAATGTTACAGCTCCCTTTTGTCATCATCTTAGTTGAGGTTTGGAAATTCCAGAAAGCTAGTGAACCGAGAGATAAGGAGGTAATATTAATTGTATACTCTCGATTGGACATTCCAGGAAGTTTCAAGGAATTAGGAGGCCTCATGTCATGCTACATCTAATGCCATTCATTCATTAAACACTTCATGGTGAAGCTATGAGTTCACATCGCTTTTTGATCTTTTACCATCTGAAATTTTTTTATTTCAGCAAAAATTACAGGATGATCTATATAAGAAATCATTGAGTAATATATTGTCTCAATCAGAGCTGTGGAGTCAGTCTGTATAAAATGGACCGACTCCAACTCCTAAAATATATAATAAATTGGGTACAGTAGTTCAATGCAGTTGGTGGGGAATATTTTTTCATAAGAATTTGGGAAAGTTATGAAATGTCCTATAAATTTCTGTCCTATTCCTGATCTAAGGGTCTAGACTTTTAGAGGAGATGAATCTGTGCTACAGTAAATTTATCGCTTAAACATGAGCCATGTATGAGGGAGTCGGAGGTTTGGCTTACCAACTCCACAGCCCTGCTCAAAATACGGATGATTTTAGTGAAATGAAGATGATTTAAAAAAAAACAAAGAAGTCATCTGCGCCTGTGATCCCTAGCAATCCGCTACATGAAGGGTAAATCACAACAGCCTATGTAATTAATAAAGAGGACGCGGCTCTCACTGGGGCATTCTGATCAGCTAAATGTAGGGGCATTCAAGAAGCTTAGAGTAGGTCATCAAATCCCTTTTATAGATTGACAAAGAAATAGCCAGAAGTGATCACTAAAATGATAAATGGCGTAAAGAGATTATCTCAAAGGGTTGTCCGAAACAAAGATATATTTATGACCTATTCATATGATTGGTCATCAATATCAGATCGGTGGGGGTCTAACTAATACCTGGTGCCACTGCTGCTGGAAGTGACAGCCAGCTTCGTACGTTGTCTAGTGGCCTTTCTCCTGTACTGTAGCTCATTAAAATGAATGGAAGCTTAGCTGAACATACCGTATATGAGCCGTAATGACATGTTAATTGTATGGGTATGAACAACTGTTGGTACAATCGTTAGTCCCAATACAATTTTATTTGTCAGTATATCTCCAGGCATAAACCGGGAAAATGCCGCTAACGAGACATAACAATTTTGTTGGTCCGGATAAAAGATGTGATCAGCCAACAAACAAACGTATGATAGTCATTAGGCAAATATACTTTAGGAAAATGATTGAAATCAGATAACCGATCTGTATTCATAAAAGGGCCTTGTATGGTTATTTCCTATATAGCAAGTTAAGCCCCCGTGACACTAAGCGAGATCGCTGCTGAGTCACAAGTTTTGTGACGCAACAGCGACCTCAGTAGCGATCTCACTACGTTTGACACGTAGCAGCTACCAGGCCCCTGCTGTGAGATCGCTGGTCGTGTCGAAATGGCCTGGACCATTTTTTGATCGTTGAGGTCCCGCTGGGTAGCATGCATCTGTGTGTTTGACACCTTACCAACGACCTCGTTGGCGACTCAGAACTGAGACACATAGGCGTGCATAGTTATACAGGTCGCTTCGTGTCGCCGTATCGTTGCTGCGTCGTTGGGAAGATCTGACTGTTTGACATCTCACCAGCGACCACATAGCGACGCAGCAACGATCCCTGACAGGTCGTATCGTTGTCAGGATCGCTGTAGCGTCGCTAAGTGTGACGGTACCTTTACTCCTTATCCATAGGATAGAACAACAATACAAACCGCACTCCTAGTCCTCATGCACAGTAATTAGTTGCATGCAACTTGGCGAATCTTGGTCCATTCTATCCACTAAATGTAAATCCAGAAAAGAGAAAAAAAAGGGAACAGCGCTCCAAATAATGTAATGTTATGATCAGAGATGCAACATTTCAACTACAGTATAGACCAAAAGTTTGGACACACCTTCTCATTTAAAGATTTTTCTGTATTTTCATGACGATGAAAATTGTACATTCACACTGAAGGCATCAAAACTATGAATTAACACATGTGGAATTATATACTTAACAAAAAAGTGTGAAACAACTGAAAATATGTCTTACATTTTAGGTTCTTCAAAGTAGCCACCTTTTGCTTTGATGACTGCATTGCACACTCTTGGCATTCTCTTGATGAGCTTCAAGAGGCAGTCACCAGAAATGGTTTTCACTTCTCAGGTGTGCCCTGTCAGGTTTAATAAGTGGGATTTCTTGCCTTATAAATGGGGTTGGGACCATCAGTTGTGTTGTGCAGAAGTCTGGTGGATACACAGCTGATAGTCCTACTGAATAGACTGTTAGCTGCTTTTTTGTTGCCATAATACAAATTCTAAGTAAAGAAAAACGAGTGGCCATCATTACTTTAAGAAATGAAGGGCAGTCAGTCTGAAAAATTGGGCAAACTTTGAAAGTGTCCCCAAGTGCAGTTGCAAAAACCATTAAGCGCTACAAAGAAACTGGCTCACGTGAGGACTGCCCCAGGAAAGGAAGACCAAGAGTCACCTCTGCTTCTGAGGATAAGTTTATCCGAGTCACCAGCCTCAGAAATCGCAGGTTAACAGCAGCTCAGATTAGAGACCAGTTCAATGCCACACAGAGTTCTAGCAGCAGACACATCTCTACAACAACTGTTAAGAGGAGACTTTGTGCAGCAGGCCTTCATGGTAAAATAGCTGCTAGGAAACCATTGCCAAGGACAGGCAACAAGCAGAAGAGAATTGTTTGGGCTAAAGAACACAAGGAATGGACATTAGACCAGTGGAAATCTGTGCTTTGGTCTGATGAGTCCAAATAGGAGATCTTTGGTTCCAACCACCGTTTCTTTGTGTGACGCAGAAAAGGTGAACGGATGGACTCTACATGCCTGGTTCCCACCGTGAAGCATGGAGGAGGTGTGATGGTGTGGGGGTGCTTTGCTGGTGACACTGTTGGGAATTTATTCAAAATTGAAGGCATACTGAACCAGCATGGCTACAACAGCATCTTGCAGTGGGATGCTATTCCATCCGGTTTGCGTTTAGTTGGACCATCATTTATTTTTCAACAGGACAATGACCCCAAACACACCTCCAGGCTGTGTAAGGGCTATTTGACCAAGAAGGAGAGTGATGGGGTGCTACGCCAGATGACCTGGCCTCCACAGTCACCAGACCTGAACCCAATCGAGATGGTTTGGGGTGAGCTGGACCGCAGAGTGAAGGCAAGAGGGCCAACAAGTGCTAAGCATCTCTGGGAACTCCTTCAAGATTGTTGGAAGACCATTTCCGGTGACTACCTCTTGAAGCTCATCGAGAGAATGCCAAGAGTATGAAAAGCAGTCATCAAAGCAAAAGGTGGCTACTTTGAAGAACCTAGAATATAAGACATATTTTCAGTTGTTTCACACTTTTTTGTTAAGTATATAATTCCACATGTGTTAATTCATAGTTTTGATGCCTTCAGTGTGAATGTACAATTTTCATAGTCATGAAAATACAGAAAAATATTTAAATGAGAAGGTGTGTCCAAACTTTTGGTCTGTACTGTACATTATAGCTTGATGAAAGCTGTAATATAACCGAAACCTTGCATCCTAAATTGATATATTACATTGAAATGTGATTTGGAGTGCTGCGTCCTTTTTTGTTTGTTTTCTGAATAATTTGACGTGCTATTATAAGTGTGCATATAGCACACTGTCAGGATTCGGCAATCTGCAGTGTGATGCTGTCATTGCAAAAGATCTGATTAACCTGAAAAACCCGTGAATCTTTTCACTTTTTTTAGGGAACACAAGCAAAAATTTCTATTTTAAAAAAAAAAAAAAAAAAAGCAAAGAATGTAGAAATAATAGGTGATTGAGTTATTCATACAGTGCAAAATATACCTTGGTAAGTGCTTCGCTATCATATGCATAATTTTCCCTTGGGTAAAAACGATCCAACCATTTTAAAATATTATTGCTTGTCTGTGGTTAACCTATGAACGTCCTGACATTGGAATTCTCTTCTAATTATGGGCAAATGATTGCAGCTATGGTTATGTACATGAATAGAAGAGGGCGCCATGTGAACTATTCTCCTCAGACCAGCCACCGTCTTGGCACAGGTTGTTTGCTGGTCCTTTTATTAGGAAGTGTTGTGTCTGCATTGCCCGCATATGACACCATGGTTGTATTCACAATGGGTGAAACTTGAGCGGCCGGGATTTTATTTTGCCAGGAGCGAATATGGAATAGTTTCTGTTTACAGTTAAGTGGCTGAGGGCTTCACTGCCAGATAATTGATCTTGATAAAGCATGTATCACCTGGGAGAGAAGGGGAAATGCACAGGATGAAAGCTTCCATACAAATGAGTCATCCAGTTATTTAGGAGATTCTCATTTCCCTGTTTCTGAAGAGTGAACACACTGCCTTGTGACTAAATTGTTTTAGAATTTTAATGGTAAAATGTAAATGCCAACATTTTATGAATCAGTTTTATGCATAATCCCTCATAAGGGGGTTACATACAATAAGCTCTTCTGAGGAAAGTTTTACAAGTTGTAACATTTCTGGGCTATTTTAGAATTGACTTATGACAGATTTAATCACAAATGTCAATAGTGAAATCAGAAAGGTGGTGCAATCTTGTATATAGGTACAGGTCTCCGGTTTCAGGAAAGAGTCTGCCTCCCATTCAGTCATCCTACATTGAAAACAGTGGGGCTTACAGAAACATACAAGAAAGCACATGAATTTGTGCATGGTCATATATAAGGGTGTCATGAGTGTGTCAGAGGTGACAGTCGCCCTGCAGTTGGTTGCAGGAGATCTCTTCGTTTGGCATTAGACATCTTCTTAGAGGCTGTCTCTAGGACCCAGCGGCTACCTCCCTCTGGTTAATTAACAGCCTGCCTGGGTGTATAAATACCGGCTGTGTTTCAGAGGGAGGTGCCGGCGATATTCATTACTACTTGTGAAAGCTTTAGCAAGAGCAGTACTTTTTCCTCTGGAGCTTGAGGCCGTGTGCGCATTTGTCTGGAGTTCATCTAAAGCTAAGCAATTTACCCCTGTTTCTCCACCCCTGTTGTCTATAGTGTTTAGTGGAGATCGACTAGTTCTCATCTCCTCCCTTCCCTAGCCTTAAGCCCCCGTCTCACATAGCAAGATCGCTGCTGTGTCACGGTTTTGGTGACGCAACAGCGACCTCACCAGCGATGTCGCTATGTGTGACACTTTGCAGCGATCAGGACCCTGCTGTGAGGTCTCTGATCGCTGCAAAGTGTCCTTAACCATTTTTTGGTCGTTTCCCTCCCGCTGGTCAGCACACATCGCTGTGTGTGACCAGCGAGAGCAGCGATCAGGCTGGTAACCATGATAAACATCGGGTTACTAGGGGCACACGCGCACCTAGTAACCCGTTGTTTATCATGGTTACGAGCCTGCTAAAGTGAGCGGTAACCTCCCGCTCACCGTAGCAGAGTGGTAACCATGAAAAACAACAGGTTACTAGGTGCGTGTGTGCCCCTAGTAACCCGATGTTTATCATGGTTACCAGCCTGCTCCTGCTTCAGCAGGCTGGTAACCAGGAGCAGGACATCGTGGAAAGATTCTTTCCACGATGTCGCTGCTCCCCTGATCGTTGGTGAGCCTGCCTGTTTGACAGCTCACCAGTGACCACATAGCGACGCAGCAACGATCCCTGACAGGTCATATCGTTGTCGGGATCGATGCAGCGTCGCTAAGTGTGACGGGGCCTTAAGTCATACGCCAGGGAAAGACAGGGCGAGGTACGCGTGTAGCAATTCGTTAAGAGCCAATACAGCGACGTTAGGGGAGACAGGGTGATGCTAGATCAACCTAGGAGGTCTCCACTTCCCCCATTTCCCTAGAGTCTGGGCTCCCTTTCCCTCTTCCCTTTGTGTTGCACTAAGTCTTTCCCACACCTTGCATGACATTATCGCCAGACTCCACTGTCAACAAATGCAGAAATTTTCTCTGTTTTGCTCTCTAACACCACCGCTGCTGACAGGACAAAGCGGGAACTGCAGGTTGGTAACAAATGCACCCCTTGTTTATCCAACTCCAGCCTACCAAGAGTTAATCGAGACTCCTTTTGTTTAGGAATTACAGGACAGGTCCCAACAAAATGTCCCTTTTTCCCACAAAAAAAACATATTCCTTTTTTCCTGTGAATCTCCAGGTAGTTGTATGATGTAGAGATACCCCCCCTAACTACATGGGTTCCTCCACTTCCCCAGACTCAACCCCAGACTTCTCTCCCCGGCAGAGGTACCCAACCCCGGCAAGAAGGCCCCGGAGAAGGTGGTCTCACCCGTCTATCCCAAAGGCGTCTGTCAAGACGTAAAGCCAGCAATACTGTCATGCAAGGTGTGAGAAAGACCTAGGTTGATCTAGTTCCTTCAACATTGTTTGGCAGCTTTCTCTGTACACTGTGCATAGGCAAAAACTTACCAATCAGTGGTGGAGGCGGTGGTACGCAGAGCTCATGAATATGGATAACTATATGGCAGCAGGTTTGCTCTAGTGATGATCTCCTGGTGATAAAACAGTGATTTTATCAAAACTACAACAAGTAGCCAAGTAAGTGATACATCACTGTAATCTGCGTCTCTGTCTCTACATTATGCTTCTCTTAGATTAGGTGACAAAAACCTAGTGACCAATTCCATGTATAGGGAATCTGTCAGTAGGATCAACCTTCCTAAGCCATCTATATGGACATGTAGGTCATAGGAAGGTGAATAAAATGATACCTTGATATCCGTGATTCGATGTTTAATTCCAGAGAAATCCATGTTTTCCTTATATGTAAATGAACTGTTCAGCACTATGGGCCGGACACTGATCTGCATGAGAATCTGCCTCCAGAGATTATTTTACATGAAGGAGAGTTACCAGTGTGAGACATGTAACTGACAGTACAGTAGAACTGAATCTTGTTTCTTACAACAGACATTTTTTGCAGCTCTCTGAGCTCTGCTGTATTGTACCAATATTACAGCCCTGTCTGCTTGTGAGCTGGAAGCTGAGAGGAACCTGCAGATGTGTCAGGTATAATCACACACAGCTCTGCAGTGATATCAGAAGAGCAGAGAGCGGACATCACATATCACACTGGTAACTCTGCCTTTTATTTAATATAATCTCTGGAGGCAGATTCTCATGCAGATCAGTGTCCGGCCCATAGATCTTAACTGCTCATTTGCATATAAGAAAAATGTGGATTTCTGTGGAATAAGACATCAGATCACAGATAGCTTGATATCAAATTATTCAGCCTCCTACGTGCTGACCTACGTGCCCATATAGACTGCTTTAGAGGGTTGTACCTACTGACAGATTCCCTTTGACATTCATTATATTCATAAAATAAAAATTTGTTAATCAGCCATCTAGATATGGAACAATGAATTAGAGGGGGTTTATTCACCCTCACTTTTGGAATTATAAGGACATCTGCCTACATAATGTGATGTTCTGCTAACTGGTGATGACTTTTAGGCCCGCATACAAGATTTGATTAGCTGAACAATAAGGGTTTGCTCATCGCTGATCTCTGGGCATGTTTATGGTGGCTCAGTGGTTATTACTGTTGCTTTGCAGTACTGGGGTCCTGGGTTCAAATCTCACCAAGGACAACCTCTGCAAGGAGTTTGTGTCTTCTCCCCTGTGTGCATGGGTTTCCTCTCACACTCCAAAGACATACTGATAGGGAATTTTCATTTAGATTGTAAGCCCCAGTGGGGACAGTGATGATTATGTCTGTAAAGGGCTGTGGAATTATTGGCACTATGTAAGTAAACTAAATTTTATAATAAATATATTGGGCAAGTGATCAATCACCTGACATCCAGTCATGTGCTATACATGGAAACTCCACCACTGAAGCCAATGATTTGCGACACGTGTCCTCACTTTAGGTACCAACAGTACATCACATGCAGCTAAGGATTAAAGGAGTAAGTAATTGTAGGTCCACCCCCCCCCCCCTTCTACTACAATATATCCTAACTTGGGATCAATTTTGTACAGTTGGGATCAAAATTAGGTTTATTAGCAAAACTGCCAAACTGATGTTTGGAATAAACCAATTCAATAACAATTTAAATAACTTGATATACTAGTTGTATTGAGCTATCAAGTGGTTTCTTCAAATACAATACAAAATACCATATTTAATGGGTAAAACAAGCTCTGAATCATTCAGCTTCATGACAAGCGTCCTTAGTACTTAGTAAAGGATCCTTTTGGCTGCTGCAAACGTGATGCTTAGATAGACTCCATCTTTTGGCAGCGTTCCTGAGGGCAATGGCCTCCACTTCACTAATATTATTGGGCTTTCAAGTGTGGTCCAAAAATTTAAAAGAGAGATCATTCCCTTGAACAAATAAGGAATATGGTACCAAAAGCAATTCTTTTTTTCAGATCCTCAGAGAGTTCTTTGCCATGAGGAGCCATGTTGAACTTCCAGTGACCAATATGAGAGAGTGTGAGAGCAAGAACACCAAATATAACACACCAGCTCCCAATTCACACCTGAGACCTTGTAACACTGAGTCGCATGACACCGGGGAGGGAAAATGGCTAATTCGGCACAATTTGGACATTTTGACTTGGGGGTGTACTCACTTTTTTTGCCAGTGGTTTAGACATTAATGGCTGTGTGAGTAAGACTGTGTGCCCACTATGCCTTTTTTAAGCATTTCCACTGCGGCAATTCTGCCGCAGAAACGCTTAAAAACCCCTCGTTAGTAGGTCTGCTATGTTCCCCAATGATAATCCGCATGTGCTGTGCACATGCTGCTGAAATTTCCGCTGCGGATTATCATTGCGGAAAAATCCGCAGCAATACCAATTATTTTGCGTAATCGCGGCGTTTTCGCCGCCATTGACTTACATTGAATCGCTTAATATCCGCATGACTACACGTGCACATGCGGATATTAAACGATTCACTGTGCGGATGGTACCCGGGTCTGGAGAAGAGGAGACTCTCCTCCAGACCCGGGTACCATAGTACCTGTAAAAAAAAAAAAAAAAAAAGTATTTAAAATAAAAAAAATACATTATACTCACCTTCAATGGCCCCCGGTCTCCATAGCGATGCGTCCTGGCTCTCCGGCAGCTCGCGATGGTCTAAAAGGACCTGCCATGACGTCATTTAGTCATTTGACGGGTCACGCGACCGCTGACGTGGGCGGTCGCGTGACCTGTCACATGACGAAATGACGTCATGGAAGGTCCTGTACACAACCGCGAGACATCAGAGACACCGGGGGCCATCGGAAGGTGAGTATAATGTGGTTGGTTTTTTTTACCATTTTTTTTTTTTTTTAACCAACTTGGTCACATTATATAAAATCCATGCCGGTTGCATGGATTTATATAGTGTGACCAAGTTGTCAAGCACTTTTCAAGTGATGCTAAAATCGCTTGGAAAGCGCTTAACAACCCGCATGCGAAATCGCATGTGAAAAACGCTTCACATCTGCATGTCCCTGGCAGGAAAAACGCATGTAAAATCCGCATGCGTTTTTTCTGCCAGGGAGGAAAAATCCGGAGCATTTCTGCATCGTGGGCACTTAGCCTTAGAGAGCACACCATATTTACATTGTTATACAAGCATTCCACTGACTACTTTACATTGTATCAAAGTATCATATCTTCAGTGTTGTTCCATGAAAAGATATAAAATATTCACAAAAATGTGAGGGGTGTACTTAATTTTGTGATATTATGTACATACAACAGTGTTTGTAATGTACTGGTAAGTGTTTACTTTCAGTTCAGTTTTTTTTTTTTTTATATTCTGTAGAACATTGTTCTATTGTTTTCAGAGTCTCTGAATGGTCACTAGAGGTTTCACAAATGACCGATTCCTGGACTGTTGTAGTCCAGTCACACTCATCCAGCTGCTTAGGCAGAAGCATCATTTTAGAAGGAAATTTTCACAAGAGTGGCATATGGGTGCATGTCTGTACCATAGGGATGCTGTGTGCCATCCCCAGCTTTTTTTTTTTTTTTTCTAAAAAGGAAAAAAAAAATACAAAGAAATCCATCGTTTACGTTTGTCTCTGGAAGCATCAAACAAGACATTTGGGGATAAGGATCATGCAATTCCATGAACCCTCAGCTGTTCCCCAGCCGGCGATGGAGGATACATTTTTTTTTTCTCTCCCAGACTTCTACAAAACTTCAAGAAATGAGATGTGTGAATATACTGTTCACTTTTAACAGTGATGTTATTTATTTTAATTAGTTCCCGACAAGGCCAACCCTTATAACCGAGCCACTTGTCACACCAAGTGAAGTGCCAAGTTTCAGAATCAGATCATTTACAGAGAGGCATATATGTGTGCACGTGGATCCAGGACATGTCTTTTCTTCACCCATAAAACAGCTGATGACTTTGGGACCACTACATTCTTTCCTGCTTCATTTAAAGCCAAATGCAAACTTGTGTTATCTTGTAGCAGCAAAACATGCTCCGAGGGTTGAAAAGAAAGCCATCTTTCAGGCCTGTGTCCAGCCCCTATCTGCCCATGCAATAGAAATCACTAGACCGGCATTAAAACCATAGATGGGAGAGATTACAGGATCAGCTATACTAATCTTCTGAGAACTGTCTTGTCGATACTGAGTCAGGAGATGCTGGCAGGAACAATGAGCTTTTTTCTGCTTGTGCATCGAGGCATAGGTGCATGTCTGTAGAGAGGCTGCGCCATTGCTAGCAGTCACATAATACGAGACGCAATCTTGCTGGCCATTGCTGAGCCATGAACTTTCCCCAAACATAGGACAATGCACTAGTCAAGCTCAATAAGCATTTTATGATAAGCTGCAAGAATGACACCAAACGAAGGCACGTCAACGAAACGCGCGTAAGCTAAGGTAACATCCCCATTGGGGTCATTCTCACAGCATATCGTATGTTTATGGTTTAGGTAGTGCAGCTACATATACTTGTCTTTTCTCCTCTCTGATGCACTGAGCATTTTGAGGTTTTAAGGTCATAATATAACAGTTATTGCTGTATATACCTACCTATCTATATTATGGTTTAGTCATGGATTACATCCATCTCTGCTGTTGAAATTGTGTTAGCCTGCTATCCTGTGGTGCCACTGCTTTTTCCTTGCACTTACCATCATTGACCCCTGGCCCACATGCTTTTTTTAATGATTGTTTTATCTATGTTCTATAATAATAATCTTTATTTTTATATAGCGCCAACATATTCCGCAGCGCTTTACATACATTATCATCGCGGTCCCCATTGGGACTCACAATCTACATTCCCTATCAGTATGTCTTTGGAGTGTGGGAGGAAACCGGAGAATCCGAGGGAAACCCACACAAACACAGGGAGAACATATAAACTCCTTGTAGATGTTGTCCTTGGTGGGATTTGAACCCAGGACCCCAGCGCTGCAAGGCTGCAGTGCTAACCACTGAGCCCACTATATGCGCTCTTTTCTTCTATGCTCCACTGCCTCAATTTTATAGTGCATCTTGGTGTCATCTTTTTAATTAATAAGCGACACGTGCAAGCATGCATCCACATTACGTGAAAAAAAAGAAAGAAAAGAATGGGATTTGGTAGACAAAACCACTTTCTGCAATTGCTCAATGGTCCTGTTCTGAAGCCCATGTTCCCATTGTAGGAACGTTCACAGGTGGACAATGGTCAGCAGGATTTAGCCCAATTAATCATAGTATTAAGCAAATTGTGCTAGAGCAGAAAATCTGTGTTCTAGGACCAGACAGACTAGCCTTGCCTCTTTATGCGCCCATGACCCAATCACCATTGCACTCTTTTTCCTTGCACCACTTTTGGTAGGTACTAACCACTGCATTCTAGTAACACCACAGAAGGGCTTCCATTTTGGAGATGATCTGATCCAGTCATTTAGCCATCACATTTAGGTACTTGCCAAAGTCTCGCAGATCCTTACCATTGCCAATTTTTCTTGCTTCATTTTCAGGAAATGACCGTTTACAAGCTCTGTTCACGTGTCTCTATTGTATTTCTGTCTGTTCCATTCAGAACAGACAAACAGAATTGTGCATGCCTGTGTCGAACAGAAGCAGAGGGGTCCCATTGATTTATATGGATTCCGTCTGCTTTCCTTATTTTTTTTCCACCTTTCTAAAAATAAACAAAGTCCCACAGGCAGAACCTTTTCTTCAGTTTGACACAGGAATGCACAGGATGCCGATTCTGTTCATCTTTTCAGTTTAGAACAGATAAACAGAAATAATATAAAGACTTGTGAACAGAGCCCAGAGGTGCCACTGTCAAGAGATAATCAAATCTTATTTATCAATCAGAGGTTTTACTGAACGGATCAGAATATAAAACATATAGATCTACACTGACCTAACAAGATCAAAGCATTTACTTAACTGTGATGACTGGCTGGCATCTCTTTTTAAGTTTTCAGGTACTGGTGCATTACCAATATGGCCATAGGTATACCATTATCTCCATGACTACAGCCACAACGTTCCAAAATGACGTCTATAAATGCATAGAGCTGAACGTTTATTGCGTCCATACTAATTAGGTCAGGCTTCGTTAAGCAGAATGCCTCAACAATAGATCTTCTATACATCCCAAAGCTAGTGGGTGGTTTAGATGTACAATTTGTTCTAGGCGTGCCATATTAAAGGCACATTAAGAACAAAATCCTGCCTGCTGATAGGATAATTACCCTAGTTAATGTGCATTATATTAAGGCTGTATGCACATGGACCAATATTTATCAATTGTCTAGTTAGCATGAATGTCTCTCTACATGCACCATGTGTAAAAAAACAAAAAAAAACAAAAAAAAAAAACAACACATTGCAGCATGCACTAGCGTTATCCATTTTTCAGATGACACCTATTACATTCAACAGGTGTGATTTAAAAAAAGAAAGATAAATAGATGTCATACTGCGACAATCCCTTTGGCATTGATTTTTAAGGGATGCACTGCAAAGTTTTAATGGGTAGAAACTTTGGATTTGAATTGTGGAAGTCATATGGATGTCAAAAAGGTGTGAAAAATGTACATCTGGAACACCATGCAAAATTGTCAATTTTCCATACATTCATTAGGCAAAGTTCAGATGAGTGTAACTGTAGTATCCAGATATAAAGAGTTTGCACACAGCAGAAAAATCTATAAATGCTACAGCAAACCTATAGTGAATTAACTGGAGCTAGCTCATGTACAAAGCAGTTATTCCAGCGAGAAAGGTGTTTTCAGAGCTTATACAGATGCAATCAATGCGATTGAACCCATCCCCTCAGCCTCTTGCAAAATGTACAAACTTTGATTTTTGTAATTACCCAAACAAGAATAATGAAAAGGCTTCTTGGGACATCGGTTTTTCTTGTATGAGTGTCTTGTGTGTTTTACACGGATATCACTCATACCTATGATAGTTTCTGGAGTAGTTAATATCCGATTTTTTTTTTTCCTTGGACTCAGTGGTCTGCACAAAAGCATCGGCTTGTCAGATCAAACTCGCCAATGCAAGTCTATGGATCCATGAACATAAATAATCGGACAGTACTCCATGCTATGTCCGTTTTTCATGGACTATTTGATAGAAGCTTTTGAAACCTACATGTTTTGGGGGTTTTTTTATGAGGAAAAAGTGATGAAACTGCCTATACTCTGATGATACAGACCGACACTGACTAAACTGATGACAATCTGATCAAAAACTGATGAAACGTGGACAGGGTTTTTTTTTTTTTGCACATGAGAAAAATTATTGATGTGTAAAGGAGCCATAAATAACTCAACACAGCTAATATAACAATTGGTTTGTCCAAATTCATCACAAAATACCACTTGTACTGACTATTGTAGTCTCAGAATTATTCAACCCATTCTTTAGTACTTGGTCACTATTTAGCTATTATGACCTGCTTCAAATGTGATGAATAGCCAGAAATTATCTTCTGTCAGCATTCCTGAGGCATCTTCATGGTCAATGCCTTCCACCACCAATTTTCGTGTGTGTTGCAACCGCCTTATTCAAAATTCCACAAAAGATTTTCTATGGGGTTCAAGCCAGACGACTGCCATTCCAGAATCTCCCAGGTCTTCTTCTGAAGCCAAGCCTTGGTGGATTGAAGAGGTATGCCTGAGATCATTGTCCTGTTAAAGGGTCCAATGACACTCAAGGCTTCAGCTTATTGATAGAACACATTTCATTTTCTCCATCTGGCCCTCCACATGCTGCAGTGCCAGAGGAAGCATAAAAACTAGCAATACCACTACCAGGGTGTTCTGTCTATGGTATGCTTGTCTTCCTCCTCAAGACATACTGTTCATCCATCGAACTACAAAATTAGTCATTTAATTGCTCCACAGAACTTCTGGGCTTATTTAAAAGGTTTTGAGCATATTAAAGCCTACTTTGTGCTTTTAGGTCAGTAAAGCTATATGTCTTAAAGACCTGGCATGGAGACCTTCTGTGTTTGGTATGCTCCTTGCTGTGCAAACTAAAACCTCAATTCCTGCAGCCACTAAACTTTTCTGCCGGTGTTTTGAAGTCATTTGAGGATTTTTGACTACCTTCCACCTCAAGAATCTGGTGTCAGCTAGTAACCGTGTCATCTATCTGTCATATACTGGTAGTGTGGCCAGTGTTCCTATAACTTTGAACTTGCTAACTATACTTCCAACTGAATCTCTAGGAAAACTCAATGCTTTTGTATCAGAATCTGCAGAGGTTACAGGGGTATGGTGTCACTCCAGAAAGAAGCCTCTTCTAAAGATTATGCACAAGAAAGCCCGCAAACAGTTTGCTGAAGACAAGCAGACTATGCACATGGATTACTGGGACCATGTCCTGTGATCTGATAAGACCAAGATAAACTTATGATGTTCAGATGGTGTGAAGCGTGTGTGGTAGCAACCAGGTGAGGAGTGCAAAGACAAGCGTGTCTTGCCTACAGCCAAGCATGGTGGTGGGAGTGTCATAGTTTGGGGCTGCATGAGTGCTGCCGGCTGTGGGGGGTACAGTTCATTGAGTTAACCATGAATATCAACATGTGCTGTACTGTGACATACTGAAGCAGAGCATAATCCCCCTCCCTTTGGAAACTAGGCGTTAGGGCAGTATTCCAACATAACGACCCCAAACACACCTCCAAGACGACCACCTCCTTGCTAAAGAAACTAAGTGTAAGCATGTTTCCAGGCCTAAACCCTATTGAGCATCTGAGGGACATCCTCAGAATGGAAGGTGGAGGAGCGTGAGGTCTCTAACATGCACCAGCTCCGTGATGTCGTCATGGAGGAGTGGAAGAGGATTCCAGTTGCGACCTGTGAAGCTCTAGTGAACTCCATGCCCAAGAGAGTTAAGGCAGTTCTTGAAAATAATGGTGGCCACACAAAATATTGACACTTTGGGCACAATTTGGCCATTTTTACTTAGGTGTGTACATAGTTTTGTTGCCAGTGGTTTAGACATTAATGGCTGTGTGAGTTAGAGGGCACACCAAATTTACACTGTTATACAAGCTGTACACTGACTACATTGTATCAAAGTGTCATTTCTTCAGTGTTGTCCCATGAAAAGATATAATCCAATATTTACAAAAATGTGAGGGGTGTACTCACTTTTGTGATCTATATATGTCACACAACATTCCTATAACCTCATACTGTGCCCAGCAGTGAAAGCAGTCATGATGGGAAACGCTGGCTGTACGTATATTACCCCTCGTATAAACAAGCCATCATCCGTACATGCATAGCAATGTGAATGAAGGACATATTTCACTCTGTGAAAATGTATGTGTCGTACTAAATAAACCTACTAACCTTTGTATGAAGTATATTGTAGATTTACCAAGAAATGAGTGTCCTATTCAAACAGCCTCTCCTGCTTCCTCTTTAATCCTCCAATTCCTTTTACAAGTGTAAGTACCTACCATGCCATATGACCTCTGAGCATGATTGTGTGGGTTTCCTTGGGCACTTCTGTTCCTTCCACACTTCAGTAAATATACAAATAGGTTAGGGTCTGTTCACATTACATTTATGGATCCATTATATGCATACACAGAAGGTGTGTGTATATGTGTGTAAACCGCCCAAAGGACATTCTTTTAACGTTCATCTAGTCAGTGACTTTTGGACACTTGTGGCTTAGATGTTGGAAGCTTTCCTACCGTACATGCCAAATGTTCATCACAAACATCATCTGAACGCTATTAAATTGGCCAAGTGTGTGTATGATTGTGTGCCCCATTGGGGACAGGGACCATTGTGAATTATGACCATCTTTGTACAGAGCTGCAGAATATGTCAGCGCTGTATACCCAATGCGAATAAGTAAAATCTGATCATGTCACCGGAGTTCTTTAAGCTAGGTATCTAGTACAGATTGTATTGTACACGTATTCATTGTCTGATCCAAGTTGTTTCTCTGTGTGACAGAAGGTAAAAACTTTCAGTATAGAGAGAAGTGTACAAAATGCATATATTTTCTGTTTCTTGGATCATAAGTACATTAAACCTGCCAACATAGCTGAATGTAGATCTAGATCCTTGTTGGCAGATGCTAAACTGGCTTGGTGGGCATGTTTAGCGGTGTTTTGCTTCTTGGAAAGCCAACATGCACATATGGAAGGCTGGCAAGCCTCCTGTAGTTGGAATTAATTATTGTTCTGCTAGGAACGCATGGAATTCGCTCTGCAACTCTCTTGAAGACCAGCCATTGTGTCTGTGACAATTGAGGTAAAACCAACACATTCCAGCCACAAGCAGGACTGACCCCAGTTTACACATTAAAGTTTGGATCCCTGGTTTATTAATTAAACAGAACCATATCAGTAAAGGAATGTGTGATAAGAGTCTGGGTGCTGGGAAACTCCTTACAGGTGCATTAACCCATTATGCTTTTTAAAAAACGTTGGTTGCAAAACTTAGTAGTGAGCTAAAAATAACAGTCCTGCCCAATGTATTGTACATTGTTGAAGCTTTTCCAAGTTATTTTTCCATTGCATTCATTCTGATAAGTATCCCATAGGTTTATAATTTTAACAAGTTAATCGTTCATTATTATGGTATACATCCCATTATGCAAAATTTTTCTCCTAAATCCTCTGGTCCTCTTGGGGAAGATTTTGAAGCCACATTCCGCTCCCTGCTGGAGGATACCTCGTGAATATCCAGAAAATGGTTTTCAAACATTGCCCCAGTACAGCCGTTTACTTGAATGATTCAATCAGAGTCTATAATGTTAATCTTTTGGAATCAGTTTGAACTTTTTTCTGTTGATGGCCACATTTTTGCTTGATACAATAGAATGGTAGACTATATGTATTGTATGTGTCAAAAAAGACAGATCCCATTGGAAAGGGGTCAAGCAAAGTCAAGTTTCATATTTTAAACACTGACTCATTCAAGTAAATGGCTAGGTCCAGCAAGCGTTTGAATACCATTTTTCATCTATTCAGATGCAACCTGTGGGAGTGATCATCAGGGAGCTGAAAATGGTGTGAACAGTCTTTAAGAATTCATACCTGGGTGCCATACCTACTACAAACAAGAGACATGATTTCAGTACATTGCAATATTGCATTCCACTGTAAGCTAGAAAACCATTTACTAGCTCTTAAACCAGTTCAAAAGAAAGAAGGAAGTGTTTTGGAACCCATTTGGTATGGTCTTAAGCAAACTGGCTTCAGATGATTACTGTAGGTATAGATAAAGAAAAATCCAATACAACAATCACATTTTTGGAAGTTTATCATACTTGATTCTCACTTGCACAAAATCTAAATTTTCTGGCTTTTTTTTCTTCCTTTTTTTAGTATGCATCCCCCTGCTGAAGGATTACTTTATTTTTTTATTTTTATAAATGTTTCCTGTTTTAAAACATTATTTTCCCACCATCTCTTTTCTGTAGATAGTCACTTGTACATACTTTTGTATGTGGATGATAGAACCAATTTAGGGTAAAAAGAAATGAGTTGATTTGTGTGAGTATTTTTCTTCTTTCCCTATCCTCCTCCTTTTTCTCCAGGAGGATTTGAACATTCTGTATGTAACTGGGTGTCTGTTGAAGAACATGTGCTCACTTTTCTGCATGAAATTCTGTGGGCGGCCTTCAGCTGTCACTGACTAAATATCTCTTTCTGTCCTCAATCTTGTAGCAAAATTTAATCTAATTCACATAGCCTTCTGTACGATTACTTTGTGTGTAGGACAATGACTAAACTGTGGTAGGTAGCTCATACTTTTACTCCCCTAATGCACCACAGTTATTGAAGGACAGCTGTCCAAAAGCCACATTGTACCAGAACTTTAGAGGGAAGCAGTTTACCCTTGCCATCTTTGATCTGTGGGAGATTGGGAGCTCTCACTCATTGTCTTTCTGTCTTCCTAGGCATCTGGGGCATGTGTAGGTTTTACAATTGGGGTTCCAGTATACTAGGATAGCAGCTTTTGAACAATTTTGTGTTTGTAAAATAAGAAACCATCTCTCTCTGATGGAGATCCTGTCCAATGTAGGAGAGAAGAAAATGATCAGGTGCACACATAAGTAAAAACTGACTGATGGGTTAATAGTTTGTAACAATGTTTTACTTCATATTGAGTAAATGGTAAGTCCTTGCGCCTTTAAAATATTGCCACCCACGCAAAAAAGTAATTTGATGTAATATACTCTTATAAACAAATCTAATGGTATCCAGACAGTAAAGGTGTGTTTTTTGTTTTTTTTTTAAATCAGATCATTTTTATTATTCATCACAAAAGATAAAACATCTAGATTTTTTTCTAATTTTGTTATACAGATATTGTGAGAAAAGGAAAGAAAAATAAAAGGTACAAAACGATACAGAATACAAAATCATTTTAAATAACGTTCTTAATAATCGGTTTGCAGTGAATGAGCATTTAAAGTAACCACTTAAAGTGGTTGTCGCAAGATAGGCATTGATTAACTTGAAACAACCAGTATATACAAGGTCTATTTCACCCAACCACTGTAACATCTTCTAAAAAATCTGCAAAAGTGAAGGGTTATTTTTCTCATATATGGTGATGGATAATCATTGTCATCACTTTGATTGCTGGCTTCCAACATCTAGGACTCCCATCAATTCTGAGAATGAAGGGGCTGGCTTAGTGCTGCGCCCCTTTACTGTTTGCACTGTTTGAATAGGGCTATGCAGCTCGCTCTTGAACAATTCGGTGACCAGAACCGTATCTGTGCAGGGAAAAACTATGGTAGTGAAGTCAATTTCTAGTACTGTGACATTTCTTTATAAGATTAAAATATCCTGGTAAGGTGTTGATCATGTTTTTTAAATCAATGAAACTTGTTACGATGATGATTTTGTACACATGTCTCAATAATAATAATCTGACTATTGAGACTTTTATAAAAGAGATCTTGTGCTGTGAAATGGCATGACCTTTATATAATCCTCCACCCTGTGAGCAGCTCATAATGCCCTTTATTTTATCTTTGATACAAATTCCATAATCTGAAAAGCGCCCTGCTCAGGCTAGAGGTTCCTGGTGTTAAAAGAAACGAAAAAAAACAAAACAAAAAGCCTTCACTTGACACAATGTATCAGTAAAAGTGAGTTGAGGTTGCTTGGCTCACAGGATTGCCTAGACTGGATACAACTCTAGCACATTCAGTTGTAGGAATTTTTAGGTCTGTTCACATTTGCTGCTTGTTGATGAAAATAAGATTTTATATTTCTTTCACTAACAGTAAGCGGAGATCTTGAAAATGGAAGTATATGTTGGAAAGTTTCATAAGTCTTTATCATACAGTGATTAAAGTTTATTTATGTCAGACCGGGCCACCCCGTTAATATAACTCCTAATGACACAAGGAAAGTCACAGGTAGAACACATGTGGATCTCAGGAGAGCACTCTGGGAAGAGAACACGTGTAATCTCTATTTAGCAGCGTTATGCTAATGCTGGACATCCTATTATCATACTTAGCGCTAATGAAGATACACATAATATTTATATCCTAATTTATTTTATTGGCAAGGTAGGACGTCATTATGTAACAGTACTGTTCAGCACTGCTATATTATG